>NC_138548.1:352275787-352878287 GCF_964273705.1 Natrix helvetica | reverse complement strand
TTCGGACCAGTTCGGGCGAACCGGTAGCTCCGACGATCAGTTGGGGAGAGAACCGGTTTGCTCTGACGATCAGGAGCCTGCCCACATGCTTTACTTACCTATACCCTCTCAGCTGAGTTGTGCGGCAGAGCACATTGCCACGCCTCAGCTGTGTTACTCCCCAGAAGTAATGTGGAAGGGAAGTTTGGTTAAAACTGTGCGCGGTGGGGAGCAATCACCGAACCGATTGTTAAGCTGGCAGGATCCCACCACTGTACACACACACACACATATCTACATATAAATATTAATCACATAGCGGAAAGAGGAAACTTGAGAGTTCACAAGGTTGATGCTATATGGAACAAAACTGTCACCGAATCTGGAAGCCCTTTCTCCCTGAAGTTCAGCCGGCCTCCCACCTTCCCCCCTCCCAGCCTTCTGAAAAGATCTTAAGACCTCGCTTTTCCCTCAGTCCCTGGGACAGGATGAGGTGGGCGAGGGGATTGAACGAGGAACGTGTGGAAGATTAACTTGGGTGCCATCTTTTAATATTCACTTTAATGTGGCAAATAATATGTAGTTTATAGGATTATAAATTAAACACTTAATACATTTAATGTTTGAATAGGTATATGCATGGTATGTCACTTTATTTATTATTGATGTTGTTTTAATCCTTGTTTGGAAGCTGCCCAGAGTTTGATATGGGTAGCCATATAAATGGAAAATAAAATAAAATGAAATAAAATAAAATATATAGCATTTGATTTGACTATGCGCCATCAAGCCAGTGTTTGACTTATAAAAGCCATGAAAATTGATTTTCTCCAGAATAATCAGATCCTGTTCTTTGTATGGATTCTTAATCCCAGCACTGCCTGCTTCATCATTGTAATCAAATTCATCTCCTTTGCTGGTCTGTCCTTCCTTCCTGCTCCTATCTTTCCCAGCATTATAGATTTGCCCCACTTGTCCCCAAAATGTCACCATATGTGACTATTTGCATGTAATTTAAAAAGAAATATGGGGAAAACGCAGGATCAAAAAGGTTTACTGCCCTAAACATGTCTACACCAAACAGGTTGAGAGCGCCAAAATCAAGAACAAATCCATATATATATATGTTGTAATTGTACTGATAAATAAATAAAGACCTGCATGGTCTTCTGTGATACAAATACATATATATATATGTATGCCTAAATATGGGAGGAAGGTCACTACTCCCTCTTTCTGTCCTTCGGCTCATCACAGAAGACCATGCAGGCAGAAAACCATATTTTTATTTTTAATGTTGCCTTTTTATATTTGTGTTGTATTTGTACTGATAAATAAATAAAGGGAGACTAATATAGATCTATTTCGAGCTAATTAGCTCTCATCAAAGAGGGAGTAGTGACCTTCCTCCCATATTTAGGCATACCAGGGGTTGTAACACAAATACATACCTGTTTCCCTGGCTCAACTGATAAGGAGGTGAGCCTGTGGCTTAGTGGCTAAGACTCCTGCCTAAGATATAATACAGCCCAGGTTCAAATCCCAGTAAGGGTATGGCTAGCTGATGAGAGCTAATTAGCTCGAAATAGATCTATACTAGTCTCCCTTTATTTATTTATCAGTACAAATACAACATATATATATATATACAACCCCTGGTATGACTAAATATGGGAGGAAGATCACTACTCCCTCTTTCTGTCCTTCGGCTTATCACAGAAGACCATGCAGGCAGATATATACACACACTCACACACACACACACAAATACACACACATAAGGTGCCTGCTCTCAGGTCTTCTTACCTGCTCGTACTTCTCCAGCTCCGAGTGATAGATCTGGCGGATTTGCGAAAGCTTGTTGCGGTAATCCGAGTGTTCAATGGAGTTGTCGGGGGACACCCCTCCTGCTGCTGCCGCCGCTGCCGCTGCCGCTGCAGAACCACCCCCTTTTTCGGGTCCGGCCACCCCCTCAGCCAAGAGCATGTTATCCAGGCGCATCAGCTGTGGGTCTACTGGCTCTTCCTCTTGCGAACTCCGGATGCTCAGCCCTGCAAGCATCGGGAGAGGAAGGGTTAAACGGGCCCGCTTGTGCACACTTAGGCTGGTGTGCAAGCATTGTGTGTGTGTGTGTGTGTGTGTGTAAACATGTACACCCAATCTCCCCCCCCACACACACACACACAATTTTTCGCTGGGCTCCCCCTCTCTCCCCTCCGGGTGCCTCTCTGTCGCTTGGCAAGAGGCTGGGTTGCAGGGAGGTCGTTGCTATGGTAGCGGCAGGCCCGGAAAAGGGGTAGCAGTTTTTGGCAGGAGTCCTCCTGCAGAGTTGTGTATATGTGTGTGTGTGTGTGTTGGCCAGAAGGAAAGCAGGACAGAAAGCGGGGAAGGAGAAGGGCACAAGCAAAGATCCCACAGAAGCAAGAATGAGGATCAGCCCGTTTGGGTCTCTAACCTTCACCAACCCACTGCCCCCCTCCCAAAAAAGAGTGTAGGGGGGAGAAATTTTGCCCTCCGTCCCCCATCTTTCCAGGTCTTTTGCTTTTCATAGTAGCCCAGGGGCCTCTCTGCACCCCACTCCAAGGGGGAGGGGGCAACCTCCCCCAAAGGTGGCACGCAGCCAAAAGAGAAGAAATAACTCACAAACCTGCTTGGCTTCATTCACTTCAACAAGCTTTCTACCCACCCCCCTCCACCCTCCACAGAATTACCCCACGTTCTCCCGCTACTTAAGGAATCGTCTGGCAAGGCCGCGGGTGCAACTCGATCTGTTGCTCATGCCTCCCGTTAGCAAATGCGCTGGGTGCGGAAGCCGCCCAAGCTGAGCTGGGGCAGCCCCACAACTGGCAAGGCAACTTGCTGGAAGTGAAAAGTGGGGGGGGGGAGAGGGAGAGGGGGGGGGAGAGAATAGAGAAATGGGACAAATGCATTAGATTTGTAACCAAGCAAGGTTGCACCAGCAGGGAGCAGCCGTGGGAGCAAATCTGTGCAACTCACTCTACCAGTTCTGGAAAAGTGATGTAAATGCAAAGAGGCTGGAGGCCCAAACAATGGTGGAGTTTCCTCCACTTTTGCTCACCTTGTGGGAGGAGAAACACTGCTCTGCGGTGCAAAAAAAAAAACACCCCACAATCCAGGAACCCGGGAGCCTCTTTTCTAATAAACGCAAGTCACAAGAGCAAGCTGCCTTTTTACAAAATCAAAAACTCCCAGGCTCTTAGTTTTTCCCTTGCCTAAAAGTCCCTTGCAATAGGCAGAAGCTGTGGGGAAAAGTCCTTTCCCCTTAAAGCAATAGATATGCTGGTGCTTCAAGCCAGAAATTCAACCGGTGCAGATTTTCTTTGTACATCGGGATTCCCTTAAGTCTGTGACGGTAAACCTATGGCATGTGTGCCACAGGGGGCACACAAGAGCCCTTTCTGCGGGCATGTGAGCCATCGCCCCTGCTCAGCTCCAACATGCATGCGCGTGTGCCTCCCACCGGCCAGCTGGTTTTGGGGGTTCTGCCACGCATGTGCGGAGGGCAGGGCGCATATGGAAAGGTCACGTGCGAGGGGACCAGTGCGCATGCGGGGAGGACGCATGAATGTGCAAGGGGCAGAAGGGGGTTGCACCGCATGCAAGGGGGGGGCGAATACAGGAGATGCATGTGCATGCATGGGGCGCATGTGGAATGGTCCCGTGCGCATGCAAACGAGAGGGTCAGTGCCCATGGGGGGAAGGCCAGAATGCGCAAGAGGATTGCACCACATGGGTGGGGGGAGGGGTGCACATGGGGGTCACACATGCATGCACGGAGGGCGGGGTGCACACACATTGCCTTATGGGTATAAGTCCGCTTTCGGTACGGGAGACAAAAAGGTTAGCCGTCACTTCAATAGCTGGAGAGAATTTAACCTCCCTCCCCCCGGTTTAATCTGAAATTGTAATCTTGAATATCATCCGCCTGCTATTAATTTCAGCCAGTAGGAAAATGAGAGATTCCTCAAGATATGATAAATAAAAATTATACTTTGACCTTTTAATCGCTTATTGCCCTGTCTTCAAATAATCGTAGGGGAAAACAGGATGAGATATTAGAACGTCTTCCGCGACAGAGCTAAAATTCTATGTATCGTTGGGCGAGCAAAATTAATAAAAAGAAGACAACTGTGGACATGCAATTTACAGGCAAGTCCTAGACATACAACCACAGCGGGAGCCAGAATTTATGTTGTTAAGCAAGGTGGTTGTTAAGCGAGCCCTGCCAAATTTTACAATTGTTTTTGCCGTGATTGTTAAGCGGATCAGTGTAGCGAATCTTGCAGGAATCAGGTTCAATTGCCAAAGAATTTCACTGTGATCTACATTTTGGGGAATGGGGGTTTACAGAGAAAAAAACAGAAAACACAATAGGGCCTATTCAATGCTATTTTATCAAATAAGGTTTTGCGGGATGTATATTTTTTTCAGCGGGGAATTTGTGTAAACTTGGAAACCAGGAGCAAGACTATTTCTGGTTTTTCTGCTTCAGGATTAACTTCTAATTAATGTTTCAATTAAGCTCTCTAGAAATAACAAGTACAACACGGAGAAAATGATAGCAATTTCAAATCTACTCTAGTTTTTTTTCTTCCCTGAGCATTTCTTGTTTTATAATTTAGTGTGTCTATAGGTTTGAGCAAGTAGATAAGAGTCAAACCTATGTATGGTTTGGTATGCATGTGGAATTTCTCAAAGCAACTATTTTCATTGTTAAAAATGAAAAATGGAAATGGATTATAACATTTCATGTTTATACATTAAGACATTTCACATGTTTTTTAATCTTATGCATTGCAATAAACGTAGTGCTATTAACTTGGTTGGTATATTTTTCAGTTGCTGTGGCATGTTATAAAATACGAATTTAAATTAGTTCCAGTAATTTTTTAGGTTTACTGCGATGGCTTTTATCAGAAGTCAAGGAAACCTGTTAACTCTCAGCATAAATCTTCTATCTGTAAGAGAATCCAAATCAGCAGCATACAGGGCAGAATCTCCCCAACATCTCTTGGAATGGAGAGGGAATTTGTTTGCTTTGGGTGTATTACTTGGAACCCTGACAGTTATTTCAAAATGGTTTAAATTTGCATTAAGCCTTAGCTCTGCAAACTAACCCTGCAGTCTAGCATCCTAGACCCGTAGCCAGAGGTGGTATTCAGCAGGTTCTGACCAGTTCTGGAGAACCGGTAGCCCCTATCTATTCTCTACCTCCCAAGTCCCAGCTGATCTGGAGGAAATGGGGATTTTGCAGTAACCTTCCCCAGGAGTGGGGAGGGAATGGAGATTTTACAGTATCCTTCCCCTGCCATGCCCACCAAACCATGCCCACAGAACTGGTAGTAAAAATTTTTTGAATCCCACTACTGCCTGTAACATAACGATATTTGCCAGGAATGAGTAGCGGAAGTGATTAAAAACTGTAGAAATATTATCCAGGAAAGTCATGTGGTTTAAATGTGGCAAGTTTTTTATAAAAATGGGGGGGGGGGGGGAAATATCAAGACCCGAGCCAAACTTTTCAGCTATCTAAACAAGCCAGTTTTGGTGCTACTGAGCATTTTGAATTCTACTCAATTGGATGGACAGTTTAATTAGCAGCTTCATAATCTTCTACCTCCATTCTGGCTGGGGAATTCTGGGATTTGAAGTCCACCCACCTTCAGGTTGCTCAGCTTGAGAAACACTGCATTAAAACATACGAAGAACGGTTGCAGGAACTGGGTGTGTCTAGTTTAATAGAAAGAAGGACTAGGGGAGACATGATAGCAGTCTTCCAATATCTCAGGGGTTGCCACAAAGAAGAGAGAATCAAACTATTTTCCAAGGCACCTGAGGGTAGAACAAGAAGCAATGGGTGGGAACTAATCAAGGAGAGAAGCAACTTAGAACTGAGGAGAAACTTCCTGACAGTTAGAACAATTAATCAGTGGAACAGAAAATGCCTCCAGAAGTTGTGAATGCTCCAACACTGGAAGTCTTTAAGAAGATGTTGGATAGCTATTTGTCTGAAACGGTATAGGGTTTCCTGCCTAGGCAGGGGGTTGGACTAGAAGACCTCCAAGGTCCCTTCCAACTCTGATATTGTATTATAAATGATGGGAAAGACCTGGGAACAAGCCTCAAAACAGCACCCTCTACTGATCCAGATTGCACAATAAGTGTAATCAATAATAATGAACTTAATAAGCCTACAAATCTATAGTACCAGCTTCCATTTCAGCCCTTTATTTTTAACTTGAGGGATGAGGGTGGACCTCACTTAACAACTCTCCTATTCAGCAAGTGTTAAAATTTGCAACAGCACTGAAAAAGTCATGTTACAGCCTTCCACATTTAGACCGTCGCAGAGTCCTTCCAGTCGTGTGATTGCCGCTTCCCATCAGCTTCCAACAAGCAAAGTCAATGGAAAAGGCAGCATTAGCAGCGCAAGACATAAATTCACTTAACGGCCACGGGCAATTCGTTTAACAAGCACAGTGGAAGCGACATCGTAGGTCCATTACAGTCGTGTGATATCTCACTTAATGACTATGTCACTTAGCAATGGAGTTGCTGGTCACTAAGTAAGGACTACCTGTAATAGGCAGGCATTCATGTCATTTATCGTATCTTTCTTCCCTTCTGTTTTTCTAATTGTCATTTCCCATCTTGCATACGGAAAGGAAGAGATGAAAGGTGGTGCCTTACTTAAAACTACTTCATGCACAGGTGGTTCTTGCCCTACGACTGGTTGCTTAGCAACTGTTTCAAATTGCCCTCTACTTGGGGTGTACTTATGTCGTGGATTCTAAGTTCTAACAGTTCCCTTCTGTAGGAGAAGGGACGAGCCAGGGGGAGGAGTCAAATGGGGACCTAGTCTAGAATCCTTACATGGGCACAAAAGAGCGAAGTCCGATCCTGCCCTTGAATGCTGTTGAACATTATCTAGATTCACCCAGGTGCAAACCGTTAGTCTGAGAAGATTCCTTTGTGGAACAGAGCCTTGAGCAATAAAACAGCTAACTGAATTGTCCATGTGTGGGTCTGGTTGTTTGGGTCACATGATTGCACTTCAGACACTCAACCAGGCTATATTTATGGTGGTTTGTAGAATCCCGCGGCCCATGACAAACCATAATGACTAGCATAGTTGCTTAACAACTGCCACAGAAAAGGTTGTAACATTGGGCCAGTCATGTGGGTGACCCGATGTACAACTGTCATGATTTAAAACCTTAATGGGCAGACTCCATTACGCCGGTACTTTGAGGATTTCCTGCATTGTGGTTAGTGCCAGGATCTAACTACAAACCTCCTTGTTGTGGTACAACACAAGCTGTGGGCTTGTGTTGCAGAGCTCTTATGCAGCCAACCAAGCAAATAAAAAGTTGTTTAAAAGTTGTGATAGAGCAGGGGTGTCAAACTCAAGGCCCGGGGGCCGGATCTGCAGGGAACTTAGAACTGGCCTGTGGGGCCACCCTAGAAAGAGCAAGGAGCTGGCCCACAGTGCTTCTGCCAATGAAAATGGAGCTCACGATGGCTTGCCTGCAGCTGTCCAAGCTCCATTTTCACTGGCAGAGGATTGCAGGAGGCTGTCGCGACTGAATATGGAGTTCAGGAGCCCATTTTCGCCGGCAGAGGATTGCAGGAGGCCGTCACGGCTGAAAATGGAGCTCAGGAGCCCATTTTCCCTGGCAGAGCCCTCGGGCCTCCACAGGCGCCCCCGACATGAGTGACGTCAAACTGGCCACACCCACCGCGGTCCCCCAAGATCAAACACAACCCCGACGCGGCCCTCAATGAAATCGAGTTTGACACCCCTGTAATAGAGCGACTCCACATTTGCACTATTCTTTTTCCATGCATACGCACACGGGCTTATACCTAAAGGGGCAAAGAAGCCGCTTTTTTTTTCCAGATTTAGCTCCACAGATGTTTCCACTTAAGATCCGTGCAGCCAAATGCAATTCATTCCACGGTACTCTGACTTTGTCAAGTTCAATCCATCTAGTATTTCTGATTTTCATTGCATTGCGCACCTGGGATTTATTAAAACCCAGTCGCCCTGAATGCCTCTTGTGTCCTTTGATAAAAGCTTGCTAAACCGAACGTCAAACTAGAAGGAAACTCTCCGCAGGTCCCTTTAGAAATTCTCAAAATGAAAGCATAGACGTTGTCGTGCCGTTTTATATCCAGGAAAGGCACTCAGCACAGAAAACTGGGAATTGCTTCAAGTACTTAAAGTCATTTAGGGAGACGCAGATTTGCAAATGGCCAGTAAACATGGCTTAATCCCAACGAATCTAAGAGGCTGACTCCACTGCTTTCTCATGAACTGTGCTTTTAGTTGTTTAATCAGATGTCATCCAAAGTTGGGTCCCAAAAAGCGAAAGAGGCGGAAATGTTTACAGTAACGCTCTTCTACAAACAGCTGGGCAAAAGCTAGTGGAAAACATTATTCCTTTTTTTTGCAGGAACGCTAAACCAGAATTCCTTGGTACACGGCTTATTGTTTGGAAGCAACTATGCTGGTTCACAACGCCAGGTCAATCACACTCCTTCTAAGCGGGTAAGTCAAAAAGCCTTGCTTCTGAAATAAGTACAGGTCATCCTCAACTTACGACCGGTGTCCACTGGAAGTTACGACGACCCTGAAAAAAGTGACTCGAAAGTGTTCCGTGTCACAGCATCGCAACTGTGACATGATCAAAATCTGAGCAACTGGCGCAAATTTTCGATGGTTTTCAGAGTCACATGATCACCGTATGCAACTCCTTCCGACAAGCCGTCAGTGAGGGAAGCCGGATTCGCTTAACAACTGGGGCAAAAAAGACCATAAAATTGGACACGACTCCCTTATCAAACTTGCTTAACAATAGAAATCCCGGTTCCAAATGTGCCCGTAAGTTGAGAGCTAGTGGTAAGCAATTTTGGCACCTTGGGAAATGCCTGCTTAATTAATCTGCTCCTGTTTCCAATTATATATAAGGCCTTGTGGGGGGGAAAAGAGCCTGCCGCATTATTCCCATTTGCAGATCTTTTGCAAGAGATGTTGCAAATCGTTTTATGCAAATGAAAGCACACCTCTGCATCACAATCCTTATTTGAGGGCAAGAACGCTGAGAGCAAAAGAATAGATATTTATGATCCCAAGATGTCACGTTTCTTACTTTGAGTAGTTTTAAAATTGTACTTACCGTATTTTTCAGAGTGTAAGACGCACCTTTTTCCCTCAAAAAAGAGGCTGAAAATCTGGGCGCGTCTTATACACTGAATACAGCATTTTTTGCCTCCCGAAACCCCGCCTCCTTCACTAAAATGGCCGTGCATAGCCTTTAGGAGCCTTGCAGAGTGCTCCTGGGGGCTGGGGAGGGCAGAAATGAGCGAAAAATGGGCCGTTTTTTGCTCAGTTTTGCCCCCTCAGCCCCCAGGAGCACTCTATAAGCCTCCAAAAGGCTATGCATGCCCTTTTTTGGACAAAAAATGGGCCTGTTTTCATGAAAAACAGGCCGTTTCTTGCCCCCCCCCCCCCCGCAGCACTCTGCAAGCCTCCTAATGGACAGTTTTTGGGAGGTCTGAGGAGTGCCAAAAAATTTTTTTTAAACTTGCTTCTTCAAAATCTTGGTGCGTCTTATACTACGGTGCATCTTATACTCCGAAAAATACGGTATTAGCCTTTAGAAATCGTTTTGCAAAAACATCTAGTCTACCAACAGAAGGGGCATTTGAAATAAAACAAGATGCGAAGGGTTGAGCCGGCAAATGAATTTTGATCTCAGGCAGCAAAACAGCCATTACTGGCCTGTTTCACAACTTAAAATTATGGACGCGGTATTCCTGCCAGGAAAATGAGTGATTTAAGAATGTTTTTATAATAGATATGCATTACACAGGCATGCTGTGACTTTCCAGTTTCCATCTCCAATTCAAGGGATCAGATAATAAGTGATAATGATAAATTTCTCCCGGTGTGCCTGCATTCTGGTCTACATCAAAATGAACATTCGGGGGAGGGGGGTGTTTCCCCAATTTTGTGCTGTGTTTTAGGAGCTTTATTCAAGAAAGAAAATAGGGAAGAAAAGAAAAAGAAAGAAAGAAAGAAAGAAAGAAAGAAAGAAAGAAAGAAAGAAAGAAAGAAAGAAAGAAAGAAAGAAAGGAGGGAAGGAAGGGGGAGGAGTACTCCATAAGTACTCCTGGATACTATAAATATACTCCTGGGTACTATATATTGGGTACTTCCATAAAGGTCCTAAAGACTGTAACAATAGTGCTTTTCAAAAGGAAAAAAAATAGCAATTTAAAAGACCCGTGTCAAAATAGCACCAGAGTTCATCTTCACGTAAAGTTCATCCATGCATTTTAATGATACATGGCAACTTCCACCATTTTTCATTTGTCACCCTTTTTAGAATTCTAGCCTTTGCGTGTTCAGGGCTAAGTGCAGAGGTGGCTTTCACATACCATTTACCGCTGGTTTTCCACACACCAAAAACGTGCGTACGCGCATGCCCACGCCTTCCTCATGTGTGCAGCCTGCGCATATGCTTTGCTCTCTCTCTCTCGTGGCTCGCATGCATGCGTGCGGCTTAGAAAACGTGGCTATAGTACGGCATGGCGCCAGGGCGGCTGGTCGCTACTACCAGTTCGCCTGAACCGATCCGAATCGGCTGAATACCATCACTGGGTTAGTGAATGCTTACTAGGGGTTGACATCAAAATCTAGCAGTACCCTGAGCTTCCTTGCCAATGAGAAAGGAGTGGGATGTTTAGAATTTTTTTTTAATAATAATGGGAAAATCTTGGCTGGCATTTAGAAAATCTGCACATTGGCAACATTTCCGTCTGTCAATTGAAAAAGCATCAGTGCTTGGAGCCCCACATACATTACATTAGTTGGGAAGAATTCAATGTGTATGGAAGACAGCTAAAGAATTGGCAGCCACGACTCCATATTGTTGTGAATAGATAACAACCTATCTAGACAAAGGCAGAGATGCAATTTGTTTGATTTCAGATCTGCGTGTTGTGGTGTGTGTGCAGGGCCGGATTTAGATGAAAAGAGGCCCTAGGCTACTCCACTTACGGGGCCCTTTCACCTCCCATTTTTAAGTTTGTAAATTACATGAGAGATGATAAAATACATCATTACTGTGATATATATCAATATATTAAATGAAACATGTTGTAATTGGTACTAACCTTTATAAAAAATGTGGCACGGATAATAAATAAAAATAAAAGGCCCCTCTTGATCTTGAGGCCCTAGGCTGAAGCCTAGTTAGCCTATAGGAAAATCCGGCCCTGTGTGTGTGTAAACCACCATGACTATTACCTGGAGAGGCTACCTTGAACAAAGACAACTCTGGTTGATTCATACAACCTGTTCAATGAAAGCAAAAAAAAAAAAAAAAGAGTTTTCGTTTAACAGGCTTAGTGGGTTGAGTCACTCAGCCGCTTGGGCTGAATTCTAAAGACAGATTAATTACCCAGTAAGTCAAGAGCAGTTTGAGCAACAACCATCCCCTTACTCCACCCTCCTGCCGAAGTTGTTTTTCAACTTTTTGTAAAACACGAGA
Source organism: Natrix helvetica (assembly GCF_964273705.1). NCBI lineage: Eukaryota > Metazoa > Chordata > Lepidosauria > Squamata > Natricidae > Natrix > Natrix helvetica. Next base: position 352,866,729 of record NC_138548.1, on the reverse strand, counting down.
GTTGCTTGTCTCAAGCTGTATATTTTAAACGAGGGTTTAAAAGAAGGGGGGGGGCATTCAAGGCCGCAACAGAAATGCAAAGCCAATCCACATTGTACAAAGAGAAAGGTGGAAAAACGGATGACCGAGAACTGAAACACCAACTCCAGAAAAGAACATCTATCAAGTCCAGTGCCAAGTTGGGAGGAAGCCAAACACATCCCACAGGAGAAGGAAGGGGGGGGGGGGAAACAACACCACAGGAGTAAATTTTGTTTGCAATGCTGCTATTATTAAATACTAGACAACTCCTGACCTGTGGGGTCGTTGTTTCAGAGATCATATTTCCTTTCCAGATCCCTCAATATTGGCCTTCAACAATGGCAGAGCTTAATGTATACTTGAAAATGTCTTAAAAATTCAGGGAGACATTCAGAGTCTGCCTTGAAAACAGGCCACAGTGAACTGCATAGTGCAGGGGTCCCAAACCTGTGGTCCGTGGCCCACTACCGAGCCACGGGCTAATCGCCACTGTCACAGGCGTTCGCAGCCCCACTCGCACAAGGATCGCCGTGAACACTGCAGGCGCTTGTCCACACCTACTCACACATGCTTGACCCTCCCACAAAATCAACCCCTCTTGCCCCCTTGCCTCTGCTCCGGGCCACCAAACCGGAAAAGGCACATCCAAAATTAAGAACCGACCACGGGAAATATTTCGCAACCTTTTGTATTATGTTCAGAAACAGCTTCATACAATTGGCCAAATTTCAATGCCATGGGAGTCGCCGGTCCCATATTTTGGGCAGGTTTGGTAAGTTGGCCCACTTGAGATGTCCTAGTTCAAAAACTTTCGTCCTACGATGCATTGTTTTTGCCCAGTTAAAGGTTACATAATGAGAGTTTTAGTGTTTGGCTGGCTGAGGAATTCCGAAAACTGAAGTCCACAAGTTGCCAAGCTTGAAGTCTCCTAGTACAGGGGTCAGCAAACTGGGGCTCTGGAGCCGCATGTGGCTCTTTCCTCCCTCTGCTGCGGCTCCGTCACCAGTCGGCGCCACAATTTTGAGAGGAGCTTCTGGGGGGGGGGGGGGGGAAGCACAGTGCGCCAGGAGAAGACTCTATGGCAAGGGGAGGGTTTTCCAGTTGTCTCCACAATTGATAGGGCTTTCGGTTATGACAGGTAGAGGAAAAAGTACGCCGCGCTAGGAGGAGACACTATGGTGGGGGAACTGAACTTCTGGTCAGCTCCAGAATTGAACAGGGGCTTCCGGTTAGGACCCTTGTGGCTCCCGGTGTTTTCTTTTCTGTGGGAAATGGGTCCAAATGGCTCTTTGAGTGTTTAAGTTTGCCGCCCCCTGTCCTAGTATATATATATCTCAGTGTCATAAAATACAAAAACATAACGACAAGAATACCCACTGCTGTTTTCTTTACTTTTATACAGTGGTAGTATTCACTTACCTTCCCTCCCGGTTTGCAAATGTGAGCTCAGGCGCCATTTCCGCGCAGGCGCTCAACCTCCCACCCATGTGCTTTTGGTGAATAAAGGGCCTAAATGAGATGCGAGTCAGGGTGGCCGGGTGTGGCCACCCATGATTTCCGCTACCGGTTTGGCCGAACCAGTCCGAACCGGTAGATTACCACCTCTGCTTTTAAAGGAGGGTTCTGAAAACTCAAAATTTGTTTAAGATACTTCAAATAAGAGAATACTAAGAATACCCTTAGGATTCTAGAAATTCCTGCCTGCTATTCAAATGTCCACAATCAAATTAATGTGGTATTTCTTGACACAATACAGTCATCCTCGACTTACACACCACCCTTCATTTAGTGACCGTTCTAAGTGACCGAGGCATTGAAAAAAGCGACCTATGACCGTTTTTGCCACTTGGTTGCGCATCCCCACGGTCACATCAAAACAAAATGGTTTGGTTGAGATCCGCATACATAGGACTGATTGGGGTAAATTGTAAGGGTGACACCGAAATAAACATTTTATGTCCTTTTATTTTATTTTACATATTTATGTATTAAATTATATTGTATCTTATCCTATAACTATTGTATTGTATTACCCTACTCTTACTTTTAAATGGTTTGTATAGGATTTTATTGGTGATATGTGTTTGAACCTTGTGCTTTGATATGGCCTATTGGCTAATCAATAAAGCTATAGTCTAATTAGGAAAAAGATCCCATGTGTCTTTGGGTTTTTAAAAGATCTTCTAGAAACACAAACCGAAATTTCAGGCTGCTAGACTAGTACTTCTTAGTGCTGTAGCAGGTAACAGAGAAATTAAACAAAGCAACACAAAGGCATTGTCGTATGTTGAGTCAGCTTTTTTGTCTATCAAGCCTGGTTCCTCCACCTCAAAGAATCAGAGTTTCGGAATAGACGAAGGTACAGGTTGACCTCAACTTAGCAATCATTTGTTTGGTGACAGTTCAAAGTTATGATGGCACTAAAAAAAAGGTCCGCTCCCCATACCGACTGCTTCCTTTAGAAGTACACCCACTTACTCAAAAAATGCTTTAAAACAGACACAGGCTTTATGGTGTAGAGCAGTGTTTTTCAACCTTGGCAACTTGAAGATGTCCGGACTTCAACTCCCAGAATTCCCCAGCCAGCATTTGCTGGCTGGGGAATTCTGGGAGTTGAAGTCCGGACATCTTCAAGTTGCCAAGGTTGAAAAACACTGGTGTAGAGAATATTCTAGAGCAGTGTTTTTCAATCTTGGCAACATGAAGATGTTAGACTTCAACTCCCAGAATTCCTCAGCCAGCATGGCGGTACCAAGTTGCCAAGGTTGAGCAACATTGTTCTAGAACAGGGGCCTCCAACCTTGGCAACTTGAAGACTTGTGGACTTCAACTCCCAAGGCTGGCTGAGGATTCTGGGAGTTGAAGTCCACAAGTCTTCAAGTTGCCAAGGTTGGAGGCCCCTGCTCTAGAGGACATTAAGGTACATCCACACTTTTTGATGGCAGCCAGTTGATGAAAGTCAAAAGCAGCTATTTCGTTAGAACGTCCCCCTCACACTTTCCAAATTTAACACCCACAAAGTTCCTCAAGACTGGTTGCGCCTTGATCAAAAGTCATTTTACAGCAACATTTCAATGACCAGCCAACCAAGAGCCTTCCACTTGGGGACCTCTAAGTTTGAGAATGAGTCCTTTCCAGAACCCCAAGTGTCCCTCAGACAGATATTCCTAATCTGACGGGTTACTAGTAGTCCTCAATCTACAACCATAATTCAGCCTGGAAATTATTGTCATACATCACGACGTTTGTAAAGCAGCCCATCACATGACCAACCCAATATATGACCTATTTTTGTGGTGGCCATTAAGCCAATGCTGCGGTGATTAAACAAACCCATTGCGTGCTAAAGGTAAAGGTTCCCCTCAAAGGTATGTGCTAGTCATTCCCGACTCTAGGGGGCGGTGCTCATCTCCGTTTCAAAGCCAAAGAGCCAGCACTGTCCGAAGAAGTCTCCGTGGTCATCTGGCCGGCATGACTAAACGTCAAAGGCTCACGGAACACTTTTACCTTCCCACCAAAGTGGTTCCTATTTTTCTACTTGCATTTTTACGTGCTTTCGAACTGCTAGGTTGGCAGAAGCTGGGACAAGTAACGGGAGCTCACTCTGTTATGGGGCGCTAGGGATTCGAACCGCTGAACTACCCACCTTTCTCATTGACAAGCTCAGCGCCTCAGCCACTGAGCCAGCGCGTCCCTCTCACTGCGTGATAGGAGCCAGTTTTTGCCAGAAACCAGAAATAAATGTTGGTTTCCCACAAAAATGTCATAAACCACAATCATGTGCTCCCAGGAGACTAGAAACCACTGTAAATGTGGGCTGATTCCAAACATCCCAAATGCAGTCACAGGTCTTTGGGGGCGGGTAGGGGTTGGGCACTGTAAGTTTGAAACTGGGTCCTAGAGAGTTTTTTGGGAGGTCCACTATAATTTTGAACCGTTGCTAAGCAACCGGTCATAAGTCAAGGATTTATCTGTATCTTCTCTTGGCAATCTCCTTTGTTTCTCTGCTGAAAAACAGAACAAAGATATACTCCCTTCACCAGCCAGCTCCCTTGCAATGTCAAATTGCCTATGGTTACCAGGCTACTGCTGCAATACAAGACCACGCAGAGAACGCCGAGTAATAAATCAGAAAATACACATACATGGAGAAAAAGATAGAATAAAATAGAATAGCAGAGTTGGAAGGGACCTTGGAGGTCTTCTAGTCCAACCTCCTGTGCAGGCAGGAAACCCTACACCACTTCAAACAAATGGTTATCCAACATCTTCTTAAAGACTTCCAGTGTTGGAGCATTTACAGCTTCTGGAGGCAAGCTGTTCCACTGATTAATTGTTCTAACTGTCAGAAAATTTCCCCCTTAGTTCTAAGTTGCTTCTCTCCTTGATTAGTTTCCACCCATTGCTTCTTGTTCTACCCTCAGGTGCCTTGGAGAATAGCTTGACTCCTTCTTTGTGGCAACTCCTGAGATATTGGAACACTCCTATCATGTCTACCCTAGTTGTCTTGAGGAATCAAGCCAGTGTAGTTATGCAAAATGACGAGCAATTTTTCCTACTTCTTGGCCCAGGAGGATAATTTCTGCCAGGGAGTCTTCGCGCAGAGTACACCCTGTCCCCTGGATTTGGCAAGGGTGGGGCCAGGCTCTAGTCTGCCCAGAGGGCACCCCAAAAGGGCAGGGCGGAAGATTCAAAGCAATAAATAAAAGTATGTGCAATTAACGTCATAAAGCAAGAGGGGAGGAAATAATATACATCCTGACCTGGCACGTATGCTCAACAAGCCCTGATATATTATAGCTGATTTGTACACTTGATAATATGATTTTAATTTGCATGCCACTACTCGACTTTGCGGTAGCCTACAGCAAAATAGAAATAGGCCCACATCTACAACGACGGAGAGATCATGAAAACGTATAAAAGACAAGCAATAGAAGAGGACAATGTAATAAAACAACAGCAGCCCCCAAAGCAAAAAAAGACACAATTTAAAGATGACTTTTTTAGTGCCCTTTCAGGGGCCAAACCAAACGTGACACCATTTCTGAAGGAAACCATCATTCTACTCCAGGTACCCAAGTAGATCTGTATCAGGATTTTAACAGAGTATCGGGGTGAGTTTAAACCCTGTGTGCTTTTGATCCAGAACAGGGATCCCCAAACTTGGCAACTTTTAAGTCTTGTGGACTTCAACTCCCAGAATTCCCTAGCCAGCCACTGAAGTCCACAAGTTGAGTTGGACCTATAGTGGGAACTCTTAAAAATATATAAATAAAGCATTGTTTCTGCCATTGATGGTCTTCGAAAATGATCTAAAATAAACACATTCCAGCTGAGAGGAGACCCCGGACTTTTTTCAAAGCTTTCCTCCAGCCAACACATCTTTAAGAAACGCTATACAGGTAGACCTCGACTTATTCATTTAGTGACTGTTCATTTAGTGACCGCTCAGTGACAAATGGCACTGAAAAAAGTGGCATGATCATTTTTCACACTAACGACCATTGCAGCATCCCTTTCCAGCATCTCAAGTTATGACAGTAATGGAGTCTGTCCATCGCAACCGTAAGTCCTGATGATTTTTAAGTGGGTTGGTCAAGTCTATAGATAGACAAGTCGTCGACTTAATGAAAACAATTCAGCCCCAAGTTTTCGTTGCTAAGTGAGACATTGGTTGAGTGGATTTTGCCCCATTTTATGACCTTTCTTGCCAAAGTGAACCACTGCAGTTGTTAAGTTAGTAACACGGGTGTTAAATGAATTTGGCTTCCCTCTTGACTTTGCTGATCACATGACCCTAGGATGTTGCAACCGTCATAAATATGAACCAGCCGAGGTGCGTCTGAGATTTGATCACATAATCATGGGGATGCTGCACTGGTGGTAAGTGTGAAAAACCGTCATATTTTTTCACTCTTGTCGTAACTTGAAATGTCACTAAATGAACGGTTGTAAGTTGAGGACTACCTGTATTTTGCAGATCATCATCATTATCTTGCAGCCTGACCCACTCACACTTCCACATGTCCTTGAGAAGTTCTCCTGTGGAATCCTTCCAGACAAAGCAGGAGTCACTCTCCCTTCAACTACAACGTCTTCCACAAGTGGGAAAAAAAAAACATCCAGAAAACATGGCAACAGCACTTCCTTGCTTGCTAATTGACAGTTCTGACTGTGGTTTGATTTCTGCCAAACAGAACACATCTATCTACAGAGCATTCCTCCAGAAGTCTTGAAGATTTAGGGGAGAAACTTGACAAGCATCAATGTTTTTCTCAGTGAACGCGGCCTTCCCTTGAACTACAGTCTCATTCCTACCATTTTTTAATTCAGATTTTTTGTTTTTTTTAACGGCAAAGTCATGAAACGTGACTTATTTGAGATAAGAGAAACCGGCAGATCTCTGGATGTTGTTCTGGGTTTTTTGTACGGTTTGTACATTGTGCTTGTGGAGTGGTTTTTTAATAACTCACACAATTGGTCTTAGTTATGCCATTGTAATGAATTGGCTGAATTGGTGAAACTGGGGACAAGGTAATGAATGACTTTTTCACACTGGAACAATGCACCTAAGAAAGATTTGGTTCATGAAATTTCATCAAAGGACTACAATTCAATGCTATTTGTTCAGGCGAATCAGAGCTTATTTTTTCAAAAGTTTGGAAAAATCCAAGAGGCAAATACATGTTCCCCAAAATGTTATAATCCTTAGCTCTTTTCCTTCCTGCAAATTTTGATCCAAACTAAACAGCTTAAAACCAGAGAGCTTATGTGTGGTTTTCGAAAGTCCTGATTACAGTGCCAAATTTCAATGTGTCATAAAGCCCAAAGTGAAAGCAATAAAATATACGGAGAGTGATTACATTAAATTGCCCACATCCACATAACCACCCGGAGTTCAGCTTGATTTGAGAAAGACACAACTTTTAAAATTATTTTTGATTTAAAAGTACTATTCATTTACATTTCTCTTAATTCCACTGTTTTTGAAGGCAATGCACACTGAAACAAGCACCTGCCTAAATGCACCCTTGTTCTAAATTTTATAGTTTATTTCTATAAAGCAGTCATCTCTAACTTAGCACTGTCCGGGATGAGTATTTCTCAAACTCTGCAACTTTAAGGTGTGCTGGCTGGGGAATTCTGGGAGTTGAAGTCCACCCATCTTAAAGTTGGAGAGTTTGAGAGACTTGGCTGACAATGGAACAACTTGCCTTCAGAAGTTGTGAATGTTCCAACACTGGAAGTTTTTAAGAAGATGTTTGGATAACCATTTGTCTGAAATAAGGTAGGGCCACGATGGTGAGCCTAGGGCATGCGTGTCAGAGTTGGCACACAGAGCCTTCTCTGTGGGCACATATGCCGTCGCCAGCTGGTCTTTGAAAATGGACCAAAAAATGGCCAAAAAAGAGGATGTTTTGGGGCTCTTTTCGGGTCATTTTAGGCCATTTGCGGACCAAAAACTGCCTGAAAATGGCCCATAAAACAGTTATTCTATCCCCAATATGCTTTTGCAGATGTGGGGAGGGAGGGGTGCCTTTAAATCAGTCATAACTCCTAGTGCCTGCAAATCCCTGCAGTTTTCTTGGCAACATTTTAAAAATGGTATTTCTTTGTCTTTTTCTTTGTAAGGGAGAGGGAGTGGGATAGAGAGAGAATGAGAGAATGAGAAAGAGAGAGAGAGAATGAGAGATAGGGAGAAAGAGAGAGAGAGAATGAGAGAGAGAATGAGAGAGAGAGAATGAAAGAGAATGAGAGAGAATGAGAATAATCTTTCAATTATCTGGCCTGGCTCAACCGTAAACTTTTCTTACTCCTCCTGACAGTTCTTTTAAATTTTAAAAACCTTAAATTTTAAATTGTGTTTTACAATTGGGGTATTTTTAATGGTGACTTTTAATTGTCCAATGTGATGTAATTTGTTACCTCCTCCGTGTATGTATGTCCTGTATATATGTATGTTTATGTGTTGTATATGTTTTATATGCTCCACTGTACGCCGCCCCGAGTCCTGTCTGGAAAGGGAGCGGCTAATAAATTTAAATTTATTATTATTATTATAGAGAGAGAGAGAGAAAGAGAGAGAGAGAATGAGAGAGAGAGAGCGAATGAGAGAGGGAGAGAGAAAGAGCGAGAGAGAATGAGAGAGAGAGAGAATGAAAGAGAATGAGAGAATGAGAGAGAATGAGAAAGAGAGAAAGAGAATGAGAGAGAGGGAGAGAGAGAATGAGAGAGAGAGAGAATGAGAGAGAGAGAGAAAGAGAGAGAGAGAATGAGAGTGAGAGAGAAAGAGTGAGAGAGAAAGAGAGAGAGAGAGAGAATGAGAGAGAGAGAGAATGAGAGAGAGAGAGAATGAAAGAGAATGAGAGAATGAGAGAGAATGAGAGAGAGAATGAGAGAGAGAGAGAATGAAAGAGAATGAGAGAATGAGTGAGAGAGAGAGAGAAAGAGAGAAAGAGAGAGAATGAGAGAGAGAGAGAGAGAGAGAGAGAGACTGAGGAGACCAAAGTCACCCAGCTGGTTTTGTATGTAAGGCAAGAGTGGAATTTAAGAGTCAGCCCAGCTTCTACTTCACTGACTTTAACCACTAAGTCAAACTGGCTTCTCCTTTAGAGGGTGGCCTGTTTTTAAGTGGTATGAGCTGTACTAGCAACTCAAGGTCACCTCGGTATTTTTAAGCTGGATAAAAATACAACCGAAATACCACATGTACAATTGGGATATATAAGCAACTACAGACACAGATAGAATGATATGCAGACATAAATGTAAAGTTGCAGTGTAAATGCAGTTTAGACTGCATAGTCCTTTTCAACCCGAACCTTAATTTTAAGTTAATCTTCCATATTCCTGCCTTTATAATTTTTTTACAAATATCTAAAGGCGGCAAACCCATTTACAAACTTAAGACACCAACGTCACATGTGTGTTTACTGGAAAGAAAGTATGCCCCCTTCAATTCAGTGGCACCTTTTAGTTAATTGATTGATTATTGCAATGTAATTTTATCACCTTCTTTAGAAGGGTATTCTAAGTAAACAGAGCTCTAGAAACATGTTAACAAGAAAAAATAGAAAGATGATAAAACTGTGCAGTATAAACTAAAAGTCAATCAAAGAACAACGGCAAAGAAATTAGATTTCAGTAGAAATATTGGTAATATATGGATAGAAATATTGGTAAAACCATCATAAAGGTAAAGGTTTCCCTCGTACATAAGTGCTAGTCGTTCCCGACTCTAGGGGGCGGTGCTCATCTCCATTTCAAAGCCAAAGAGCCAGCGCTGTCCAAAGACGCCTCCGTGGTCATGTGGCTGGCATGACTAAATGCCGAAGGTGCACGGAACGCTGTTACCTTCCCACCAAAGTTGGTTCCTATTTTTCTACTTGCATTTTTGCATGCTTTTGAACTGCTAGGTTAGCAGAAGCTGGGACAAGTAACGGGAGCTCACTCCGTTACGCGGCGCTAGGGATTCGGACCGCCGAACTGCCGACCTTTCTGATCGACAAGCTCAACGTCTTAGCCACGGAGCCACCACGTCCCTTTCAAAACCACCACCATTTTATTTATAAAATTTATAGGCAGCCCATCTTACTTCAAGGTAACTCTGGACAGCTTACTATTATTAATAACAATGCATATTTTTTCCCCACTGGCTTCATATTTGAGCTGCAATAATCTGGATGAGTTGCCACTTTCTCCGGTCTGCCTTACAGGGAACATCTAGAATTCTACAGCCCAGATACCTTGCTCCTTCTACTCCTTCTAACCAGGCTTAGTTTGCAAGAAGCTAGTAACCTTCAGAGAGGGAATGATCACTTACACCAGTGATGGCCAACCTTTTAGACACTGAGTGCCCAAGCCATGCGTGCGCGCACGCCCAAACTTAAAGGTGTACGCACATGAGAGTGAATATGCAGACATGCACGAGTGTGTGGACCACAGCAGAGACCCAAAGACCAACTGGCCAAGATCTTTTTCTTTTGTGAGCTTCTGTTTCATCATCTGCAGGGAAACTAAAGGCCGAAGGCGCACGGAATGCTGTTACCTTCCCACCAAAGGTGGTACCTATTTTTCTACTTGCATTTTTTTTACATGCTTTTTTGAACTGCTAGGTTGGCAGAAGCGGGGACAAGTTAACGGGAGCTCACTCCGTTACGCGGCGCTAGGGATTCGAACCGCCAAACTGCTAACCTTTCTGATCGACAAGCTCAGCGTCTTTGCCACTGTGCCACCACGTCTCTTTCACAAAAGAAACGCCACGGAGACCTGACCTGGGGCGACGGTGCACGTTCCAGCAGAGAGGGCTCTGCGTGCCACTTCTGGCACACGTGCCACAGGTTCGCCATCACGGATTTACACAGAGCAATAACCCTAAACTCTTTCAAACATTCTGACCCAGATCCCAGTTAAAAATAAGCTGCAGACTGAGATTCACTGCAATCCCCCCCCCCGCTCTCTCTCCCACCGTCACTTACAAAACAACTTCCAGAAATAGCAATGTTCCGTTTCCCCCCCCCCCCCCCAAAAAAAAAGTCAGGACACTCAGCAATGAAGCCCTGGTGATATGAGCCTACTAAGAATGAGGTGAGAACCGCTTACAGATCCTGGATCCACCCTCCGAAATAAAATCATGTAGCAACACATATGTAATACCATTCATAGACTACACAGGACACATCTCAGAGACTTATTTTCCAATTTTGGCTGCCTGAGGGGCCCAGATCTCAGTGGCTTAGATGAACTTCTCGTGACAACTTGGAAAGATGATCCCTTCCTTTAATCCCCTTCCCTAATCCCCCTGCTTCTTTCGCTTTTTAATCTAGGGAAAGTGCAAATTCAAACAGCTGGAGAAACACATTTTTCCCTTCTCTCTCTCTTTCACAATCCCTTGCACCACCCGGTATCCTTAAGTCAACTCACAACTGACTCTCCAACCATCCAGTCGTGCAAACGTTCCTCAATTCAGGGTCAATGTTGACAATCGAGCAAGGGAGACAAACATTTCCAACCCACCGAGGAGAGAAGGAGGTTGGCAGTTCTTGCAGACAAAAGATCCAGGTTTTTTTCAGAGGCCTCTCGCCGTTTTCCAAGCAAGAGTGACAAACACAAAAAGAGAGAGAGAGAGAGGCACCCCTTCCCCTCCAGAACGCAACCCCCCCCCACCCCCAATGGGGTTTAAGGAAGAAAGCAGAGGAGGAAGGAGGGAGGAGAAAGAAACGAGAAAGAAAACCAGGCAGACGGCAAAGAAATTCGAGACACACCAGCGTCAAGATGGCGTAGAAAAAGCAGGCCCTCTGGAGAGGAAAAATACCCAGTCTTCTTTCTCTCTTGCGCACCCCATTCTCCGAACCCCAAGCCATTGAGTTCCCGAAGGACAAAAAAGAAGCAGCGTTTTCCTTACAGGTCGAAAATAATGCTCTTGCGGGTGGCTTAGAAAAGCAGCCATCAACTCCCCCGCCCCCTGATCGAGACCCCCCCCCCCCGACTCACAACAATACCTGTTTTTTCTTTGATTTCACAAAGGACGGTGAAGAGAGCCGGTTTCATGCGGTGACAATTCAGCGTGTGTTTCCTGCAGTTGAAACAGTGGAAGAGAGAGAGCAGATAAAGCCATTTGGTTCCTTTTCTGTCGGCTCAAGAAAAGGAGAGAATTTTTGTGCCCACCATCGCTCATAGGCCTCCCTCTCGGCTCAATTAATCCGTTTCCACGTCTAGCAGAGTTTCTCCCCACCCCCCCCCAAGCAATTCCCAATGTAATTCCAACATCCGGATTTCCCCAGCAATGAAAAAAAAAAAAACAACCCCACATGCATTTCCTTCCATTATGGAACAGTTTGTCTAAATGATGGGATACGTTCCACGGGCAGAGAAACCAGAGAAGTTTTTCTTTCAAGAACTTTTTCATAATAACCACAAAATAATAAACTCTATATTCATCGCCTGCACGGTATATACAGAGGAGCAGTAAAATCCGAAGCTTGTGTGTTGTTGCAGTTTGATATTTTTATCCATTTTTCTGTCTTATTTAATTCAGTGTTATGTACGTGTGTGTGTGTGTATATATATATATATATATATGTTTTCGTAGATACACACACACACACACACACACACACACACACACACACACAGTCTGGCACAATACCAATGAAGAAGAAAAATAACAGCTCCCAAAAGAAACCAGCATGGCTGCATAAAGAACTCTCTGACAAATTGACAGACAAAAAAGATAAGTATAAAAAGTGGAAGGAGGGGGACATAATGAAGGCAGAATATCAGCAAATAGCCCGAGCCTGTAAAGATGAAGTGAGGAAAGCTAAGGCACACAATGAAGAAAGGCTTGCCACAAAAGTAAAAATTAACAAAAAAAAGCTTCTTCCAACATGTTAAAAACAAGAAAAAAGTTAAGGAAACAATTGGTCCATTGCTGGGAGAAAGTGGCAAGAAGGTGACAAGCAACAGGGAGAAAGCAGAACCATTTAATTCATGTTTTGCATCTGTCTTTACACAAAGGGATAAAACAGTCCAACCTATCAAAAGCAGCACCACAAAAATCAGATTAGGAACACAAGTTGAAGTAGGGAAGAAAATGGAAAGTGAGCACCTGTCTACCCTAGATGAGTTCAAATCACCAGGACCGGATGGATTACACCCCAGGGTTCTGAAGGAACTGGCAGACGAGATCTCAGAACCACTGAATTATATCTTTCGGAGATCCTGGAGCACCGGGGAACTACCAGCAGACTGGAAAAGAGCTGATGTGGTTCCCATCTTCAAAAAAGGGGAAAAAAATAGATCCAGGAAACTATAGACCTATCAGCCTGACCTCAATACCAGGAAAGATTCTGGAAAAGGTAATGAAGCAACAAATTAGCGAGCACCTAGAAGTAAACAAAGTAATAGCCAAAAGCCAACATGGGTTTGTCAAAAACAGATCATGCCAGATTAATCTTATTGAATTATTTGATAATGTGACAAAATTAGTGGACCAGAGGAATGCCGTCGATATAGTTTACTTGGACTTCAGTAAGGCATTTGATAAGGTAGACCATAACCTACTACTAGATAAATTAGAAGAATATAGGTTGGACAGCATCACCACCAGATGGATTCGTAACTGGCTGACCAACTGCACTCAACGTGTAGTCAATGGAACTGCATCTTCCTGGAGGAAAGTATGCAATGGAGTACCCCAAGGCTCTGTTTTGGGCCCAGTTCTCTTCAACATCTTCATCAATGATTTGGATGAGGGAATAAATGGGGAACTCATCAAATTTGCAGATGACACCAAGCTGGCAGGAATAGCCAACACTCCAGAAGATAGGCTAAAGATACAGGAGGATCTTGACAAACTTGAACATTGGGCACTATCTAATAAAATGAAATTCAATGGTGAAAAGAGTAAGGTTCTACATTTAGGCAACAAAAACGAAATGCACAGGTACAGTATAGGTGGTACCTTGCTCAACAGTAGTAATTGTGAAAGGGATCTTGGAGTCCTAGTGGACAACCATTTAAATAGGAGCTAGCAGTGTGCAGCAGCTGCCAAAAAAGCCAATACAGTTCTAGGCTGCATCAACAGAGGGATAGAATCAAGATCACGTGAAGTGTTAATACCACTTTATAATGCCTTGGTAAGGCCACACTTGGAATACTGCATTCAGTTTTGGTCACCACAATGTAGAAAAGACGTGGAGACTCTAGAAAGAGTGCAGAGAAGAGCAACAAAGATGATTAGGAGACTGGGGCCTAAAACATATGAAGAACGGTTGCAGGAACTGGGTATGTCTAGTTTAATAGAAAGAAGGACTAGGGGAGACATGATAGCAGTGTTCCAATATCTCAGGGGCTTCCACAAAGAAGAGGGAGTCAAACTATTCTCCAAGGCACCTGAGGGTAGAACAAGAAGCAATGGGTGGAAACTAATCAAGGAGAGAAGCAACTTAGAACTGAGGAGAAATTTCCTGACAGTTAGAACAATTAATCAGTGGAACAGCTTGCCTCCAGAAGTTGTGAATACCCCAACACGGGAAGTCTTTAAGAAGATGTTGGATAGCCATTTGTCTGAAACAGTATAGGGTTTCCTGCCTAGGCAGGGGGTTGGACTAGAAGGCCTCCAAGGTCCCTTCCAACTCTACTATTGTATTGTATTAAACACACACAAACATATACATACACACACAGAGAGACACGTACTGAATTAAAGGGGAATTAAAGACATACACACTCCACAAAAGGGCCCTCCCGGTGAAATAAGATTCACCATTTTGCATACATTCATCTCACTTCTAAAGAGTAACCCAATACACATATTATTGTAATTGGTTTTTTTTTGTAAATTAAAACCATCTAGAAAGAGAATGAAGATCTGAATCTTAGATAACATTGATGCCCACAAATACATCTTTAAGCCAAACCACAAAGGACCAATCCCTTATTATCCCAAAAATGGAGTGCAACCACACTCGAAATTATGAACCTTCCACACTAAAAAAACAAGTTTTGCAATCCAAACTAAAATCTTAAAACCGAAAGCCTCTTTTCTCTTTGGAGTCTTACAAGCTTCAGCGCCCAGCCGTTCAACATAAAAAACTCCTCGTGCAGAGCCTGCTATTCAATTTATTAGGACTCGCATTCGATTTAATAGACACAAAGCCACAAGTCTTAGTAAAATACACCCTTGAGGAACCCTCCAAATAGACCATATTCCTTCTTTCTGGCTGGCACCTCACAAGGGTTAAGTAGCATAGCCAGAGCACCCTCCACTCACAGCAACAATCCTAATTGAAAAACAAATACCTTCCAGGAACTGAAATCCATCTTCTGAAGCAAACTAATGTACTACAAAGCTCTTCACACACAAAACAGAGCTTCAAAACACACCTCAGTAGTCTTGCGTGGCAAAAAACAAACAAACCCCGGCATCATTGCAAAACAATGGCTCTTTAAAGACTGCCAGGAAATAAACTAGTTTTTAAAGAAAACCACAACTCCAATCCACCCAAAAGTTAAAAATTTGGAAGTTGCAACCTTAATACCAGGCCAATGCTGCACTCCACATCAGAAGGTAACGCATGCAAAATATATATATTACTGAGTATAATCATCAATACTAAAATATAACGAGAGAAGCTCTCATTCTCCATCAGAACAGGGTAGGTAGGAGACACAAGATGTTTAGAAAGAAGATTGCGTGGAAAGTCAAGAAGGGTAAATGGTTAATTTGGGGACAGCATCCCATAATATTTTTTTTCCTCATCAGCTCTTAGACCTTAAGCGCTAAGGGTTCAATCCCTATTTATTTCTCTCTCTGTTTCAAACAGATCCACTGCATTTTTATATCTGTATCTAAATCCTATCTTAGTGTCCTCAAGCCAACAGCTGTTTTTACTACTGCAAATATTTTCTCCTGCAAATCAGTTTGCCCACCTAGATTGCAGGTAAAACGATCTCAGGATCCAGTTCCCTCCTTCCTCTTTGTATCTTAAACGCCAGATCCAGAAGGCCCAATAAACCCTGCATGCTTGCTTGTCAGGTTCTTTTTATGCCTCCTCCCACCAACCCCCTCACCTCTTCCCAACAATTAATATAAATCAAAACTTGCTCTGTATTTCCAAGCCTTCGACGAAACTCCCTCCCTCCTCAAGTTCCCCAAAAGCAAAGCCCACCTTTCTCCCCCCCTTTTTTTAAAAAAATATAAAGAATACCCCCTTCTCCTCCAGAACTTCCAGTTCTACTTTCATCCCCAAAGGCGGTAATTTGGTTTCCAGGAGCCGATCAAGGCCAGGGCACCCCCTAAAAGTCGGGAACCCCCGTCCCACTCCTGGATTTCCAAAGTCTGCACCCGGTGTTCTTTTCCAACCAGCCACTCAAGGCAAAACAAAACAAAACAACCCCCCCCCCCAAAAAAAAACCTCGCGGGGAAGGCGAGCCGACAAATCCACCGCAGGGCCTTCCAGATCCCCCGTTTCGACAACTCGGCGAGGCTTTGCCAAAAGTTTGCACCCCTCTCCCGCACGCACACACAAAGGGAGCCCACCCGGGCCAACTTTCCAGGGCCGCCCCCCCTCCTCTCTTTCGCCCCGGCCGTCCAAAGACTCGAGAAGGAGAACCAACTTTGCTTGCGCTTCGTCCAAGCTTTGATCGGTGATGGTCATGATCTGCTGGAGGATGTCGCCGATATCTTGCTTCCGGGGCTCTCCGTTATCCGACGGGGGCTCGTGGAGAGCGTGGGGGGTCATGGCTTGGACCCCCTGGACCGAGGGGTGCCCCGCGAGCCCCACCACCCCCCGCGCTTGGATCAGCCTGCCTGGATCATCCATGCTCGGCGAAGGGATTCCCCCACACGCGCGCGCGCGCGCGCGTCCACGGCCAGCCGCGAGCGATCGAGGGAGCGAGGGGGGGCTGGCTGGCGGGCGGGCGGGCGAACGAGCCCCGGCGGCGGGAGGACGGCCGGCCGGGCGGTCACTCGGGCTTTGGCCGGCCGAGACGGAAGGGCGACGCTGGAAGAAGAAAGGCTGGCGCGCTAATCCATCTTGGCGGTGCGCTCCCACGGCCCCTTCCTTGGAGACTTTGGGACTGGAAAATGGAGTCCCGCACAAGGGCTGGAGGAGGAGGAGGAAGAGGAGGAGAAGGGAGGGGGAGGGAGGGAGGAGGAGCTGAGAAGGGGGAGGGAAAAGAAGAGAAGGAAAAAGGAGAAGAGGAGCTTAGCTTCCCCCCCCCCCTTTCTCCTCCTCCTCCTTCAGCGCCTCCTCCCCTGCTCTTGATGCGCCCAGGCGGAGAGGCGCAAACTGTGCTATTTATCTATTTGCTGCCCTCCGCTGGCTTGGGAGAAGCAAAACGCCGGGAGCCGCCGAGCAGCCCCGCTCCTCCAGAGCCGGCCGGAGGCGGGTAAGCGCCCAAACGAAAGGAAAGAAAACGGAGGAGACGCGGGGGCCCTTTGCACCCTCATGGAGCGCTTTGGACTGGAGCGCTTGAACGTGGACGCTTTTTCTCCGCTTCCCGCCGGGACTGCGATCTAGGAAGGGAATCTCTAGGGATCGCCGGCTAGCCTTTCGCCTTCCCTCTGAAGATCCCCAACGCACGCACACGCACACACAAGCACATACACAGGCGGCGGCGCCACCCCAAATTGAAATCTGCTGTGTGCGTAAAAGTCGCTTTGAGGGGACAGTTTTCCTTCATCCGCCCAACCGGGGATTCGGTCCGCTTATCGCGCTGGGCTACGGCTTCTTTTTTTGAAACCAACGCCACCCTTGGCAGTGGGTAGGTGGAAGGGGAGCCTGCCCGATGCTTGTACGGTAGGCGGTAGAGGGAATGGTCTTCCGCCACCGTTTTGTTTTTATGTATTTATTTTTAAGTCTTTTAATGTCATCATACTACTAAAAAAAAATGATATGGAGACTCTAGAAAAAGTGCAGAGAAGAGCAACAAAGATGATTAGGGGACTGGAGACTAAAACATATGAAGAACGGTTGCAGGAACTGGGTGTGTCTAGTTTAATGGAAAGAAGGACTAGGGGAGACATGATAGCGGTCTTCCAATGTACTTGAGGGCAGAGGTAGGTTCCTACCGGTTCGGCCCAGTTTGGCTGAACCAGTAGTGGTATGCCAGCCTGGGTTGCCGAACCGGCAGCGACCCAGACTGGCCACGCCCCCAAACCGGTTCCCCATCTTTTTTTTTTAGTTCTGCGCATGCAGAAGATGGTGGATAGCCATTTGTCTGGAACGGTATAGGGTTTCCTGCCTAGGCAGGGGGTTGGACTAGAAGACCTCCAAGGTCCCTTCCAACTCTACTATTGTATATAATTCGCATTGAACTGTGCATGCACGGGCAGTGCGCATCCAGTGTGCACGTACACGTGCACGAGCAAACCGGCAATAACGCCGGCTGAAACCCACCCCTGCTTGAAGGGCTGCCCCAGAGTGGAGGGGGAGGGAGTCAAGCTATTTTCCAAAGCACCCGAAGGCCAGACAAAGAATAATGGATGGAAACTGACCGAGGAGAGATTCAACCTAGAAACGAGGAGAAATTTTCTGACAGTGAGAACAATTAACCGATGAAACGGAAGTTGCCTTCGGAAGTTGTAGGAGCTTCATCACGGGAGGCTTTCAAGAAGAGACTGAACTCCCTTCTGTCAGAAATGGTGTAGGTAGGGTCTCGTGCTTGGGTGGGGTGTTGCCTAGATAACCTAAAACAAGGGTGTTAAACTCTATTTCATTAAGGGCAACATCAGGGTCGTGTTTGACCTCAGGGGGTTGTGAGAGGCATAGCCATAACCTCCTCCAAACTGTACATATTTAATTTTTTATTGTATTTTGTGATATTCTCTATGGACTGTACACCGCCCCGAGTCCCTTCTGGGAGAGGGGGCGGTCTAGAAGCACCAAATATAAATAAATAAAAATAAATAAACATCACTTCTGTCCGCGGCACCTGTGGTGACTCAAGTACTTTGCCAGTCAAAACAGGCTCCTGAGCTCCATTTTCAGCTGCAATGGCCTCCTGCAACCCTCTGCCAGCAAAAAGGGAGCTCGGAAGGGCCGCACTTTTTTCTCTGGCAAATCCACCACGGGCCGGTCAGTCCTGCGGTCCAGATCTAAGCACCTCATGGGCTGGATCCGGGCCGTAGGCCTTGAGTTTGACACCCCTGACCTGCAGGATAACTTCCAACTCTGTTATTCTGTTAATTTTTCATTTCTGCTTGTACGCCGCCCAAAGCCGCATTCAGTGAGATGGGGGCCCATATAGTGTTTTTTTAAATAAATAAAAGTAAGCTGTAAACCAGGGGTGTCCAAACTTGGGAACTTTAAGACTTGTGGACTTCAACTCCCAGAATTCCCCAGCCAGCATCTGGCTGGGGAATTCTGGGAGTTGAAGTCCACAAGTCTTAAAGTTCCCAAGTTTGGACACCCCTGCTGTAAACCATAGTTTACATCTATAGTCTCTGGGCTGAGAAACCTTTATCCCATCCATGCACAAACTGAAATATAAACATTATGGCTTTTAGGGATGTGCCAGTCTGGGGACTCTGAGGTTGTACATTGCACTGAACTGGAGTTGGCCTAATCATAGTTTACTCGGTAAATTACAGTTTAGAGGGGCCAAATAGCACCAAGTGTGTTAATCGTAGTTTACAGACCAGACGAACCTAAGCAAACCAAAACTGCAAAGAATTCCACTGGTTAGCATCCTGATGAGATTACCTAGCTGGGTGATGGAAGGTTTGCAAGCAAATAACCAGATTCAGAGAGCACCAAAGACTCTACCGTTCAAGCCTCAGCTGCAGATATTCTTTTCTATTCCCCCCTCCTCCCCCAAAAAATCATAGGCTTAGCAAATCATATGCTTAGCAAATCCAGTTTGTAAGAGAGGTGTAGCGCTCCATGGCACGGGACCTAGTTACTTGCGGGATCGCATCCTCCCACATACATACATCCCTGCGGCCAATTCGCTCACACAGGGAGGGACTTCTCCTGGTGCCGTCCACTAGGCAATGCCAATGGGCGACACCAATGAGTAGGGCCTTCTCTGTGATGGGCCCAACCCTCTGGAATGACCTCCCCCCCGACATTAGAACCACTACTGACCTCCGCTCCTTCCGACAGAAATTGAAGACTCACCTGTTCCGATTAGCAGGCCTGGCATAATTACAACTGTCCCTCCTGGCAAATGTATTATTATCTGGTTATTTTAGGGTTTTTTAATCTGTTGTGTCTGTTTTAGGGATTTTAAAAAATTATATTTATTCAGCTTTGTACAGTTCTTTTAATTGCATTTTAACCTCCTCCAAACTGTACATATTTAATTTTTTATTGTATTTTTGTGATATTCTCTATGGACTGTACACCGCCCCGAGTCCCTTCTGGGAGAGGGGGCGGTCTAGAAGCACAAATAAATTGAATTGAATTGAAATTGAATAAAGATACATGTTTGCCACAGCAAAAAAATTTTTAAAAAAAAAACTGCATGAATGAAGTCCACTAAACTCATGTTTATAGTTTAAAAACAAGTAATCACAATCCCATACAAGTATAAAAGAACCGCCACATTAAATACTGGATATTAAAGTTTAACAATTTTCTATATGATTGCTTTCATCATCGTAAAAAAAAATATCAGGTTTCAAATCTTCATGTTTTTACAAGCAGATGTTAACTCCAAGTGGATGAATGCCAGCCTTCAGGAGGCTGAGAAACAAAACTGGTTGATGAGTCTAGGATACTTTTTGTATTGATGTATGCAGATCAGACCCATTTTTTTTCTAGCACATGGTAGCATTTGTACGATTCAAAAAACTTGTTAGGACAAAGGATTTGGATGTTAGGATCTGAAGTTTCCTGGCAGCTTACAACAGTAAAAGCATACAAAATAATTGTCAGACGCATGGAAGCAGAACAATCAGAGAGAGTTGTGTTGTGGCCCGCCAGTGGCCGGTGGAGCTGGTGGCAGATTCGGACAATGAGGGGGTTGGGGAGGAACATGGGCCAGTCCTGGAGTCTGGGGAAGGCTCTGATGAGGGCTCTGCGTCGGGAGGGCAGAGATGGGGCCAGGGTTGTCCGACAGTTATTAGCTGCCTTCGGAATCGGATATCAGTGGGGCAGAAGAACAGCTGGAGCCTGTTCCCAGTGTGTGCATATGCAGAGCTGCCAGGAGAAGGGAACAGCTAAGGAACAAGGGCTGACTCAGGAATAAAACCACAGGTGGAGGGTGAATGGCCCCTCCCATGGGGAATAAAGAAGAGTGAAAGGGGAGTGGAGTTTGCAGGAGACAATTAGTTCAGTTCATTAGGGTGACGATCTGTTCCTGGCATCTTGCCAAGTAATTGCTGCTACAGCTTGGTGTTTGAAAGATATCGGCCTGGCAGCTCTCCAAGCCTGATATAGGTCTGTGGTTGTGAAATCTAATGAAAGACTATTTGCCGGGACTTTGCTGGAGAGGAATTCCCTTTAACCTAAATAAAAGAGACTTTATCGAGACGAGGAGTCAGCTTCACGCTCTTGGGAAGCCTAGGTTAGAACAGGTTGATCAGAGCAGTAACGTTTATTGCTACTTGCCTATTTACAAGAAGCTTGCGGGACTCTACTCAATACAGAACAACTAGATAAGGACTGCAAGGGGTATTTTTTTGGGGGGGGGGGTGTTTGTGTCTGTTTTATGTCATTTCCTCCCTTTCAGCAATTCCAGGCGAGTCTCTTAACTGCTCCTTCCACTTCAGCTGTAGAAGGAGCACCACGTCGTAAAAAAACGCAGCTCAACCCAAGTAACTTAGTACAACTAAATAAGACAATGAACAATAATGTAAGAACAGTGTGGAAACAATATTTTGAAATGATGGAGGCCAAAGATTTAATTTCTAAAAAGTCTCCAGAAGAGAATATCTTCAGTTTAATTTTGGACAGCCATACCAAGGGAGCCAAATGCTCCTGCAAAGAACAGAACAGAATAGGACAGGACAGGACAGGATAAGGATAAAAGATAGGACAGGACAGAAGATAGGTTAGGAATGGAATAGGATAGGATAAAATGGAATGAAATAGAATCATAGGAACAGAATAGAATAGAATAAAATAGAATAGAATAGAACAGAGGTGGATGGGACCTTCGAGATCTTCTAGTCCAGCCCCCTGCTCAAGCAAGAGACCCTATACCATTTCTGGCACATGGCTGAAATATCTTAGTCCCAAGCCATGTTGGGCATTATGAGTCAAACGTTGTGATGCCGTGCTCAACTGAGAGATAGTAGGGGGGAATATCGGCAACAGCACTGCAATTTCCCAGGGAGGTGGCAGTACATTCCAGAGAGGGGCCCAACACAAGAGACTGCACTGTCCTGAACTGGCTGAGGGAGGGAGGAAAAGGTTCAGGATAGAGATACAGCCTAGAATCTCCCAGGGTATATCTATTAGGCCGGAAGGTTATAGCTTTAGTCAGGCTAGAGTCTGTCTCTCGGACCTAAGCGGACTCAATTAGGCCTCACTGTGTCATCTTTGGGCTTAGGCCTGAAGTAGCCATTTCAATTTCCCCCAGAAACCTATTAGTAGCCAATGCAGCGCCTGCACGCTGGGCATACTACAGCTTCTGGGTGGTCTTCAAAGGCAGCCCCATGTAGAGTACATCGCAGACGTCTAGCCAAGCAGCAATAAGGGCATGGGTTTTTTGTATCCAGGTCCTCCTGCTTTAGGAAGGACCACTCGGTGGCATCTAGCTTCTACAATATGTGAATCCAAGAGAACCCCAATTCACAGACTTGCTACTCTACGGGAAGTGCATTGCGTTTGAGAGATGACGCTGGAACCAGCAGAGGACAGCAGAGCACAAAGAGCTTTTAGCATCTTTCATCCCACCCAGACCTCCACATCTGTTGAGCAAGAATTTGATGACCTCTGCAGCTGGTATTCGGAAGGCAATATAATACAATACAATACAATAGCAGAGTTGGAAGGGACCTTGGAGGTCTTCTAGTCCAATCCCCTGCCTAGGCAGGAAACCCTATACCGTTTCAGACAAATGGCTATCCAACATCTTCTTAAAGACTTCCAGTGTTGGGGCATTCACAACTTCTGGAGGCATTTTCTGTTCCACTGATTAATTGTTCTAACTGTCAGGAAGTTTCTCCTCAGTTCTAGGTTGCTTCTCTCCTTGATTAGTTTCCACCCATTGCTTCTTGTCCTTCCCTCAGGTGCCTTGGAGAATAGTTTGACTCCCTCTTCTTTGTGGCAACCCCTGAGATATTGGAACACTGCTATCATGTCTCCCCTAGTCCTTCTTTCTATTAAACTAGACATACCCAGTTCCTGCAACCGTTCTTCATATGTTTTAGTCTTCATACGTTTTAGTCATATAATGATGCACTTCTAAGTATTAGGTGGCCCCTCCCGGAAGCTTCATATTAAACAGGAAGAGCCAACCCAGCGGTACCCCCACGGCAAGAGCATCCACAAGCTGGAACCATCTACTGAAGTAGGAAGTGTCTCTGAACCCCAACCCATAAAAGCAATATTGTGGTCCTGTGATAGCAAAAGTCAACAAGAGTTGTCATAGTGAAGTTCTCTATCCCATCCAGATCCCAAAACTGTAAAGCTCACTCAGCAGTGGTGAAATTCAATTTTTTTTTTACTACTGGTTCTGTGGGCATGGCTTGGTGGGCAGGGTAGGGGAAGGATACTGCAAAATCTCCATTCCAACCCCACTCTGGGTCCAGCCAGAGGTGGCATTTGCCGGTTCTCCGAACTACTCAAAATTTCCGCTACCGGTTCTCTGAACTACTCTAAATTTCCACTACGAGTCCCTTTTGGGAGAGGGGGCGGTCTAGAAGTGCAAATAAATAAATAAATAAATAAATACTAGTTCTCCAGAACATGCTGGATTTCACCCCCTGTGACCCAGTAGGCAGCTTTTCTGAATCTTAGCAACTCTAAGATGCGTGGACTTCAACACCCAGAATTCTCCTCCCCCCCCTCCCCAGCTGAGGAATTCTGGGAGTTGAAGTCCACGCATCTTAATAGTTGCCAAGGTTGAGAAACACTGCCTTACAGCAGGGGTGTCCAAACTTGGCAACTTTAAGACTTGTGGACTTCAACTCCCAGAATTCCCCAGCCTGGGGAATTCTGGGAGTTGAAGTCCACAAGTCTTAAAGTTGCCAACTTTGGACACGCCTGCCTTACAGGAACCCAGACAGGTAGTCCTCAACTTACCACCACAATCGAGCCCAACATTTCTATCGCTAAGTGAGACATTTGTTCATTCTGCCCCCAAAATAAGACCTTTCTTGCCACAGTTGTTAAGTGGATCACTATAGTTGTTAATGACACGGTTGTTAAGTGAATCTGACTTTCCCATTGACTTTTGCTTGTCGGAAGGTCGCAGAAGTGGATCACACGACCCTGGGACACTGCAACCATTAAATATATGAGCCAGTTGCCAAACACCTGGATTTGGATTATGTGACCACGGGGATGCTGCAACGGTCATAAGTGTGAAAAACGCTCATGAGCAGTGGTGGGATTCAAATAATTTAACAGCCGGTTCTCTGCCCGAATGATTTCTTCCAACAACCAGTTCACCAAACTGCTCAGAAAGTTACCAACCGGTGGTGCGAACTGGCTGAATCCCACCACTGCTCCTAAGTCACTTTTTTCAGTGCTGTTATAACTTTGAGCAGTCACTAAATGAACTTGTCAGTAATGGCTTCACTTGGCCATGAAAAATTGGTTTCTCCAACTCAGTTTCTGGAACTTCATGTAATTATGTTCATGGAAGAGGCTTCACCTACTTATTAAATTAATTCGTTCTCTGGATTTGCACAGTGCATTTGTACATTAATAACTAAAAGGCTACTGGGTTTCCCTGAAAATAAGACAGGCTCTTATTTTCTTTTGATCCCCCCGAAATAAGCACTTGGCCTTATTTTCGGGGAGGTCTTAATATCTTTGAGGTTCAGGAGGCGGCATGCGACGTCACCTCAGGGCTGCTGCTATGTTGCAATATTTTCGAGGGAGGACTCATTTTAACGCATGCGCTCAAAAGCCTAATTGGACTTATTATCTGGGAAGGTCTTATTTTCAGGGAAACGGGGGGAGAGAGAGAGAGAGAGAGAGACAGACAGACAGATAAGGTGGATGGATGGATGGACGGACAGACAGACAGATTTGTTCTGTCTATGGATTTTTCAGACTGCTAATATTGGAGAGCTTTTTCATGAATAACAACAGAAACCTAATCAGACTCCTTCTGGCTCTGCCCAGTCTTGGATCAGGTGAGTATCCGTCCCTTGTTTTAGAGGAAGTATGGTATTTGCATTCAGAGAAATAACAGATAAACAGGAAGCTACCTTATACTAAGAAAAACCACTGTATGAGTTCCGTATTGACTCTTCTGAATGTCAGTTGGGTTACAAAGCAGTTTGTTCAATTCTGGTTAAAAGGGTAGTGTGAATTCAGCAGTTGTGGTTTAAGTGGTTCATGCATTGTTCAGACGTAGCTGTTTATCATTGACTGTATGATTGTTAATTTTACTAACAATGTATCATAGTTAGTCAAACCGCAATTTGGCATGTTTGTTTTCTTTATTTACCAACATGTTTTTCATTTATTCTTTTAATGTATCAAGACAATGATGGTGTATTTAAATTCCTTCCGCCTGGAGCTCTCCAAATATGTTGAATTTTTAAAATTCCCAGCTAGCAGCATGGGAGAATGATCTTAATTCATCAACAAAAGATTTCTCTTACTAAGCTTTCAAAACATGTCCCAAAGGTGCTTTTTCAAAGGTCAACTGAATTTCCTTTGTTTTTCCTTAAAGACGTTTTGTTTCTCCTCCAAGAAGCTTCTGCAGTTTGTTGAAGAACTGAAGACGTTTCTTGGTGAGAAGCAAAATGTCTTCAAGGAAAAACAAAGAAAGTTCAGTTGTGTTTTGAAAAAACATATTCGGGACAATCATGACCTGGATGACTGAGAATCTCCATAGATACTGTAGGAAGTTAGCACCCACAACTCTCCTAGAAGAATGAAATATTCTAGAGAATATTTAAAAAGGCAGAATATTATATTTCCCAGGATGAGAAATGGAAAAACATGTTTTTAGGCAGGAAGCAGACTCACTCTTAATATCGCCCCCCCCCCTCAATAGCTCACAGCAGATGTCAGCACTTAAGTGATAAAGAGATGGCTAGGTCTATTCATAGGCAAATGCCATCACCCAAGACCCAACAAAGGATTAGGATTAATTAGGATTAGCCCCCTACCCATCTAGCAACAGAACTCACCAAGATGTCATGTGGTGAGTTCTGTTGCTAGATGGGTAGGGGGCTAATCCTATATCACCCAGCAAGATTCAACCAAGCTTGGGACGCAAGACACTACAAAGTTACCCCTGCATAGCCCCATGGGAGTCTGACAACCAATCAGAATACATTTCTGACACAGGAACAGGAAGCTCCAAGGCGGGGCCAAAGCGAGGATATAAATCTCTCTCCCATCCATGTGCTTTTTTCTTTGCCCAGGACCAAAAACACCCACGTGGTCCTGTCCACCATTAAACCATCTTTCCAAGCAGTCTCCATGTTTCCAGTGTCTTTCTTCCCACTTGGAACTGAACCTAGATGGACATTTATTCCAACAAATCTCTTCAAAACATGTTTGACAAAAGATTGGTCCTTAGATAAACAGATTCCAAAGAAAGTAAGAGATAAGAGGAAGAAATACTCTTCTTTAGCAAAGAAATTATATAACAATGGAATCTGGTTTAAATGGTTGTTGCCAGAAGGAATGCTAATTTTCTGGGAGGGCAGTAGAATTAGAATTAACACAGTTGCGGAGGCGGAGGCCTTTATTAAAAAAAATAGTGCCCTCCTAGATCAAACAGGGGACAGTACACAAGATGTGAAGGAGGGAGGGGCTGCGGCTCTGCCAGCAGACAGGGGGGAGGACGCAACATTAAGAAGACTCAGATCACAAAAATGAGTTGAAACATTTTTGCAATTGTTGTTATAATGTAACTTTTGGAAGTGATACAAAAGATGATTGAATATATTGATGATTGAATGTAAAAACAAAAGGCTGCCAATGTTTATTCAAATTTTGATGTCTTTTCTTAACTTTTTGGTTAAAGTTGTGAGATTTGGGGGGGGGGATTTCTACCTCCCGCATGATGTAGCTGTCAAAATTTTTCTACACCTATTTACCTTTTCCCCCTAAAACATTTGTAAAAAACCAATAAAAATTTTACAACAATAACAACAAAAAGATTGGTCCTTAGGTATCTCATGCTGGTGTTTTAAGGTGTCATTTATGTGAGATGGGTGATGTACAAATGTGATAAACAAATGAACAAACAAGCAAAAGTAAATAAGACATTTGAGTGTTTTTTTGATTCATATGATTCTGGCATGGCTTTCAAGTTACAACTGATGTTAATGCAGTCTTTTCTTTTTAATGTGTGTGCCTTCAAGTCAGTGTTAACCCTGGACAATTGCCTGGACAAGTTTTCTTGCAATTTTCTTGACAAGATTTCAGAAGTGACTTGTGTTGCCTGATTCCTAGGGCTGAGAGAGAGGGACTGGCCCAAGGTCACCCAGTTGGTTTTATGCTAAGGCAGGATTAGAACTCAGAGTATCACAGTTTCTAACCTGGTGCCTTAATCCCTACTCCAAACAGATTTCTTACACAGGAACAGGAAACAGAGAGGTGGGGGCCGAACAGAGAGTATAAAAAACTCAGGAACTCCCAGCAACCCCCCTTTTCTCTTTTTTTCTTCTTCACCCTACATCTGGAAGCATATGATCCCCCTTTTCTGTTCAGGAACTCAAGCCATGTGATTCTGCCCACCATTAAACCATGTTTCAAAGCAGCCTCCCTGTTTCCAGTCTCTTTTTCCCCACTTGGAACTGAACCCAGAAGGACATTTCTTCCAACATTTATATTTTAAACACGTGAAGAAGCATGTTTCTCCTCATTTTTAGAATAACATGTTTCCACATTATTCCATGTTTCTGCGTGCTCTGGATTTAAGAATAAGTTTCAGGATTGAATCAATTTTACATTAAATATTGTGT
Organism: Natrix helvetica; assembly: GCF_964273705.1. Taxonomy (NCBI): domain Eukaryota; kingdom Metazoa; phylum Chordata; class Lepidosauria; order Squamata; family Natricidae; genus Natrix; species Natrix helvetica. The sequence goes on along the minus strand of NC_138548.1, from coordinate 352,839,149 downwards.
GGATGTTTTTTCTTAGTGTCTCTCCCTCCTTTTATTTTAATTGCTGAAATGTTACTGTACTATCACTAACGTATCGTTTTATTTTATCTTTGTTATACATCACTAATAATATTTTTAGTTCACAATTTTAGCTTCCGAGCTGGTTTCAGTTTCATGCAGTCCTCCACACCCTGGCCCCTTTTATTGAGTTTTTATTGTTGCTACTTTGCATAATTTTATTTTTTCCCCCATACCATAAACCATGTTTTAGTCTATATCCATATATCTTCTGTCAATCACCTTCCATTCAGGTAGCTGTCTTTGGTAGCAACAAATGCAAGGTTTTAGTTTTTAAAAGCAGCAACAAAGAACAGCCAGCCTGAAATGATATCAGCAGGAGGAACTATGGCAGGAAAATATAATAATACTGTGGTAGACAAAAAAAGAAAAATAATTCCCCATCATTTCCTGGCAAATAAAAGGGGAAGAAAATTTTAGAAGAAATAGAAGAGGAAGAAATATCCCTTTATAAAGCTTAAGTAAAACCACACTTGGAATAGCGCATCCAGGTTTGGATACCAAATTATATTAAAAAAAAGACCTTGAGAAGAGGGAGTCAAACTATTCTCCAAGGCACCTGAGGGTAGAACAAGAAGCAATGGGTGAAAACTAATCAAGGAGAGAAGCAACTTAGAACTGAGGAGAAACTTCCTGACAGTTAGAACAATTAATCAGTGGAACAGAAGTTGCCTCCAGAAATTGTGAATGCCCCAACACTGGAAGTCTTTAAGAAGATGTTGGATAGCCATTTGCCTGAAACGGTATAGGGCAGTGATGGCGAACCTATGGCACGCGTGCCACAAGTGGCACGCAGAGCCATTTGTCAGGGCATGCGAGGCGCTGCCCTGTCAGCTGGCCAGCTGAGTTCACCTTTTTAAAAGCTATTTTTCGCCTTCCCCAGGCTCCAGAGGCTTTATAGGAGCCTGGGGAGGGCGAAAAGAGCCTCCCCCGCCCCCCGGAGGCTTCAGGGACCGTCCCTGAAGCCTTCGGAGCGCTTAAAATGACCCTCCGAGCAAACCAGAAGTGACTTCCGGGTTGCTCAGAGGGTCATTTTAAGCGTTCCGAAGGCTTCAGGGAAGCCTTTGGACAGTCCCTGAAGCCTTCGGAGGGCCTCCGGGGGGTCAGGGGAGGCTCTTTTCGCCCTCCCCAGGCTCCTATAAAGCCCCTGGAGCCTGGGGAGGGCAAAAAAAACCATGTAAAAATGGGGGGTTGCGCGTTTTGTGCGCATGCGCACTGGGATGGTCGCGCGTTGCATTATGGGTGCGGCACACCCGCACTCGACCCCCCTGCGCTCCCCCCACTTGTGGCACGCGAGCCAAAAAAGGTTCGCCATCACTGGTATAGGGTTTCCTGCCTAGGCAGGGGGTTGGACTAGAAGACCTCCAAGGTCCCTTCCAACTCTACTATTGTACTGTATAATAGAGAATGCAAAGAAGAGCAACAAAGATGATTAAAGGGACTGGAGATTAAAACATATAAAGAACCGTTGCAGGAAGAGGTGCCATGATAGCAGTGTTTCAGTATTTGAGGGGCTGCCCCAAAGAAGAAAGGGCAGAGTGTCAACCTATTTTTCAAAGAACCAGAAGGCAAGTCAAGAAACAATGAATGGAAACTAAACAAGGAGAGAAGCAACCTAGAGCTAAGAAGAAATTTTACAACAGTGGAATGGCTTGTCTTCAGAAGTTATGGCTGCTTCATCATTGGAGGCTTTCAAGAAGAGACTGGACAGCCAAATGATATAGGCCTAGGATGGTGAACCTATGGCACGCAAGCCGTCAGCTCCAGCGCGCATAAGCGCACCGGCCAGCTGATTTTCAGCCTTCGGGAGGGCCGGGGGAGGCATTTTTGCCCTCCCCAACTCTGGGAAAACCTCCGGAGCCTGGGGAGGGTGAAAAACAGGCCCAACGGCCAACTGGAAGTTCAGAAACTTTCCTGAAGCCTGAGGAGGGCAAAAACGCCCTCCTCTGGCTACCCCGGAAGCTGAAAACGGATTGTTTCCGAAGTTCTGATTGGCCCATTGGACTTGTTTTTTGCCCTCCCCAGGCTTCCCTGGGGAGGGAGGCATGCACCCATGCACAGGTGGGCGAGGTGTATTGCATTGTGGGTGTAGGGCACGCTTTTACAAAAAGGTTTGCCATCTCTGATATACACCTCCTGCTTGAGGGTTGGACTAGAAAACCTTTAAGGTCCCTCCCAACTCTGTTATTCTATGCTCTGTGTTCCAAATGGAATCAGGGACAGATTTTATTTTCCTGGGCTCCAAGATCACCACAGAGGGTGACTGCAGCCATGCAACTAAAAGATGCTTGCCTCTTGGATTGTCCAAGCCCAAAATTTCAAGCTTGGTGGCATAAGGGATTTCTATTGTGGGTAGAGGAGTGGAGTACTTTTCTTGTGAAATACTTCTGGATTCAATCGTATTAATGTCCGATATAAAGTACGGATTCCAGGCAGACAAGCTATATTCGAGAATTGGTCTGGCAAAGGTTTTGTATGCCCTAGTTAGCAGTACAATGTTACCGGAGAAGAAGCTTCGCAAAATTAGGTTAACAACTCTTAATGCCTTTTTGGCAAAGCTGTTACAGTGAGCTCGGGGGCTTAGATGGTTTGAGAAGTGTACTCCTAGGTCCTTGACTGAGTGAGGGTCGTTTACGAGGTCGTTTCTGCCCAACTTGTATTTGGTGCTCTGATTTTTATTGCCAATGTGTAGGACAGAGCATTCACAGGCAGGAGTCATTGGAGAAGACCCTGATGTCTGGAAAAATCAAAGGAATTTGAAAAAGAGGGAAACTGAGGCGAAGGTAGTGAGGTAACTATCATTGATGACACCAGAGAGAGCACACAAGAATTCAGGGATGCAATTTCCTAGCCAACAATCCTGGAAAAAAGATACCCAACCGGTCACAAAGCGTTTCAAGAGACTGAGCGACAATCCATGTGAACCTACCAGTGGTGGGTTTCAAATTTTTTTAGAACCTCTTCTGTAGGTGTAGCCTGCTTTGTGGGAGTGGCTTGCTGGCCATGTGACTGAGTGGGAGTGGCTTGGCATTCATGTGACTTGGTGGGCGTGGCCAACTTGTAAAATGTGGTGAAACTCACTTAACAACGCTCTTGCTTAGCAACCAAAATGTTGGCTCAGGAACTCTGGTATTTGAAGCATGCAAGTCTTAAAGCTGTCAAGTTACAAGACCCTTGCACCCCTAACCCTTTAGAAAAAAAACCAAGGGGTGTTGAAACTTGACTGCTTTAAGACTTGTGGACTTCAACTCCCAGAATTCCTCCTCCAGTCATGTTGGCTCAGGAAGTCTGGCATTGAAGTGTGTAAGTCTTAAAGCTGTCAAGTTACAAGACCTTTGCATCCCTAACCCTTTAGAAAAAAAACCCCAGGGGTGTTCAAACTTGACAGCTTTAAGACTTGTGGACTTCAACTCCCAGAATTCCTCCTCTCGCTCTTCATCTTGATGATGTGAGGACGGGCGTGGGGAGGGAGCTGGAACTGTTTCTAAACGACACAGTAGATTTGTGGAACCTCTTCTATAGAAAGGTTAGAACTGGCAGGAACCCACCCCTGGAACCTACCCAATTAGGTTTTATTTCAGAAACCAGGATTAACTCAACAAGGGCCTATCTGCAATGTGCGAACCCAGTGGCAGCAATTCTAAGGGGATCGCTCTCAAAATGACATTGGATGGGAGCTGCTTCTGGTCAGTTCTTCCTTCACCAATGTTTAGATCAGTGTTTCTCAAACTTGGCGACTTTAAGTCCTGTGGACTTCAACTCCCAGAATTCCCCAGCCAGCTATGCTGGCTGGGGGATTCTGGGAGTTGAAGTCCACAGGACTTAAAGTCGCCAAGTTTGAGAAACACTGGTTTAGATTCTCACTCCCTCGTTCACACCAGATTTACAAAGCAGACTTAACCATCACTGAGAGATTAGAGGGCGCACGGCGCACCCTTCATTTTTTCTTTTCAAAAAAAATGTACACACCTGCTAACTGTGGGGCTTTCCCAGCTGGTTTAATATCTTCTTCCTGGTTACATGAGCCATGGCACACAGGGAACTGAAATGGGTGATTTATGTACAGAAAAAAAAATCTATAGTCAGTCCCCATATCAAAGAACTCAAGGAAGAATGCAGATTATAGAGAGGAGTGAACACTTTCCCCCTTTCCCCCTCAATCCTGTTTGTTGAAATCTGGTGGCAAATTGCCAGGAATGGATGGTATGGGTGCTTATTTGAATGAATTGTGCTTCAGAACAAGCCCAGCGTTTTAAAATTATGAACTGTTGATGGTTTTAGAGCTTTCGTGCAGTTTTCCAGGCAAAAGTAAAGAACTCATTTGGAGGGAATAACAGAATCAGAATTGGGAGGAGGTCTTCTAGTCCAGCCCCCTGCTCAAGCAGGAAATGCTATACCGTTTCAGAAAATTGGTTGTCCAATCTCTTCCAAAAATCCTCCAGTGATGAAGCAACCGCAACTTCTGGAGGCAAGACATGTCAATGATTAATTGTTCTCATTGTCAGGAAACTTCTCAATTCTAGAACTACCTGTTTTATATTTTGTTTTTCAATATTGTTGGTTGTCTGGTGTTCTAGTCAACTGAGGTGATGAGCAATACAATACAATACAATAGTAGAGTTGGAAGGGACCTTGGAGGTCTTCTAGTCCAACCCCCTGCCTAGGCAGGAAACCCTATACCGTTTCAGACAAATAGCTATCCAACATCTTATTAAAGACTTCCAGTGTTGGGGCATTCACAACTTCTGGAGGCAAGCTGTTCCACTGATTAATTGTTCTCACTGTCAGGAAATTTCTTCTCTGTTCTAAGTTGCTTCTCTCCTTGATTAGTTTCCACCCATTGCTTCTTGTTCTACCCTCAGGTGCTTTGGAGCACATCTAGTAAATGTTTTTTTTTTTAACAATTTAGTTGTGACCCGCTTTTGGCGACTTTATACTAAATCATCTAGTAAATAAGTGATATTAAATTTTAAAAAGACAGAAGGTCCTAAATCTAGGAACTGTTGGGATCCATCCAGAGTTTGTTACAAGATGGACAGCTATATAAACATTTTCAATAAAATAAATAAAAATGTATCCACCTGGGGTGTACAGGTAGTCCTCGACCTACGACCATCATTGATCCAAATTTTCTTTTCTTAAGTGAGACATTTGTTAAGTGAGTTTTGTTTCATTTTATGACCTTTCTTGCAGTTGTTAAGTGAATCCCTGCAGTTGATAAGTTATTAACCCAGTTGTTAAATGAATCTAGCTTATTCATTGATTTTACTTGTCAGAAGGTCATGGAGAATTATGTGACCCAGGACAATAAGTATGAACCAATTGTCAAGTGTCTGAGTTTTGATCCTATGATCATGTGGATGCTGCAAAGGTTGTAACTGTGAAAAATGGTCATAAATCACTTTTTCAGTCCCATTGTAACTTTGGTCACTAGACTGTTGTAAGTCAAGAGTCTTTTGGAAAAGCCACCCTTTGGAGGTTCACCTCCCAGAATTCCCTCAGCCAACAAAAATTGGAGGCTAAAACATACAAAGAACGGTTGCAGGAACTGAGTATGTCTAGTTTAATAGAAAGAAGGACTAGGGGAGACATGATAGCAGTGTTCCAATATCTCAGAGGCTGCCACAAAGAAGAGGGAGTCAAACTATTTTCCAAGGCACCTGAGGGTAGAACAAGAAGCAATGGGTGGAAACGAATCAAGGAGAGAAGCAACTTAGAACTAAGGAGGAATTTCCTGACAGTTAGAACAATTAATCAGTGGAACAGAAAATGCCTCCAGAAGTTGTGAATGCTCCAACACTGGAAGACTTTAAGAAGATGTTGGATAGCCATTTGTCTGAAACGGTATAGGGTTTCCTGCCTAAGCAGGGAGTTGGAGTAGAAGACCTCCAAAGTCCCTTCCAACTCAGTTATTCTGTCATTCTGCTTGGACTGAGTCTAAGGAAGGTCTATTTGGTGCTTTCTCTCAGTGTCTCTGCCAGGCTCAAAAGCTCCTTTTTGTCTAAGTATCCTCAACTTTTTCAATATAATGGATAACAACTTCCATCGCTCGCCATGCCTCTGAATTGTATTCTGATGTTTTCCTGGATGGCTCCAAAATTCCCAACTTCACAGACTGTTAAAAGTTGAAATTCGTATTCAAGTCCACGTTAGTTCTAGAATGTCACGAATTAATTAATTAATCACGATGCAGCCCACCTCTGATCCAAGTCCAACCTTACAGGGTTATTGTTGCAGGGACAACTGGAGGCAGTTTGACTGATTCTGCTTTAAACCCCTGGAGACAAAAAGAAGGGATGTAAATTAAAAACCTCCGGGAAAGTTTCTTGCATAACATCTATTTATACTCTGATTTCTTCCCTCTTATCTTGGCTCGGGTTTAAGTTCTTCATTTATTTTCCTTTTTTAATTCTGCCTGTTTAGCTTTTTGTCCTGCTGTTTCCTTCACTCAGCAAAGCCAAGCCAAAAAAAAAAAAAAACCCATCCACAAATCAATCACATATTCAGATATACTCATCATTCTTAGCTCCTTTTTCTTGGCAATCTTACTCAGCACGGTTGGCCCTGACACAATTGATCAGGAAAATCTTCTTTTTAATTTTTTTTTAATTTTTAAACACTTAAACATAACTACAAAGACAAACACGTAGAAACAACACAGGAACTGAACGTTCCATCTTATAGCAGTTGCATATCAGTTCATCTTTACAATTATTGTTTCCCCTCATGTACATTCCAATTTTACATTTATGGCAGGGCTGGGTTCCTGCCAGTTCTAACCTCTTCTATAGAAGAGGTTCCACAAACCTACAGTGCCATTTAGAATCGGTTCCAGCTCCCTCCCCCCGCCCATCCACACATCATCAAGATGAAGAGCGAGAGGAGGAATTCTGGGAGTTGAAGTCCACAAGTCTTAAAGCTGTCAAGTTTGAACACACCTGGGTTTTTTTTTTCTAAAGGGTTAGGGGTGCAAGGGTCTTATAACTTGACAGCTTTAAGACTTGCACTCTTCAATGCCAGAGTTCCTGAGCCAACATTTTGGTTGCTATGCAAGAGCGTTGTTAAGTGAGTTTCACCACATTTTACAAGTTGGCCGCTCCCACCCAGTCACATGGCTGGCAAGCCACTCCCACCCGGTCACATGGCCGGCAAGCCACTCCCACAAAGCAGCCCACACCTTCAGAAGAGGTTATAAAAATTTTTGAAACGTACCACTGATTTATGGTCACCTTGTTTCTTAATCTTTTTCATGTACTAGTCCTTATTTGTTCATATTTGGCTGTTTGTATCAGACAATCATATTACCTCTGTTATATTGTATATACATTTCTTACATTAATCTATCCATTATATCTTAATTTTACATTTCCCAATTTCCTCATTTCTTCTTTCTATCATCTAGCCATTTGTACCATTTCCCCCAAATCTTTAATACAGGTAATCTTGATTTACAACCAGAGGTGGGTTGCTACCGGTTCACACCAGTTTGGGCGAACTGGTAGTGGCAATTGCGACTGGATCGCCGAACCGGTAGGGACGGCAGGCTAGCCACGCCCCTGAACAGGTTCACCGGTTGCCCATGCCCATTGCTGGCATTTTTTTTTTTGTTGTTGTTATCTTATAATGTTCTGCGGATGCGGAGAACAATTTACATGCAATTGTGCACATGCAAGGAAAGTGTGGCATGCATGTGTGCGCAAAGCATGCGCAAAGCATGCGCAAAGCGAACTGGCAGTAATGCCGGCAACAACGCACTCCTATTTACGACCATTCGTTTGATGACATTCAAAGTTACAAGGGTGGTGAAAAAAGTAACTTATGACCGTTTTTCACACTTACAACCATTGCAGCATTCCCGCGGTCACCTGATCAGAATTTGGATGTCTGGCAATTTATGACAGTTACAGTGTCCTGGGAGCATCTTTTGTGACGTTCAGACAAGCAGAGTCAATGGGGCAACTGCAGTGATTCACTTAACAACCGTGGCAAGAAAGGTCATAAAATGGGGCAAAACTGACTTAACGAATGTCTCACTTAGCAACAGACATTTTGGGCTCAATTGTGGCTGTAAGCCGAGGACTACCTGTATATTTTACCTTAAAGTTGCTGAAATTGAGAAATACTGGGTATGGGGAACCATCTTCCTTTAGAAATGCTAGACCCAAATGAGTGGCCATGTTATTTGTGAATGTCAGGGGTGTCCAAACTTGGGAACTTTAAGACTTGTGGACTTCAACTCCCAGAATCCCCCAGCCAGCCGGTTGTATGGTGTATGTAATGCTGACTGGGGGATTTTGGGAGATGAAGTGTTAAAATGGCCAAGTGTGAGAAACAGCAGTCAACATTTAAAAACAAACAGAATTTTGATAATACCATTATTGCCACCATCTTGCCTTTTTGGACGGCAACCTGTACAAATACTTACAAAAAGGACAAATGGGAACAAACAAACAGCGTCTCTCACAATGCTTTAGAACAGCTTTTCTTAACCAAGACAACTTTAAGATGGGTGGACTTCAACTCCCAGAACTCCCCAGCCAACATGGCGAATGGCTGTCTGGGGAATTCTGGGAGTTGAAGTCCTCACATGGTACAAGCTGCCAAGGCCAAGAAACACTGCATTACAGTGTTTCAGGAGCCTATAAAGTCTTCACTTAGACACCAAGAATTACTAAATGCATGCTGGCTGTCAGGTGTTCACATTTTGATCGCATGACCATGCAGATGCTGCATAATAATAATAATAATAATAATAATAATAATAATAATAATAATAATAATAATAATAATAATAATAATAATAATAATAATAATAATAAAAATTTTATTTGTTAGCCGCACCCTCTCCAGAAGGACTCGGGGCGGCGTACAATAAATACACGTAAAATACAAAAATAGACAATACATACACATAAATATAGACGTACACGTGGAGGAGGTAGATAAATAAATGGAGAAAAATTAAAATTGCAATTTAAAATCCCCTAAGTAAAATTACAAAATTAAAAACCTGTCAGGAGCGATATGATCAAACTATGGTTGAGCCAGGCCAGCTACTTGGAAAAGGTGGGTCTTGAGCTTTGCACGGAAGGAGCGGAGGTCAGAGGTAGTCCTGATATCCGGGGGGAGGTCATTCCACAGGGCTGGGCCCGCCACAGAGAAGGCTCTGCTCCTAGGCGCCGCCCCCCGACACTGTCTGGTGGACAGCACCTGGAGAAGTCCCTCTCTGTGCGAGCGAATTGGTCGCAGGGATGTATGGGGCAGAATACGATCCCGCAAGTAACTAGGTCCTGTGCCATGGAGCGCTTTGAAGATCGTTATCAAAACCTTGAAACGCACCCGATAGACCACAGGAAGCCAGTGCAGCTCGCACAGGAGAGGTGTCGCATGGTTGGTAAATGAATGGTTGTAAGTCGAGGACTTCGGGTATAACAATATCTGAAAGAAAAAAAAAGCTCCCTCCTATTGCACCTTGTTTTCTATACCTTTTGAGACTGTCTGAATCCTACAGTTCAGATCTGGGAGAGTAATAAATTATCCTGCCCACTTTATTCATGCTCAGAAACACCATTATTCCATTTGTTATGTAAAGCCAACTTTTAGGGCTAAAAGCCATAGAAAGCGTAAAATGACAGGGGGGGGGGGAAAGGAGGGAAGGGTGGGGAATAGCTTGAATGACAGAGCGTGTCCAACAACAGCTTAGCAGTGAGAGTCTAAGACAAGCTGGCTCATTTTTCTTCCTCTAATTAGTCTCCTAATTACTAGGCTGTTTTGCTTAATTAAAACCAGAGAGAGGCAGGGAAGGGGGGGATTTATTAGGGGGGTTCCACTCCTGTCTCCCAATCAGCGCTAATTAATATCATCTCCAACTGCAGGCTTAATGAGCTGCTAATTAACCATGGAAGGAGAACGATTAATCCATCTTTTCCTCACCTGCTAGGCTATGCCATTACGCCCCAAAGAGATGGGGGCTACCCATGTTCTCCTCCCTCCTCCCCACCCCCTCGCCCCCGACTTCCCACACTCCAGCCTACTAAATGCTTCCAGACCCTCTCCCTCCCGATCTATTTCCACACACCCTGCCAGACGCAAAACTTTCCCAACCAGGAGTAACTTTCGTTTTTTTTGCAAGGGAAGGGATTTCCGGATAATCATGTGGTCTGTTTCCCAGCAGAGGGAGGCTGAGTTGTGCAGACAGTCAATAAATTAGCAGGTCAATGTCCAGGGCTGTGCTGGAGTGAGTGGGAAGAGGGGGGAGGCTTGGCTGGGGAGGGAGACCTTTTATCACAAGAGGGGGGGGGAGAAAAGCTGGGCCTGCAGGTTTGCGGTGGTAAGACATATAAAGCACCGTTGCTGGAATTGGGTGTGTCTGTTGTTGTTGTTAGTTGCGAAGTCGTGTCCGACCCATCGCAACCCCATGGACTTCGTTCCTCCAGGCCTTCCTGTCCTTTACCATCTTCTGGAGTCTATTAAAGCTCATGCCTACTGCTTCCGTGACTCCATCCAGCCACCTCATTCTCTGTCGTCCCCTTCTTCTTTTGCCCTCTGTCTTTCCCAGCATGAGGCTCTTCTCCAGTGAGTCCTTCCTTTCTCATTAGTTGGCCAAAGTATTTGAGTTTCATCTTCAGGATCTGGCCTTCTAAAGAGCAGTCAAGGTTGATCTCCTCTAGGACTGACCGGTTTGATCGCCTTGCAGCCCACGGGACTCACAGATGTCTTCTCCAGGACCATAGTTCAAAGCAGAGATGAGTTGCTGCCGATTCAGCCTGGATCGGCCGAACCGGTAGTAGCTGCGGCAGGAGGCTCTGAGCGCGCCTGAACCGGTAGCAAAAAATGTAGCAACCCACCTCTGGTGCAAAGGCCTCAATTCTTTGGTGCTCAGCCTTTCTTATGGTCCAAATTTCTTATGGTCCAACTGGTCCTCAGAGGCCGTATACTATTTCAGACAAATGATTATCTAATCTAGTCTTAAAATCCTCCACTGTTGGAGCACCCACAAGCCGTTCCATTGATTTAATCGTTCTAATGCAGGGGTGTCAAACTCAATTTCATTGAGGGCTGCATCAGGGCTGTGGTTGACCTGAGGGGTGGGGGAGTGACTCGGTGGGTGTGGCCAACTGGTGGGCATGGCCAGCTTGACACCACTCCCCAAATTGCTGGCATGTTTCCTCTTTGCATTGGGTAGACGGGGCCGAAGCGGCGTGGGATTGGCCCCTTACATTTTCCAGGATGGCCCCATGGGCCAGATATGATCACATTGTGGACCTGATTTGGCCCACGGGCCTTAGGTTTGACACCCCTGTTCTAATGTCACCCAGGCATATTTGCACTGTGCAGAGGTATCCACAGGGTATGATTAAAAAAAAGTCAAGATAATGGCTGCAGCAATACGCTTAAAACTTTAATCTCAGGGTTGCAACTGTCCTCTTGAGTTTTTGACCATCCGAGCAGACACGAAAATAAAGTGTTTACAAGCAACTAGACGAAAGCTTGTTTTGCTTATCAACTTATATGTTACTCAACCATCAAGCTTAGTTTATTTTTCACAGCTGTCGGAATAAGAACCAGGCCTTGGCTGATTTGCTGGAATGACTCAAGTCCTCTTTTATTGCAGGGAATTTCCCTGTTCCTCTACCATTAGTCAAGATTATTTTGATTGTTGCTTGGATGTTATTGTCTCTCTACCCTGCGTACAGCTGAAGTCCTCATGACCCAGGCCGAACTCCTTGAAAGTTATAGTTCCAAGTTACTAATCTATATTGATACCATGTGTAAATAAAAGAAAAGAGAGAAGGGGGGGAGGAGCCAACATCACAATGATACAGACGTGCAGTCTCGATGGTCCGAGACCGCAGCCGATACTTTTGCTGCTGGGTGGTCCAATCGGACCTAAACCGTCCCGCAGAGACGGTGAACAGGAAGAATACGACTTGCTGATCTCAGGGACATCGCAAAGTCCCTGATTGATGCAAGAGAAGATGATTAGGGGACTGGAGACCAAAACATATGAAGAATGGTTGCAGGAACTGGGTATGTCTAGTTTAATAGAAAGAAGGACTAGGGGAGACATGATAGCAGTGTTCCAATATCTCAAGGGTTGCCACAAAGAAGAGGGAGTCAAACTATTCTCCAAGGCACCTGAGGGCAGAACAAGAAGCAATGAGTGGAAACTAATCAAGAAGAGAAGCAACTTAGGAGAAATTTCCCGACAGTGAGAACAATGAATCAGTGGAACAGAAGTTGCCTCCAGAAGTTGTGAATGCTCCAACACTGGAAGTCTTTAAGAAGATGTTGGATAGCCATTTGTCGGAAATGGTATAGAGTTTCCTCCAAGGTCCCTTCCAACTCTGCTATTGTATTACATCTTAAAGAAGCCAAGTTTTAAAAAAACACTGCTAAAAGGGTTAAGAGTGCTTGAATTTACATGGCAACAGGATCATTAACAAACCATACCTTTGCTTCATCTGACCCACTGAGCTGCAAACTAATGAACTTCATTGAAGGTAGTTACTACCTGGTAGTACATTGTACACAACCAGAATTGCACCAAGCCAGCTTTTAAATAACTAAATAAATTTAAAGCCAGAACTGACTGTTCATATGTGACACTAAATCACAAGCCATCAACTGGAATAAGTCAAACTGTGGTTGATTTGAATTAAACTTGAAGATAACTCATTGGAAGGGTTTTTGAAACTTTGGTTTATGGCTTCATGTGCTGAGCCAACCAATCCCATGATGGTTTGTTTGATGAACCACAATTAAACAACCCGTTATTGTTGTTGTTGTTCGTTGCAAAGTTGTGTCCGACCCATCGTGACCCCATGGACAACGTTCCTCCAGGCCCTCCTGTCCTCTATCATCTTCTGGAGTCCATTTAAGCTCATGCCTACTGTTAGATCGGGTAATGGAAAGGCACACTCAGGCTAAAGGCAACAACAACTCTTTATTGTAACAGAACAAGTATGTACAATCCAGCGAAGGTTGAGTCTGACAGCAGCCCTTTTGTAGGGAGCTGTCAGGCCCTTCGACCAATGAGATTAAAACTCTTTTCCCGCCGGAACAGAGGACCTTGGTGGAAACCACTATAGCTGGAGCTAGTATCTAACACCTACTGCTTCCGTGACTCCATCTAGCCACCTCATTCTCTGTTGTCTTCTTCTTCTGTTGCCCTCCATCATTCCCAGCATGAGGCTCTTCTCCAGTGAATCCTTCCTTCTCATTAGGTGGCCAAAGTATTTGAGTTTCCTCTTCAGGATCTGGCCTTCTAAAGAGCAGTCAGGGTTGATCTCCTCTAGGACTGACCGGTTTGATGGCCTTGTAGTCCAAGGGACTCGCACCAGAGTTCAAAGGCCTCAATTCTTTGGCGCTCAGCCTTTCTTATGGTCCAACTTTCATAACCATACATTGTAACTGGGAAAAACCATAGCCTTGACTATACACCCTTTTGTAGGCAGGGTGATGTCTCTGCTTTTTAGTAAGATGTTTAGATTTGCCATAGCTTTCCTCCCCAGGAGCAAAGCATCTTTACATTTCTTGGCTACAGTTTCCATCTATAGTGATCTTGGAGCCCAGGAAAATCTGTCAATACCTCCATTTCTCACCTTTGAGTTGAACTACAGCAGAGGTGGGTTGATCCTGGTTCGGCCGAACTGGTGGTGGTAATCTGGCCTGGGTCACAGAAGCAGCAGTGACCCAGGCTGGCCATGCCCCCAAACCGGTTCCCCGGTCTGTTACCATTGCTGGCATCTTTTTTATTAGCTTTTAATGGTCTTCGCGCATGTGCAGAACCATTTATGTTTGTTTGTTTATTGCATTTATATAAATTTATATTTATATTTACAGCGAACTGTGCATGCACGAGCAAAGCACACACAAACCGGTACCGGTTCACGTAGGAATCCACCCCTGGACTACAGCTCCCATCGCCGGCAGCCAGCTGGGACAGAGGGAGCATTACTCAATTCCATCAAACCTGTGGTTCTTTGAGACAACTCCACTGGAGAGCTCAGATAGAATTGGGAAAAAAAAATTCATTGGGCAACCAGGCTGAGTTTGGTAGCTATTGCTAAGTTTTCTTTTCTTTTCAGCTGGAAATCTTCCAAGTTATCTGACTCATACAACTGGCTCCCCTCCCCAGGCTTGTCCTTGCGATTAATTGCAAAATCCTCTCGCAGTCTTGGCCAGAGCTGAAGAAAGCACCGGGCAAGGCAGACGTGGCCCAGAGATGTCCTTTCAACGCCGGTTCCTTCTTTGGCTGTCATGGATGGGAGTTTTGATAGCGATGAGCCATCAGGCACCAAGGTGGGTACAGTCCCACAAAAATATCACCTTCTCTTCCTCAATTATAATTCTCATCAGCAGGCTGCTGTTTTAGCACAGCAAAGACCATTCCCAGCACACGAAATCCCTCTTGCAGCCTTTGCCCCATCTTGCTAAATCATTCTTTACCTATTTAAAAGTTTCATTTGTGCCTATTTACGGGGCGCAGCCATAAAAGAGACTGCCGCTTTCATTTGATTTAAATCTACTTGCATGCTGTGAGTTCGTAAATCCAGCCTCTGTTTTCTGTTTTCACTTGATTCAAACTGTCTTTGATTTTGCTCAAGGAGGGAAAAAAAGCTTGTTAGGAAACATGTTCTAGCTACGTGAATTGCACGTGCTTCGTCCTTCCTTTAGAATACGATTTCAAAATCGAACGGAACGTTGTTGCATTATTATTATTATTATTATTATTATTATTATTATTATTATTATTATTATTATTATTATTATTATTATTATTATCATCATCATCATCATCATCATCATGCACCTTTTTCAAGGTTTCTGTCATTTTATTTATTTATTCATGCCTAGCCAGAAGTATGTGATGTGTTGTTAACCATAAGGGCACCTAAATAAGACTTTTAAAATGAAAAAAAGTATTAGAATATTACTGCCTATGCTTAGATATCGTGTTTCCCCGAAAATAAGATCGGGTCTTTTTTTTTTCTTTTGACCACCAAAATAAGAGCTTGGCCTTATTTTCGGAGAAGTTTTATTATTTTGGAGGTGCAGGAGGTGGTGAGCGTGGCCACCTCATGGCTACTGCTGCTGTGTTGCAATATTTTCATGTGCTCAAAACCCCCCCGACTGGGCTTATTATCCAGGGAGGTCTTATTTGGGGGAAAACAGGGTAATGAAAACGAAATAAACAATTTCTTTTTGAAAAACTTTGTTGGGACAAAAAATGCGTGGTTTTGGTTGGCAGGGAAGTTACCTCCCAATGGTTTTACAATTCCTCTGTCCCAACAGGACCTATTTGTGAAGGAAAGGAGAATTTAAGAAGTAAAATGGCAGCTTTAAAAAAAACCTCTTTTTCTCCTTAAAACCCGTCTGATTCTTGAGGGACTCAATCTATCGGTTCCTCTAGAGAGCAGCCGAGAGAAGTTTCATGCAGTGCCATGTATTTTATTTTCCTATTTTACAAGTGACAACCATTTGTTTAGCGACAGTTCGAAGTTACAACAGTACTGAAAAAAAAGGACTTGGGAACATTTTTCACACTTATGACTGGTTACAGTAATGCTGTGGTCACGTGATCAAAATTCAGGGGCTTGGCGACTGGCATGTACTTATGACGGCTGCAGTGTCCCGGGCTCATGTGATCACCTGTTGCCAGCTTCTGACAAGCAAAGTCAATGAGGGAGCCAGTTTCACTTAACAACCGTGTTACTAACTTAACAACGGCAGTGATCCATTTAATAGCTGTGGCGAGAAAGGTCATAAAATGGGGCAAAGCTCATTTAAAAAACTATCTTGCTTAGCAATGGAAATTTTTGGCTCAGTTGTGGTCATAAGTTGAGGACGTCCTATATTCCACTAAGATAACATGGTCACCATCATATTGCACAAACCACCAGTATAAACTGGTACATTATACATGAACCCAGCCATTGTATTACCTTTTCAGTAAACAAAGGTTAAACAAACAGTACCTCATCTGTTATGCAAACGTTGCCAAGGACTGGTTCACACATTGCAATACACCATAAAGGGGCTGTTTTCATGTGCCTTATGAATCAGACAGCCTGCTTTCACAACTATGATCTCTGGCTGAAAAACAGTTAGTTCTCTAAACAAACTCTGGGTAGGGATGCGTTTTCCCGAGGCTAAGCAGCCAGGAAGCTCTGTTTGAATCCAACATTTCTCAACCTTGGCAAATTTAAGATATGTGGACTCCAACTCCTAGAATTTGCCAGCCAGCCTTGTCCGCACAAATTAAAGTAGCCTAGGTTAATAAACGTGGGTTTAAGTGGCAGAGAGGGCAACTCTAGCATAGCTCTAACTAAAGAAAATAATTTATCAAACTTTCTTTTATTTGGAAACCACTTTGGGACTTTATACTCGAAACAAACAAACAAAGATGAAACTTTGATCTTAGGTTTTGATGACTAGATTAATTTGCTGATAGAAATAGCTAAGCAAAAAGCTGAGATTGTGACTGCACTTTGTATTCTACTGCACCCAAAAAAGTTTCAGAATAACAGAGTTGGAAGGGACCTTGTAGGTCATCTAGTCCAACCCCCCCACCCCCCAAGCAGGAGACTCTACACCATTTCTGCTGGGTGTCAGTCCAGTCTCTTCTTGAAAGCTTCCGATGGAAGTCATAGCTATTTTTCCTTTTACCTTGCAACCTTTCCCCTTCTTTTCCTTTCCCCTTCTCCCTTTCGTCTTCTCTTTGTATTTTATATGATGACAAACTTCAATTTTTTTTAAAAAAATAAGAGGAACATGGGTTTATAAGGTGATACAAATTCAATAAATAAATAAAAATAATAAATGAATAGGACTGTATAAATGACGCTCGTGATACATAAGGTTGCGCTGGAGGAGTTGTAACTTATTAGTAAGTCATGAATGCAAACAGGAAAATACAGATAGTCCTCATACCACTATTCATTCAGCAACCGGTCGGCATTATGGCGGCAGTGGAAAAAAAGGGACTCACAACCGGTCCTCTTACTTGCAACGGTCACTGCATCCCCACCATCAATAATATCAAACTTGGCAGCATCCTGAGGTCATGTGATCGCCATTAGCAATCTTCCCAGGTGGCCTTTGACAAATCCAATGGGGAAACCCACATTTGCTGAACAACTGCGGGATTCTCTTAACAATTAGTATGTGGTGATGGGAAGGGTGCTGGACCAACGATGGGGAGACCCAGCATCTCGTCCCTCTTTAGCCACGGAAGATCCGCAGGAGACCCTGGTTGAGTTCCACCCTGAGAGCCCCCAAACCTGATTGGGATAGTGGAGAGAGCATTGCAACCAGAAGTAAGAAGATCCAATACAATACAATAGCAGAGTTGGAAGGGACCTTGGAGGTCTTCTAGTCCAACCCCCTGCCTAGGCAGGAAACCCCATACCGTTTCAGACAAATGTCTATCCAACATCTTCTTAAAGACTTCCAGTGTTGGGGCATTCACAACTTCTGGAGGCAACTTCTGTTCCACTGATTAATTGTTCTAACTGTCAGGAAGTTTCTCCTCAGTTCTAAGTTGCTTCTCTCCTTGATTAGTTTCCACCCATTGCTTCTTGTTCTGCCCTCAGGTGCCTTGGAAAATAGCCTGACTCCCTCTTCTTTGTGGCAACCCCTGAGATATTGGGACACTGCTATCATGTCTCCCCTAGTCCTTCTTTCTCTTAAGCTAGACATACCCAGTTCCTGCAACCGTTCTTCATATGTTTTAGTCTCCAGTCCCCTAATCATCTTTGTTGCTCTTCTCTGCACTCTTTCTAGAGTCTCCGCATCTTTTCTAAAATCGTGGTGACCAAAACTGAATGCAGTATTCCAAGTGTGGCCTTACCAAGGCATTATAAGTTTACTGTCATAAAAGATGAGAAAAACATAAATACGGGTAGTCTTTGACTTACAGCCACAACCGAGCCCAACATTTCTGTTGCTAAGTGAGACAGTTATGTGAATCATTGCCGTTGTTAAATTAGCAACATGATTGTTGAGTGAATCTGGTTTCCCCATCGACCTTGCTAGTCAGGAGGTCTCAAAAGGTGATTAGATGGCCTCAGTCCACTGCAACCTTCATAAATACATTGCCAAGCATCCGAATTTTGATCATGTGACCATGGGGATGCTGCAATGGATGTAAGTGTGAAAACTGGTCAGAAGACACTGTTTTCAGTGCCGTTTTAACTTTGAAGGGTCACTAAATGAACCGTTGTAAGTTGAGGACTGCCTGTAAACCCACAGTAAGAAACATCAATATTGGTTAGTTTCTCCAGCCCATCTAAAGGAGGATAGGGTTTGTGAAAAGCAGAAGCCTTCGCTCCTTTTCAGCGGTTGCAACTAAGAAAACGTATTGTTTTTTTTTGGGGGGGGGGTGTTGTACAAAATTTTTTATTTATTTTTTGTTACATATTTCTTTTATGAACAAAGTGTTGTCCTGCCCCCCCTCTTTACATCTTCTATTATGCATATAACATTTTACATCATATTTCCATTTTACATTTCAATCATCTTATTTTTATTCCGTTTTCTCCTGCTTAATTTACATTTTGTCTTAATATATAAACCATATCCTTTTGCCTCTCAAAGTTAATCAAGCTTAACATATCATTTCCATCTATTCTTCTGTTTTACTCTTAATAATACATATCCTCAAATTTAATTTTATACAGTAAACATTTCATGTAATTAGTTATCCACAAGTAGTAGTTTTAATCTATATCCCACACATTTTTTTGAATATATACCGTTGACTATATTTACTAAGTTTCATTCTACTCTACTAGAAAATCCTTTTCTTTCTTTCCTCCTTTCAACCATTTTGTCTTAGTCTCTCAAGGACTTCAGTTCTCTCATATTCTCTTCTAAGAAACGGTATAGGGCTGGGATGGCGAATGTATGGCACGCGTGCCACAGATGGCATGCGGAGCCATTTGTCAGGGCACGCAAGGCGCTGCCCTGTCAGCTGTCCAGCGAGCATGCATGCGCTGGCCATCTAAATTCACCCTTTTTTTAAAACATTGCCCTCCCCAGGCTCCAGAGGCTTTATAGGATCCTGGGGAGGGCAAAAAGAACCTCCCCTGTCCCACCTGGAGGCCCTCCGGAGGCTTCATGAGCTTCCCTGAAGCCTCCGGAGCGCAAAAAGCCTCCTGAAGGTCCCTAAAGCCTATGGAGGGCCTTCGGGGGGGGGGGGGAGGCTGTTTTCGCCCTCCCAGACTCCTATGAAGCCTTTGGAGCCTGGGGAGGGTGAGAAAAGCATGCAAAAAATGGCGGGGGAGCACCTGTAGTGCATGAATGCACACTGGGGGGGGGGTGCATTGCATTATGGGTGTGGCACGCCCATACACGACCCCCCTGTGCTCCCCCACTTATGGCACATGAACCAAAAAAGTTTTGCCATTGCTGGTATAGGTTTCCTGCCTAGGCAGGGGGTTGGACTAGAAGACCTCCAAGGTCCCTTCCAACTCTGCTATTGTATGTATGTATGTATGTAAGAAAACCTATTGTTGTAGGGCACACATTGAGAGGGCAGGTTCTACTTGGAGTAAACAGACCCCCAACCTAGCAAGAATCTCAGCCTTAATGTTCCACAAGCTTCCAAAGCAATAAGCAAAGCCTTTAATTGCGCTATGGCGTGGAAATTTCGTGGTTATATATACATTGCATATATACTTAATCCTCATCTAATCCAATGTGCAAATCGGTGTTTAAGCAATTTTGAAAAGTCCAGAATGGATTTTGGTATAAAGGACTTTGAAGTTAGGAGGGGGGGGAGGAGGGGAAGCATCGGAATGTCTACAATTCAGCCAACATCAATATTGCAAAATTGTGGAAACCTTACTCTCTGGTCCTTGAAAGCCTCTTGTTTGTTTAGAATAGAAAGAACCATAAACCCAGTCCATAAACAGCATTTGATAGATTGCAACCGTACCTTGAAAGGGAGGGAACCTGCCTGATTTTGCATATATGTATATGTATATATATATGCATATCTGTATAATTTGTGCCCTGGTAGGTCAGATTGAATGTCTAACTCAGCTCTCTCTAAACTGGATTCTACAGCTGTGTTAGATTACAATTTTTGGCTTTTCCTGCTGGGCCGAGCAAAGATCAATCAAATAAACAAAAAGATGTTTATCTGACATTGTGTCGGAATACAGTCCAAACTCATTCAAAATTACCAAATAAAAATTATGCAAAAGCAACAAGTTTACTATGCACCACAAAACCTTTCTTATTGTGTAAAAATCACAGCCATGTAGCTATAAAATCGTACACATATACCTGATAACTGCTCCATCCACTGTACAGATAGTCCTCGACTTACAACAGTTCATTTAGTGACCGCTTAGAGTTACAACATCACTGAAAAAATGACAACTGGCTCGTGTTTATGACGGTTGCAGTGTCCCGGGGTCATGTGATCCCCTTTTGCGACCTTCTGACAAGCAAAGTCAATGGGGAAGCCAGTTTCACTTAACAACCATGTTACTAACTTACCAACTGCAGTGATTCACTTCACAACTGCGGCAAGAAAAATCGTAACATGAGGCAAAACTCACCTAATTTCAGTTAGCAACAGAAATTTTGGGCTCAATTGTGGTCGTAAGTTGATGACTACTTGTCACAAAACAGCCCTACCAGTTCGCTTTACTAACCACCATATTGCCGTGTACCTTTAAATTTAATGCGAGTTTTTAGATCAATGTTTTTTTTAAAGCTTGGCAATGTTAGGAGATGGAGACTTCAACTCCCAGAATTCCCGAGCCAGCATGCTTTTGATCTTCCTTAAAAGCAGCCAGTGATGTACTGAGCAGGAATGAGGTGAATAAGCTTGTGTCATGCCTGCAAGCCATCTTTTCTTTTGGACTTCAGGCCTGTCAGGCTTTCTACTGTCTACTTTCTATTGTGGGAAAAAGGGAGGGGAGATTATACGGAGTTGGGTGATATGTAGCCATTACAACATTCTTCTTACAAAGCCAAGGTCATTTTTGTCTCTGCACCTGGCCGGAACTGGATGGGTGGAATCTGTTGTCATGGCAGTGGAAGATTGGACCATGTGATGGACGTGTGGGTGATGGGGCAGGATCTTGAACTTTCAGCTGGGGAGGGAAACCTGGAAGCTTTCAGATTCAGGTTTTTCCAGATGTGACAACATGGCTCTCTTAATAAATTGGAACTTTGAGGAATCCTTTGTCTCAGACTTTGATTTAATTTTGGATGCTATTTGGAACCCTGGTGGCTTGATAATTATGGCCAAGTCAAAAGGCTACCATAATGGGAGAAATAGTGGAGAAATATAGAAAGTCAGACAATAATAATTCTAGGACTTTTTAGAGAGACTATTTTTTGAGGGCATCCACCCAAATATTTTGCCAAATGTCAACTTGTTGACTTGCTAGCAAAAATATGCATCTTGTTCCTCAAATCCAGTTCAAGCCAAGAGGATTGCAAAAGGCTACCATATTTTTTTTTAAAAGAGAGATTTAGGGAAGGTTTTGGAAATGTCAGCCATGAATTATAACTAGAAATGGTAATCAAAGAAAAAAAAATTCTAAGCTCTAGAAGAAAAACTTTTAAAACTTGATAATTTTATAATAATAGCAAAATCTAATACAAACTAAACTTTTAAAAAGTGAAGAGAAAGGAGAAAAAGAGAAGAGACGAGAAAGAAAAAAAATCAGAATATAATAAAAAGTTTATAAAGAAGTCACTTCCAAATTTGGTTGCAAGTATAAAAAACATTAACACCCCTGGTAAGGTTACAAACAATTACTTCTTAATCCCATATTCTATTTATCTTTTCAGTCCTGGTGTCAGCAGAAAGCCCAGAAGTAACAATGTAGTATCTTGTTTTAATCTTGATCAAATAAACCAGTTTTATATCCCTTCCTTTTACTTCTCCACATTTTCATTTAAATGTTGTCATGGGATTTGATTTCTCTCTCTTTTTTCTTAGCTCCTTATATGGAATGCTTCAAAGTAAACTTACCCAATGAAGACTTTCCAAACCTGTCTTTCTGAAGATTTCTAATAGCTTTAGAATAGTTAATAGGCAATTTCAGAAAATCGCCGTAGCAATTGCAAGTGAGATGGCTAATCTCATTGTCTCTTGCTACTCAAACACACAGAAAGTCACAGTTTTGTGGTCTCTTGAGAGGACCAGCCGTCCAGAGCACATCTGGGCAATCTCTCATCTTCTCCATTTCTGGAGAGATTCCAAGGAACTGATCTTCTCATCAGTTTCTTGATCTTTGCCATGATTGTCAGCTCTGCAAAACAGGTTGCCATACCTCCCCCCAAAGTCCCAAAAACTTGCTTAAAATTCCTAAGCCTTAGAGGAGGGGGGGGGGAGAAACCCTTGCTAAAGGATATCACTGTATATTTTTATGACTTTTTGATTGGCTGTTTTATGATCTTATCTGTGTTTAATTATTGTTTACGGCTGTATAAAATTACTGCAGACATTTTATTGTCGATATTGTGACACGTCACGAATCTCTTGTTTGTGGCAACTAAAAGAAGAAGAAGAAATATAAATAAATAAGAGGGCCTCCCTGTACTCTGCAAAGTTGAAAGTTGTTGTTTCCTTATCAATCTCCTGAGCATTTTTGAGAGTGAATGGAGGTAACTCTGTCAGCAGTGCGTATTTGGATTTTCAAAAAGCCTTAGACTAACTTCTTTATCAAAGGCTGTCAGTAAACAGAGCAGCCATGGAGATAAAAAGGAACCATCTTTATACAAGTTGCTTTCTTGTTAGCAAAGAAAACAATAAAGGTTAAGAGTTAATGGACAGGTTTTCCAATGGACTGAAGTAAGAGATCTTTTGTTAAAGATCTGCGTTGCCTTGCAACTGGCACCTTAATAAATGTTCTTGACTTAAAGATAAGATTAGTTATACAATTACCCTTGACTTATGACCACAATTGAGCCCAACTTTTCTGTTGTTAAGCAAGACAGTTGTTAAGTGAGTTTTAGTCCATTTTACAACCTTTTTGGCCACAGTTGTTAAGTGAATCACTGCAGTTGTTTAGTTAGTAGCAAGATTGTTAAATGAATCTGGCTTCCCCACTGACTTTGTCAGAAGGTCGCAAATAGGGATCACGTGATGCCGTGGACACTGCAACCGTCATAAATAGGAACTAGTTACTAAGCGTCCAAGTCTAAGTATGAAAAACAGTCAAAACAAATCACTTTTTTTCAGTGCTGTGGTTAATCTTGACCGGTCACTAAACAACTTGTTTTAAGTCGAGGACCACCTGTAATTATTCAGCATGATAAAACCCAAATGCAATTGTCAGGAGCTCCCCAAGTTAATACAATAGCAGAGTTGGAAGGGACCTTGGAGGTCTTCTAGTCCAACCCCCTGCCTAGGCAGGAAACCCTATACCGTTCCAGACAAATGGCTATCCAACATCTTCTTAAAGACTTCCAGTGTTGGGGCATTCACAACTTCTGGAGGCAACTTCTGTTCCACTGATTAATTGTTCTAACTGTCAGGAAGTTTCTCCTCAGTTCTAAGTTGCTTCTCTCCTTGATTAGTTTCCACGCATTGCTTCTTGTTCTACCCTCAGGTGCCTTGGAGAATAGTTTGACTCCCTCTTCTTTGTGGCAACCCCTGAGATATTGGAACACTGCTATCATGTCTCCCCTAGTCCTTCTTTTCATTAGGTCCAGGTTGCTTCTCTCCTTGATTAGTTTCCACCCATTGCTTCTTGTTCTACCCTCAGGTGCCTTGGAGAATAATTTGACTCCCTCTTCTTTGTGGCAACCCCTGAGAAGAGGGAGTCCAAACTATTTTCCAAGGCACCTGAGTTAAACTGGTGAATGTTGAAATGTGAATGTAAAAATTAAATTGGTCGATGGTGAATCAAATGCCAAAATGTGGTTCTGTTTAAGTCGGGAAATTGACTGAGCTGTTTCCCCCCCCCCTCCTTCCGAGTACACAAAAGCCGTTGTGTAAGAATTTGATGTCCTTTAAAAAGTAAAGGGACAAAAACATGCCAATGCTATCCCCAAGCCAGGAATTAGCTCAGCCGATCCTTGTCACAACAGTGTTGACTCATTGCACTTAGCTGTTCTCCAGAAATGTTAAGGGTGGTCCTCACTGCCACTGAAAGTTTGCCTCACAAACTTTACCACAATGTCACATCTGCCCTAAGGGGATGTGGGGTTCTCAGCCCCTCCCAGGAGGCATTTCAAATGCTCACAGAGTTACCCGCCAGATCAGAGGTGGTTTGCTACCGGTTTGGCCACGATCGGGCGAACTGGTAGTGGTGGGAGGCTCTACCCACCCAGCCAGACGCTTCTGCGCAGGCACAGAAGCTTTGCACACACGAGCAAACCGGTAGTAAAAAAAAAAAAGGAAACCCACCACTGTGCCAGATGCCTGCTCAGTGTGAATGCCAGCCAGTGGTGAAATTCAATTTTTTTAAAATTACCAGTTTTGTCGGCATGGCAGGGGAAGGTTACTGCAAAATCCCCATTCCCTTACCACTCCTGGGGAAAGCATACTGCAAAATCCCCATTCCCTTGCCACTCCTGGGGAAAGGATACTGCAAAATCCCCATTCCCTTGCCACTCCTGGGGAAAGGATTTTGCAAACTCCCCATTCCCTTGCCACTCCTGGGGAAAGGATACTGCAAAATCCCCATTCCCTTGCCACTCCTGGGGAAAGGATACTGCAAAATCCCCATTCCCTTGCCACTCCTGGGGAAAGGATTTTGCAAAATCCCCATTCCCTTGCCACTCCTGGGGAAAGGATTTTGCAAAATCCCCATTCCCTTGCCACTCCTGGGGAAAGGATTCTGCAAAATCCCCATTCCCTTGCCACTCCTGGGGAAAGGATACTGCAAAATCCCCATTCCCTTGCCACTCCTGGGGAAAGGATACTGCAAAATCCCCATTCCCTTGCCACTCCTGGGGAAAGGATTCTGCAAAATCCCCATTCCCTTGCCACTCCTGGGGAAAGGATACTGCAAAATCCCCATTCCCTTGCCACTCCTGGGGAAAGGATACTGCAAAATCCCCATTCCCTTGCCACTCCTGGGGAAAGGATACTGCAAAATCCCCATTCCCTTGCCACTCCTGGGGAAAGGATTTTGCAAAATCCCCATTCCCTTGCCACTCCTGGGGAAAGGATTCTGCAAAATCCCCATTCCCTTGCCACTCCTGGAGAAAGGATTTTGCAAAATCCCCATTCCCACCGCCTCTGGGGGCCAGTCAGAGGTGGTATTTGCCGGTTCTCCAAACTACTCAAAATTTCTGCTACCGGCTCTCCAGAATCGGCTGAATTTCACCCCTATGTGTTCAGCTATGTGTTTGTGGGTCACGGTTAGGCTCCACACTTTGTGTTAAAGCCATGTGGCTTACTTAATTTGGGCTTCTCTGGTCTTGTTTTCCAATTTCCATGTTTTTCTTTTCTTCTTTGACGAGCTTGCAAAAACTGAGACATTGAAGGAGGTCGATGTCCCTCACTAACAAATATTCTTGCTTTCCCACCCGATGCTGCAGGTTGATGATAGTTGCCCCCAGCGTGGTGACCGTGGGAACAGAGATGCGGATTGTGCTTCAGGTTGATGACGCTCCATCGGCGCTCTCGGGCAACGTCTATTTCCAAAATGAGTTGAATAGCAAAAAATGTTCTGAACAAATACCATTCAGCCTTCAATCTGATCCGCCTGGTCGGTCTGTGCAAGTTGTGACCTTGAAGGTAAGAGTGGAAACTGGGAGGTTTGCATGTCCACCCCTGGGAGAGAAAAGAAATGGCTTCACTCATAGAATAACAGAGCTGGAAGGGACCTTGGAGGTCATCTAGTTCAACCCCCTGCTCGAGCAGGAGACCCAATATCATTTCAGACAAAGGGTTGTCCAGTCTTTTCTTAAAAGCCTCTAGTGGAGCATCCAAAAAAGCCAACACAGTTCTAGGCCGCATCAGCAGAGGGATAGAATCAAGATCACGTGAAGTGTTAATACCACTTTATAATGCCTTGGTAAGGCCACACTTGGAATGCTGCATTCAGTTCTGGTTGCCACGATGCAAAAAAGATGTGGAGACTCTAGAAGGAGTGCAGAGAAGAGCAACAAAGATGATTAGGGGACTGGAGACTAAAACATATGAAGAACGGTTGCAGGAACTGGGTATGTTTAGCTTAAGAGAAAGGACTAGGGGAGACATGATAGCTGTGTTCCAATTTCTCAGGGGTTGCCACAAAGAAGAGGGAGTCAAACTATTCTCCAAGGCACCTGAGGGTAGAACAAGAAGCAATGGGTGGAAACTAATCAAGGAGAGGAGCAACGTAGAATTGAGGAGAAATTTCCTGACAGTTAGAACAATTAATCAGTGGAACAGCAGTTGCCTCCAGAAGTTGTGAATGCCCCAACACTGGAAGTCTTTAAGAAGATGTTGGATAGCCATTTGTCTGAAACAGTAAGGGTTTCCTGCCTAGGCAGGGGATTGGACTAGAAGACCTCCAAGGTCCCTTCCAACTCTACTATTGTATTGTATTGTATTATTGTATTGTATCCAAAATGTTTAGAAGGCAAATGATTCCACTGATTAATTGTTCAAACTGTCAGGGAATTTCTCCTTAGTTCTAAGTTGCTTCGCTCCTTCATTGGTTTCCATCCATTGCGTCTTGCATTGCCTTTTGGTGCCTTTGAAAATAGTTTACCCTCCTCGTCTTTGTGACAGCTCCTCAAATACTGGAACACTGCAATCGTATCTCCCCTGGTCCTCCTTTTCATTAGACTAGCCAACATTGGATATGTTTAGTGGTGGCTTGGTGTCACCTTCTACAAATGCAAATATCTCGATTTACTTTTGTGGCAAATTTAACAAAAGTGCTGCCACAAAGCAGAGGGCATCAATCTTGTTAGATTGGGTAATAGATAGGTACACACAGGCTTAACGGTAACAACAGCTCTTTATTAAGTACAAGTGAGAACAATCCAGCGAAGGTTGAGTCTGACACAGCCCTTTTATAGGGAGCTGTCAGGCCCTTCGACCAATAGGATTAAACCTCTGTTCCCGCTGGAACAGAGGACCTTGGTGGAAACCACGAAGTTTGAGCAAGTATCTAACAAATCTATTCTCCAAAGCCCCTGAAGGCAGAACAAGAAGCAATGAATGGAGAAGCCAATTAAAGAGAGAAGCGACCTAGAACTAAGGAGAACTTTCCTGACAGTTAGAACAATTAATGAGTGGAACAACTTGCTTCCAGAAGTTATGAATGCTCCAACACTGGCAGTTTTTAAGAAGAGATTGGACAACCACTTGTCTGAAATGGTACAGGGTTTCCTGCTTGAGCAGGGGTTTGGACTAGAAGACCACCAAGGTCCCTTCCAACTCTGTTATAAAACCAGGATAAGACAAGACTTGGCTTGCTAGAGATATGAAATCCTCAAGTTCAGATGCACCATTTCTTTCCTCTTCCCTGCCTGGTTTGGGCCAAACTATAGCTTGCCAGCCACCGTTTTCTTCAAGCCAGAATTAAAAATTAGCAGCAGAGTTTCTGTAATATCTTCCAGGACTTCGGAAAACACCGGCTGGCCGAGTGATCAGCTGTTGCTCTTTCGATGGCCTGTGAAATAAGTTGCTGATGCCAACAAGTCACAGATTGCCGAGGAACAGAACTGGAACTGTGATCTGTTACTGTTTTCTGGATTGGATGCTGACAGCTCAAAATCACTGTACCAGCCTGGAATTGCCATGCAGAACTTGAAGGAGGAAGTTGATGGGGGGGAAAAGGACATATTGTGCATGTGGGGGAAAGGCTTGGAAACATGAAAAAGGGAAATACTGTCTTGAAATAGCCTGAAGTTCCAGTAAATGGGTAATAAAGATTGACATAATGATCCCAGTTCGGTGATCAAGGGAAAAGTTCTGCTTTTCACACAAATGCTAACAGTCATTTACAGAGATATCACCCGTCTTTCTGAGTGCTTTTATTGTCTACCTTTATCTGTATTCAGTAGATGAGGATTATTACACTGGTATTTATCTCTCTTCCCAGGATGCTAAACTCCATAAAGGGATTTTTCCCACTGAATTCTGGCAAAACACCTGTGAGGCTCTCTAGGGTAAACAAAACAAATTTTGCTGCTAAGCAGGAATTTAAAAAGTAAGGTTCCACATTTAGGCAAGAAAAGCAAAATGCACAAGTACAGTATATGTGGTACTTCGCTCAATAGTAGTAACTGTGAGAGGGATCTTGGAGTCCTAATATTCTATTCTATTCTATTCTATTCTATTCTATTCTATTCTACTCTACTCTATTCTATTCTATTGTTGGAAGAAATGTCCTTCTGGGTTTGGCGCCAAGTGGGGAAAAAGACACTGGAGACATGGAGGCTGCTCAGAAAGATGGTTTTAATGGTGGACAGGACCACATGGCTTGAGTCCTGAACAGAAAATGTGATCACATGCTTCAATGTTGGTGGAGAAGAAGAGAAGGAAGAGAAAGGGCAGCTGAGATGCTGAGTCCCTGATTTTATGCCCTCTCTGGCCTTTGATCTTGACCTTGTCTTCTGATTGGTTGTCAGACTCCCATAGGGCCATGCAGGGGCAACTCTCTAGGCTGCGTTTTGAATCCAGCTTTGGTTTGAGTTCTGAGATGCCATGTGGGGAGTTGGGTAAAGGGCCAACATTATCCTGCCTTAATCCCATTCCCCTGGAGCTGAAGGGGAGAATTCGTTATTATGTAAAGGGACTGGCTTGGCCACCTTAATGGCCCATTGACAAAGTGGGGATGGGCAGGAAGCTGCAGGGAGCTATTCTCTCTTTATAAAACATGTTTCTTCCTTTTCACATCCAGAGAAATATTCTGCCTTTTCAATATTTCCTCTGGATATTTCGTTTTTCTGGGAGAGGGCTGGGTGATAACTTCCTACACTATTCTATTCTGTTCTGTTCTGTTCTGTTCTGTTCTGTTCTACTCTACTCTACTCTACTCTACTCTACTCTACTCTACTCTACTCTACTCTACTCTACTCTACTCCACTCCACTCCACTCCACTCCACTCCACTCCACTCCATTCCATTCTATTCTATTCTATTCTGCAGAAGGCATTGTTCATTCTCAGCTCTGTTTTCATTCATGCAGGTGACACAGCAGTTTTTTGACTCTTGTGGTTTGAGCAGCCAGCGGCGAAACCGCTATGTCCAACTGGTCGCCTACAGTTCTCAGCTCAACACCCCCAGGAACATTCAAAGCCTCAACCTGCGTTGGAGTGCCCGAGAGGGATACCTGTTGCTACAGACTGACAAGCCCATTTATACCCCCCGCCAAAGGGGTGAGTCTACCTCACACGCACCTTGCAATCGCCTTGCTCTGTTCTTTTCATTTATCCTGTTTTTTTTTTAAAAAAACACCTTTGTTTAACAATGATCCTGCACGAGCTGCACTGGCTACCTGTGGTCTTTCGGGTGCGTTTCAAGGTTCTGACTACCATCTTTAAAGTGCTCCATGGCATAGGGCCTAGCTACCTGCGGGATCGCATCCTCCCACACACATCCCTGCGGCCAATTCGCTCTCACAGGGAGGGGCTTCTCCTGGTGCCGTCCACTAGGCAATGCCAACAGGCGACACCAAGGAGTAGGGCCTTCTCTGTGATGGGCCCAACCCTCTGGAATGACCTCCCCCCGGACATTAGAACCACCACTGACCTCCGCTCCTTCCGACAGAAATTGAAGACTCACCTGTTCCAACTGGCTGGCCTGGCATAATTATTACGTTTACCTTCTGGCATACATATTTCTTACTGGTTTTTTAGAGGGATTGTTCTTTTAATCTAATTTTATAGGATATTGGGGTTTTAAATTTTGTACATTTTAAATTATTTACTTAGCAGTACAGTTTTGTATATCTTTTTATCCTCCTCTTATTTATCTATCTCTATTTATTTAATAATTTTAACTGTCTGAGTTTTATAGTTACTTTGATGTATTTCTGATATTGACTGTACACCGCCCCGAGTCCCTTCAGGAGAGGGGGCGGTCTATAAGCGCTAAGAAATAAATAATAATAAATAAATAAATGATACAGACAGAAATATATATATAGGACAGCATCTCCATGGTCACACGATCAAAATCCGGATGCTCGGCAACTGACTCATATTTATGACCGTTGCTGTGTCCCAGGGTCACGTGATTCCCCCTTTGAGACCTTCTAATAAGGAAAGTCGATGGGGAAGACAGATTCGCTTAACAAACAGGTTACTAATTTAACGACTGCAGCGATTAAGCACTGTGGCAAGAAAGGTCATAAAACGGGGCAGAATTCGCTTAACAACTGCCTTGCTTTGCAACAGAAATGTTGGGCTCAATTGTGGTCATAAGTCGAGAACTACCCGGACATATTATTTATTTATGTATTCATTTATAGCCTGCCTTTATTAGTTTTTTTTACCAGTCGAGGTGGCAAACACTCAAAATCCTCCTCCTCTTATTTTCCTCGCAATAACAACCCTGTGAGGTGGGTTGGGATGAGAGATTGTGACTGGGCTAAAGTCATCCAGCCGTCTTTCATGTCTAAAGCAGAACTAGAACTTACAATCTCCTGGCTTCTAACCTGGTGCCTTCACCACCAGTTGCCATTAATAAATCTCCAGGTCAACTCAGGATGGTGTGCATACAGTACTTAATGAGGCTTCCCTTGAGATGCACTCGGAGACTACAGTTGGTTCAGAATGTGGCCGCGCGGGTGATTATGGGGAGGACTAGGTTCTCCCATGTAACACCTCTCCTGCGCGAGCTGCACTGGCTTCCTGTGGTCTATCGGGTGCGTTTCAAGGTCTTGATTACGATCTTTAAAGCGCTCCATGGCATAGGACCTAGTTATTTGCGGGATCGTATCCTGCCCCATACATCCCTACGACCAATCCGCTCACACAGAGAGGGACTTCTCCGGGTGCCGTCCGCTAAACAGTGTCGGGGGGCGACACCCAGGAGCAGGGCCTTCTCTGTGATGGGCCCAGCCCTGTGGAATGACCTCCCCCTTGACATCAGGATTACTTCCGATCTCCGCTCCATCCGTGTAAAGCTCAAGACCCACCTCTTTCAATTATCTGGCCTGGCTCAACCGTAGTTTATCCTCCTCCTGACAGTCCTTTTAAATTGTATTTTATCATGGGATATTTTAATGGCTAATTTTAATTTTCTATTATTATTATTATTAATGTGATATATGTTTGATTACTACCTCCTCCATGTATGTATATGTATGTATATGTGTGTATCTATATGTCTATATGTATGCATGTATATTTTTTATTGTACGCCGCCCCGAGTCCCCTGTGGAGAGGGAGCGGCTAACAAATTAAAAATTTGGAATTTGAATCCCAACTTCCTAATTTCCCCCCACTACAACCACCGTGTAAGGTGGGTTCTGGATTTGCCTTCGTACCTCGCTCCAGGGGTGGACTTCAAAATTTTTAGCAAGGGGTTTTCTGCCCGGTTCCTGGGTGGTCGCGGCCATGGTGGGCGTGGCCTAGTCAGCCTCCTGCACCATGGGGAGGGTGGTTTGCCTTCCCCCGGCTCCGGAGGTTTTAGTTGAGCCTCCCGGAGGGCGAAAATGGCCCGATTTCAGCCTTCCCGAACTTCGGTTTTTTGCCCTTCCCGAATCTCCGCACATACCTTGCACTTACCTACATCCAAAACTGGCAGCATGAAGACTCCTGGGAGGGGAGGGGAAGGGTGGGCGGGGCCAGCCAGGAGTAGGATTTGGGGATTCTCTGAACTACACAGAACCTTAGCTACAGGTTCTCCTGAACCCCTGCCTCGCTCCCTTCTTCCTCTTACACTCCACTTTCCTTCATTTATTCCAGTGAACTTCCGAGTCTTCCCTCTGGATCAAAAGTTACGGCCCACCAATAATCCCGTTGTTATCACTGTGAAGGTAATGAACAAGAGAATTCAATTAAAATGCAGTGAGGCAGAACCTGATAAAACATTATTATTATTATTATTATTATTATTATTATTATTATTATTATTATTATTATTATTATTATTATTATTATTATTATTATTATTATTATTATTATTATTATTATTATTATTATTATTATTATTATTATTATTATTATTATTTATTATTATTATTATTATTATTATTATTATTTATTATTATTATTATTATTATTATTATTGCATCAACAGAATTGTATCACAGCGGCCAGTTGTTTCGCCGGATTTGGCATTGATTACTAGTCGGGCCCCACCCAGGGGCCCAGGACGTCGTAACGTATTTTCGTAATATGTGTGCGGATCCAAGCAGTGCGGCCTTTTGCATTTGACTGATGGTGATTTTGTCAATTTTTAACTGTTTTAAATGTAATTCCAGTGCTTTTGGAATAGCACCCAGTGTGCCAATTACCACTGGAATTACCACTGCTGGTTTGTGCCATAATCGTTGAATTTCAATTTTTAAGTCCTGGTATTTTGCAATTTTTTCATATTCCTTCTCGGCGACCCTGCTATCACCTGGTATTGCGATGTCTATGATTGTAACCTTATTTTTTATTTTATTTTTATTATTATTATTATTATTATTATTATTATTATTATTATTATTATTATTATTATTATTATTATTATTATTATTATTATTATTATTAATTATTATTAAAAAAGGATATACTAACAGGAGCATTATACATGGGAGACCTGCTACTTTCAACACCCTTTGCTTTATGAAATTCACTCACTGTGCTCCTGTTTCACTCCCTCAGAATCCACGGGGATTTCAGGTCAAGAAGATTGAACGCACCGCCCTTAAAACTGTCATAAACGACCATCTGTCAATTCCTGATGTGGCTGAGTAAGTTTCACCAAAGATTGCGGCTTCCAGCTTTTCCCCAAAACACAAAGGCAGTGAAGTTGAAGGGTGAAATTGGGATTTTTACTCTAGTCTGGCAGTTCTAAACTGTGCAATTATTTCAAACGTATTTAATCAAGTCTACTACTTAATTCGGCATTCTAGTTGTCCCATTCTAGTTATTATACCAGGAGACTTTTAGGACCTGGATGGGGCAAAACAGATTCACTGTTGCGAGACTACCTGGATTGTGGAAGTTTGCAATGTTTGTGTTATCTAAGGCAGGGGTCCCCACACACCTGGGCCATGGCCAACTACCAGGCCGTGTCCTATTTGGGACCGGGGTGCACAAGTGGCAGGCTGATGTGCAAGTGCATGCACACACCTGCTCTGGCCCACCACTTGAGCAAATTGATCTGTGCGTATATGCGTGTATGTGCCAGTTCGCCGCTCACACGGCTCGGTTCCCCTCTTCCCTCCCCTCCCAGCCGGGCCACCAAGTCACCAAAGCTGGGAACCGCTGAACTAAAGGACTTTGGATAGAAATGGTCCCCGACTTACGACTGGTGGCTTGGTGACTATTCAAAGTTGCGATTGACCTCAAAAAGTGTATTTACATTTCTATACCCTATGACAGTGATGGCGAACCTTTTTTGGCTCGCGTGCCACAAGTGGGGGGAGCGCAGGGGAGTCAAGTGCGGGCGTGCCGCACCCATAATGCAACGCGCGACCCCCCCCAGTGCGCATGCACGCACAACGCGCAACCCCCCCCTTTTTACATTTTTTTTGCCCTCCCCAGGCTCCAGGGGCTTTATAGGAGCCTGGGGAGGGCGAAAAGAGCCTCCCCCAACCCCCCGGAGACCCTCCGGAGGCTTCAGGGACTGTCCGGAGGCTTTCCTGAAGCCTTCGGAGCGCTTAAAACCATCCTCCGAGCAAACCGGAAGTGACTTCCCGGTTGCTCGGAGGGTCGCTTTAAGCGCTCCGAAGGCATCAGGGAAGCCTCGGACGGTCCCTGAAGCCTCCGGGGGGTGGGGGAGGCTCTTTTTGCCCTCCCCAGGCTCCTATAAAGCCTCTGGAGCCTGGGGAAGGCGAAAAATGGCTTTTAAAAAGGTGAACTCAGCTGTGGCACGCGTGCCATACGTTCGCCATCACAGCCCTATGACTATCATTAAGTGTTATACCTTATGATTCTTCACAAATGTATCTTGTATCTTGTATCTTGTCTTTTTATGTACACTGAGAGCCTATGCACCAAAGACAAATTCCTTGACCAGTAAAGAATTCTATTCTATTCTATTCTATTCTATTCTATTCTATTCTATTCTATACACCCACTAAGGTTTCCTTTTGTTCTCGTTTCTCTCCTATTCAGGCCTGGCATTTGGACCATCACGGCCCACTTTCTCCGTGCACAGGGTTACAACACAACCACGGAGTTTGAGGTGAAAAAATATGGTAAGTTCTCAGATAGCTGGACCCTGGTTCTGCTCCCAAATACACACAGTGGACTCTTTCTCCTGGCCACATTAAAGTGCTCTGCTAATTCCCAGTCCCTGAGCAGGAAGAAAATTATATCCATCTATTGCATCCACTGGCAAGCTCTATCCTCCTCAGGTATAATGTCACCTGTAAAGGACCTTGGAGGTCTTCTAGTCCAACCCTCTGCTCAGGCAGGAATCCCTATAACATTTCAGACAAATGAGTATCCAATCTCTTCTTAAAAACCTCCAGTGTTGGAGCATTCACAACTTCTGGAAGCAAGTCGTTCCACTGATTAATTGTTCTAACTGTCAGGAAGTTTCTCCTCAGTTCTAAGTTGCTTCTCTCCTTGATTAGTTTCCACCCATTGCTTCTTGTTCTGCCCTCAGGTGCTTTGGAGAATAGTTTGACTCCCTCTTCTTTGTGGCAGCCCCTGAGATATTGGAAGACTGCTATCATGTCACCCCTGGTCTCTGTGAATGTCATTAAACCTTTTCGTTAAAGAAGAGAATATTTGTAGCCCAGGATTGAATTGTGGAGTCCTCAGTGGTCTCTGTGTCAACATCCAAGATGGCGACACCCTGGATTTATTTATGTATTTATTTATTAGTTTGTCAAACATGTACAGGATAGCAGGTATAAGTATGAGCATGGACACGGAGAAAGGAAATGAATACAAGTAAATGGGGACGGTAGGACAGGGACGGTAAGCACTCTGGTGCGCTTTTGCACGCCTCCTTTACGGACCTTTTAGGAAAGGGGTGAGGTCCACAGTAGACAGTTTAAGGTTGAAGCTGTGGGGGTTTGAGGATGTAACAACGGAGTCAGGTAGAGCATTCCAGGCGTCGACCACTCTGTTGCTGAAGTCGTATTTTCTGCAATCGAGTTTGGAGTGGTTTACCTTGAGTTTGTATCTATTGTTTGCCTGTGTATTATTGAGGCTGACGCTCAAGTAGTCGTTGACAGATAGGATATTGTAGCGGACAATTTTGTGTAGTATGCTTAGGTCGGACCTCAGACAGCGTTGTTTCAGATTGTCCAAGCCCAAAATTTCGAGCCTGGTGGCATAATTTGATTGTTTGCTTGCAGACTTTTCATTACCTGACTAGGTAACATCATCAGTGCTATTAAGTGTGACGTTTGCTCCCTACTTATATACAGTAGCTTGCTCTGCCAGTGTATTTTCGGGTGTGTGGTGTTCTCCTTGATGGTTCCTTGATTAGGGTATTGTTTTCGGCTTCAACAGAAACAGGGGCAAAGCATCGGTTTCATGCAGATCAAAGATGATGGAGGATGGTGGTGAAACTCACATTTCTATCTCTTCCTTTCTCTCATCAGTCCTGCCTCATTTCGAGGTGAAGATTGTCCCAGAGCAGAAATACATCCTGGTCACTGGACAGCAAACATCTAACTTGCAAATTAACATTCAGGCTAAGTAAGCAACTTTTTCTTAGTCAATGGATTCATTAACCGTGATATGCTCAGACTGCTAAAGTTTTCGAAGACAGCTGCAATCCAAAGTAAGGCAGGGGACAACTGCAAGCATGAAATGAAGGCAGCTTTCCTTTGGGGGAACTGAACTGCCTTTCTCATCATAAGCCTAGAAAAAATAGACACAAAATAGGTCAGAAGCTTCTCAAAATTTTAGATGACAACATTGTGGGTGTTATGATGGAGCATGAGAGAGGAAGGGAGGGGAAGGGAGGAAGATGTGTGGATTAATGGAAGGAGAAGGGAGGGGAGGTGAAAAGAAGGAAGGTGTGTTGATTAATGGAAGGAAAGGAAAGGATAGGAGAAAGGTGTGTGGATTGATGGAAAGAAAGGGAAGGAAAGGAAAGGAAAGGAGGAAGGTGTATGGATTGATGGAAGGAAAGGGAAGGGAAGGGGGAAGGTGTGTGGATTGATGGAAGGAAAGGAAAGGAAAGGAAAGGAGGAAGGTGTGTGGATTGATGGAAGGAAAGGGAAGGATAATATTTCTGGTGTCTTGTTCTTGGGTATCTTAAAGATTATACTGCAAAAAAGGAGTGTGTTATAACATTGTTTGATTAAAGAAAATTACCAGCAGCCAGATGGCATAATTCTAACCATCCAGCAGGAAGTTCCTAATGCTGGAAAAGGTGGAAGGAAAGAGAAGAAGAGACCAGCCAAATGAGGACAGATTCGGTTATAGTGGGGGATGGGAAACCCAACTGGAAAACCTGAAGGATCGGGTTAGGGACAGATCCTCAATGGAGAAAACTGTGGGATTGCTAAGAGACATCAACTTGATGTCACATCATTAATCAGAAAGATCACTTCAGGGTGTGGATTAGAGGAAGGCAACTACATGAGGGGGTAAACTTTTTTTCCTCCTGGTCATCCTCAGCTTTTATTCCAAAGTTAATCTTTTTTTTTTCTTGGCTTCTCCAACAGTTTTTTCTATGGGAAAGGGGTCACCGGCACAGCATATGTGCGGTTTGGTGTGATTGGTGAGAACAAGGAAAAAGTCTATATCCCAGGACTGAAATATCAAATCACGGTAAGGGAACAGAGATTTTTTTTTTTACTTTACTTTATTATTATTTTATTTTATTTTATTATTTTATTTCATTTTTATTTTTATTTTTTGCCTGCACACAACAGAAAGACTCTCTGCAGGTTTATTTTCTTAATATTTAGTTATTAAGCAAATGTATATAACCATCCAAATTTACCAACAGGGACTCCAGGTTACAAAATCAGAAACGAAAAATGTCCACGATACAGTTACAATCAATAAGCTTTCAGCAGCTTCCCTCCTAAACTTCCCAAAAATTAAACTACAACTAAAATCATAAAACCATCAACCAAACAGCAATAAAAATAGATGGCAACATCTATCAATCAAGGGCCTTCTTAAACAATTCCGTTTTTAATGATTTTCTGAAGCCAAACAAGATAGGAGCTGATCAGATTTCATTTTACAACTCCAACCTTTGATATATCCTTCCGTGCAGGAATGCATTTTTGTGGACCGTGATGTGATGAATATAAGTTTTTTAAAAAAGTTTATTTAATTATTTGATTTAAATAGTGTACACTTAGCACATGATTCAATAGCTACTATTTGACAGTGAGAGTAATGTGTTTGCAGGTGCTCGTCTTTATTTTTCCTTTCTCTTACGGTATATGCCACATATACTGTATCCCAGTGATGGCTAACATTTTTGTCCTCATGCGCCGAAATCGTGTATGCTCGTGTGACAGCAATGCAATGCACCCGGTTCCCCTGCACATGCGCGCGTGATCCCCCCTGTCCACCCACGCATGGACATGATCCCCCCCATGCCCTGCTTTGGGCCTAGCAGGCCTCCTAAAGCCTCCTGGGACCAAAAAGAGGGCGCGTGGGCTGCACTCCCCCATGCTTCCCCCACCCCCGCACATGCCCGTGTGCCCCCCGCCCCCCATACATGCCATCAGAGACCTGAAAATCAACTGGCCGGTGGGAGGCGTGCACACATGCGTGGTAGAGCTGAGCTGGCCAACGGCTCTCGTGCCTGCAGAGAGAGACGCATACCATAGGTTCGCCATCACGACCGTATCCACTAGGCATGGTGGCCTAATGGTTAAGATGCTGGACTTGTCGACCAGAAGGTCGATAGTTTGAGACACAAGCATCGCATGGTGGGTTGATCTCCCGTTCTTGCCCCAGTCCCTGGCAATCTAGCAATTCTCAAAAGCATGTAAGTGCAAGTAGATAAATAGGTACCACTTCAGTGGGAAGGTAACAGTGTTTCATATCCTTCGGTGTATAAACATGCCAGCCAATTGACCACGGAAGTGTCCTCGTACAATGCTGTCTCCCTCGGCTAAGAAACAAAGATGAGCACCAGCACCTCTTAGAATTAGACACGACTGGACAGGGGAAATTTTTACTTTTACCTTTATAGGCCCCATGTCTGAAACTTGAATGTGGAAACAGATTCAGGCTAAATTTAGACTTAGAATAACTTTATTCTCGTTTTGAAGATACACTTAATCAACATACATTAAAATGAAATTTTATTGCATACAGGCATCCCTGAAATAAACAAATCGATGAATATTTGGCCTTTGTCACTACCTTAACTTACCAGCAATCAAACCAAACAGGCTGTGCATTTGCACACAAAACACGGATGCTTCCTTTTCTGTCTTCCCCTTCCCTCCCAAACCTCATGTTTCTGGATCTCAGAATGGCCAAATGGTATCTGTGGTAATATGCAAACACCCGATGTGATTTTTAGACTTTAACACCCTCCTAATTTGCCCTGTTTCAGATCGAGGATGGCGAGGGCTCGCTGATCTTGCAGCGCAGTGATCTCGTAGAGAAAGTGGGGCGCCCTCTGCAGGACCTTGTTGGTACATCCCTTTACATCGCAGCCTCCGTCATAGAGACAGCAAGTAAGTTTAAAAATCCAGTGACACCTTGGTACTCAATGGCTTTGAAACTCATCAAATTTGGTATTCAACGCATTCTGACGTGAACATTGGTACTCATTGTTTGTTTGGTACTCAACGCACAAGCTAGAACAGCGATGGCGAACCTTTTTTGGCTCACATGCCATAAGTGGGGGGAGCGCAGGGGGGTAGTGTGCAGGCATGCCACACCCATAATGCAATGTGCGACCCCCCCCCGTGCGCATGCACTCACTACAGGCGCTCCCCCCATTTTTTGCATACTTTTTTTGCCCTCTCCAGACTCCAGAGGTTTTATAGGAACCTGGGGAGGACGAAAACAGCCTCCCCCCTCCGGAAGCCCTCCAGAGGCTTGAGGGACCTTCAGGACGCTTCCCTGAAGCTTCCGGAGCATTCAAAACGAACCTCCAAGCAAACCAGAAGTCACTTCCGGTTTGCTCAGAGGGTCGTTTTGAGTGCTCCGGAGGCTTGAGGGACCTTCAGGACGCTTCCCTGAAGCCTCCGGAGCAGTCAAAACGACCCTCCGAGCAAACCGGAAGTCCATTACTGAACGTCCGGTTTGCCTGTAGGGCCGTTTTTTTGCGCTCCGGAGCTCATGAAGCCTTCGGAGGGCCTCCGGGGGAGCGGGGGAGGCTCTTTTCGCCCTCCCCAGGCTCCTATAAAGGCTCTGGACCCTGGGGAGGGCGAAAAATGGCTTTAAAAAAGGGTGAGCTGGCCAGCGCGCCTTGCGTGCTCTGACAAATGGCTCTGCGTGCCATAGGTTCGCCATTGCTGAGCTAGAACTTGTTGGTGTCGGCTGCCTTGTGATTCACTAATATAATCCCTTATGGGGAAAAAATGTTTGGTATTCATTTGTTTTTGGGTATTCATCACAGTTCCTGGAACCAATTAACAATGAGTAGCAAGGTTAGTTAGTTAGTTAGTTTACTTTATTGTCATTGCACCTCGTACAACAAAATTAAATGCC
Organism: Natrix helvetica; assembly: GCF_964273705.1. NCBI lineage: Eukaryota > Metazoa > Chordata > Lepidosauria > Squamata > Natricidae > Natrix > Natrix helvetica. The sequence continues at coordinate 352,799,399 of NC_138548.1, read as the reverse complement.
ATCTTCAGTGTATATTGTACATAAAAGAAAACACACATCCTTCACGTTCTGTACAATTGAATTGAAAACCCCTGATACTGCATTACGATTGCCCTATGCAGTAGAATTCAATATAGTTACTGCTCTGGGATAGAAGCTGTTTTTCAGCCTATTCGTCCTTGTTTTTATTGTCCTGCACCGTCTGCCAGATGCTAATAGTTCAAAAAAAGAGGTGCTAGGGGTGAAATTCAACAGGTTGTGACAGGTTCTGGAGAACCGGTAGTGAACAGGCTCAAGCTCAATCCCTCCAAGACTGAGTGGCTGTGGTTTCCGTCATCCCGATTTGTGCATCTTGTCCCATCTTTGGGAGAAGGGCAGCATATAAATCCAATAAAACAAACAAACAAACAAACAAACCGGCAAATGCCACCTCTGGCTGGCCCCAAAGTGGGGTGAGAATGGAGATTTTGCAGTATCCTTCCGCTGCCACGCCCACCAAGCCACTCCCACAGAACCAGTAATTTAAAAAAATTGAATTTCACCACTGAGAGGTGCCAGGATGAGATGGATCTATAAGAATGTTTTGAACTTTCTTAAGGCAGCAGGAGCTATAAAGTTCTTCCAAAGAGAGGAGAGGGCAACCAATGATCCTCTGGGCAACCCTCTGGAGCACTGTCCTATCTGCCACTGTGCAATTAGCAAACCATAAATAGGTGCAGTAAGTTAAAACACTCTCTATGGTGCCGCGATAGAAGGTCATTAGCAGTTTTTCGTTCAGTTGCTGTTTCCTGAGAAGTCTCAGGTAGTATAATTTCTGCTGGGCCCTTTTGACCAGTGCTGCAATGTGAATGCCCCAGGTCAGGCCCTCTTTTATGATAACACCCAGAAACTTAAAACTGGCCACTTGCTCCACTCGGTCTCCCTTGATAAGCAAGGGCTGGCTGGCTGATCTATTTCTTCTATAGTCCACTGAACAAAATACTTTCTCCAGTTCGGTCCCTCCCAAATGTGTTAGGTTTGCCCCGGACATCTTGAGCACATCAGATAGCGGAAGGGTACCAATAAAGGAGAAATAAAAGTGAAAGGGTGTTTTGTATTCCACACAAGCTGGAATCGTTCACGCTTTTCAAGGCTTTGACGATGGCAAGGGAGAAAATACCTTCGCTTGTGCGAAATTTATATTACTTTTCAGCCAACACATGTGAGCAGGAATGCTGTCAGGTGGCATTACGTGAATTCATTCTTTGCGGGTTTGTAGAAGTGTATTGCCGGGGTTTACTTGATTTACTTGTGCTGTCAGAAAGGGAATAGAAAGGAAATTATTCCATCCTCACTTCCTTGTTTAATGAAAGGAGAGCAGCGTACCAAAAATGAAACATGATGGCTTCATAAGCTACTGACAAGAAGTGATCTATAAACAGGCCAGAGACTCATTTGTCAATTGTTAAACCTTATTACTTAGGACACGTAGCCTTACTGTCGATGGAGGCCTGGGCTTAGAGCTCAGCATTAGATCTCGAGGACTGGCTGCTCTTAAACAATTCAGCCGGTTCAGACTGGTTCGAGCGAATCTGTAGTGGTGACTTGCAGGTGGGCCTGTCCACGCGTCTTATTTAGCCACTTTTTCGAAGCCATGTATATCAGGGGTGGGTTGCTGCTGGCATGACTGCTGGTTCGTTGTTCGTGCAATTTTGCGCTCTGCGCACATGTGCATTTGACCCTAAATGCAATAAAAATTGCTCTGCAGATGCGCAGAAGCAAAAAACTAGATGAGAACTGGGAGAACCAGTTCGGGGGCATGGCAGGCCTGGGTCACTGCAGGTTCCAGTGACCCAAGCCGCCAAACTATTACCAGTTCGGCCAAACCAGTAGTAAACCACCACTGATGTGCATGCGTGCGGGTGAGCAAAGCGCATGCATGGAAGGCACTCTCTCACACACATTTTCGGTGCCCTGCGAACTGGTGGTAAAAGTATATGAAACCCCTAAGCTTTTAAAAAAAAAGGAACATCTCCTTTGAATTGTAAATGTCATGGACACATCCCTGGAATTATCTTGGCTACAGTGCTGAATTGGCCACAGCTTACATCTAGCATGTGTTTTGACTCCCAATCTAGTCTTGGAGAACCTCTGTAGAGATAAGGGAGATGGCTTTGAGGGAAATATTCAGGCTCTCTTGCTAATAGAAGAAAGGTTAAAACATTTTAACTCCTGAATCAGAGGTGGTTTACTCCCGGTTCAGTCCGGTTCGGCCGAACTGGCCCACCCACCTGCCCGGATGAGAGAGAGAGAGAGAGAGAGAGAGACAGAGAGAGAGAGAGACAGAGAGAGAGAGAGACAGAGAGAGACAGAGAGAGAGAGAGAGAGACAGAGAGAGAGAGAGAGAGAGAGACAGAGAGAGAACCAGTGTTAAAAAAAAATAGAAACCCACCACTGTCCTCAATGCCCAGATAACATTGGGGAATGGCTCAGACAGAGACCTCCCTAATTCACTGGAGTAAACTTTTTTTTAAATGTGCCTCTTCAAAATCTTGATGCATCTTATTTTCCTGAGCGTCTTATACTCCGAAAAATACGGTGCCTGTACTTTTAGCCTCACTGTAGAGTTGAATTCCTGGTCTGATCTACTGACTAGGGCTGACAGCTTCCATCTCAGAATTATTCAGAGCCAAACAAGATCAACCAGATGTTTTACTTAGCTATGACGTCCCCAGTCAGAATCTGAGGTATTTGGCCTGTTAGTGCCTAGAATGCACCCTCCCTTCAATGTAACAACCTCTTAAACACCAGGGTCTATTTTTCACACCTTTTTTCACGCTTATGATCATTGCAGCATCCCCACGGCAACTGACTCACATTTATGACAGGGTCATGTGACCCCCCTTTGCGACCTTCTGAAAAGCAAAGTCAGTGGGGAAGCCAGATTCACTTAACGACTGTGTTAATAATTTAATAACAGCAGTCTTTCACTTAATAAATGTGGCAAGGAAGGCCGTAAAACGGGGCAAAGCTCACTTAACAAAATAAATTTTGGGCTCAAGGTGGTCCTACAGGTGAGACTACCTGTATCAGCCTTTTCTTTCGTAACCATTTTCCAGGGATAAGAAAAACTATTCTCTAAAGCACCCAAAGGCAGGACAAGAAGCAATGGGTGGAAACTAATCAAGGAGCGAAGCCACTTAGAACTAAGGAGAAACAGTTAGAACAATTAATCAGTGGAACAACTTGCCTCCGGAAGTTGTAAATGCTCCAGCACTGGACGTTTTTAAGAAGATGTTGAATATCTCATTTGTCTGAAGTGGTGTAGGGTTTCCTCCCTAAGCAGGGGGTTGGACTAGAAGACCTTCAAGGTCCCCTCCAACTCTGTTATTCTATAAAAAGGCAGGAGAAGGTATAGGAAGTCCTATAGACAGGAGACAATGCAGTCTCTGGACTCTTTATAAAATCTGCCAATGGGGCAAAGCCACTGCACAATTAAAAGCCTGATTTGAAAGCCCTCCTGTTAAAGTAAAGCTGCGTTGCCTCTTTCATACAATGGGACTGACCCACTGACTGCCCCATCTCATTTTATCCCTAGCAGATTCAAACCCTCTGCTAAATGTAGTTATTTGGTTGAGGGTTGAGAGTATGGAATGAGCCGTTGTGATTTATAAACCAGAGTTTGTAGCTGAGCCTGATAGATAAACTCAATCAATTTGGGCTTGTTTAACAAACTTTAAGGGACGCGGTGGCTCAGTGGCTAAGGCGCTGAGCCTGTTCATCAGAAAGTTTGGTAGTTCAGCGGTTTGAATCCCTAGCACTGCATAACAGAGTGAGCTCCAGTTACTTGCCCCAGCTTCTGCCAACCGAGCAGTTCGAAAGCATGTAGAAATGCAAGTAGAAAAATAGGAACCACCTTTGGTGGGAAGGTAAAAGCGTTCCGTGAGCCTTTGGTGTTTAGTCATGCCAGCCACATGGCCACGGAGACGTCTTCGGACAGCGCTGTCTCTTCAGCTTTGAAATGGAGATGAGCACTGCCCTCTAGAGTCGGGAACGATTAGCACATATGTGCGAGGGGAACCTTTACCTTTACCTTAAGAAACTTTAAGCTCCCACTGTGTGAAATGAGCAAGACTGAACACTGATGAGAGAAACAAAGCATATACAGGCAATCTTTGACTTACGGCCACAATTGAGCCCAACATTTCTGTTGCTAAGCGAGATGGTTGTTAAGTGAGTTTTGCACGATTTCTTGCCATAGCTGTGAATCACTGCGGTTATTAGTTATAGTAACTATAGTGGTGAAATGAATAAACGTTTCCCCAGGGAATTTGCTGGTCAGAAGGTCACAAATGGGGATCACACAACATGACCCCAGGACACAGCAACCGTCACAAATAAGAAATAGTTGCCAAACATCCAAATTCTGATCACGTGACCATGGGGAATGCTACAACGGTTATAAGTGTGAAAAACAGACATCAGTCACTTTTTTTCCAGTGCCGTTGTAGCTTTTGAATGGTTGCTAAAAGAAGGTCTGCCTGTACACGTTACCGATTTGTTAACCTTCTTTTCATCTAACCTGGGACTTCAGCATCTCTGTAAAACTTGGCTCAGTTTAAGGGTGGCTTGTTGACCTTTTCTTCGTTCTCCTAGGTGGAGAGCTGGAGGAACAAGAACTCACCTCGGTGAAATTTATATCATCGCCTTATTCAGTGGACCTGTCGAAAACCAAGCGTTACTTTGTGCCCAATGCTCCCTACGAAGTGCTGGTATGTGTTGTGTGTTTCCGGCCGTGTCCGTCATCCATCTTGGGCAGGGCGGTTGTGAGAATGGGTGCATGTTGATTCTGGTTGTCCTTCACATTTCTGAATTCCAAACCCAGGGTTTTGCACACACTTCAGCAGCTTGACACTGGTTTGTAATGCAGCTAGAAACAAAGGTGGCTTAAGAAATCTTTGTTTGGTCAGGGGAAAAGTCTAACCCTTAACCCTAACCCTAACCTTACATTTTTTTGCAACTTTCCAACCTCAGTCTAGACCAGAGTTTCTCAACATGGCAACTTGAAGGTGTGTGGACTTCTACTCCCAGAATTCCCCAGCCAGTTAGCCTGGCTGGTGAATTCTGGGAGTTGAAGTCCACACACCTTCAAGTTGCCATGTTGAGGAAAACTGGCCTAAAGAGGAAGAAAATAGCAGAACTCTGACCAATACCAATATTACCTATTGACTTTTTTTTAAAAGCAAGCCCAGTATTTAACTTTTGCAGCAGTAAACTTGTAAAAATCAAGTGTAAAAACGGCATTTCAGTGATAATTTTGTTTAGAAAGAATGGGTAGATGTCAACTTTTTTTTCCATTTTTTTTTATTGTTTTAATTAAACAAAAACACAAAAAAAGAATCATCCTTCATTACATCCTGTAGAAAGTGTGTCGATCGGTTACAAATAGATTTCGTGCGTTACTACCACAATCATTATTTATACTTCCTTCATATTGAATTGTACATTTTAAATCAAAAATCTTTATGTATTCTACTATCAATGTACCACCATTCTCATTTAGCTAGAATTATTTAAACGTGCTTTTATCTGGAATCATTTGTATTTAAAGACACAACCACCTACTGGCATTCATTAACTATTCCAATAAACTTCCAATAGTTACCCTTTTATAACATATTCTGAAAAAAAAATCAATTAATAAGATATCTAAACACCACCACCACCGCTTTTCCTTCCCCCAATTCACTATTTAAGGCTTATATCTAATTTTTGTCAATTTTTTTAAAGCCGTATGGAGTCACTGACTCTAAGGCTAAATAAATAAATAAACGTAATAAAGAGGCTGGGGAAAAAATGAGGATATGTACATTTTCCCCCCCTCAAGAACTGGTCAGGACTAAATTTGCATCCTGGGTGCGGATCCATCAATTGTTTTGGGTTTTAGAGATATAACTTCTAACCACCAGAGGTCATTCTTTTGATGAAACATATCCTTAAATTGTAATGGATCATATCTGAAATGCAGTTGGAAAGTTTTAGAAATTCTTCAGGCTTCGGGATTTTAGGGAGAACCCACCTCTTTCAATTATCTGGCCTGGCTCAACCGTAATTTATCCTATTCCTCCTGACAGTCCTTTTTAAATTGTATTATTTTGGGGTATTTTTTAATGGCTAATTTTTATTATTATTAATGTAATGTATAGTTAATTATCACCTCCTCCATGCATGTATGTATATGTATGTATATGTGTGTATCTATATGTTTATATGTATGTATGTATATTTTTATTGTACGCCGCCCCGAGTCCCTTGCGGAGAGGGAGCGGCTAACAAATTAAATATTCTATTCTATTCTATTCTAATGGGAGATAACCCATTGGGGAAATGCCCCGCTTATTATTGGTGTTGGTAAAAACCTTCTATTTGCAGGTCTTTATATTCTGTGATTTTCTCCAGTTCTTTCTCTTCTCTTCTGCTGTCTCCAGGCATTGCAATGTCCACTACCTAGATCCGTGATGGCGAACCTATGGCATGCGTGTCATAGGTGCCACATGGAGCCATATTTGCTGGCACACCAGCCATCATCTCCAGCACAAATGCATGTGCCGGCCAGCTGATTTTTGGCCTTCTGGAGCCTGGGGAGCGGTCATATGCACCCATGCGCAGGGGTGTTGTGCGTGCACGCGCAGGTGGGCGGGGAGGATTGAATTGGCATGGCCACACATGCGTGCACAATAACGCACACATGTACAATTGTGGCACACCATAAGAAAAAGGTTCGCCATCATTGACCTAGACTTTTTCATCTTCTTCACCGACACTTGTTAAATCTGGGCTGCTTGTATGGCTGGTGCTTGTCTGTTCGAATTCTAAAACGCCCAGAGAACTTATCATTGTTAAGAAAACATTCTGGATTTTCTTCCACATCCTCCAGGCTCGAATCACACTGCTGGATGGCTCGCCAGCCCCCAACCTCCCAGTCCGCTTCAGAACCCGCATAACCGGAGCGCAATCTCCCATGGATGAACAGCTGCACACCGATAAGCAGGGAAATGTGAACTACAGAATCAATGTGGCTCAAGGCTCTTCCTCAGTCACTGTCACGGTATTGGTTCACCCATCAAAAGGGAGGGGACAGGAGGGGAGGAAGAAAGACAATTGCGGCAAAATCTGTGTGTATGTCTATATGTTCACAGTAAATGGGAGTACACATGTATATGTATATGTATATGTATATGTATATGTATATGTATATGTATATGTATATGTATATGTACTGGATATGGATATGGATATGGATATGGATATGGATATGGATATGGATGCATATTGTACAGATAGCCTTTGATTTACAACAGGGGTGTCCAAACTTGGGAACTTTAAGACTTGTGGACTTCAACTCCCAAAATTCCCCAGCTGGCTGGGGAATTCTGAGAGTTGAAGTCCACAAGTCTTAAAGTTCCCAAGTTTGGACACCCCTGATTTACAACACTTCATTTAGTGATCGTTTGAAGTTACAAGGGCACTGTAAAAAGTGAGTTACGACCACTATTCACACTTACAAAACTTCTGACAAGCAAAGTCAACAGGAAAGCCAGATTCACTTAACAACCGCAGTGATTCTCTTAAGATCTGTGGCAAGAAAGGTCATAAAATGGGGCAAAAGTCACTTAGCAACTTGATTAGCAGTAGAAATCTGAGGCTCAATTGTGGCCATAAGTCGAGGACTACCTATGCATAAAACTTTCCCAACCCAAAAATAGATGATAGATAGATAGATAGATAGATAGATAGATAGATAGATAGATAGATAGATAGATAGATAGATAGATAGATAGATAGACAATAGATGATAGAAGAGATAGATAAATAGAGAGAGAGAGAGAATTAGGTAGAGGATGGATGGATGGATAGATAGAGATAGACAGACAGACAGACAGACTGATAGATAGACAGACAGACAGACAGACAGGTAGACAGACAGACAGATACATAGATACATCAGAGGTGGGGTCCTACCTATTCAGTCTGGTTCGGCCAAATAGGTACTAACTCTGGGGGACACGTGACCATACCGGTTCTGTCCTCGGTGGCGCCATCTTGATTTTCTGTTCTGCACATGCGGAGAACAATCTTCATTGAAAAACTGCAATTTTTATTCCTTTTTAAATGTCGTGCGCATGCACAGATTGTTTTAAGTGCAAATGCTCATGCACGTGTAACACGCGTCTGGTGTGTGCGCGAGGGAAGTACGCCCACGCACATTTTTTTTTTACTACCGAACCAGTAGTAATGGCAGCCAGAGCCTACCCCTGAAAAACATATATAGATGACAGATAGAAATCTTTCATTGGAACTTTCTCTCCATATTAGCAATAGTACTTATACTTATATACTGGATTTTCTTCCACGTCCTCCAGCCTTCTCTAAGCAGTTTTTAGAGTCAACCTATTGGTTCTCATTTTATCAACCTTGAAAAGATGGAAGGCTGTGTCAACCTTGAGCCAGTGAGAATGGACTGCCGAACTGCTGGTAGCCGGCAGCCAGCAGAATTAGCCTGCAATGTTGCATTCTAACCACTGCACCACCACAGCTCATCCCCTCTGCCTATAAAGACCCTGACTATCTTTATTTTTCCCACAGCTAACAGCGGGAACAGAGAGTCCAGCAGAAGCGACCCTGACCGCCAAGGCCACCAAGTCCTCCAGAGGCAACTATTTGATCATTGAAAATCGCAAAAGTTATGGCTTGAATATTGGAGACACCCACACAATTGAACTGAAACCCATTGGATCAAATGCCTTCACCAACATCTATTACATGGTGAGTCCCTTCAGGAGGTTTGGTGGGAGATATTCACGAGAATCTTGTGGTTCTCTCTCTTTATATACACAAGTGGCTTGTCCTGTCGGTCTTGGTGGGTGTCTGCTTGAAGGACTGTGGAGAAAATTAGCAGTGTGCACCCATGAACTCCAACTAGCAGTCTGAAGACGGGATGAAAACTCCTTAATTGCACAACACATGGACACACATAACCAAAGCTTCAATTGGGAAACCCTAGACCAAAAACTCAAGATAATTCTTTGGAAGCCTGTTACTCTGACAGATCAACCATCAATAGATACATAGAGATAAACAACAACTAAATACCATTCAACAGAGACAATCGAAAGCTAAAAGGGAAATAAAGAGACCGCAACAGCTCCTCCCTAAAAATCAACACCCAGATAAACAGGGATGAACACCTAGATCAGGGGTGTCAAAATCAACACCCGCAGGCCAGATCTGGCCAGAGAGAGAGAGAGAGAGAGAGTCAACAGGGAAGGCAGATTCACCGAACCAACCGCGTTAACTAATTTAATAACGGCAGTAATTCACTTCAAAACTGCACCCGGAAAAGTTGTCAAAAGGGACAAAACTCTACAAATGTCTCAATCATTTCAGTCATGGAAATTAGGGGCTCGGTTGTGGCCGTAAGTTGAGGACTACCTGTACTGGGTTATGGGATGATTATTTGATTTGATTTTTAATTTCTGGAAGATGTGCCTCCGTGCTAAGCGCTGTTTTGACCATTTTCCCTGCAGGTTTTGAGCAAAGGGGACATCATCTCTGCAAGCAGCGTTCCGCGTGGCATTCTCTCGGTAGCCCGTATTAACATTACACCCAATCTGATGCCAACATTTCGTGTCGTGGCCTTTTACCGCCTCGGGGATGAAATTGTCTCTAACTCCATATGGCTGGAGGTGGTCCCCCGCTGCGAGGGGAAGGTATGTTGCATTTAGGAGGGGTTTGCATTTCCGAATCCACTCCAGAGTTTTGTGCCAGTGATTTAATTATTTAACTGTTTTATGTATGTATTTTATAACGCATTTTAGTGACTGTACACCGCCCCGAGTCCCTTTTGGGAGAGGGGGCGGTCTATAAATACGAATAATAAATAAATAAATAAATAAATAAATAAATAAATTTGTTTCTAAGACAGTCGGTTGTTTCACTCATTGCCACATACCCGCATTTCATTCTGGCCTCGGCTTGGTTTTTGGTGTAGTGCAGGGCAGTGGTGGGTTCCGGATCCCGTCACAACCAGTACGCTACAACGGGGCCAGATGTCCACCTCGGGCACCTGCGCTGCAGATGCATGCGCTTGCCAACACCCTGCAACGCTCCAGCTGCTTGGCGGAGGTCGCCGAAGTGCTGTGCACGCATGTGCAATTGGCCTATTTCTCTCAAAAAGCAGTAAGGAACACGGGCGGGCGGGTGGGACCAATGAGCCATTGTTCCGATACAGTGGCCACTGCTCCCAGCTGCCACTGGTACGCCCGTACCGGGCCCTACCGCCCGGAACCCACCACTGGTGCAAGGGCGTCAAACTCAAGGCCCACTGGCTGGAATCCGGTCCACAGACTGCTTAGCTCTGGCCAATGGGAGCAGCCTGGAAACAGCAAAGGACCGGCCCGCAGTGCCTCTGCCAGCAAAAATGGAGCACGGGGCTGGGATGCACACAGCCCCCCGCACTCCATTTTCACTGGCAGATGGCTGCAGGAGGCCGTTACAGCTGAAAATGGGATACAGTGAGCTTCATTTTCATTGGCAGAGGGCTATCAAAACAAACTGAAGTAACAGATTGTAACAGAGTTTGGAAGGGACCTTGCAGGTCATCTAGTCCAAACTCTGCCAAGCAGGAGACTCTACATCTGCCTCTACCTAGGATCGAACTCACAACCTCCTGTTTGCGAGGCAAGAGCTCCACCTTTAGGCCACCTTTAAAACAGAAAAAAAGGAGAAATGTTTCCCCTTTTGCATTTGAGCTTGCAAGAGGGGACAGGAAAGGAGAAAGGGAAAGAGGAAAGACAAAGAAAAATAAGGGAAGATGGGAAGAGAGCAAGGAAGGAAAAATAAGGAAAGACCAACCCATTACTTTCCAAATATTTCGGAGAGCGCTTCTGGAATTCCCAAGTAATTCATGAAGTTGTCACTTCTCCCACCTAGAGATCAAGGAAGACGTTGTGGTTGGCTGTCCTGCTTCTCCCTCACTCTGTTTTTCTAACTTCAGCTGGAGATTCGCTCCTCGTCAAACATAGACCGTCTACAGCCACAGTCCCGCGTGTCACTTACCCTAAACACGGATGCCAAATCCTTTGTCTCTCTCTCTGCCACGGATACTGCCGTTTACGCTCTCAACGGGAAGAATCGACTCTCACAAGGCAAGGTATGGTGCCTTCTGCTACAGCCACTCTTCTTAGCCACTTGGGGACGCAACTCCTTGTTTCGACTCCATGTTTAAGATAGCTATGATGATTGGGAATTTGATGGGCACGTTTGGGCCCCTGAGGGTAGGACGAGAAATAAAATATTTTTATAGACTAGAATGGAATAGATTGGAATAGAATGGAATGGAATGGAATGGAATGGAATAGAATAGAATAGAATAGAATAGAATAGAATAGAATAGAATTCTTTATTGGCCAAGTGTGATTGGGCACACAAGGAATTTGTCTTTGGTGCATTTGCTCTCAGTGTACATAAAAAGACAAGATACGTTTGTCAAGAATCATAAGGTACAACACTTAATGATAGTCATAGGTTACAAATAAGTAATCAAACCATACTAGGAAACGATCAATATAAATCGTAAGGATACAAGCAACAAAGTTACAGTCATACAGTCATAAGTGGGAGGGGATGGGTGAGAGGAAGGATGAGAAGATTAATAGTAGTGCACACCTAGTAAATAATTTGACAGTGTTGAGGGAATTATTTGTTTAGCAGTATTTATTTATTCATTTTTTTTTAATTCATTCATTTATATTTATTGACTGCCCATCTTAGGCCATGGTAGCTCTTGTGCTCCTGAGGGCTGGGGAGGGCAAAAATGAGTGAAAACGGGGGAGTTTGTGCCCTCCCAAGCCCCCAGGAGCACTCTGTAGGCCTTCCAAAGGCTCTGCATGTCCCTTTTTTTTTTTTTTGCAAAAAATGGAGCTGTTTTTGTGAAAAGCGGGCCCATTTTTTGCTCGTTTTTGCCCTCCCGACCCTCAGGAGCACTTTGCAGGCCTCTCAAACTCTCTGCATGCCCCATTTTTCACAAAAAAAGAGGTGTGCAGAGGGTTTGGGAGGCCTGCCTAGTGCTCCTGGGGGCCAGGGAGGGCAAAAAAATGTTTTTCTTTTTAATTTACCTTTTCAAAATCTTGGTGCGTCTTATACTCCGGTGCGTCTTATAGTCTGAAAAATACGGTATGTTTGCACCTGTTCTCGTTCTAGCTAAACTACCTGGGGAATTCTGGGAATTGTGGTCCACACATCTTAAAGTTGCCAAGGCTGAGAGACACTGGTCCAGTGAAACATCACACACCAATAATAGAAGCAGTCTCTCTTTTTCTTTGGTCTCTCTCCCTTCCTGGCTGTATCATCTTTCCACAGGTGTATTTATTTTCCCTCTTGAAATCAGGTTTTTGAGGCCATGAAAAGTTATGATCTCGGCTGCACTGCTGGCGGCGGGGAGGATTCCCTGGGTGTCTTCGCCGATGCTGGTCTCTCAATTCGTGCCGGCGGACAGCAAAGCCCCCTCCGGAAGGGTGAGTAACCAGTCCTGAACAGTGGTGGGATTCAAACATTTTTACTGGTATTCAGCAGGTTCTGTGGGCGCAGGTTGGTGGACGTGGCATGGCTTGGCGGGCATGGCAGGGGAAGGATTCTGTAAAATCTCCATTTCCTCCCCACTCCAGGGGAAGGTTACTACAAAATCCCCATTTCCTCCTGATCAGTTGGGACTCGGGAGGCAGAGAATAGACGGGGGCGGGGCCAGTCAGAGGTGGTATTTGCCAGTTCTCCAAACTACTCAAAATTTCCGCTACCGGTTCTCCAGAACTGTTCAGAACCTGCTGAATACCACCTCTGGTCCTGAAGGAAAAGAAAGGAAAAGAAAGGGGCAATTATCAGCAGTTTCTATCCTCATAGTCATAAAGAAAATGAATCATAGAAATGGCAAAGCTGTGAGGGGAAGAAATGAAATAACCCTCTTGGTTGGCTCAGAAAGATGTAAGGTTAAAACTGTCAAAATCTCGCAAGGAGAATGCCCTTTTCTTCTTCTTAGATTTGTGCCCTCTTGTCTGAAATTTCAACCAAATCTGACAGATTTTTGACAACTTTCTAGTCGCCTGGGCATTCATTGGCGCCCATTCACTTGCTTAACTGTCTGACAAATATTTATTTTCTTCTTCCGTTTCTGAGAAACCGCAGCTCTCCTTGTCCATCAGGAATCATCCCTTTTAATACTGTTAGTGGGATTTTATGTGTGTGTGTATTTATTTATTTATTTATTGAGTTTCACGTTGTGAGAATGGCTGATGGTCGGGTTCCGAAAGATCTCCTGTATGGAGAATTCTTGCAGGGAAAGCGCCCCAGAGGGAGACCACAGCTACGATATAAGGATATCTGCAAGAGGGATCTAACGGCCTTGGGAATGGACATTAATAGCTGGGAAGCCTTGACCTCCGATCGTTCAGCTTGAAAGACGCAGCATGGCCTTCTCCAATTCGAAGAGACAATTGTTCGGCAGGCTGAGGCAAAGAGACAGTCCCAGAATCAGAGAAATCTGGGGGCTGGGCAGGGGACAGAATGTATCTGCCCTCAGTGTGGAAGGGATTGCCCCTCTCGATTTGGCCTTTTTAGCCACACCAGATGCTGCTTTAGGACCTCTTTCCAGATCACCACACCATAGTCTTTTGAGACTGAAGGATGCAGGGACGTGCGGTCAGGGGAGGCAAGGGAGGCAGAGCCTCACCTCTCTTCATGAAATAATAGTATATAATATCATATACTATATATATATATATATATATATATATATATATATATATATATATATATATATATATATATATATATATATATATATATATATATATATATATATATATATATATATATATATATATATAAAATAATATTATATACATCCGCCCGGCCGCACCCGGGAGCTGCGGAGGCAGAAATGTTGTCGGCGCTCCCGGATGACGAAGCCACGAAAGCGACTGGAGGAAGGTTCTCGTCATTCCCCAGTCGCTTTCGTGGCTTCGTCATCTGGGAGCGCCGACAACATTTCTGCCTCCGCAGCTCCCGGGCGCGGCCGGCCGGATGTAGCCAGAGCAACGCCGAGGCGGTCCGGGCAGACGAAAGAGCGAGTGAGCGAGCGATGGAGGTCCTCGGTCGCTCGCCCGCCGGACTGCCTCGGCGCCACTCTGGCTACCTCCGTCCATCCACGCCCGCGAGCTGCGGAGGCAGAAATGTTGTCGGCGCTCCTGGATGATGAAGCCACGAAAGCGACTGGGGAACAACGAGAACCTTCCTGCCTCTGCTGGACTTGCGCAAAGTCCAGCAGAGGCAGAAAGGTTCTCGTCATTCCCCAGTCGCTTTCGAAGACTGCGGAGCGCGAGCCGGCGGAGCACGCTCAGGAAGGCGGGGAATGGGATCACGTGTGCTGGAGGCTGAGGCAGCCTCAGCCTCCAGCACATGTGGTCCCATTCCCCGCCTTCCTGATGACGTCACCAGCCTCACCAGCCATAAACCTCACCGCATGTCACTAGAAGGATGCCAGGTATTGGGTTTCTGTTCATCTTTTCCTTTTCATTTCCACAGCATATGGATGTGAAGAAAATGCTTCCCGGAAAAAGCGTTCCCTGTCATTTCAACAGGAGATAGACAAGAAGGGTAAGTGCTGGGAGATGAGGTTCTCCGTTGTGATTCTAGGAACACAGTAGCTCCAATTTAAGCAAAGAACTTTACTAGGGAGAGCCAGAATTAATATAGACCTGGGAGGACCCAGAGCAGGATGGAGCCCATTAAATGGTTTGTACGAATGTGTGTTGTCGCTGGAGGGGGGTTATTATTTTACTAATTTATTGTTTTATTATTTTTATTATTATTATTTTATTTCTTTTATATAGTTTTTGTATCATTGTAAGCCACCTTGAGTCTCCATGTGCGAGTTGGCGGCAATATAAATTTTCAAAACAAAACAAAAATAAAAATAAAATAATATAAATACGAACGCAAATGCAAACGCAAGTACAAATAGAAATGCGATACAATACAATACAATACAATACAATACAATACAATACAATACAATACAATACAATACAATACAATACAATAGCATAGTTGGAAGGGACCTTGGAGGTCTTCTAGTCCAACCCCCTGCCTAGGCAGGAAACCCTATACCGTTCCAGACAAATGGCTATCCAACATCTTCTTAAAGACTTCCAGTATTGGGGCAATCACAACTTCTGGAGGCAAATTCTGTTCCACTGATTCATTGTTCTGTCAGGAAGTTTCTCCTCAATTCTAAATTGCTTCTCTCCTTGATTAGTTTCCACCCAATGCTTCTTGTTCTGCCCTCAGGTGCTTTGGAGAATAGTTTGACTCCCTTTTCTTTGTGGCAACCCCTGAGATATTGGAACACTGCTATCATGTCTCCCCTAGTCCTTCTTTTCATTAAACTAGACATACCCAGTTCCTGCAACCGTTCTTCATATGTTTTAGTCTCCAGTCCCCTAATCATCTTTGTTGCTCTTCTCTGCACTCTTTCTAGAGTCTCCATATCTTTTTTACATCGTGGTGACCAGAACTGAATGCAGTATTCCAAGTGTGGCCTTACCAAGGCATTGTAAAGTGGTTTTAACACTTCACGTGGTCTTGATTCTGTCCCTCTGTTTATGTAGCCTAGAACTGTGTTGGCTTTTTTGGCAGCTGCTGCACACTGCTGGCTCATATTTAAATGGGTGTCCACTAGGACTCCAAGATCCCTTTCACAGTTACTACTGTTGAGCAAGGTACCACCTATACTGTACCTGCGCATTTTGTTTTTCTTGCTTAAATGTAGAACCTTCCTTGTTTCACCATTGAATTTCATTCAAATGCAAATACAAATACAAGCAAGCATTTAGGCTGATATACTGCCCCATAGTGCTTTACAGCACTCTCTGGGGTGCTGTAATATAGAACAGGGGTCCCCCACATCCCTGGGGCCACAGCCCACTAACAGGCTGCGGCCTGTTTGAAATAGGGCTGCTGGAAAAATGGGCAAGCGTGTGAGTGAAGTGGAAGGCGCTTGCACATGCATACAAAGCTCCACTCATACAAATGGAGCATTGCATGTGAGCATCTTCTGCTCCCATGAGTGGAGCTTCGCACACAAGCACAAATGCCTGCCGTGAGCACGAATGGAGCTTTGCGCAAGAGCGCAAGCATCGTCCCCTCGCGCATAAAACTCCATTCGTGTGAGTGGAGAGCACATGCTTGCAGAAATGACCCCACCGTGCCAGCTGCCAACTTAGAAAGGTTGGAGACCGCTGCAATTGTTAAGCGAATCATGCGGTTGTTAAGTGGATCTGGCTTCTCCCGTTTGATTTTGCTTGTTGTCAGCTGGCTGGGAAGGTTACAAATAGTGATCACACGACCCATGTAACATAAATACATGCCAGTTGTCAAGCGGCTGGATTTTGATCATGTGACCACGGGGATGCCCCAACAGTTGTAAGTGTGAAAAACGGTCATAAAGTTATTTTTTTTCCAGTGTCATTGTAACTTCCCATGCCCACTAAATGAGTGGTTGTAAATCAAGGAGTATCTGTATTTAGTAATAGCTAGAGGGACAAAGTAATCACAATGGATTCTTCATATCTTCAGAGTTGTTCCCAAGCTATAGGATTTGTATTTCAAATCTCCTGAATTTTGGGTCTTCTGAATCTCACGGGCATTCAGCTTTTTTGCCCCACATCTTGACTGCTGAAATCTCATGAGATTTGATCATCTCGCAAAATGTCGGCCATTTTGAGCTGATTTAATGCCGTACATACATACAATTGATTGACTGAATATAGGAATGGATGAATGACTTGGGGGGTCAGAGGTGGGTTGCCAATTTTTCTACTAGTGGGTTCAAGGGTGGGTGGACAGAGCCTCCCACCACCGCTACTACCAGTTTGCCCAATGCGGGCCAAACCAGTAGCAACCCACCTCTGTTGGGGGTCCTACAGATACCATCTATGCAAGGTAAGGGTGTGTCTAAATATCAGAAAGCGTTGTGTTGCCAACCTTCGGGTTATGTAGTCCTCCTCAAAAGCTGCCTAATGATCTGATATAGTGCGTTTCTCAACCTTTGCAATGTTAAGATGAGTGGACTTCGACTCCCAGAATTCCTTAGCCAGCTAGGGGAATTCTGGGAGTTAAAGTTCACACATCTTCAAGTTGCCAGGTTGAGAAACACTGGTGTAGGCTAAGTGGTGGGAAAATTGTACAAAAAAAAAATGTAAAGTTATTTTGTTTGTTTTCTTGTTCGCCTGAATTGCTTCTGGAGAGGCAGAGAAACTGCGAAGTATAATTGGGAGTCAAGGAACTCAGAACATTTTCCCTGACCGAACCAAAAAGTGGATTTTTTAAAAGCCAGCTTCAATTCTAGCTGCGTTACACACCAGTGTCAATGTCAGCCTCTGTTTCGCTATTTGCTTTCGGCTGCCATTGAAACGGGGAGTGGGGGCTGGTATTTGGGAGGGGAAGTTTAAGTACAGGAGAGATTGTAAAAAGGGAGTTTTGGTCTCACCGTCTACTGCGCATGCTGAAGACTAGTGCTTGGTGTTGGTCAAGGCCAAACATCCTGCATACCAACCTGATGATGCTCCTTGAAGATGGAATCACATGACACCTAAGGAGATTTGCAGATTGGACAGTGGGATGAGGGTTACCAGGGGGAGGGGGTTTGGTCACATATTGATATGTATGATTTCGCGCGCTTTTGCCTCAGATCTTTCTTTGCTTAGCTGCTATCTTTTCATAAACAGTAAAAATAATCTTAATTCTGCAAAATGGAATTAAGTGATTTCTTTCTTGGTTGCTGAGGGAGGCCGGCTTGACAGTCAAGCTGCTGATTTCTGGGAGTTAAAGTCCATCTATCTTAAAGTTGCAAAAGTTGAAAAATGCAGGCCTGGTGTCAGCGTTCCAAATATCATGCAGAATTAAATCAGAGTCCAAGACAGAGCTATCCTTAAAGTTCCAATTTAATAAGACAGACATGTTGGCACATCTGAGGAATCCCAAATCTGAAAACTTCCTGGGATTCCACCCAGTTGAAAGTTCATGATTTTATCCCCACGCCCATAAATCCATCACATGGTCCAATCTTCTTCGGCCACGCTGGCATCTCCACCCAGCTGGTTCCGGTCAGGTGCAGAGGTGCGGAAGCAAAAGATGACTTTGGGCTTCTAGAAAAGAATGACAACAACACATTCCACAATTCTACTCCTTTCTATTCCCCCCTCCCAACTAGTACACTAATGAAACAGCCCAGTGAAATAATAGAAAGTGTGGCAGGTCAAAGATCCTAAAAGGAACATAACTACAGGCCTGACACCTGGTCTATCAGAAAGAAACATTTGGAAACTGCTGGGCTAGACCAGGGGTCGGCAACCTTAAACTCTCAAAGAGCCATTTGGACCTGTTTCCCACAGAAAAGAAACCACCGGGAGCCACAAAACCCTTCCCGTGCCTGACTATTTCCTGAGCGGCCATGAAACTATCATATGTAGTTGAATTAAACATTCTGTTTTCTTCTGAAACTTTTCTTTCCTTGGATTTAACCATGGTTGGCTAGCAGGGATTGAAAAGCTCCGCAAATCATGTACCAGCGGGTGTCGCACATTGGCGGTTGTGACGCATATTTTGAGCGACAGGGAGCCGCAGCAGAGGGATGAAAGAGCCACTTGTGGCTCCGGAGCCGCACATTGCTGACTCCTGGGCTAGACTAATCAGAATTCTAAGAAGGGAAGGTGAAATCGGTATCTCTTTTGTTTCTGCGTTTTACATCCACCGATATTTTATCTTCTTCTCCCCCTCTCTCTTCTGCAGTTGGCAAATACCACACACCTTCTCAAGTTAAATGCTGCAAGGGTGGCATTATACAGCTTCGCAATGCCCGGTCATGCGAAGAACGTGCCAAAAGGATTCAGAACACTGAGTGCCGTGAAGTCTTCCTTGACTGTTGCCGCCATGCTGCCAAATTACGTCGCCAGTCCTGGGGATCCCATGGGCTTGCAAGGGGCAAGTATGGTAACCCTGAGCCAGCTGAATAGGAAAAGCGGAAGGTTAGATGAGGAAAGGCAACCCACGTGTTTGAAGATCAATTCCCTGTCAGCTCCCAAAGCACATTTCAGAACAAAGAGTTCCAGCTTCAGCGGTCTTCCTCACAACAGGCGTAATATCTTTCTGTCAGCCTCTAAACTCAAGAAAAGAAACGTCGTCATTCTTAAAAGCAGATTTGTTCATTGTTCCTCACCCATAGACGGAATCTGGCCAAACTAAATTAGGCTAACGTCCCTATGAAGCATATAGAGGCAGTCCTCGATTTACAACCTCAACTTAGGTTGCGTGTAAGTAATTATTTTGGTCCACAAGGAGTTTCAGAGACCGTAGTGCAGTGCTTCTCAACCTTGGCCCACCTGAAGATGCGTGGACTTCAACTCCCAGAATTCCCCAGCCAGCTGGCTGGGGGATTCTGGGAGTTGAAGTCCACGCATCTTCAGGTGACCAAGGTTGAGAAACACTGCCGTAGTGTATACAGGTAGTTCTCAACTTATGATCCCAATTTCGGTTGCTAAAATGTCACAGTTTTAAGTGAGTTTTGCCCCATTTTACCACCTTTCTTGACACCCTTGTTAAGTGAGTCACTGCAGCTGCTAGATTGGTAACACAGTTACCCCATTAACGTTGCTTGTCAGAAAGTCACAAAAGTGGGGTAACAGCAGGGGTGAAATGCTCCAAAGTCTGCTACTGGTTTGCTTTGCATGCGCACGCGCAATTTGCGCATAGATGCTACTGCATAGTGCTGAAAAAGGAGGATTAAGTAGAACAGCGAGGGGGGGACAGCTGTGCCGCGTGATTTCGATTCTCTAGGAAGCAGGATTTCCTGCTTTCTAGCGAATATAAATCACTCGGCACAGCTGATTGTCAGAACATTTTAAAATGCTACCAGTTCAGCCGAACCAGTAGTTCCAATGATCAGCTGTGTGACAATCAGTTTTGCCGCATGATCACACAGCGGCAGCTGATTGCCGCACAGCTGATCCTCGGAGCTACCAGTTCACCCGAAGTGGTAGCATTTGTTTTTGCTACCGGCTCGGGTGAACCGGTCCGAACCGATAGGATTTCACCCCTGAATCGCAGTGAAATTCCAGAGACACCGCAGCAACTGTTAAGACATCTAAAGTTAAGAGGCCTAGCTACCATTCCTTCTAAGGCAGGGGTCTCCAACCTCGGCAACATTAAGACTTGTGGACTTCAACTCCCAGAATTCCATGGCTGGCTAAGGAATTATGGGAGTTGGAGTCCGCAAGTCTTAAACCTGTCAAGGTTGGAAAACCATGCTGTAAGGTTTTTCAGAAAAGAGCAAACCGCCCTCTTTAGCTGGTGACTTTCTCTTTCTACATAGTTGATGATGAAGATGAAGAAAATTATTTTGATGATGATGTCATCACACTGCGCAGATTTTTCCCTGAGAGCTGGCTATGGAAAACCTTCGTGGTGGATCAAACCCTCACGTGAGTAGAATGTAGAAACTCGTTTACAAGTCATGTTTCATTTCTTGGGAACGCTTCATCCATGTCACATATTGGGCTCCAGGCAGTGGTGGGATTCAAATAATTTAACAACCGGTTCTCTGCCCTAAGGACCAGCTGGGTAGGCGCGGCTCGGTGGTCATGTGACCGTGTGGGCGTGGCCAACTCAACATCGCTCACGTCGATGGGCGCTTCGCCTTAGCTGTTACAATGTAACAAGGGCTAACCGGAGAGGCAGTTTCTGTAAGCAGGGCAATACAGATTGGGCTAGAAGCAGCACCAGAATGTTTCCTTCCTGCCTTCCTTACAGGATTAGCCTTGTAAAGTCGAAAAAAACAAAATAAGATTTCTCCGAATGCTTAGAAAGTTAACAACCGGTTCTCCCGAATAGGTGCGAACTGGCTGAATCCCATCACTTGCTCCAGGGAACCTGGAAGCAGATGCTGAGCCCAAATATTTGCCTGCATACCGGTAGTCCTCGACTTACAGCAGTTCATTTAGTGGCCATTCAAAGTTACAACGGCACTGAAAAAAAAGGACTTAGAGCTGTTTTTTCACACTTACGACCGTAGCAGCCTCCCCGGGGTCATGTGATTCAAATTCAGACGCTTGGCAACTGACTCATATTTATGACGGTTGCAGTGTCCCAGGGTCACGTGATCACCTTTTGCCCCCTTCTGACAAGAAGAGTCAATGGGGAAACCACATTCACTTAACAACGGTGTTGCTAACTTAACAACTGCCGCAATTCGTTTGACCACTGTGGCAAGCAAGGTCCTAAAATGGGGCAAAACTCACCTAGCACCTCACCTGTCTCGCTTAACAAGAGAAATTTTGGGCTCAACTGTGCTCGTAAGTCGTGGACTATCTACCTGTCGATGGGTCTTGGAGGGCTGGGATGAGGGCTTAATGCAAGAGTGAAGAGTCTAATGATGACTAGTGACTGTATTAAAGATTTTGAAGAGTTTTTATGGCCTTGGTGGAAATGTCCGTGATATAGAAAGATAAGGGAAACTCATCTTCTTGGTGTTTCTTGGTGTTTTTCAGGGAAGTATTTCATCTTCCCGATTCCATCACCACGTGGGAGATCCAAGCGGTTAGCATGTCTATTGAAAAAGGTAAATATCGGTGATTTCTGCTTGTTCAGGAACCTTTGCCTCTCAAAGATGTAGCCCAGGCATCTCCAAACTTGGCAACTTCAAGAGTTGTGGACTTCAACTCCCAGAATTCCTCAGCCAGCCAGGAGTTGAAGTCCACTAGTTGTAAAGTCGCCATGTTTCGAGACCCCTGATCCAGCCTCTAAATTCTGAAAAACTTGTTAGTCCAACGCATCAGAAGGAAATCAGGATTCTCCCCTCTGGGAGGAAGTTTCGAAAGTATATCTCGCAGGGCTACCCGTTTCCATAATAGCGCTGTTCCAGTGGTGGGTTTCCACATTTTTTTTACTACAGTTTGCTTGCATGTGCACGCATAAGCAGAATACAATACAATACAATAGCAGAGTTGGAAGGGACCTTGGAGGTCTTCTAGTCCAACCCCCTGTCTAGGCAGGAAACCCTATACCGTTTCAGACAGATGGCTATCCAACATCTTCTTAAAGACTTCCAGTGTTGGGGCATTCACAACTTCTGGAGGCAAGCTGTTCCACTAATTAATTGTTCTAACTGTCAGGAAGTTTCTCCTCAGTTCTAAGTTGCTTCTCTCCTTGATTAGTTTCCACCCATTGCTTCTTGTTCTATCCTCAGGTGCCTTGGAAAATAGTTTGACTCCTTCTTCTTTGTGGCAACTCCTGAGATATTGGAACACTGCTATCATGTCTCCTCTAGTCCTTCTTTTCATTAGGTCCAGGTTGCTTCTCTCCTTGATTAGTTTCCATTCATTGCTTCTTGTCCTGCCTTCTGGTGCTTTAGGAAATAAGTTGACCTCCTCCTCTTTGTGGCAGGCCCTGAGATATTGGAACACTGCTATCATGTCTCCCCTAGTCCTTCTTTCTATTAAACTAGACATACCCAGTTCCTGCAACCGTTCTTCATATGTTTTAGTCTCCAGTCCCCTAATCATCTTTGTTGCTCTTCTCTGCACTCTTTCTAGAGTCTCCACATCTTTTTTACATCGTGGCGACCAGAACTGAATGCAGTATTCCAAGTGTGGCCTTACCAAGGCATTATAAAGTGGTATTAACACTTCACGTGATCTTGATTCTATCCCTCTGTTGATGCAGCCTAGGACTGTGTTGGCTTTTTTGGCAGCTGCTGCACACTGCTGGCTCATATTTAAATGGTTGTCCACTAGGACTCCAAGATCCCTTTCACAGTTACTACTGTTGAGCAAGGTACCACCTATACTGTACCTGTGCATTCCGTTTTTGTTGCCTAAATGTAGAACCTTCCTCTGTTCACCATTGAATTTCATTTTATTAGATAGTGCCCAATGTTCAAGTTTGTCAAGATCCTTCTGTATCTTAAGCCTATCTTCTGGAGTGTTGGCTATTCCTGCCAGCTTGGTGTCATCTGCAAATTTGATGAGTTCCCCATTTATTCCCTCATCCAAATCATTGATGAAGATGCTGAAGAGTACTGGGCCTAAAACAGAGCCTTGGGGTACTCCACTGCATACCCCCCTCCATGTAGATGCAGTTCCATTGAGGACTACACATTGAGTGCGGTTGGTCAGCCAGTTACGAATCCATCTGGTGGAAGTGTCTGGGCAGGTGGGCAGAACATTCCTCCACTGCCGATCCGGTCCGAACTGGGAGCAACCCACCTCTGCTTTGTTTCCTATGCCTGGGATGGGGAACCTATGGCAGGCATGCCACAGGTGGCACGTGGAGCCATGTTTGCCAGCACAGCACCCCTCCAGGCAGCTGATTTTCAGCCTTCCAGAGGGCTGCGGAAAGCCGTTTTCACCCTTCCCAGGCTTCAGGAAAGCCTCTGGAGCCTGGGAAGGGCGAAAACTCCCACACGCACACATGGGGGGTGGGCAAGTGCACATGCACGGGATGAGGCATACACGCATGTACAGGTGGGTGAGCATGCATGCGCCCGCCCGCTAACATGTTTGCGCACAATTTTGGCACACCTTTAGAAAAATATTAGCCATCACTACCCTATGCCATCCTTCTGGGGAACTTGCAAGATTCATGGCGAATCAAAGCGGCTTCCACAGATATAAAAACCATATAAAAGAAATAAAAATGATAAGATAATAATAATAAAATAATAAATTATGGTAGTAAAATAATAAACACTCACCTACCACCCCGGTATGTGGCTATATGCATATTTCTCTCTCTCTCTCTCTTCTCTTTCTCTCTCCTCTCTCCCTCCCTCTCTCTTCTCTGTCTCCTCTTTCTCTCTTTTTCTCTTTCTCTCCCTACCTCTCTCTCTCTCTCTCTCCTCTTTACCTCTCTTTCTTTCTCCCTCACTCCCTTCTCTCTCTCTTCTCTCTCCCTCCCCCTCTTTTCTCTCTCTCCCTCCCTCTCTCTCTCTCTTCTCTTTCTCCCTCCTCTCTCTTCTCTATCTCCTCTTTCTCTCTTTTTCTTTCTCCCTCCCTCTCTCCTCTCTCTCTCCTCTTTCCCTCCCTCTCTCTTCTCTATCTCCTCTTTCTCTCTTTTTCTCTTTCTCTCCCTCCCTCCATCTCTTTCTTCTCTTTCTCCTCTCTCCCTCTCTCTTCTCTATCTCCTCTTTCTCTCTTTTTCTCTTTCTCTCCCTCCCTCTTTCTCTCTTTTTCTCTTTCTCTCCCTCCCTCTCTCTCCTCTTTCTCTCTCCCTCACTCCCTTCTCTCTCTCTCTCTCTCTCTCTCTCTCTTTCTCTGCCATGTTAGTATACATTGGAGGTGGTGACCCTTTGAGAGCTGTAGGCAACACAATTTCATTTTAATGTATGCCGAATAGGGTACTTTCAAAGCGACCATAAAGTTATTTTAAGTCTAAGTTGTGAAATAATCAGACAAAAAAAGGGAGGAGCCCCCCAATCGCTTAACAGTCAGAAGAAGAAACTTAGGAAAAATCACAGAATCACAGGGCTGGAAGAGACCTTGGAGGTCTTCCAGGCCAACCTTCAGCTCAAGGCAAGTCTTTATAGAAATCCAGACAATTAAAAAAAACAACTTTATTGATGGAGCACCTGCACCCCAGTGGCTTTTGAGCTGAGTCGGGAAGGTTCTTTAGGATGAGTCAAATGCAGTTAATGCTTGACTTATGACCACTTGCTTAGCAACCATTTGATCTGGACATGGATCTGAAGCTCTGACAGTCATTACACTCACCCCACCGACTCCCGCTGTCATGCGCACTTCAGGCGTTTGGCAACACGGCCATATTTATAGCTGTTGGCAGCATCCTACGGTCACATAACTGCGTTTTACGATTTACAAGGAAACTATCTGTTATTCCCGATTTTCAGCACACCCATGACATAGCAAACATAGGTGTGCTTAACAACCGTGCAATTTGTTTTATGACTGATGCGTTTGCATGACAGCTGCCACAAAAAAAATATTGTAAAAACAGGTCAGCCGAGTGTACGACTATTATAACTTACAACCGCAATGGGAGGGCTCCATTACGGTTGTAGCTCAAGGACTACCTGCGCTGGATTTAGATCAGGGGTGTCAAACTCGATGTAAAGTACCCTAACGATGCCTGCTTCATAATAAGCGACCCGATATTATAATACAAAAAGCAGTGATTTATTAACAGCTTCATTAGGCATTCTTCATTAGGCATTTCTTATTCGCAGCCATCTTTTTTGCTTTCTTTATCTGCTTCTAAACTTTGCCTGGGTTACTTTCCTCCCTTCCGTCTGTGTCATAAATCACGTTACCCAATAGCTTCATCCATCTCAACCCAGCTACTGTAATCTGAGATCCTGCTCCGTTGACGCTCTGCATGGAATGTCAACACAGAGAGTTGACACTCGATTTCATTGAGGGTCACATCAAGGTTGTGTTTGAACTCAGGGGGCTGGGATGGGCGTGGTCAGCTCGACAACACTTGTGTCGGGGCACTTGTGGTGGCCCAAATGCTCTGCCAGTGAAAACAGGCTCCCTGTTTCTGGCTGCAATGGCTTCTTGCAACCCTCTGCCAGCTAAAATGGAGCTCAGGAGGGCTGCGTATGCAGGGGTGGGCTTCAAAAATTTCAGCAACCGGTTCTCTGCTTGGTTGCTCTATGGGCGTGGCCATGATGGGCGTCACCTAGTTGACCTCCTGCACTGCTGGCGGGGGGGGGGGGGCAGAAACTTCCTCCCCCAGGCTTCAGAGGCCTTTCAGGGGGCCTGGTTTTTTCCCTTCCCAAGCCTCCGCGCAGGCCCTGCATTTACCTCGCATCCAAAACGGGCTGCGTGGAGACTCCTGGGAGGAGCGTGGTAGAGTGGCATGGCGGAGTGTAGTGGGTGGGGTCATCCAGGGTGGGATTTGGAGGTTTTCCAAACCGGCCATAACGTTAGCTACGGGTTCTCCCGAACCCGGATGAACCCATAGCAGCCCACCCCTGTGCATATGACATCATGGGCCGATCCTTCGCTGTTCCCAGGGCAGTCCTGCGCAGAGGTGGGTTCCTAACGGTTCGGACTGGTTCGGCCGAGTAGGTAGTAACTCGGCCTGCCAGGCCCCGGACTGGTTCTATCAGCGGCGCCATAGGTGGTGCCATCTTGGTTTTTTTGCTTCTGTGCATGCCTGAGAAAACTGGAATCCACCCCTGGTCCTGTGGGCCAGATCTAAGCCCCTCGCAGGCCGGATGTGGGCCGTGGGCCTTGAGTTTGACATCCCTGATTTAGATGAACTAATAGTCTGATCCATCTTCAGGACCTTCTTAGATTCCCCACCCCCATTTCTATCTGTATCAGGATCTTCCCAGTCAAACGGAGGCTTTTTAGTTCAATATTTAAACTTCCCGTACCATACTTACGTTTCCTTAGCTCCATGCCTTGCTTATTTCTTTTTTTAATGTGTTTGTTTAGCAATGGCGTTCCATTATTATCCAGCTGCTTCTCTTTGCTAATGCTGAGTTCTCCCTGTGTTTTTAGGGATTTGTGTTTCAGAACCTTTCAAAATTACAGTCTTCCAAGACTTCCACATTTCTCTCCGGCTGCCCTACTCCGTGAAACAGTTTGAACAGATAGAGCTTCGACCAGTCTTATATAACTACCTGTCTGATCCACTCAACGTAAGTGATGTGCAAATCCATACAACGATGCGAAAAAATATTGCGGGTTAATATTAGGAGGATGAAACCAGATCGGTTTCTAGAGTATTGGGTTTTGTAGGCATTGAATTAGAAAAGGAATATAGATTCTATTCTATATTGGAATATAGATTCTATTCTATATTGGAATATAGATTCTTTTCCATATTGGAATATAGATTCTTTTCCCTATTGGAATATAGATTCTTTTCCCTATTGGAATATAGATTCTTTTCCCTATTGGAATATAGATTCTTTTCCCTATTGGAATATAGATTCTTTTCCCTATTGGAATATAGATTCTATTCCCTATTGGAATATAGATTCTATTCCCTATTGGAATATAGATTCTATTCCCTATTGGAATATAGATTCTATTCCCTATTGGAATATAGATTCTATTCCCTATTGGAATATAGATTCTATTCCCTATTGGAATATAGATTCTATTCCCTATTGGAATATAGATTCTATTCCCTATTGGAATATAGATTCTATTCCCTATTGGAATATAGATTCTATTCCCTATTGGAATATAGATTCTATTCCCTATTGGAATATAGATTCTATTCCCTATTGGAATATAGATTCTATTCCCTATTGGAATATAGATTCTATTCCCTATTGGAATATAGATTCTATTCCCTATTGGAATATAGATTCTATTCCCTATTGGAATATAGATTCTATTCTATATTGGAATATAGAATGGCGGAAGAACAAGTGGTCATAAATCGAGGAAAAACACACACACACCGGTAATTTAGAAAAATAAGGACAAGCAGAAATATATGAGTCACCATCTCAGTTTCAGTATCAGAGTGGTTGGTTGTTCTTGGAAAAGACATTTAATATTTGAACAGATCTTGTTTCTCTCTCTTTTTTTTTTGACGTAGGTCTTGGTATATCTGGAGCCGGTGGAAGGCATCTGTTCCCCAGCAACATTTGGGCCAGCACGGAAACAGAAGGTGGAGGTGCCAGGGAACTCCGCAATTCCTGTGCCCTTTGTTCTGGTGCCCACGGGGGCGAATGACATCCCCATCACTATTATTGCTGCCGGCGAATGGGGACTAGGGGACAAGGTTTCCAAGAAGTTACGAGTCGAGGTAAGAAGCTTTACTTAGAGCACGCAGGGTAACACGTGCCCCATAATCTTGCTCCACGTGTAAAATGGTGTAAAGTCAGGATAACGAATCTTACAAAATCACAAAACTGTGCCTCATTTATTTTGGCCATATCACACGAGGAAATTTACTGGAGAAAGCAAGTATGTCAGGAAAAGTTAGCCAGGGTAGGGAGGGAGGAAACCGGGCCGCCAAAGAACACGGTGGCTGTTCTTTAACACCATTAAAGCTGACACCAGCCAGAGCGTAAAATATTTCTTTAAATAGTGCAAGATTGGAAGATGTGGAGAGACCTGGCTCATAGAATTGCCAAGAGACAGACATAACTGAATTGATAACTACTACTACTTCTCTTTCACCTTCTCCTTCTCTCCCCTCCTCCTCCCCCCTTCCTTCTACTCCTCCCCCCTCCTTTTCTTCTTCCTCCTCCTCTTCTTTTTCTTCTTCTTCTTCCTCCTCCTCCTTCTTCCTCCTCCTCTTCTTCCTCCTCTTCTTTTTCCTCCTCTTCCTCCTCCTTTCCCTTTTCTTCTTCCTGTTCCTCTTCTTCTCCACCTCTTCCTCCTCCTCCCCTTCTCCTCCTCCCCTTCTCCTCCTTTTCGGCCTCCTCCTCCTCCTTCTTCTCTTCCTCCTCTTCCTCCTCCTCTTCTTCCTCCCCCTCCCCCCCTCTTCTTCTTCTTCCTCTTCTTCTTCTTCTTCTTCTTCTTCTTCTTCTTCTTCCTCTTCTTCTTCTTCTTCTTCTTCATCATCATCATCGAGTCTTCTCCAAGCCAAGGATTAAATTTGCCTTTTGAAATTTGCCTGGTATACCGCCAAAGTCAGAGGAAGGAGGATCAGAAATGGCCAGGAAATCCTGGCTGACTCCACTCTTAATCATAGCTAAAGATAGCGATTTCAGATGACAAAGGCTTCGTAAATCCTGCTAAAGTGCCAAAAAAAAAGGGGGAGAAGAAAGAAAAGAAAAGAAAAAACCCACATCACCAAGTTCACACAGCAACTTTTATAGAGATTTTCTGGATTAGGGAGGAGGAGATGCAAATATCCCGCAGCTTTTATGCAAAATCCTCCAGATGGATGACCTCATTGACTAGTTATGCCTAGATTCACTGTGCCCACTTGCTTCACAAATACCATTCATCTTTTATCACTCGATAATAATAATAATAATAATAATAATAATAATAATAATAATAATAATAATAATAATAATAATAATAATAATAATAATAATAATAATAATAATAATAATAATAATAATAATAAAGAACTGAGTTGGCAGTAGGGAATGAGAACTACGGAATGGTCAATATCAAGCGAGGAATTTTCCATGGTGATTCACTTTCACCTCTTCTCTTCATCATCGCGATGATCCCACTATCAGTAATCTTTAAAAAAATGAAATTAGACTACCAAACAGCCAAAGAAGCTGAAAAAATTTCACATTTATTATATATGGATGATTTGAAACTCTATGGTAAGTCAGAAATAGAAATCCAATCACTGACAAACCCAGTCCGAGTATTCAGCACCGATATTTCAATGCAGTTTGACATGGAAAAATGCGCCACTGTATTCATAAAAAGGGGCATAATCACTACATGTGAGGGAATTGAAATGCCCAATGGCCAACTAATTAAATGCAACGAAAATGAAGCCTACAAATACTTAGGCGCTTTGCAGTTGGATAACATCAAACATGGAGAAGTAAAAACTATTTTCAGGAGAGAGTACACCAACAGAGTTAGGAAAATTTTGAAATCTAAATTAAATGGTGGAAATACAATCAAGGCCATAAATACCTGGGCAATACCAGTTATAAGATACACAGCTGGTATAGTTAACTGGACACAAGCTGATTTGGACATTTTGGACTGAAAAAC
The DNA here is from genome assembly GCF_964273705.1 of Natrix helvetica. NCBI lineage: Eukaryota > Metazoa > Chordata > Lepidosauria > Squamata > Natricidae > Natrix > Natrix helvetica. The sequence goes on along the minus strand of NC_138548.1, from coordinate 352,769,649 downwards.
CAGGAAACTAATGACAATGCACTACAGTTTACATCCACGCGGTGACACTGATACACTATACCTGCCCCGAAAATCAGGTGGCAGAGGATTATTACAAGTGAAGCAAATAGTTGAAGAAGAAAAACATGCACCAGCTGATTATTTAAAAGAAAGTCAAGAACATCTATTAATCGAAGTAAAGAACAAAAATCTACTGAAGGCACAACAGACGAAGCAAGAATACAGAAAAGATGTGATAAAATCAAGAATGGAAAGTTGGCAGAACAAAGCATTGCATGGTCAATTTCTGGAAAAAATAAAAGATAAAGTGGACAGTGAAAAAACTTGGTTATGGTTAACAACAGGTACATTAAAGAAAGAAACAGAGTCACTAATCCTGGCTGCGCAAGAACAAGCTATCCGAACAAATGCCATTAAGGCCAAAATCGAAAAATCCTCTGATGATGCCAAATGCAGACTCTGCAAAGAAGTTGATGAAACTGTTGACCACATACTCAGCTGCTGTAAAAAAATCGCGCAGACAGATTATAAATTGCGGCACAATTCAGTAGCAGAAATGATCCACTGGAATTTGTGCAAAAATTATAATATTAAAACAACAACAAACTGGTGGGAACATAAGCCTGAAAAAGTCACCGAAAATCAGATGGTCAAGATCCTGTGGGATTTTCATATACAAACAGACAAAATACTAGCGCATAACACACCAGACATCACACTGATTGAGAAAAATAAGGTTACAATCATAGACATCGCAATACCAGGTGATAGCAGGGTCAAGGAGAAGGAACATGAAAAAGTCGCGAAATACCAGGACTTAAAAATCGAAATCCAACGATTATGGCACAAACCAGCAGTGGTAATTCCAGTGGTAATCGGCACACTGGGTGCTATTCCAAAAGCACTGGAATTACATTTAAAACAGTTAAAAATTGACAAAATCACCATCAGTCAAATGCAAAAAGCTGCAGTGCTTGGATCTGCACGTATATTACGAAAATACGTTACGACGTCCTAGACCCCTGGGTGAGGCCCGACTAGTAATCAATGCCAAATCCGGCGAATCAACTGGCCGCTGTGATACAATCGTAGTATAATAATAATAATAATAATAATAATAATAATAATAATAATAATAATAATAGTAGTAGTAGTAGTAGTAGTAGTAGTAATAGCTACGTAAGCCACAGTAAAAATTAAAAGTGGAAGGGAACTAGAAGGAACTAAAGATTGAAATTAAAGGAGAAGAAGGTTCCAACTCAAGTTTGCTTCTTTATAGATTCAATTTTTCATAAAGTTCTTTTCTTTTTTCTTTATTCTTTTTTCTTCCTTTTCTCTTTTTTCCATTTTCTTTGTTTCTTTCCTTTCTGCACTTTCTACTTTGTCTTTTTATCCTTTTAGGGTTTTTTAGTTTGATAGATTTGCTTTTATTATTGTAATTAGGATTCTTAATTAAAAATATGATTACCCCCCCCCCAAAAAAACCCTGATGCTTAGCCAAACCTGTTTCATTTCTTCTCCCTTTTCAGAAAGAGGGTGCCATCAGCGTAGAAGAGTATACCATTCCTCTTGATAACCAAGGTAAGACATTGTGTCAGTGGTAAAAAATTTATTTACTACTTCAGCGAATAGACGCGCAAAAATCGGGATTCACTACTCCAGAATAGCACTGAAGTCCTTTCCAATACAGTCCTCGACTTACGACCACAGTTGAGCCCCAAATTTCCAGTGCTAAGTGAAACGGTTGTTAAGTGAGCTAAATCGAGTTTGACACCCCCGATCTATTGACCTGTTGGCTCATCCTTTCAGAAAATATTTCCTTATCAGATTTCTGAACGCCTTCAACAGTGACGGAACTTCTAATGTAATTTAAATGTTCTTAAAAGTTCAGGTATTCATTCAGAAGTGCATCTGCCTTAAAAATGCCTCAGGTTTAGCACAGTCAAACATCAGCATAAGAATTCTTTTTAGGATATTTTATATCACGTCCTAAAACTCTTTCATAAAGTGTTTTATAAAACTAGCCAATTTTCAATCCCGTGAGATTCGTGATTGCCAGATTGTAAATTAGCCCATTTGAAGTACTTTGATTCAAAACGTTTTACCGCGTGGTGCACCATTTCACCCAATTAAAGATGGAATGGCGTGGCATGGCATAGAATTCTTTATTGGCCAAATATGATTGAACACACAAGAAACGACAGGAATCAGAGTTTTCATAGTATGTAGCTGTGATGGCAAACCTATGGCACGCATGCCTAAAGTGGCATGCAAAGCCATTCCTCTTCTGGGTTTCTGGTGTGCATGCGTGTGCAACGATCAGCTGTGTTTTTGTGTATGCACCAGTGCCGGAAATTGGAAGAGCTGGTCTTCCAGTTTCCGTTGTACCTATGTGCGACGGCAGCTGATCATCGCACACGCATGCGTGCCAGTAACTGGAAGACAAGCTGGCTGGTGCGCATGCCAGAAACTGGAAGTTCATTTCCCAGCATGTGCATGCCCACTCTTCTGGGGCGCATCCCTGATGAGCGCGCAGACTCCCTTCCCAGTGAAGTTCGCCATCCCTGTGTTGTGGCCCAGCAGGATCCGGTTGAGCTGCTGATGGACTCGGATAGCAAGGAACCATATGAGTCCGCCCTGGACGATGTGGAGGACCCTGTGCAGGGTTCAGACTCAGAGCAGGGACCAGAGAGGCTGGTTGGCCACCAGGAGGCGCCTGAGGCATGGAGCAGTGGGGAGGATCAAAGGCAGTTTGTCCCTGATGCTAGATTGAGAAGGGCTGAGAAATGGAAGCAGCAACTCCGTAGGCAGACTCACAGAAGATGATTAAGCACAGGTGGTTGTGGATTGGTCCCTCCCAAGAGAGATTATAGGTGAGGTGTTGGGAGGGGACATTTGCAGGAAACAACCGTTCGAATTAGTAGTTAAGAAAATCTATGTATTCTAGCTGTGTCTGCTTGTTTGGACTATCTGCGTGGCTTCATTTGAATTATCTGGGTTGTTTTATTGAACGTGAGTTGTCTGGGCCCTCAGCCAAAGGATTTGTTATCTCAGTAATTAAACAGTGGCAAACAGCCAAGCCTGTGTTCTGGTTTATTCACAGGCGTGGAGGGGGGGGGGGGGTAAGAACACCCTGGTATATAGTTTCCACTGGCATGAAAATGAAAAGTTAGACAGCTATTACCCTTCGCCACTAAAAAATTCTTGGGGGGGGGAGGGGGGTCCTTGTACACCTGTTCCAACATCTGGTATGTCTGGTTGAAGGATGTTATTTCTGATGGGGAAGGAAGCTATCAGAGGCACAATTTCTAAATGATTTGCGAGGGCTTTAGGAGATGCCGCATTGGGGCAATATAGTGAGTTAATTTTTAATTTTTTTTTAACCATCCTTTGTTTGGATTAGGAGAGCTGACCAGATCTGTGAAGATTTCAGGCGAATTGCCATCCAACGCCATTCCTGATGGAGACTTCAAGATGAGTGTCCGCCTAACAGGTGAAGAGCAAATTTGAGGGTTTTTATGCCAAGCTGGCTTAGCTTTCTATTCACTACCAGGGCTGCAGTGGTGTCATTTCAGATAAGCTTCTGCAACTGGGCCCTCTTAATAGAATAATAGCATAATACAGTTGGAAGGGATCTTGGAGGTCTTCTAGTCCAACTCCCTCCTCAAGCAGTATACCAGTGGTTCTCAACCTGTGGGTCGGGACCCCTTTGGGGGGGTCGAACGACCCTTTCACAGGGGTCGCCTAAGACCATCGGAAAACACATATTTTCGACGGTCTCAGGAACTGAGACACCAATTTAATGGTTGGGGGTCACCACAACATGAGGAACTGTATTAAAGAGTCGCGGCATTGGGAAGGTTGAGAACCACTGCAGTATACTGTTTCAGACAAATGGCTATCCAACATCTTCTTAAAGGTTTCCAGTGTTGGGGCATTCACAACTTCTGGAGGCAAGCTGTTCCACTGATTAATTGTTCTAACTGTCAGGACATTTCTCCTTAGTTCTAGGTTGCTTCTCTCCTTGATTAGTGTCCGCGACCCAAGTAAGGGCACCCATTGAAAGCAGAAGTCCGAGGCAGGTAGATTCCTCAAAGAACAATTTATTGGGTACATCATATGGGCACAACTGGTGAAAACTGACTCTGAAAGTTCCCACCGTTTTCACCTAATTAAAAAGTGAAAGTTCCCCCTTTCCCCCCCACTCTTCAGTCCCATTGTGCAATAGAGGTGCAGGTCGGTTGCTTGGTTACTCTGCTCCATTTCTTCCCCGCCACCTGTTGAAATGTCCTTGGTTCCCACAGGAAAACTTTTTGTTTTGACCACAAAACCCCAGCTAACTGTCACACACACACACACACACACACACACACACGTCTTCTGGCAACCCTGAAGCCATAAAGATGGCCTCATCCAGGTTCACTTCAGGTTTGACAATTAGTTTCCATCCATTGCTTCTTGTCCTGCCTTCAGGTGCTTTGGATAATAATTTTGTCCCCTCTTCTTTGTGGCAGCCCCTTAGATATTGGAACACTGGTGTCTTGTCACCCCTTACTTCTTCTTTTCACTAGATTAGACATACCCAATTCCTGAAACCATTCTTCATAATTTTAGCCTCCGGCGCCCTAATCGTCTTTATTGCTCTTCAAAAATAATGGCCTATGATTTTCCATTCGTTGCTGACCTTGGGAATACTTCCTTGGGAATAGTTGGAGGAATCACTCCACCCTGCTGCAGGACATGAGATTGGAGAAAGCTGATTTAGCTTTTGATGGAGTTTTTTAGATGCTAACTGTATACTGTTCTGCCTGTTTCAAAATGAGATAGCCAGCATCGATGTATTTTTCTTATTTTTACTGAGCAGACTCTGATCCAACTTTGTTGGCTCAGAACTGCATGTTGCGGTGAAATGAGCTGGAAATAAATGGAATAAAGGAATAAAAATAAATATGATGCATGTATACAATACCCATGCAGCTCTTGCAATGTGATAGGGAGCAGAAAATGTAGCAAGGACAAGGACAAGAAGCCAGAACCAAGCACAGACAAACAAAGTCTTATATACACAGAATAGTTAAGCTAAGCCACGCCCAGGCTCCGAGGTGTCTCCCATGGCTCACAACAGATCTTGTGTCTCAGTCACCAAACAATTCCCATTGGTTGACTTCTTGTTATGGCTCTTCCAGTTCATAATTTCTTATACACTGAAACGTTTTACAGCCTGGTCCCCAAGTTCATACGCCTGGCCATTCAATCCCATTTTAAAAGTGAAGCTAAGAAGAAGCTTCCATTGGACTTGTCAGGATTTCATTACGGCTAGTCCTCGACCTATGACCACAATTAGCCCATTGCGAAGTGGCACGGTCATAAAGTAAGTCACCGCATGACCATGCCCTCTGAAGCCCCATTCTGTGCTACCATCGTTAAGTGAATCCAGATCCCTCCACGGACTTCGCTTGTTGGAAGTCGACTGGCAAGATTGCAAATGGCAATCCCATGATCCCAGAGTCAACGCAGCCGTCAGAAGTACAGGCCAGTTGCCAAGTGTCTAATTTGCAGTCGGGTAACCATTAAGAGGGACGCGGTGGCTCAGTGGCTAAGACACTGAGCTGGTCGATCAGAAAGGTTCGAATCCCTAGCGCCATGTAACGGAGTGAGCTCCCGTTACTTGTCCCAGCTTATACCAACTGAGCAGTTCGAAAGCACATAAAAAATGCAAGTAGAAAAATAGGGACCACCTTTGGTGGGAAGGTAACAGTGTTCCATGTTCCTTCAGCATTTAGTCATGCCAGCCACATGACCGCGAAGACGTCTTCGGACAGCGCTGGCTCTTCGGCTTTGAAATGGGGATGAGCACTGCCCCCTGGGGTTGGGAACAACTAGCACATATGTGGGAGGGGAACCTTTACCTTTACCTAACCATTTGTTCATCTTCACACAGGATCAGTCCCTGTTGACACCCTTCAGAGTTCCCTGGATCCCAATGGCATCTCCTCCCTGCTGCGGGTGCCAAACGGATGTGCGGAACAGACCATGGTGTTGATGGCCCCCGCGGTCTATGCCATGCACTACTTGGACCAGACGGAGCAGTGGCTCCACCTGAAACCGGAAAGCAAAGAAATGGCCCTAGCAAACCTCCGCACAGGTAGCTATGACACACACAGGAGGATGGGCTGCCTGATCCTTAGGAATAATGAGAACGTCGGAGGGGATACCCCTTGGGCCGTATCAGCTGATAAATTGAAAAGGAGCACCAGCACTAACTGATTAACATCTGTATCATCACCCTACTGGCTTTTTCTGGAGCCGAATTTGGCAACTTTAAGACTTGTGGACTTCAGCTCCCAGAATTCTTCAGCTAGCCATGTTAGCTGGGGAATTCTTGGAGTTGAAACAGAGGTGGGATCCAAATAATTTAACAACCAGTTCTCTGCCCTAATGACCAGCTGGGTAGGCATGGCTCAGTGGTCATGTGACTGAGTGGGCGTGGCCAACTTGACGTCACTCATGTCGATGGGCGCTTCGCCTTAGCTATTACAGAAAGAGGCAGTTTCTGTAAGCAGGGCAATAAAGATTAGGCTAGAAACACCAGAGTGTTTCCTTCCTGCCTTCCTTACAGGATTAGCCCTGTAAAGTGGGAAAAAACAAAATGAGATTTCTTCCAACAACCGGTTCTCCAAACTGCTTAGAAAGTTAACAACCGGTTCTCCCGAATAGGTGCGAACCGGCTGAATCCCACCACTGTGGAAGTCCACAAGTCTTAGTGTTACCAAGTTTGGAGACCCCTGCCTTGGAGCAATGACCAGCTGATAATGTTCTATTTAATCAACAATTCTCTATTAAATGCGCCTGGTCAAATCCTTCCTCTAGCCCAGGGATCCCCAACCTGTGAGCCGCAGCCATGAGGGGTTTGCAACTGGACTGCGGAAACATCCGGCAAACGCACACGCTCCATCTAAGTGAGCGGCAGGCATGCATACATGCCGCTTGTGCAAATGGAGCTGCACACATACATGTTTTCCAGATGCTCCATCCTCTTCACCCCCACCCCACCGGTCCACAAAGCCAGAAATATTGGGGAAGTCTGGTCTAGCCTATGCAACAAGAAATGGTGTAAGCCCTCAATTGAAAGTGTATGCAGATAGCAAACCAGTCTTTCCCCGTCTCAAAAAGCACCATTAAGTTCTTCTCTCTTTCGTTGTTTGCGTTGCAGGCTATACTAGAATCCTCACTTATCGGAAAAGTAATGGGTCTTATGGAGCTTGGATCACCACCCCCAGCAGCACCTGGTAAGAGCTAGCCATGCAAAAGAGCTTGGGTGTCATCCACAGGGAAGAGTCATAGAGTTGGGAGATGCCATAGAGATCTAACCCTATCTATGCTCAGGGTGGAGAAAGTCACCATGTCATAGGGCTGCCTGTTCCACTGACTGACAGCTCTGTTTGCCAAGTGTGAGGCAATGATCAGGACAACTGGTTCTTTTGGACCAGTGAACAGCCCAGCAAATACAGAATAACAGAGTTGGAAGGGATTTTAAGTTTTATTACTCCCAAGCCAACCCTTGTTCTTTAACTGTTCCCTTGGTCTGGCAATTCTGTGCATGCGCACACTGGAAACAGGCTCCAGCTGTTTGTCTGCCGCACTGATGTCTGGCTCTAAAGGCAGCTGATAACTGTCAGATGGTCCTGGCCCCATCTCTGCCTCCAATGCAGAGCACTCATCAGAGCCTTCCCCAGGCTCCATGACTAGTCCATGTTCCTCCCGAAACTCCTCACTGTCTGAATCGGCTGCTGGTGGGCCACAACACTTTCATGATGAAGATGATTGATGATGATGATGTTATCCATTCAGTCGTGTCTGACTCTATGGGCCACATCTATCCACATCTTCCGATCTTTCAGTTCTTGGAGCTGTTCTATGCTCTGGCTGGCGTCCAGCTACTTCTTTGGTGGCCTGGTTTCTTTTTACTGCTAATCCTTCCAAACACACATTCATTTGCTTTCCGTGAGTAACAGCTCACATCATCCCCTAGTAATCTTAGCATGACCTTGTTGATGACCTATTGAATATTTAGGAGGTGCAATTTGTATGTTATAATGAGTTGACGAGATACTAAAGTTCTACATTCTAGGTCAAAGGTGTCAAACTCAAGGATCCGGCCCTCAGGGTGCTTCGATGTAGCCCACGGAGCCACCCTGGAAACAGTGAAGGACTGGCCTGTAGCGCCTCTGGCAACGAAAACAGGCTCCCGAACTCCATTTTCACTGGGAGAGGGTTGCAGGAGGCCGTCACAGCTGAAAACGGAGCTCGGGAGCCCATTTTCACTGGCAGAGTGCTTGGGCCACCGACGCGAATTACATTGAGCAGGCCACGCCCACCCCAGCCCCCTGAGGTCAAACACAACCCAGATGCGGCCCTCAAAGAAATTGAGTTTGACACCCCTGTTCTAGGGGGCCCTCCTCTTTGGTCCGTCTGAGCCGAGTCTTCTCAGAATTTCAAGTTCTTGATTGTCACTTCAAGGGAGCTAGAAACAGTAATCCAAGGTGCTCCTTGTTACTGAAAACAGTTATTCAAAATGTCCTCTTCTCCTGCTCCCATCACATCAGCCTCCCTTTTAAACTGGGTTGCCTGCTAGTGTCCCCATCCACACTTCCAGGAGTCATGAGAGTTTACTCCTTTTGCTTTTTGCTTCAGGCTCACAGCTTTTGTGGTGAAGATTTTGTCCCTGGCTCGGATCTACCAGGAGGTGGATAGTGCCGGGATCCGGGGATCGGTGCAGTGGATTCTGGAACAGCAACAGAGCGATGGTTCTTTCACTGACTCCCACCCTGTCTATCACCGAGAGATGCAGGTGAGGTCTTAGCCCCCTCCTGTTTGACTCATTTCTCAACTTCTTTTTGCACACATACAAAGGCGACCTCTCGTGCCTCAAAATTCATCGTGATCTTCTGGTCCTCGTCCTTGAGCTTTTCTTTTTTTTTTTCCCCCCCCCCCTTCTCTCCAGGGCGGTTTGGGTGGCCTCCGTGGCGGAGTCTCGTTGACAGCCTTTGTCACCATCGCCCTGAAGGAAGCTTTGCCTTTGTATGAAGCCAAAGAGGAGGAGGAAGAGGCAGAAAGACTGAAACAGGAGCAGCTGAGCCGACTGGTATGAGGCCACCACTGCACTTTGCCATGTGAAAACGTTGCTATATAGTTCATTTATTTATTTATTTATTTATTATTCGTATTTATAGACTGCCCCCTCTCCCGAAAGTTCATGGAATCCGGAACCCTGAAAAGCTCCACATTTTTCTTTAAAAGGGAAAGGAAGTTACTAGTTCTCATGAAGGTTCCAGCCAGTGGGCAGTTTGCCTGAGTAGAATTATGTACTATGAGTCGTTCTGACCTGGGCTTCCCCAAACCACGAGCAGCCTCTTTGTCCTGACAAAAACCCCTTTTCATTAAGTTACTGTGAATGCCTCGCATTCACATCCAGCAAAGTCTTTCAGGGGAGGATTTACAGTCACAGACCTTATCTGGCTTGGAGAGCTGCCAGGCCGATATCTTCAAAACTTGGCAAGGAGTCTTGGAGTGTCACGAACCAATTAAGCAAACTAATTGTCTCCTGCAAACTCCACTCCCCTTTTGCTCCTCCTTTATTTCCTCTGGGAGGGGACATTCATCGTACCATCATTTGGTAGCCTTACTCCCAAATCGACCCGTTCTTTAGCTGTTCCCTTCATCTGGCAACTTTGCACAGGCGCACACTGGGAACAGGCTCCAGCTGTTCGTCTGTCTCACTGATGTCTGACTCTGAAGGCAGCTGATAACTGTCAGACGGCCCTGGCCCCCTCTCTGCCTCCAACACAGAGCCCTCATCAGAGCCTTCCCCAGACTCCAGGACTGGCCCATGTTCCTCCCCAACCTCCTCACTGTCTGAATCTGCTGCCAGCTCCAGTGGCGGGCTATAACAAGTAAAAGGATTAAGAATATTAGAGGTCCCTGGTTTAAATATTATTAAATAAAATAGCTTTTACTGATCCCTCTCTTCTATAGAAAAATGAGAAACTGGGATTGGAGACTCAGTTCTCAAGTAAAGCTCCTTTCTCAAGTTTGTTTCTCTGGTTGGGTCACTCCGATCCTTTTATACACACATTGGAAGCAACTGCCTGCCCCATGTTACTCTTTGTCTACTACACCAATGTTTCTGAACCTCAGCAATTTTAAGATGCGGGGATTTCAACTTCCAGAATTCCTCAATGAACATTTTGGATTTCATCAGTCATTAGTCGTGCTGCCTGGGGAACTCTGGAAGTTGAAGTCCATGTATCTTAAGGCTGCTGAGGTTCCAAAAAACTGCTCTATAGTTTAATAGCAAAAATGTGTAATTAACAACAACAACAACAACCCAGTCTGAGCATCTGTCTGACTATGTGATGATACAACCGTGGTGGGTCTAATCTATTGGGGGGGTGGGTGAGTCTGCCTATCGAGATGATACTAATCTTATTGCATTCTTCGACAAAGTGACAAAATTAGTGGACCAGAGGAATGCCGTCTCATATAGTTTACTTGGACTTCAGTAAGGCATTTGATAAGGTAGACCACAACCTACTACTAGATAAAGTAGAAGAATGTGGGTTGGACAGCATCACTACCAGATGGATTCGTAACTGGCTGACCAACCGCCCTCAACGTGTAGTCCTCAATGGAACTGCATCTACATGGAGGAAAGTATGCAGTGGAGTGCCCCAAGGCTCTGTTTTGGGCCCAGTACTCTTCAACATCTTCATCAATGATTTGGATGAGGGAATAAATGGGGAACTCATCAAATTTGCAGATGACACCAAGCTGGCAGGAATAGCCAACACTCCAGAAGACAGGCTTCAGATACAGAAGGATCTTGACAAACTTGAACATTGGGCACTATCTAATAAAATAAAATTCAATGGTGAAAAGAGTAAGGTTCTGCATTTAGGCAACAAAAACGAAATGCACAGGTACAGTATACGTGGTACCTTGCTCAACAGTAGTAACTGTGAGAGGGATCTTGGAGTTCTAGTGGACAACCATTTAAATATGAGCCAGCAGTTGCAGCAGCTGCCAAAAAAGCCAACACAGTTCTAGGCTGCATCAACAGAGGTATAGAATCAAGATCACGTGAAGTGTTAATACCACTTTATAATGCCTTGGTAAGGCCACACTTGGAATACTGCATTCAGTTTTGGTCGCCACGATGTAGAAAAGATGTGGAGACTCTAGAAAGAGTGCAGAGAAGAGCAACAAAGATGATTAGGGGACTGGAGACTAAAACATATGAAGAACAGTTCCAGGAACTGGGTATGTCTAGTTTAATAGAAAGAAGGACTAGGGGAGACATGATAGCAGTGTTCCAATATCTCAGGGGTTGCCACAAAGAAGAGGGAGTCAAACTATTCTCCAAAGCACCTGAGGGTAGAACAAGAAGCAATGGGTGGAAACTAATCAAGGAGAGAAGCAACTTAGAACTGAGGAGAAACTTCCTGACAGTTAGAACAATTAATCAGTGGAACAGCTTGCCTCCAGAAGTTGTGAATGCTCCAACACTGGAAGTCTTTAAGAAGATGTTGGATAGCCATTTGTCTGAAACTGTATAGGGTTTCCTGCCTAGGCAGGGGGTTGGACTAGAAGATCTCCAAGGTCCCTTCCAACTCTGCTATTGTATTGTATTGTATGAGGTGGAACGGTTACTTTTGTGGTGTAGAGACAATAACTTGATCCTTAACACAAATAAGACCAAGGAGTTTATAGTGGACTATAGAAGGAATAGATCAGACATCCAGCCATTGCTCATCAATGGAGACCAAGTGGAGCTAGTGGCCAGCTTTAAGCTTCTGGGTGTTACCTTAAAACCTGACCTCACATTGCAGCACTGGTCAAAAGGGCCTAGCAGAAAATATACTACCTGAGACTTCTCAGAAAACAACAACTGAATGAAAAACTGCTAGTGACCTTCTACCGCTGCACCATAGAGAGTATTTTAACTTACCGCACCTGTGTATGGTTTGCCAATTGCACAGTGGCAGATAGGACCGCACTCCGGAAAGTCAACGTCATTGCCCAGAGGATCATTGGTTGCCCTCTCCCCTCCTTGGAAGAGCTTTACAGCTCCCGTTGCCTTAAGAAAGTTCCAAACATTCTTAAAGATCCATCTCATCCTGGGCACCTTTTATTTTTTGAACTATTACCATCTGGCAGACGGTACAGGACAATAAAAACAATGGCAAATAGTCAACTGAAAAGCAGCTTCTAATCCTGGGCAATAACCATATTGAATTCTTCAGAATAGTGCAATATCGGGTTTTCAGTTTCAATGATAGAGAATGTAAAGGATGTATGTTTGTGTTTTTATTTTTATAATTGCAATGTACACTGAGGATGGCGTTTAATTTAATTGTACCATGTGCAATGACAATAGAGTAAACTTTAAGTTTTCACCAGTCCCATTAATTATTATTATTATTATCATTATTGAGGTCCCAAATTAGTTCCAATGTCATTTCCTTCTCTTCCAGAAAAATAGCTTGGAACGTGCAGCGGCGTATCTTGCCTCATCCCTGCGCGATCAGCCCCAGCGGCCCTACCCCATGGCCATCAGCAGCTACGCCCTCGCATTCGCTTCTCAGGACAAATCCGCCATTGCTCTTGCTGGCAGCCGCCTGATGGAACTTTCCATGGAAGACACAAGTATTTTACCTCCTTCTTCAACTTTGTGACACACTGTTTAGAAATATCAGTTCTGGGAGTGTGTCTGTGTGTGTGTGTGTGTGTGTGTGTGTGTGTGTACACAACTTACGAGCACAATTGAGCCCAACATTTCTATTGGTAGGCGAGACCTTTGTTCAGTGAGTTTTGCCCCATTTTACGGCCTTTCTTGCCCCAATGGTTAAGTGAATCCTTGCCGTTGCTAAGTTAGTAACACGGTTGTTAAGTGACGGAGGTTAAGTGTGTTACTGACGTAACAGCTGTAGCAAGAAAGATCATAAAATGGGGCACATCTCACTTAACAAGTGCCTCACTTTTTAGCGACATAAATTTGGGGCTCACTTGTGGTCGGAGGTTGAGGCCTACCTGTCATTTGAGCCTGGTTAGTGGTTACAGTATTTGTGTTTCGTGGGAGAGCATAAAGGTGAGTTTGATTTGTTCTATGAACCATTGAGTTGTTTAATAGCTGGATGGGATGGGATGGAGGGAGGGATGGAGGGAGGGAAGAAGGAAAGGGGGGAGGGGAGGAAGGAATGGAATGGGATGGAGGGAGGGAGGGATGGGATGGAGGGAGGGAGGGATGGAAGAAGGAAAGGGATAGCATGGAGGGATGGGATGGAGAGGGGGATGGAGGGATGGAAGAAGGAAAGGGATGGGATGGAGGGAGGGAGGGAAAAAGGGATGGGATGGAGAGGGGGATGGAGGGATGGAAGAAGGAAAGGGATGGGATGGGAGGGAGGGAGGGAGGGATGGAATGGGATGGAGCGAGGGAGGGAGGGAGGGAGGGATGGGATGGATGGAGGGAGGGAAGAAGGAAAGGGATGGGAGGGAGGGATGGGATGGAGAGGGGGATGGAGGGAGGGAAGAAGGAAAGGGATGGGAGGGAGGGAGGCATGGAATGGGATGAAGGGAGGGAAGAAGGAAGGGGATGGGATGGAGGGATGGAATGGAGAGGGGGATGGAGGGAGGGAAGAAGGAAAGGGATGGGAGGGAGGCATGGAATGGGATGAAGGGAGGGAAGAAGGAAGGGGATGGGATGGAGGGATGGAATGGAGAGGGGGATGGAGGGAGGGAAGAAGGAAAGGGATGGGAGGGAGGGAGGGATGGAATGGGATGAAGGGAGGGAAGAAGGAAAGGGATGGGATGGAGGGATGGGATGGATGGAGGGAAGGAGGAAAGAAGGGATGGGATGGGTTCATTGGTGGGTTCCAGCTGGTACAGCCTGATACTGCCATACCAGTAGTAGCTGGGAGCAGCTGACAGCATACCGGTACGGTGGCCGGTTTGGCCCACCTGCCCGCCTGGGTTCTATACCTGTTTTTAAAGCAACTGGCTAATTGCGCTTGTGTGCACAGCATGTGGCACCTGCGTAACCTTCGACAAGCAGCTGGGTGTCTCAGGGGCAGTGCAGTGCTCATTGCACGAACAGGATGCCCGGCCCCATGAGCAGCATACCAGTAGCAACGGGGAGAAGAGCCCACCACTGGATGGGATGGGATGGGAGGGATGGATGGAGAATGGAATCGAATGGAATGAAGTGAGTAAGTGAGTCAGTCAGTCAGTCAATCAATCAATCAAAAACACACATTTAGGCATCACTTCTGCTTTGGCCTTAAAATCTGTTCTCTCTTTCTTGCCCTCCAGACAGCACTATGATATTCTGGTTAGCCGGTGAGGACCAGCGTACAAAGGTGCCTTCAGCTATCTCAGTGGAGGCCACAAGCTATGCCCTTCTCTACTTATTGAAGCAAAACGATTCTGCAAGAGCTGGCAAGGTGTCTCGGTGGCTGACCGAGCAGAGGAACTACGGAGGGGGATTCAGATCAACACAGGTACTGGCTGAACTTAGGAGGAATTTCCTGACAATTAGAACAATTAACCAGTGGAACAACTTGCCTCCAGAAGTTGTGGGTGCTCCGTCCCTGGAGGTTTTAAAGAAGAGATTGGATAACCATTTGTCTGAAGTGGTGTAGGGTTTCCTGCCTGAGCAGTGGGTTGGACTAGAAGACCTCCAAGGTCCCTTCCAACTCTGTTGTTCTGCCACCCTTATCAAAAAAGGAATGAAAGCATGGCTGGATACAGAGTGGGAGTGAGAATTGGCATTTTTTTGTAAGAGGAAATTAAGGTCGGGAGGGGGGTAAGAAGGATGGTTGTATGTGAGGCAAAGAGGTGCTGGCTAAGGCAGGGGACTCCCACTTTGGCCACTTTAAGCCTGGCGGACTTTAGCTTCCAGAATTCCCCAGCCAGCATTGCTTAAAGTAGCCAAGGTTGTAGACCCCTGGCCTAAGGAATGGTCAAATAAGAGACAGCTTAGCCCACAACTACATAGTGGGCAGAGTAACTACCAGTAGGCTCAGAAAGGGACTTTCCTCATGCTTCTTGGGCTGTAAAGAAAATAGTGGGAGAGTTGTACGTTCAGATTGCAAGATGAGGTTAATGTAGCCTTGCCATGAAGTAGAATTAGCTCACCTGGTTGCGTTTCCTCTCTAACCCACTGGTATGGCTGACAATGGTAGGTTAAGATGATGGGACTGTTCCTGAGAAGAAGGCTTGAACTTTAAAATGCCCCCCCCTCCCTGTTGTGGTACAGGAGGCTGAGTAGGCCACGCCCACCCAGCAACCAGGTAGCGAGCCGGTTGCTAAAATTTTGAATCCCACCCCTGATTGTAACAGCACTTTTTCTGTGCTGTTATAACTTTGAACAGTCGCTTAATGGATGGTTGTACTGTAGGAAGTTATCACCCAGTCCTCTCCCAGAAAAATGAAATATCCTAGGAAATATTTATAAGGCAGAATATTATATTTTCCTGGATGTGAAAAAGGGAGAAACACATTTTAAAAAACTAAGTAAATTCCTGCAGCTTCCTGCCCATCCCCACTTTATCAATGGGCCATTAAGAAGGCCAAGCTAGTCCACTTTACATAATAAAGAGTTCTCCCCTTCAGCTCCAGGGGGATGGGAATGAAGGCATGATAATATAAGCCTTTACTCAACTGACCACATGGCATCTGTGAATTCAACCAAACCTGGATTCAAAACTCAGCCTAGAGGGTTGCCCTTGCATGGGCCCATGTGAGTCTGACAGCCAATCAGAATACATTTCTTACACAAGAACAGGAAACAGATAGGTGGGGCCGAACAGATTATAAAAATCCCTGCAAGCCCTTCTTCAGTCCTTTTTTTTTGCCTTCTCTTCATCTCCCCAACATTGAAGCATGTGATCACCTTTTCTGGTCAGGACTCAGGCCATGCGGTCCTGTCCACCATTAAAACCATCTTTCCAAGCAGTCTCTATGTCTCCAATGTCTTTTTCCCCACTTGGAGCCAAACCCAGAAGGACATTTCTTTCATCAGTACGTTGAGGACTATCTGTGCAAGAACATACGAGAGAAAATGTTTGCAAAATACAGAGAAAAACAGCACCTAAAAGAGAAATGAATTCTGAGCGTTTAAACGAGCTGTGGATTTCGGTGGGTCAACAAATCTTCAGAAATTTGCAGAAGGATTCAATGCGATGAACGTGGCCCCCACAAAATACGGGTGGCCTAGAAAGTGAATGATAGCCGATATGTGTTGTTTTTTTTTATGTGGGTTTTCCAAAATCGCGTCAGAGTTCTGATTTCTATGGTGGCTTCTCTTCCCAGGACACAGTGGCGGCTTTGGAAGCCCTTTCCTCCTACTGGATCAGCACTTTCAAAGAGGAAGGGAATGAACTAACCGTTTCTCTTACGATCCCGGGAAAACACTTGCCTTTGCAGATTTCCTTTGGAAGAGCCAACGATCCAATCCAGGAAGAGCTTCAGGTACCCATGTTGACTTGGGTGTACATGATGGGGAATGAAATAATATGGAGATGGGTATAAACCCATCCAGACCTTTCTACTGTCCAAGGTCCCTTCCAACTCTTATTCTGTGACCAACTTCCAAAAACACTGATTTAAATGATGTTGATAGCAACGTTCAAATGGCAGGTCTTGCAGTTGGTTCTGTGTAAAAAAGGGGGGAACAAGTCTGGCAGTTAAGTTTCAAACTGTCTTTTGCGTTTATGTGTTTGCAAGGAAATGTATACTGTATATACCAGGGTTGTCCAAACTTGGGAACTTTAAGACTTGTGGACTTCAACTCCCAGAATTCCCCAGCTGGGGAATTCTGGGAGTTGAAGTCCATAAGTCTTTAAGTTCTCAAGTTTGGACACCCCTGGTATATACAGTAGAATTTTGCAAATGCTATTTTTGTTGTTATTCCACAATGTAATTCTGTGGGTTTTTTTTTCCTTCAGTTTTCTTTGGGAAAAGACATTGACGTAAAAGTGGAAGGGAATGGGAAAGGAACTCTGACTGTAAGTAATTTCACACTACTATTATAACAAATATTGAATGATAACTACTACGATTTTTACTATGATTAGAGATACACAAGTAACCCTAGACTTACAACCACAATTGAGCCCAACATTTCTGTTGTTAAGAGAGATTTGCCCCATTTTACGACCTTTCTTGCCACTGTTGTTAAATGAATCACCGCAGTTGGTAAGTTATTAGCATGGCTGCTAAGTGAATCTGGCTTCCTCATTGACGTTGCTTGGGAGAAGGTCACGAAAGAAGATCCCATGACCTTGGGACACAGCAACGGTCATAAATAGGAACCAGTTGCCAAGCATCTGAGTTTTGACCATGGGGTTGCTCCAATGGTCATAAGTGTGAAAAACGGTCATAGGGTCACTTTTTCCAATGCTGTAGTAACTTTGAACGGTCACTAAAGGAACTGTTATAAGTTGAGGACTACCTATAATGGGCTTTCTCTCTTAGCTTCACAAAATAGGTAGAGGTAGTCACGGACTTAAAACCATTCATTTAGTGACCATTTGAAGTTGAACAGTGAACTGCACTGAAAAAAAGTGACTTAGGATCGATCCCCACATTACAAGTCTGTAGAGATTCTCAGTCATCCAGATCGTGGTTGTCTTCTAGGTCTCCTCTCACTTAGATTCTACCGAATAATTTTTTCTCAGAGTAAATAGGAAAGTCGGCACCTGTTGCATTTGTGCTGGGTGTACATCTTGTGAAGACGGAAGGGTTCTTAATATGTGTGAATCCGTAGTTGGAGGCAGGGGTGGGTTCCTGCCAGTTCTAACCTCTTCTATAGAAGAGGTTCCACAAATCTAGAGTGCCGTTTAGAACCGGTTCCAGCTCCCTCCCTCCCTCCGCCTGTCCGCACATCATCAAGATGAAGAGCGAGAGGAGGAATTCTGGGAGTTGAAGTCCACAAGTCTTAAAGCTGTCAAGTATGAACACCCCTGGGGTTTTTTTTTCTAAAGGGTTAGGGGTGCAAGGGTAACTTGACAGCTTTAAGACTTGCGTGCTTCAAATGCCAGAGTTTCTGAGCCAACATTTTGATTGCTAAGCAAGAGCGTTGTTAAGTGAGTTTCACCACATTTTACAAGTTGGCCACGCCCACCCAGTCACATGACTGCCAAGCCACTCCCACTCAGTCACATGGCTGGCAAGCCATTCCCACCTGGTCACATGGCCAGTAAGCCACTCCCACAAAGCAGGCCACACCTACAGAAGAGGTTCTAAAATATCTTGAAACCCACCACTGGTTGGAGGAGAGCAGAAGGAATGTTTCCAATCGTTGATAGGATTGGTGTTTGGTTTCCCTTCATTTTGGATGCATCTCCAGTCCTAATGGAAGAGTTTCCAAAAGGTCGCAGCACAAATGGTGCCACCAGGGGGCGACATTGAAGGAGAAATCCACAGCTCTCCTCAGGAGAGAACCCAAACTTCAGGAAGCTGGTGGGCCACAGTTGGAAACCTAGAGCCAGAAGTGGGATTCAGCCGGTTCGGACCAGTTCAGGCGAACTGGTTGTTAAAATTCTGCCCGGTTTGGCAAACCGGCTAATCCCACCAATGGCTGGCACTGGCCCTACCTATTTTTTTGGTCTGTTTTTCGCTCATTTTTTATCCATTTTTGGGCCATTTTTTGCCCAAAAAAACAGCCAAAAATGGCTTAAAAACACAGCCTGGAAAACAGCCAAAAACACAGCCTGAAAAAATGACCCCAAAACAACCCCAAAAAACAGGGAGGGGCAGGCCCAACCAGTGGTGGGATTAGTCCAAACCGGTCAGAATTGCTGAATCTCACCTCTGCCTTTGAGGTGAGTGGCCAGGAGGCGGGGCTGGATGTGATGAGTGATGTTGAGCTGGTCACACCCACCCAGTCACATGACCACTCGGCCATGCCTACCCGGCCAGAGAACCAATTGTTAAATTATTTAAATCCCACCACTGCCTAGAATCCATGAGCAGCTAGGGAGCTAGTGGGATTAATGTGTGTAGGCCTCTTTTGGAATAACTAAAACCATAAGTAGTTTCTCCCTCCTTCTAGCACAGGGGTGTGCAAACTTGGGAACTTTAAGACTTGTGGACTTCAATTCCCAGAATTCCCCAGCCAGCATGGCTGGCTGGGGAATTCTGGGAGTTGAAGTCCACAAGTCTTAAAGTTCCCAAGTTTGGACACCCCCGTGCTAGCACATTGCTTCTCAACCTTGGCAACTTTAAGATAGGTGGACTTCAACTCCCAGAATTCCCCAGCCAGCCATGGGGAAGTTGCCAAGGTTGAAGAAACAGGATTCTAGCACAACTTAACAGCATCACTAAGGCAAAGGTGGGTTCCTACCGGTTCGGCCCGGTTCAACCAAGTGGGTAGTAACTCAGCCGTTCAAGCGTCCGAACCGCTTCTACCGGCACTGCCATAGGCGCCACCATCTTGTTTTTGCGCATGTGCAGAAGCAAGTCTTTTACTTCTGCGCATGTGTGCGTATTGCTTCCCTGAGCGAACCGGCAGTAAAAGAATCTGGAACCCACGCCTGCACTGAGGAGAGCGAAAACGTCTCTTCTCTTCTCTTCTTTATCCTTCCAGGTACTCAAGCAGTTTCATATTTTGGCTGTCCAGAACACCAGCTGTCAAACTCTTGGGCTAGAAGTGACTGTGAGCGGCTCTGTTCGCCGAAACGGTACGTCAGGGATTGCGGATTTTGGATTTATTTTTTTTAAATAATTGATTGGTGTTTTTCCCTTTAAGTTTTTCTTTTTGGATTACTATAAACAACATAGCTGGGCCAGACTGTTGCTTAACGTGAACTGCCTTGAAGAGAGAGATGGATGGCTTATAAATGTAATAAGCGAATAAAAATACATGAACTCCATGAACAGGAGAGAACGGATGCAAATTTGAGAGCTTAGTTACTCCTTTCCTCTCTCTTAGTTTGGGGTCAGCCTTCATCTGTTGTGCTTGTTACAATACACAAGGATTGCTGTTTGGGAGGAGTCACATAAAACATGATTTGTTTATGGATGACAACCATGTTTTCCCCAAAATAAGGTTCTTATTTTCTCTTGACCCCCCAAATAAGTGCCTGGCCTTATTTTAGTGGGGGACATATTATTTTTGAGGTACAGGAGGAGGCGAGCGTGGTCACCTCACGGCTGCTGCTGTGTTGCAATATTTTCAGGGGAGGGCTTATTTTAGCGCATGCGCTCAAAAGCCCGATTGGGCTTATTATCCGGGGAGGTCTTACTTTCAGGGAAACAGGGTAGTTTTACACAAAGGGCTAGACCAGTGATGGCGAACCTATGGCATGTGTGCCACAGGTGGCACGCGGAGCCATGTGTCAGGGCACGCGCTGGCCAGCTGAGTTCACCCTTTTTTAAAGCCATTTTTCGCCCTCCCCAGACTCCAGAGCCTTTATAGGAGCCTGGGGAGGGCGAAAAGAGCCTCCCCTGCCCCCGCGAAGGCCCTCCGGAGGCTTCATGAGCTTCCCTGACGTCTTCAGAGTGCAAAAAAACGGCCCTACGGGCAAACCGGAAGTTCAGGAAGGGACTTCCGGTTTGCTCGGAGGTTTGTTTGACTGCTCCGGAGGCTTCAGGGAAGCATCCTGAAGGTCCCTGAAGCCTCCGGAGGGCTTCCAGGGGGGCGGGGGAGGCTGTTTTCGCCCTCCCCAGGCTCCTATAAAGTCTCTGGAGCCTGGGGAGGGCAGAAAAATCATGCAAAAAATGGGGGGGAGCGCCTGTAGTGCGCGCATGCACACAGGGGGGTTCGTGCATTGCATTATGGATGCGGCATGCCCGCACACGACCCCCCTGCGCTCCCCCCACTTATGGCACGCGAGCCAAAAAAGGTTTGCCATCGCTGGGCTAGACCATGGTTTAAATGTTGGGCTGTTTAGGCAAAACCAAGTAAGCCACCTTATGTTTTTAGCCATGTCAGACAAGTGGATGCCTCGTGTCTTCTTAAAAGCCTCCAATGATGGAGCACCCGTAACTTCTGAGGGCAAGCCGTACCACTGATTGATTGTTCTGTCAGGAAATTCCTCTTTAGTTGTAGGTTGCTTTTCTCCTTGATTATTTTCCATCTGTTGCTTCTTCTCCTGCCTTCAGGGGCTTTGGAGAATAGTTTGCCCCCTTCTTCTTTGTGGCAGCCCCTGAGATATTGGAACACTCCTATCATATCACCCCTCTGAATCATCCAGGTCATGGTAGTCTCAAAGGTGTTTTTTCAAGTGACAACAGGACTTCCTGGTTTTTCTTTGAAGACATTTCGTTTCCCATCCAGGAAGCTGCTTCTTCACCGATTCATTCTTCAGAGCTGAAGAAGCTTCGTGGATGAGAAGTGAAACGTCTTCAGAAAGTCCAGTTGCCTCTTGAAAAAGCACCTTTGGGACACCCCTGGTCCTTCTTTTCGTTGAACTAGGCCTACCCAATTCCTGCAGCCGTTCTTCCTATGAAGCACACTCCATATTCAGTGTGCCCGTGGGAAAAGCAAATATGTTCCACACCTCACAATGCCAACGGTCTCAGCTCCGCGTAGATCCTTGTTAACATTTAGTCTCTGTTTGCTTACCGCAGCTGAAGTGGAAGATTACTATTATGAATATGAAGACGATCTCCCACCCACGTCACCACCTGCCAGCAAGCCATTGTCACGGATTGAGTTATTTGATGCCCGTCAGCGCCGAAAGAGGGAGACCAAAGAGACCGAACAGTCAAAACATGATGTCACCTACGAAGTCTGCTTCTGGTAATTTGGGGAGGGGGACCATTTTGGCAGAATTGTTAAGGGTGGGGTGGGAATAAGCACTTGGCTACTTGACAGGTTTATTTATATTTATATTTTATTTATTTATTTTGACTGGTTTATTTTTCATTTCATTTTATTTTTTTATCTATCTATCTATCATGGTTTATTTTATTTATTTATTTATTTGACTGGTTTATTTTTTTATATTTATTTTGACAGATTTGTATTTATTTATCTTGACTGGTTTGTTTTTTAAAAATATTTATTTATTTATTTATCTTGACTGGTTTGTTTTTTAAAAATATTTATTTATTTACTTTGACTGGTTTATTGTTTTAATTTATTTGTTTATTTATTTTGACTGGGTTATTTTTTTATATTTATTTTGGCAGATTTGTTTTTGTTTATCTTGACTGGTTTGTTTTTTTAATATTTATTTATTTATTTATTTATTTTGACTGGTTTATTGTTTTAATTCATTTGTTTATTTATTTAGACTGGTTTATTTTTTCTTTTCTTACATTGATTTATTTAGACTGGTTTGTTTTTTAGACTTCAATTATTTTATTTTATTTGTTTGTTTCTTTTGACTGGTTTATTTTATTTATATTTATTGATTTATTTTGACAGGTTTGTATTTATTTATTTTCACTAGTTTATTATTTTATTTTATTCATTGATTTATTTTGACTGGTTTATTTTTTATATTTATTTTGACAGATTTGTTTTTATTTATCTTGACTGGTTTTTTAAATATTTATTTATTTATTTACTTTGACTGGTTTATTGTTTTAATTTATTTGTTTATTTATTTGGACTGGTTTATTTTTTATTTTCTTACATTGATTTTTTTAGACTGTTTTTTTTTAGACTTCATTTATTTTATTTTATTTGTTTGTTTCTTTTGACTGGTTTATTTTATTTTTATTTATTTATTTAATTAGGCTGGTTTGTATTTATTTATTTTGACTAGTTTATTATTTTATTTTATTGATTGATTTATTTTGACTGGTTTATTTTTATATATATATATATATTTATTTATTTAGAATGGTTTGTTTTTATTTATTTATTTATCTTGACAGGTTTATTATTATTTTTTCATTTATTTATTTTGATTGGTTTATTAATTATTTATTTATTTCCACAGGTTTATTTTTTATTTATTATTTGTTTTGTTTATTTATTTTCACAGGTTTCTGTATTTATTTATTTATTTTTATTTACTTATTTCTTTATTTATACCCCACTTTTATTATTCTTACAAATACAGGTAGTCCTCGACTTGCAATTGTTCATTTAGTGACCATTCAAAATTACAACCGCACTGAAAATAGTGACTGTTTTTCACCCTTATAACCATTGCAGCATCCCCAGGGTCACATGAATAAAATTCAGACATTGGCCATTGACTCGTACTTATGACCGTCACAGTGTCCTGGGGTCACGTGATCCCCTTTTGCAACCTTCAGACAAGCAAAGTCAATGGGGAAGCTAGATTCACTTAGCAACTGTGTTACTAACATTAACAACTGTGGCAAGAAAGGTCATAAAAAGGGGCAAATCTCACTTAATGTTTGTCTTGCTTAAGAACAGAAACGTTGGCCTCTGTTCTGGTGGGTTCCTATCTGTTCGGACCGGTTCTGCCGAACCGGTAGTGATTTGGTGACCTGGGTCGCTGGAACTGGCAGCGACCCAGGCCTGCCACGCCCCCAAACTGGTTGTCCGGGAGGCGCCATAGGCCCGCCCTCTTGTTTTTCGCTTCTGCGCATGCGCAGAACAATTTTAATTGCAATGCACGTGCAGTGTGCATCAAGCATGCGCGCGTGCACCACGGCCATGAGTGAACCAGTAGTAGTGCCTGACATAACCCACCCCTGGGTCAGGCCTGTCAAACTGGCGGCCCTTGGGCTGGAGGCGTCACACGCAGGCCACGGCCACCTCAGCTCTAGAAAGGCAAAAAAGTCACTATATGTAACGTGACGCAATTGGGTTTGACACCCGTCGTTGTGGCTGTTGTTATGTCCTCGACTTGCGACCAGTCCTAAGTCCTCAACATACGAGTGACAGCCGGCAACTGCTGTGGCGCGCCTGTTGGCTAAGGCATGCCCGGCTAGGCGCAGGATGTTTCTGTTATTCCTATTGGCTGTCCTGTTGACAGCTCCGGTATAAATAGCTGTTAAGCAGGGCAAGGTGCTGAATTTGTGTATAGTATCTATGTAACGTGACGCGATTGGGTTTGACACCCGTGGTTGTGGTTGTAACTGAAGGACTACCTGTATCAACATTACGTGGTCCAATTCATCCAACATCATTGTCTGATGTTTCTATTAAATCACAGAGGTCAACTAAACCAAACTAAAGGCATTAAACAATCTCTCCCACCTCCCAACCTTTCTCTCTTTATCTTTCTCTACAGGAGACAACGTGGGGCCCGTGTTTCTGGCATGGTCATTGTTGACATCAGCCTATTGAGTGGCTTTCAGCCTGACGAGGTGGACCTTGCTCAGGTAGCTCTTGACAAAGGGTTGTACTTCCCTTTAATAACAACAACACTTAGACTTACACACCGCTTCACAGTGCTTTGCAGCCTTCTCTAAGCGGTTTATAGAAGCAGCATATTGGCCCCAACAATCTGGGTCCTCATTTTACTAACTTTGGAAAGATGGAAGGCTGAGTCAACCTTGAGCCAGTCAGGATCGAACTTCTGGCAGTCAGCAGAATTAGCTTGCAATACTGCATTCTAACCACCGCACCACCACGGCTCTTAATAGCAATAGCAATAGACTTATATACTGCTTCATGGTGTGAGGTTCCCCAAAGATGCCCTCATTAATTTACGAGCCTCGAGACAAAGTTCAAAAGAAATCCAGTCATTTATTAGGAGCAACATTTTGGCAGTGCCTGCCATGGAGTCAGGTCTGATTTCCGTTTAATGGTGGCTGAACTTTACCCCTGTGTCTCCCCTCCCCTCAGTCTGTGTCATAAATCACATCCACCAATGAAGTGCTGCAGCAGGTTGTAAAATTTGGCGCCTCACACGCCTGCTGTAGAAATATGAGATCCGACCCTGGTTGAAGGTTTGCGTGGAATTCTCCCTCCCTTCTCTTCCAAAGTCAACTTGATAATAGGCATGGAAATGCTTTACCAAGTGACACATGGTACTTTACAGCCCTTACTAAGAAGCTTACAGAATCAGCATGTTGTCCCGCAACAATCTATGTACTCATTTTACTCACCTCAGAAGGCCAAGTCAATCTTCAGCCCGTCAGGATTGAGGGAATCGAACTCCTGGCAATATGAGCAGAGTTAGCCTGCAATACTGCATTCTAACCACTGCACCACCACAGCCGTTAATACTGGGAAAGTGTAGTTACTCATATCTACCTCCATGGCAGAAACGCTTGGATGTCCCCAACTTGTCCCCATTTAAATGGGTGAAACAGAGACTGGAGACTGAAACACTGAGAAGATGGGATTTCTCCGTGTCTCGGCAGAAAATTAAAGCAGGGGTCTCCCAACTTGGCATCTTTAAGACTTGTGGACTTCAAGTCCCAGAATTCCTCAGCCGGATAGGCTGGCTGGGGAATTCTGGGAGTTGAAGTCCACAAGTCTTAAAGATGCCAAGTTGGGAGACCCCTGAGTTAAACGGATGTTACATCTTTGCCTACCCTCTTGCTGTTGGAATAAGGGGGAAAATGTCACCATCCTGCTTCAGTCAACTCTCTTCTGGCTCTCTGTTGGAGAGCGATGCCTGGATTTCAGGCCTCCGGGGCCTGTTATATGAACCTATTGGTTACACCATCTGCTCTTGGCACCCTTCTGCTTTCCCAGTGTTGATAGCTGGCAGGAAAACATTCGTCATCCTCAAGACCACTCAGTTTGGGAGATCTGCTTGCTTGATCTATTCCTTATGGCTTTTCCATCCCTCCCTTCTCTGCAGTTGCAAGAGGTCCCTGACCAATACATCAACCACTGGGAGACTCAAGGACAACGGCTGCTCCTGTATTTTGACCAGGTGGGAGGATTTTCTACAAATCAATATATTCAGAGGGGCGGTTACAGAAGGCAAGGCAGAATGGTGCTGTGGCTAGAGGTGGTACTCTCGCCTCACAATCAGGAAGATTGGAAGGCTGAGTCAACCTTGAGCCTGGTGGGATTTGAACTGCCAAATTGCAGGCAGCCAGCAGGCAGCTGAAGTAGCCTGCTGTACTGCACTCTAACCACTGCGCCACCTCGGCTCTGTACGGAAAGATAGACTATAAGATTTGAAGTTTAAATATTTATTTGTGTTTCCAGGCACCACAATCCGGTCGTGAGTGTATCGCTTTCAGGGCTAAACAGATAGTATCTGTAGGAAAACTACAACCAGCCAGCGCCACTGTCTATGACTTCTACGAACCCCGTAAGTCAAAGCAAACAACAGTTGAGGAGAGCGAAGGGAGCTGGTGGGATTCATTTTTTAAAAAACAAAATCAGTCTCTGGTGGGGCACAACTGGTGTGTCAGACATGTTGTGATGTCTCCAGAACAAGTATGAGTGATTATTTGTAAAGACTGTTTCAAAAGGTACGCTAATTTTAATAGTACAGGCAGTCCTCAACGTACGACTACAATTGGGAGCAGAATTTCAGTCATAAATCGTGGCAGTCGCCAGTCAAGTCAGATCTGATTTTACAAGAGATATTACAACAGTTGCTAAGTGAATCACTGCGGTCCTTAAGTGTGTTACACAGTTTATTAGTTTATTATTAGCCAATATTAGTTTATTAAAGCCAACACAGTTCTAGGCTGCATCAACAGAGGGATAGAATCAAGATCACATGAAGTGTTAATGCCACTTTATAATGCCTTGGTAAGGCCACACTTGGAATACTGCATTCAGTTTTGGTCACCACGATGTAGAAAAGATGTGGAGACTCTAGAAAGAGTGCAGAGAAGAGCAACAAAGATGATTAGGAGACTGGAGGCTAAAAGTTATGGAATTGGGTATGTCTAGTTTAATGAAAAGAAGGACTAGGGGAGACATGATAGCAGTGTTCCAATATCTCAGGGGTTGCCACAGAGAAGAGGGAATCAAGCTATTCTCCAAGGCACCTGAGGGTAGAACAAGAAGCAATGGGTGGAAACTAATCAAGGAGAGAAGCAACTTAGAACTGAGGAGAAACTTCCTGACAGTCAAAACAATTAATCAGTGGAACAGCTTGCCTCCAGAAGTTGTGAATGCTCTAACACTGGAAGTTTTTAAGAAGAGGTTGGACAACCATTTGTCTGAAGTGCTACCCTGTTTTCCTGAAAATAAGACCTCCCCAGATAATTATTGAGTGCATGTGCTAAAATAAGCCCTCCCTGAAAATATTTCAACACAGCAGCAGCCATGAGGTGACCATACTCTCCACTTCCTGCACCTCAAAAACTGTAAGACCTCCCCAACAATAAGGCCAAGTGCTTATTTTGGTGGTCAAAAGAAAATAAGACCCTGTCTTATTTTCGGGGAAACACGGTGTAGGTTTCCTGTGAGCTGGGGTGGGTGGGGGAGGCTGGGGTTGGGGTTGGGTAGAAGACCTCCAAGGTCCCTTCCAACTCTGTTACTCTATTCTATTCTATTCTATTCTATTCTATTCTATTCTATTCTATTCTAAAGTCAATGGGGAAGCTTAACAACCATGTTACTAACTGCAGTGATCCACTCTTATCGAATGTGGCAAGAAAAGTCATAAAATGGGGCAAAACTCACTTAACAAATTTTGGGCTCAATTGTGGTTGTAAGTTGAGGACTACATGCATTATGTTCCTCTGACCTTTCCACTCTTCCTCTTGTAGATCAACGTTGCAGCATCTTCTACGGGGCTCCCAATAAGCCACAGTATGTGTCTGCATTGTGCTCAGATGATGTCTGTCAGTGTGCCGAAGGTAAAGTTACCTGGATTTTAGATCAATGGTTTTAAGCTGGTTTTAAATTCAGAGGAACCCTTGGGCCCATGGACTGCCCTCCTCCCTCCAAAGCACAAAAACAACCCAAGTTTACTTCCACACGATTCACCGGAAAGTAGATTTTCAAGGGTTATTTAAAGTAATGCAGCTGATCTGCTGTCACATAGAACTGGGTCTATGACAATTTGTTGCAGCCAACTTGCTGTGGGACACGAGTTACCCTGATATCAAAGAAATGGTGGGATAGAATCATTAAAGAAAGGATGCAAAAGGAGGGACAGAATGAAATCTGAATGCCAAAAATTAAAACAGGTTTTTTATTTGATTTTAAATAATTAAACTGAATTGATAAACTGTCCTGTGGTCAATTCTTGCGCAGAGTTTGCCCGTGGCGAGTTGCCCTACCTAGGTTCAAGGAAGCCTCCGGAGGGTGGAAAACTGCCTCAAAAGAAGGCCGAAGTCAGCTGGCCAGCGTGCGTATGCCCGCTGGAGCTGACAGGGCAATGCCTCGCGTGCCCTAACAAATGACTACGGATGCCACCTGTGGCACACGTGCCATAGGTTCGCCATCACGGGTATAGCATTTCTGATGGTTGATGTCAAAATAGCTACCATGTAGGAGTGGGTTGCTGCCGGTTTTGCTATTGGTTCGTAACCCACGCGCTGCATGCACTTGCCCTGTTCAATGTAAATTGTTCTGCGCACGTCAGGGGTGGGTTGCCCCCAGCATTAATGCCAGGTTCAGTGTGCGCAAAAATTTCCAGCGACCCAGGCCCCCAAACAGGGCCGGATTTTCCTATAGGCTAACTAGGCTTCAGCCTAGGGCCTCAAGATCAAGAGGGGCCTTTTATTTTTATTTATTATCCGTGCCACATTTTTTATAAAGGTTACTACCAATTACAACATGTTTCATTTAATATATTGATATATATCACAGTAATGATGTATTTTATTATCTCTCATGTAATTTACAAACTTAAAAACGGGAGGTGAAAGGGCCCCATAAGTGGAGCAGCCTAGAGCCTCTTTTCATCTAAATCCGGCCCTGCCCCCAAACCACTACTGGTTCAGCCAAACCAGTCCAAACCGGTAGGAATCCACCTCTGGTGCCCATACACAGAACGATTTAGAGTGAACTGCGCACGTGCAGTGACTAAAATCCAACATGGCAGCAACATCAGCGGCGGCGAAGGAATCGGTTCAGGGGCATGTCAGGCCTGAGTCGCTGCCGGTCCTGCGACCCGGGCCTGAATTCCACTACCGGTCCAGCCGAGCCGGCAGCAACCCACTTCTGCTACTATGTTTGAAAAGGTTCTTTGAGGATGTGAAAACAATGTAAACGTCCTGTTGTTTTGTCCACTTTCTCCATTCTTTACTCACTAAAGCAACAACCTAAATTCCCATGTTCCTCTCTAAAGAAATCAGATTGTTTTCTCAGCCATCTTGACGTTAGATGCTAGATTCCCTCCCCTCTGATCAAAGGGGCATCCAGGAATCGGACCCTATTTCTTCTACCAAACAGGTGCCTGCCCACGCTTGAAGCGAACGCTGGAGGATGCAATCACAGAAGAGACACGGATGAACTTTGCCTGTTACAGCCCCCGCGTGCATTACGGTAAGAGCTGGGATTGGTCCTGGCAGCCTCACCCTCTGCGGCCCGTATATCTTGAACTGATTGCAATTTTCTTCCCTGAAAACCTGCAAATGTTGCTTATGCTCCCACCTGTGAAGACCTAGCATATCTCATAATTCAGTTCCTTGTGTCTTTTCCCTTCCTTCACGTGGCCTCATTTCATTTCTGAAAATGTTTTGGTCAATAGTGGCATGAGGGGAGCTGCCTATTGATCAGACTGAGACTTTTGCAGTTTTGCAAAATCTTTTCTCTCCCCCCATCTTCTCTCTCTCCCTCCCTCCCTCTCTCTTCTCTTTCTCTCTCCTCTCTCCCCCTCTCTCTCTTCTCTCTCTCCTCTTTCTTTCTCTTTCTCTCCCTCACTCTCTCCTCTCTCTCACACAACACTTTCCCTTCCTCTTTCTTCCCTCTCTCTCCTCTTTCTTTCTCTTTCTCTCCCTCACTCTCTCCTCTCTCTCACACAACACTTTCCCTTCCTCTTTCTTCCCTCTCTCTCCTCTTTCTCTCTCTTTCTCTCCCTCACACTCTCTTCTCTCTCTCTCTTCTTTCTGTTTCTCCCTCCCTCTTCTCTCTCTTCTCTCTCTTTCTTCCCCCTCTTTTCTTCTCTCTCTTTCCTCTTTCTCTCTCTCTCTTCCCTCTCTCTCCTCTTTCTCTCTCTCTCTTTCTCTCTCTCTCTCTTCTCTCTCCCTACCACTTTTCTCTCTTTCTCCCTCAGTCTCTCTTCTCTCTCTTCTCTCTTTCCTCCCCCTCTCTTTTTTTCCCTCTCTTATCTCTCTCTTCTTTCCTCCCCCTCTTTTCTTCTCTCTCTCTCCTCTCTCTCTCTCTTCCCTCTCTCCTCTTTCTCTCTCTTTTTCTCTCTCCTCTTTCCCTCCTTTTCTCTCTTTCTCCCTCAGTCTCTCTTCTCTCTTTTCTCTTTCCTCCCCCTCTCTTTTCTTCCCTCTCTTCTCTCTCTCTTCATTCCTCCCCCTATTTTCTTCTCTCTCTCTCCACTTTCTCTCTCTCTCTTCTGTCTCTCTCCTCTTTCTCTTTCTCTCTCTCTCTCTTTTCTCTCCCTCCCCCTTTTCTCTCTTTCTCTCTCAGTCTCTCTTCTCTCTTTCTCCCACTCTCTTCTCTCTCTCTCTTCTCTCTCTCTTTTCCCTTTCTCTCTCTCCCTCCCTCTCTCTTCCCTCTCTCTCCCCCCGACTCCCTCCCTGTCTCCCCTATTGTTTCCATGGAGAAGAGCTTTTGAAATTAAAAAGCTGCCAAAGTAAAGCAAATGAACAAAGGGAATTTTAATGAAGAAGAGCCCTTGCTCAGAAATAGCCTCCATGACAGTTTGTAGGTGGAGGTTGACGGGTTTCATCAAGAATGAGATCTTGTAGCACCTATCACACATTAGCTGGGAGGTGGCCCAACCCCTTCTTCTAAGATTCCATCCAAATTTGACCTGTCCCCTCCAAATTAAAGGAAGTGGCTAGTAGTGTTTTTCCCCCCCTGCTGGTCAGTGATGTTTAAATGGGACAGAAAACAAAGCCAGAAGAATCCGTCACTCCCTTTGGTTAACTTGACCTCAAAAAAAAAAAGTCAGCACCCCTTCCTGGGTTCATTACTTTAGCCCTGGGTTGTCAAACTCGATTTCATTGAGTGCTGCATCAGGACTGTGTTTGACCTCAGGGGGCCGGGGTGGGCGTGGCCAGCTCGACATCACTCGTGTCGGGGGCGCCTGTGTCAGCCTGAGCACTCCGCCAGCAAAAACAGGCTCCCGAGCCAGCTCCCCCTTCCGCTGCGACGGCCTCCTGCAACCTTCTGCCAGCGAAAATGGAGCTCAGGAGGGTTGTGCGGTCTGTTTTTGCTGACAGAGGCCCCGCGGGCAGGTCATTTACTGTTTCCAGGGTGGCCCCGCGGGCCAAATCTAAGCATCTCGTGGGCCGAATCTGGCCCGCGGGCCTTGAGTTTGACAGCCCCGCTTTAGAAGGATTGGTAATGTGTATGCCATCTTTTGTCCTGCTGCACGAGGGACAACATTTGAACTTGATGATCTGGAAAAAATCCCTAATTCTGACCGTCAGTAGGGCAAAAGATGACGGCTTTTGTCTCCTCTTCACAGCGTTCCTGGTTCGAGTGGAGCGCGAGAGCCGAGAAAGCGCTTTCCGGGTCTATGACGTTAAAATCAAGGAGCCCCTGCAATTCAGTGAGTAGCCTCCCTTTCATGGGGCTTTTGTTGCCCCAGTTTCATTACTGTCGGACAGTGATGGCTAATCTTTTTGGTGCCGAGTGCCCAAAGCGCACACGTACAACCCCAAAATGCAATGCAGGTGCCCTTCACTCATGCATCCCGCCCCCCTACGTATGCATCCCCCACACGTGCGGCCCACCTTCCCTTTGTCCCATTTTGGCTTCCAGGTTGCTGCAGCAGGCTTTCCAAGGTCAAAATGGGGGGCGGTGGGGGGCGCCTCGCACGGCACCCCCATGCCCTGTTTCAGCTTCC
Source organism: Natrix helvetica (assembly GCF_964273705.1). Lineage (NCBI taxonomy): Eukaryota > Metazoa > Chordata > Lepidosauria > Squamata > Natricidae > Natrix > Natrix helvetica. The sequence goes on along the minus strand of NC_138548.1, from coordinate 352,737,817 downwards.
AAGTTGGTGAAGGAGGCCTTCCAGGCCCAAAACAGGGTGCGGGGGTAGCGCACACATCAGTGGTTGGTTCCGGATCCTGTTCCAACCGATACAGTTGGAATGGGCCCGGCGGCGTCCACATGCAGTGCGTGCATGCATCCTAGCGCCCCCGCGACACTCCAACTGCTCCATGGAGTGTCACACAGGCGCTGTACGTGCCATGCATGGAAGCACGGAAGCCTTAAAAGACAGTTAAGGAGCTCGGGCAGGCAAGTGGCCCTCCGGAGCACCGGAACGGAACGGTATCCGGTGCTCCGGGCAGGCTACGGTACGCCTGTACCGGGGCATACCACCTGCAACCCACCACTGGCACACATGCACACAAACCACCAAAACGCAATGTGAGTGCCCCCGCACATGCAGTCCGCCCCCCCGTGTACTGTATGTGCGCATGTGTTCCCCACATGCACCCCAGCCCCCACACATGCGCTGCAGAGACCCCAAAACCAGCTGGCCAGCAGGAGGTGTGTGTGCATGTGCGCTGGAGCTAGGCTGGGGCGATGGCTGGTGTGCCCGCAGAGAGGCCTCTGCGTGCCACCTGTGGTACATGTGCCATAGGTTCGCCATCACGGCTGTAGGAGATTACCAGGTTGAACTGAAGAGAGGGGTCAAATGTGTCATCAGTTTCAAATCCCTTCGTGCCCACTTGAGATCTAATCCCAGCCCACTGTCAGAGTGGCTCCAGCTTAATCCCTAAGAAAGAGAGACCCTCGACTCCATAAGATTTAGAGAAGAGATACTTTTACTAGAGGTGCTGATGAAGGATGAAGCAAGCACTGAAGAAAAACCTCATGGGAATCATATGCAGGTAGTCCTTGACTTACAACAGTCCCTTTAGTGACCGTTCAAAGTTACAGTATCACTGAAAAAAGTGACTCATGACTATTTTTCACACTTATGACCATTGCAGCATTCCATGGTCACATGATCAAAATTCAGACTTTTGGCAACTGACTCCTATTTATGACGGTTGCAGTGTCCTGGGGTCATGAGATTCCCCCTTTGCAACCATCTGACAAACAAAGTCAATGGGGAAACTGGTTTCACTTAACAACCGTGTTCAACAACTGCAGTGATTGACTTAACAACTGTGGCAAGAAAAGTTGTAAAATGGGGCAAATGTCTCATTTAACAAATGTCTCCTTTAGCAAGCATAAATCTTGGGATCCATCGTGGCCGTACGTTGAGGACTATCTGTATTGAAAACAATCCCCAATGTCCAAAACCCTCCCCCCTGTGATTGACTTAACAACCGTGGCAAGAAAGGTCGTAAAATGGGGAAAACTCACTTAACAACTCTCTCGCTTTGCAACAGAAATTTTGGGCTCAATTGCAGTCATAAGTCAAGGACTATCCGTAGAAATAGGGCCAGTGAAAAAGCACACCCCCTTGTTAGATGCCTTCATTCCCCCTCCCCCCGCTTCCCAGATTTTCAGCCTTAGATTTTTTTCTCTCTGTAGCTACAGACTCCAGAATTGAAGTTGGCCAGATCCGTCGCTTTGTAGTTCGGGAAGCTTGCAAGACCCGCTTGGCTGCAGGCAAAGAATATTTGCTGATGGGACGTGATGGGGAAACTCGTGATTCAAATGACCGGTAAGTTGGAAAACAAGAAAGGGAAATTCAGTGGGTAGTGTGTTGTTAGAAAGACAGGAGGAGCAAATGCAGAGGTATGCAGTTAGAACAGTGGTGGGTTCTGGATCCCGTTCCAATCGATACGGTTGGAACGGGCCCAGTGGCATCCACATGGATGCGCGCATGTGTCTTAGCGCCTCCACGAGCCTCCGCCATGCTCCAGCTGCTCAGTGGAGCATCGCGCAGGCGCTGTATGCACCGTGCATTTGTGCAAAAGCGCCAAAGACTTAAAAGATCGGTAAGGAGCTCAGGCAGGCAGGTGGGCCCTCGGCAGCACCATACCGGAATGTTATCCGGTGCTCCGGGCAGGCTCCGGTACGCCCGTACCGGGGCATACCGCTTGCAACCCACCACTGAGTTAGAGGGCCTTGACATCAAAGGTGGTATGCTTTGGGTCACACTGATTCGGGCAAACCGGTAGTGGCGATGGCACGAGACTCCGCCTACCCACCCAGACGTCATCACGGACCTTTTGCACGTGCGCTCCCGCTCCCGAACCCGTTAGTGAAGCTAATAGGATACCATTACTGCTTGACATGTCTAGTCATGGTGCTTAAATACAGTTAAGTATAACAAGAACAATAAAACTTCAAATCAAAGAACTGTTATATAATAATAGCAACAGTCTTGAACCGATTACCTTTTATTAAGATCGTTGTTGTGCTCTTACTCTTGTGTGGGTATGTTTATATATTGAGGAAATGAGACAAAGCAAATTTGCCAAAAATTAAAATACCTTAAAAATAGAAAAGGAAAAAGGCAGTAATAATAAGGAAAACTACACTGATTTCTGACAACCCCATTTCTGTAGATTAGCTAGATAGAGGAATGCTAGAATGATGGATGGATGGATGGAGAGAGAGAGAGATGATAGATTATTTAGATATTTGGAGAGAGAGATGATAGATAGATAGATAGATAGATAGATAGATAGATAGATAGATAGATACGAATGGATGGATGGATAGATGGATGGATGGATGGATGGAGAGAGAGATGATTGTTTAGATATTTAGAGAGAGAGAGAGAGATGATAGATAGATAGATAGATAGATAGATAGATAGATAGATAGATAGATAGATAGATAGATAGATAGATAGATAGATGATAGATAGATATGGATGGAGGGATGGATGGATGGGCAGACAGACAGACAGATAGACAAGCAGACAAACAGACATAAATAGCTTTTGAAGACAAATAATGTTGTCCAGTTCATTTGTGGACACAAAAGTGGCTCTGCACAGAATCTAGCCAATGGGGGCACTGAAAAGACCATTGTAGTAACTGTGGATGTTATTCTATGATGCCACTCACAGTTTTCTATCAGTTTAGGTAGCCCCTGCCCTCAAAGTGTGTGGAAGCTTCATAGCATACAACTCGCCAGAGGGTTCCTAATTCCCTTGGCTGGATATCTCAGTGGCATAGGGTTTCTTTCACACATCTTGTTGTGCTCCACCTGAAGGACACTTCCCTAGACTCCAGAACACTGTAGAGCAGGGGTGTCAAACTCAATTTCATTGAGGGCTGCATCAGGGCTGTGGTTGACCTCGGGGGCAGTGGTGGGATTCAAAAAAAATTTTACTACCAGTTTTCTAGAACTGGTCAGAACCTGCTGAATACCATCTCTGCTCGGGGGGCCGGCCAGGTGTAGCCAACTGAGTGAATGTGGCCAATGGGGTGGGCATGGCCAGCTTGATGCCACTCCCCAAACTGTTTCCTCTTCTCATTGGGTAGACAGGGCCGAAGTGATGCGGGCTGGCCCTTTACATTTTCCAGGATGGCCCCATGGACCAGATCTGACCACATTGTGGGCTGAATTTAGCCCACGGGCCTTGTATTTGATACCCCTGCTGTAGAGCAACTGGCAAGTCATCCATTCTGATGACATGTCCCACCTCTTATCTGGGTTCTGATAATCAGGGACTCAATGCTGCTTCTCCGGCCCTTTGGGATGGAGTGTCATGCCAGGCCTGCAACTCAATGTTCTTTCTTTCTGCAGCCCCCAGTACCTGCTGGATAAGAATTCCTGGATAGAAGAGCTACCAGATTCTCGGCGTTGTAAAGCCACCCAGTATCGCAACACTTGCAGTCACCTTGAGTCTTTCACCGTCTCCTTCGGCATAAATGGCTGCCGCACCTGAGCCCAAATAATTCCCTGGGCCTTTGACTAACCCGATGCACCTTTTTTATGGAATACCCCCTGGCTGAAAACCTCTTGAACGCTGTGCTGTGATGGCCACTAACACTTTGTGATTAGACGATCTGAAGACACAAGAAGAGTCTATCGGCATCAAGCCGGAATAATAGAATTGGGAGGGACCTCAGAGGTCTTCTAGTCCAACCCCCTGCCCAAGCAGGAGATCCTGTAGCATTTACAATACAATACAATAGCAGAGTTGGAAGGGACCTTGGAGGTCTTCTAGTCCAACCCCCTGCCTAGGCAGGAAACCCTATACCGTTTCAGACAAATGGCTATCCAACATCTTCTTAAAGACTTCCAGTGTTGGGGCATTCACAACTTCTGGAGGCATTTTCTGTTCCACTGATTAATTGTTCTAACTGTCAGGAAGTTTCTCCTCAGTTCTAAGTTGCTTCTCTCCTTGATTAGTTTCCACCATTTCATACCAATGGCTGTCCAATCTTTTCTTTAAAACCTCCAGCGATGGAGCACCCACAATTTCTGGAGGCAAGTTTTTCCACTGTTTAATTGTTCCAATTGTCAGGAAATATCTCCTTATTTCTAGGTTGGTTCATTCCTTGGTTAGTTGTGTCGCTTCTTGTCTTGCCTTCAGTTGCTTTGAAGAGTAGGGTGATGGCCATCTTCTTTATGGCAGCCTCTTAGATATTGGAAGGCTGCTATCATGTCACCCCTAGTCTTTCTTTTCATCAGACATTTCCAATTCCTGCAACCGTTCTTCATATGTTTTAACCTCCGGGGGGCCCTAATCATCTCTCCTATTCTTCTCCGCATTGTCTCTGCCTCTTTTTTTAATATTGTAGCAACCAAAACTGGATGCAATATTCCACGTGTAGCCTTACCAAGGCATTTGATAAAGCAAACTGGAGCCATTTTTAAGAGAAAGCAGCCAGAGATTAAATTGCCTCTAAGTTGGGAGGTCTTTAGTAGAGTTTGGCTCAGTGTTGACAATCATTCCTTTCAAAGTGTTTCATTCTCTCCCAAATTATTGTTACCGCACAATCATTTTTGTTCTGATGTGCGTCAATTTCAGTGTTATTTTTTTTCCTAGCCAAAGCCCTCCACTGAATTGATTATTTATAATCAAAAGTGCTTCCCACCCGAGAATGAATTCTTTTCTGAACTCACTTTTTCTTGGCGGAAAAAAATAAGCCAAAGAAAATGAGGATATGTCATTGCTAAAAATAAGGAGCTCTCCCTCCCCCTTTCCACTTTCCTAATTTTGGGTTTCCCAGGGATTTATCACTATGTGTTCAACTTTCTGTTTGGCTGGACAGACCTCTCGATTCCACATTCTCTCACATTCAAATGTTTATAATCCAAGTCTTTTTGTTGGTTTCTGGAGAAGCTGAATTTTGATAAGTCCTAATCAAAAAAAAAATACTGTACAAAAATTCTCAGGGTTTGCAAGTTCACAAACCAAAGTTTTCAGTCATCTCCCAAGGCAGCAACTGTCTCGGTGCTGTGTAACACCACCAACCCCCATCCAAAACTCAGCTATTCTTTCAAGTAATCTGCTTAGCCATGCTGGTTAGGACTTAGGAATTCATAATCCAATGTATCTAGACTACTTTTGACCAAATAGGTGAGTCTTACAATGAGTTGGCACTGTTTTGCACTACTTTTTCATGCAATAAAATAGTTTACCTTCATTTTGTTTCCTCTTGCCATTTGTTAATTCTTGATTCTGCTAAGGATTCTGCCACTCCACTCTGATACTCCTGTAATGGCAGCTTTCTTGTATCCCAAGAAGTGGTGGGATTCAAGGTTTTTTTACTACTGGTTCTGTGGACCTGTCATGGCTGGGTGGGTGGGGCTTGGTGGCTGTGGCAGGGGAAGGATACTGTAAAATCTCCATTTCCACACCACTCCTGGGGGAAGGATATTGTAACATCTTCATTTCCACCCCATTCCTGAGGGAAGGATACTGTAACATCTTCATTTCCACCCCACTCCTGGGGGAAGGATACTGTAACATCTTCATTTCCACCCCACTCCTGAGGGAAGGATACTGTAACATCTCCATTTCCACCCCATTCCTGAGGGAAGGATACTGTAACATCTCCATTTCCACCCCACTCCTGGGGGAAGGATACTGTAACATCTCCATTTCCACCCCATTCCTGAGGGAAGGATACTGTAACATCTCCATTTCCACCCCACTCCTGGGGGAAGGATACTGTAACATCTCCATTTCCACCCAACTTCTGGGGGAGATGCACCTTTCCCCCCACAAAAAAGAGGGTGAAAATCTGGGTGCGTCTTATACACTGAACACAGCATTTTTGGTCTCCCGAAACCCCGCCCCCTTCACCAAAATGGCCGTGCAGAGCCTTTAGGAGGCTTTCAAAGTTCTCTTGGGTGCTGGGGGAGGGCTAGAATTTGCAAAAACTGGCCCGTTTTTTGCTCGTTTTTGCACATACACACCCAGCCCACAGGAGCACTCTATAAGCCTCCTAAAGGCTATGCATGCCCTGTTTTGGGCAAAAAACAGGACCATTTTCATAAAAAATGGGTCATTTTTTTGCTCTTCTCCCCCCCCCCCTCCAGCCCCCAGGAGCACTTTGCAGGCCTCTCAAACTCTCTGCATGCCCCATCTTTCACCAGAAATGAGGCATGCAGAGGGTTTGGGAAGTCTGCAGAGTTGAAAAACTTTTTTTTTTAATTTACTTCTTCAGAATCCTGGTGCGTCTTATACTCCGGTGCGTCTTATACTCCAAAAAATACGAATCTGCAGGTCAGCTAGAATGTCCTTTTGAGCTAAAAGCAACATTTCCACTTTGATGTTCACAAGAGACCTACTCTGCTTGGAAATAGCTCCAGGCACCAATTCCAAAGTCGTGGGACGAACCATGTTGAGGTTCCAACCCGAGAGGGTGGGTTTGGGGAACGGGAGAGAGTCTCAGGGAAGAAAAAACAGCTTTACAAACCATATTTAGGCCCACAAACCAGAATCTGTCCGACTCCGCCCTAGAACGTTGCTTGCCAAGAAAAACAACTTCATATTTGGGGAGGGGGAAAAAACACAGGTCTGGAAAGATATGATCCTTCATGGTTCATATAGGAGGAGTTGTTGTTTTTTTTACACAGTTTAACATTCCTGCAAAAAGAAACGAAATCGATTCTTAAAATTCACTGTGGTTGGGACAGCCTCCTCTGTGCTCTTTGTGGCTGGCAAAACAAAAATGAAGTACAGCTATACCATAAGCACTATTGCACTAAACATGTTGCAAAATATTAGTTTTAAAAAATACAAATGATAAAAAATGTGTATCTACCTGTGGTTTTTAACATGAATATATTATCGCTCTCATTGATGTCTTCATAAAGATAGAATAGAATAAAAGAATTGGAAGGGACCTTGTAGGTCTTCTAGTCCAACACCCTGCTTAGGCAGGACCTATACCATTTCAGACAAATGGCTATCCAATCTCTTCTTAAAAACTTCCAGTGTTGGGGCATTCACAACTTCTGGAGGCAAGCTGTTCCACTGATTAATTGTTCTAACTGTCAGGAAATTTCTCCTCAGGTCTAAGTTGCTTCTCTCCTTGATTAGTTTCCACCCATTGCTTCTTGTTCTACCCTCAGGGGCCTTGGAGAATAGTTTGACTCCCTCTTCTTTGTGGCAACCCCTGAGATATTGGAGCATTGCTATCATGTCTCCCCTAGCTCTTCCTTTCATTAAACTAGACATATCCAATTCCTGCAACCGTTCTTCATATGTTTCAGCCTCCAGTCCACTAATCATCTTTGTTGCTCTTCTCTGCACTCTTTCTAGAGTCTCCACATCTTTTCTACATCGTGGTGACCAAAACTGAACACAGTATTCCAAGTGTGGTCTTACCAAGGCATTAGAATTTTTCCCCCAAGGGAAGACTTTCCCCACAAGGGACAGGAATTTCGGCTGTAAGTTGTTGAAATCGAGCCAGCTCCATTCTCCTGAATAGGATTGGGTGGGGGGAGGTGTTGGCCAAAAGCAGAAAAATAGACACACATTTTGATCACGTGATGGGATGTAGCAACTGGTCATAAATGCAAGTAAGTTGCCAAGCATCCGAAATATGATCATGCGACCATGGGAAAGGACAGCATAAAGCACCCTTTCCAAGGCCATAATAGCTACAAACGGCCGTTAAACAATTGCCCATAATTCAAGGATTACCTGTGCTATTCATTCACCCTATGCGTCTCTGTTATTTCTGATCCACATTAATGCACACCATCAATTCAGCAATAATCCTGATAATTTTAAAAATAGGGAGGGGAAATGTACAGGTCCTATATGGCCCCCAGCAACCCATGTGTACCCCAAAATCACATTGACAATTCAGATGGTGCAATGATTCTGCTTTTCAAAGGTCTGGGTTAACAGAGTGATCAGCGCCTGGAATGCTGTACCTGACTCTGTTGTTATATCCTCTAACCCCCCCACAGCTTCAACCATAAACTGTCACCCCATTCCTAAAAGGTCCGTAAAGGCGGCATGCATATGCAGAACCAGTGTGCCTTCGACCCCTGTCCTGTCCCCATTTATTTGTACTCATTTCCCTTGTTCATGTCCATGTTTATACTTATACATGTTATTTTGTACACGTTTGACAAACTAAATAAAATAAAAAATATTTTTTTTTATTTTAGACCGCCCCGAGTCCCTCCGGGGAGAGGGGGCGGTCTAGAAATCTAATTAAATAAATAAATAAATAAATAAAATATATATTTTACGATGAAGGGCGTTTAAACAATTATAGTCAAATGAAAATGGAGGTATGATGATGGTAACACATATAAATATCTGAGTTAAAATACTTGAGTTAATATGAATTATGTTTGTTGACTGTGGAAGAGATGCACGAAAGCCTTTTTGTAACCAACTGATACACTTTCTAGAGTATGTAAAGACGGATGTGTTGTGTGTGTTTTGAAAATTAAAAATATTTTTTTCTAATTAAAAAATAAATAAATAAAATGAAGAGCAGAATAGAAACAGCTATCCTAGCGGTGAAATTCAGCAGGTTTGGACAGGTTCTGTACAACTGGTGGCGGTGTTTATCCACAGTTCGGAGAACCGGTAAATCGCACCACTGACTAGCCCTTCCCCTCCCTGCCCCTCCCCCTCCCATCTTTTCGCGCCTCGCCTGCCGAGAGTCACTCCCGAGGCATAGTTGCTGTTGCTCCCTGGTTCCTTCGCTTGCCTCGACCACACGGCCCAGCTGATCTCTGCTTGGTGAGTCTTCCTTCACTTCTCGCCTAGCTACGTCCCCCGTGGTTTTTCTCCTCCTCAGCAGTGGGGTCCATGGGAATCATTCCTGAATCTTGCCCTGGAGCAGCGAATTCCGGCAGGCTGGATGAGAGTATGAAGAGCCTGGCCTTGCAGTGCTTCCTTGATGGCCACACCCATTCAATCACATGATCCCACCACCATGCCATGCCACGCCCACCAAGCCACGCCCACAGAACTGGTAGGGAAAAATTGTGAATTTCACCCTTGCGTTATCCCTCTAAAGCAGTGGCTCTCAACCTGTGGGTCGGGACCTCTTTGGGGGTCGAACGACCCTTTCACAGGGGTCGCCTAAGACCATCGGAAAACACATATTTTCCAAAAAATATGGAAAACATGAAATAATTTTATGGTTGGGGGTCACCACAACATGAGGAACTGTATTAAAGGGTCGCGGCATTAGGAAGGTTGAGAACCGCTGCTCTAAAGCCTCCTTCTTCCATTCCTTTTTTTTTTAAAAAGAGGGGCTTTTAAGATCTGACCACTTATCCAAGGATGTTAGATGACCTCCAATTCTCCAAAAGAATGAAAACAGACCAATAGAAGAAAATATTTGTAACTCAGGATTAAAATGAGCCAAGGAGGTGATGTCATCGGTGCTAGTAAGGAGTGGGATTTGCTTTCAGTTTATATAAAAACAGATTGCTTTAAACTAAAAAGAGCTTTCATTTATCCGGATCCTTATTCTGCAATTATTTTCATTCCTTCTTTAAACATTCTGCCCCTGTTACGCTTGAATGTAAACCGTAGGTTTAATATCCATGCCACATTGGCAGCTGAGAATGAACAGGGCTGATTGGGTTAATTGGTTTCAAAATGATCATTATCGTGCTTTATCAGTCCCTCAGTTGAGTGCCGCAGCAAAAAAATATTTTCCGGTTACTTTCAGAACGCAGCCAAATACAAATTTTGGAACTAATTAAAAGATGTTGGCTTAAGAATATGGAGGAAACAGTCCTTCTCTTCCAGGAAGATAATAGTCTAATGATAGGGTTCCTTGCCAATGTTACTGCAGACATGTCAAAACCACATCTCTAGTAAAACGACAGAGGCGTAATTGCACTAATCTATTCTGCGGGCTTTTTTTTTTAATATGGAATTTTTAACAGAAAAACAAGATGAAAGACATAAGAAAACAACCATTGCTGATATCTAAAAGATTAACACATGGCAACTGGACCGAAAATTTATTAATTTAAGGCAGTGGTTCTCAACCTTCCCAATGCCGCGACCCTTTAATACAGTTCCTCATGTTGTGGTGACCCCCAACCATAAAATTGGTGTCTCGGTTCCTAAGACCATTGAAAATATGTGTTTTCTGATGGTCTTAGGCAACCCCTGTGAAAGGATCGTTCGACCCCCAAAGGGGTCCTGACCCATAGGTTGAGAACCACTGATTTAAGGCGTTTCGTTGCTCATTCAAACAACTTCATCAGTCAAAATTAAACAAAAAAAAAAAGATGGGCAGATAGTTAGAGAGTTGTCGGAATGTACCAATTCTCACCATACCAACTGCAGGGGTTTCTCCTCAAAATGTATTGCAATATGTCAATGAAGACTCGATCATCCAGGTGAGAAGTATCTAAAAAGGTTAAAGCATGGCGACTGGACCATAATTTGTTAATCTGAGATGTTTCATTGCTCATCCGAGCAACTTCATCTGTCTAAATAAAAAAAATTATTTAGGCAGAGAGTTAGAGAGTTGTCGAAATGTACCAATACCAACTGCAGGGGTTTCTCCCCAAAATGTATTGCAATATATTAATGAAGACTCAATCATCCAGGCCAAAAGTATTTAAAGGGTTAAATAATGGTAACTGGACCATAATTTGTTAATCCAAGATGTTTCATTGCTCATCCAAGCAACTTCATCTGTCTAAAATAAATAAATAAAATAAATAAAACAAATAAATAAAATGCAATAAAATACAATAAAATGCAATACAATAAAATAAATAAAATAAATAAATAAAACAAACAAATAAATAAATAAAATAAATAATAAATAAATAAATAAATAAATAAAATAAAACAAATAAATAAAATGCAATAAAATGCAATAAAATGCAATAAAATGCAATAAAATGCAATAAAATGCAATACAATAAAACAAATAAAATAAATAAATAAAATAAATAAAATAATAAATAAAAGAAATAAAAGAAATAAAAGAAATAAATAAAAGAAATAAATAAATTAAATAAATAAATAAATAAATAAAATAAAATAATAAATAAATAAAATAAATAAAATAAATAATAAAATAAATAAATACACACATATATAAATACATACATAAATACATAAATATCATTACAGATCATCTCACTCTGGATGAAGAATGTGTGGAGAGAAAAAGACTTGTAAGAAAGTATTCTTGAGGCTGGTGCTTGTAGAAAAAAAACAAAGATCCATCTTAGTTAGGAAAAAGTTTAACTCAAGTCTATTGACAGATAAGATCTTTCACGAGCTCCCTCCATCAACCAGATAGGTAGCTTAGCTGAGCGGGTGAAAGTTAGCAGAGAAAGGAGATTGGATCAAAAGAGGAAGGAAGTGCTGAACACCCAAGATTTTCAATCTAACCAACTGAACACCTTCAAACACGCCACATCGGTCTTTGAGACAAAGAAGCTAAAAGCGCAGAATCCCTCCGCTGCCTGGGTCTGCATCTGTTGCTCCTAGGGGCTTATTGTCACTCGCTACGATCCCCGCTAATCTTTCCTGCATCGCTCCAATTTTAATATGTGTGCTGATGAGCAAGCAGAGTCAATAGGCTTATAGGTGCAGAAAGCTGGTGCTGGCAAAAGATGAAGGCTGACCATGGAGGAGGAGGTGGAGGAGGAGGAGGAGGAAAGGAAGGAAGGAAGGAAGGAAGGAAGGAAGGAAGGAAGGAAGGAGAAAGAAAGAAAGGAAGGAAGGAAGGAAGGAAGGAAGGAAGGAAGGAAAGAAAGAAAGAAAGAAAGAAAGAAAGAAAGAAAGAAAGAAAGAAAGAAAGAAAGAAAATAAGTAAGTGTTGGAAGAAATGTCCATCTGGGTTCATGGAAGTTGCTTGGAAAGAAGGTTTATGGATGAACAGGATCACAGGACTTGAGATCCTGGGCAAAAAGGGCAGAGATGCTGAGAGTGCCTGAGTTTTATGCCCTCTGTTGGGCTTTGAATTTGAGCTTGTATTCTGACTGGTTGTCAGACTCCCATGGGGCCAGGCAGGGGTAACTTTGTAGGTTGTCTTTTGAGTCCCAGGCTTGGTTAACTCTTGCTGGGTGATGATGTTATGAAAGGGCTTTGGGCAATTCCTGTTATATCCTCGACTTGCAACCTAGCAGCCGGCAACAGCCAAGCCAAGCCTGATTGGCTAAGATGCGGCTTGGCTAAAAGTGGGCTGCTTAGGTCGTTCCCATTGGCTACCCTGCTTGACAGTTCCGTATAAATAGCTGTCAAGCAAGGAAGGTACTGAATCGCCTGTATATAGTTCTTACTGCCTTTCTGTTGCAATAAACGCTGTTCAATCGCCTCAGAAGTGTCTCAACTCATCTCTTCGGCCAATCCTCTAAAATTCACCTGCCTGAAGGAGGTGGATCTTTGTTGTATAGAAAAGACCGGCCCAGGCCTGAATGGCCCATTGACAAAGGGGTGGGGCTGAGTTTCTGCCTCCCTTTTAGGTGAAATATTCCGCCCTTTTAATATTTCCTAAAATATCTCATTTTCCTAGGAGAGGGGTGGGTGCTAACTTCCTATGAAAGAAAGAAAGAAAGAAAGAAAGAAAGAAAGAAAGAAAGAAAGAAAGAAAGAGCAAGAAAGAAAGAAAGAGAGAGAGAGAAAGAGAGAAAGAGCAAGAAAGAAAGAAAGAAAGAAAGAAAGAAAGAGAGAGAGAGAGCAAGAAAGAAAGAAAGAGAGAGAGCGAGCGAGAGAGAGAGAGAAAGAAAGAAAGAAAGAAAGAAAGAAAGAAAGAAAGAAAGAAAGAAAGAAAGAAAGAAAACTCAAGGGTTGGGAACATAAAGCACTCTGAAGGCCACTATTGTAGGTTTCTCCTCAAATGGCTGCTATGTGGTATCTGAAAGCACTCTGGTGCCTTCTCATACTTCACAGCATTTCTTTAAGACCAGCGGGGATCCAAATCTACCACAAAGAACCCATGTCACAAGGTTGTGATGTCTGGCTAGGAAGCTTGTCTCTGGAGAAGAGTATTGAGGGATGGGTATCAGGGTTCATTCCTTGAACATCCAAATGCTATGGTGCTTTCAAAGAATGGGTCCCATTTTGGACAGTACAGAGTGAGGACTCAAAAGGCCTAGACTCTAGGTCCCTCAAGCCTTCGGAGCACTCAAAACGACCCTCCGAGCAAACCGGAAGTCACTTCTGGTTTGCTCGAAGGTTCGTTTTGACTGCTCCGGAGGCTTCAGGGAAGCCTCCTGAAGGTCCCTGAAGCCTCCGGAGGGCTTCCAGGGGGGCAGGGGAGGCTGTTTTTGCCCTCCCCAGGCTCCTATAAAGCCTCTGGAGCCTGGGGAGGGCCGAAAAAGCATGAAAAAAATGGGAGGGAGCGCCTGTAGTGTGCCCATGCGCACTGGGGGGGTTACGCATTGCATTATGGGTGCGGCATGCCCGCATACTACCCCCCTGCGCTCCCCCCACTTATGGCACGCGAGCCAAAAAAGGTTCGCCATCGCTGGCCTAGAGCCCGGGAGAAGAACATTTTCTCTCCCAAAGGGTTGGAGAAATGTTGTTTATATGAGCAAGACTGAGTTGTGAGACTTTGGTGGACGCTAAAAGAGAAACCCTTTTGTTGCAATGCAAATGTCCAACTTCCAATTTCATGTTGTGTCTTGCAAAGAAATAAGGTGACCAACTTTTTTACAATGAAAAGGAGGACAAAACACGTTCTATTGTCCAAAATGCTAAGGTGACCAACTTTCTTACAATGAAAAGGAGGACAAATAAATTGGAAAAAATATATCGTAAATAAAAGAAATATTTTATTCATTGCAACAATAATACACTAAAATATGATATATGCATAATAAAAACATTTGCAACATTTTATATTGTAATTATGCTTACATGCCTGTTAATTATTATTTAAATGAGTACTTTTCCATTGAATTAATATTTTTTGTCAATGTATCATCTTCTAACAATATATTGGAAATATCTGAACAAGAAATATCCTTCATATTGGATTTTACGGCAAGTGCTGCAGCTAGAGTATCAACATTCAATCTCGATTTCTCACTTGTCAAAAATCAGTGGCAATTGAAAAAAACTCTTTCAACTGCTGCATTAGTTCCAGGGCAGCACAACGTAAATTGAACAAGTATAAATAAATGTTCACATGGAATATGTTTATTTTTGAAATGGCTGAAAATATCCACCCATCTTTTATCAATTTCAACGTTTTGATTTTCCCATTGTATTAATTTTTCAGAATTTAAATATACATTCAGTCTTCTAATTTCTTCAAAGAGACAATTGTCATCTATTTTAATGTCTAGCATTTCTTTAGATAAAAATTCAACACAAGATTCAATATCTGTTCAATATACTTGTGATGAAGTAAAAAAAAACACCATTAAAAACTGTTTAATAAAATACGTCACTTAACGCGCAACAGATTAGCCTTCAAATATCAAAAAGGAGGACATGTAGGAGGACACTTTTCGAGGGAGGACAGAACTTACAAAAGAAGGACTGTCCTCCCTAAAGGAGGACGGTTGGTCACCTTAAAAGAAAAGCTTTCGCCGAAGAAACAGCCCAGCCCCCCCCCACACCCTCTCTTTTCCTTTTTTTAAAATCGTTCTTTGCCTGCCCTCCCCCTTTTAGCTGAAACCCACTAAAAGCTGCTTTGTGCAATCTGGCTTTACCACAGTCATCTCTTGTGGGAAGAGAAATAGTTCCGAACAAGTTCTGGAAAATACAACAACGAACAGAGACGCCATTGCCGGGCACAGAAGAGAGGATTCCTCGATTCGACTTAGATAAAAATAATATTGCTTACTCCGAACCGCTTTTGCCTTTCACCGCTTTTTATCTTTTTCCCTACAGATCCCCGGGCTACCAGCTCCATCCCCACTTGTTTCCTTGGCTGCAATGTTCATAAGCTTTTTTGAAACCTAGTTTGTGCCCCCAAACTCTCATTGCAGTCAGGTGAGACTTCCAAAAGGGCCCCGATCCTTTGATAGCTATCTGCAGCCTCTGTCCACAAATTATATTTGATAAGTAGGCAGCGAGAAAGACAGAGCGAGAACATAATTCAAATCGGTTGATCAAGAGGCTATCTCCTTCCCATGTTGATGACCGCTTTCCAGTGGTGGGATTCAATTTTTTTTACTACCGGTTCTGTGGGCGTGGCTTGGTGGGTGTGGTGTTACTGGTGGGTATGACAGGGGAAGGATACTGCAAAATCCCCATTCCCTCCCGATCAGCTGGGACTCGGGCGGCAGTTAATAGAAGGGGGCGGGGCCAGCCAGAGGTGGTGTTTACCGGTTCTCCGAACTACTCAAAATTTCCACTACCGGTTCTCCAGAACTGGTCAGAACCTGCTGAATTCCACCTCTGCCTCTTTCTGTCGGTCCAAGGTAGAAATCGTCCTCATAAATTTTATAACAGTATGGCACGCTGGATTAACTGCAACGGACAAGAAGGCACTACAGAGAGTGATCAATCCAGCACAAGAAACCATTGGTTGGCCTCTAACACCACTGGATGACATCGCCAGGTCTCGCTGCTTTAACAGAGTAAGGAAGATACTCAGAGATGATTCACACCCTGGTCAGTGTCTCTTTGTACATCTACCATCGGGCAGAAGACATCGAAGCATAGCCAGCCGAACAAATCGGTTTAAAAATAGTTTCTATACTTGGGCTGTCAGACTCTTAAACGCAACCACAATCACTCCACGCACACGCAGAAAGGTATGACTAGTTTTTCTTTCTTTCTCTTTCTTTCTTTCTTTCTTTCTTTCTTTCTCACTTTCTTTCTCTTTCTTTCTTTCTTCTTTCTTTCTTACTTTTTTCTCTTTCTTTCTTCTTTCTTTCTTACTTTCTTATTTTCTTTCTCTTTCTTTCTTTCTTTCTTTCTTCTTTCTTTCTTTCTTTCTTTCTTTCTTCTTTCTTTCTTACTTTCTTTCTCTTTCTTTCTTTCTTTTTCTTTCTTTTCCCCGAATTACTTGCATAGGGATTTACTATTTATAGTAAATAATATGTTTACACAAACAACATACTATTTATGTTGTTTGTATTTTTTGTCATGGATTGCACCAATGAGGCTAAAACCAATTTCATTGTATACTTAATCTACAATGAGAATAAAGGCTATACCAGTGATGGCAAACGTTTTTCTGCTTGGGTACCAAAAGGGCGTGTGTGCATGCCCACACCCATAATGCAATGCTCTCCCCCTATGCATGCACGCACAACCCCCTCCCCGTGCTTCCCCCGTGCATACGGGCAGGTCTTACTGAAGCCTCCAGACTTCTGGTAGGCCCATTGGACTCTTTTTCGCCCTCCCCAGGCTTCAGGAAAGCCAGTGGAGGGCGAAAAACAGGCCAAAGTTCCCAAGTTGGGAAAAGAACTTCCGGTTGGCCCGTTGGGGTGTTTTTCACCCTCCCCAGACTCCGGGGGCTTTCTTAAAGCCTGGGGAGGGCAAAAATGGCCTCCCCCACCCTCTGGAAGGCTGAAAATCAGCTGACTATGCACACTGGCACTGACATAGGGCAATGCCTCGCGTGCCCTCAGATATGGCTAAGCATGCTACCTGTGGCATGCGTGCCATAGGTTCACGATCACAGGGCTCTACTCTACTCTGCTCTATGGTGTTGGTGTTGGTGTTGGCTTGGTGTTCTTTTGTTTGTTCAGCTCTATCCAAGAAACGTTGTCTTCTCCATAAAAGAAAACAGAAGAACTCACAATCTAGGTAGGCCTCCACTCACAACCATTCATTCAGTGTCTGTTCGAAGTTCCAACAGCATTGAAAAAAAGTGACTTATGACCATTTTCCACACTTACAACCATTGCAGAAAGCCCATGGGCACTTGCTCGACATTTGGACACTTGGCAAGCGGCTCATATTTATGAGACGGTTGCAGTGTCCCGGGCAGGGGTTGCATTCAACCGGTTCGCCCACTATGTCCATGCCTACCCAGCAACCAGGCAGAGAACAGGTTGCTAAAATGTTTGAATCCCACCCCTGGTCCGGGGTCACGTGATCCCCCTTTGCGACCTTCTGACAAGCAGATTCAATGGGGAAGCCAGATTCACTTAACAACCCCGTCACTAACTTAACAACTGCAGGGAATCACTTGACAGCCGTGGCAAGAAAGGTTATAAAATGGGACAAAACTCACTTAACAGACTCGCTTAGCAACAGAAGCACTGGGCTCAATTGTGATATTGTCAGTTGAGGACTACTTACCTCTGTGCAGGTTCCCACTTGCTTGCGTCCTTCAATAGTTCGATTCTCACCAGGCTCAAGGTTGACTCAGCCTCCCATCCTTCCGAGGTGGGTAAAATGAGGACCCAGATTGTTGGGGGACAATAGGCTGACTCTGTAAACCGCTTAGAGAGGTCTGCAAAAGCACTATGAAGCGGTATATGCAGTAAGTTTAAATGCTATTGCTACTTGCGTTGTGATTTTTAGTTCTGATTTACAGGGTGTCTTTAAAATCCTTGTGCAGTTTTCACTGTTAATAATATCACTTCCATACAAGAAGTAATGGGTGGAACATGTTTATTTACAGGAACGTTAGCTTTCAACATATTCACACCATCATCTGAGATACAAAACATAGCAGAAGTCTCCAAAGGAGCTCTGATAGACTTCTTACCCAGAGGTGGAATTCAGCAGGTTCTGATCAGTTCTGGAGAACAGGTAGCAGCAATTTTGAGTAGTTCGGAGAACTGGTAAATACTACCTCTGGCTGGCCCCGCCCTCTTCTATTCTCTGCCTCCCGAGTTCCAGCTGATTGGGAGGAAATGGGGATTTTGCAGTATCCTTCCCCTGGAGTGGGGAGGGAATGGGGAATTTGCAGTATCCTTCCCCTGGAGTGGGGAGGGAATGGAGATTTTGCAGTATCCTTCCCCTGGAGTGGGGAGGGAATGGAGATTTTGCAGTATCCTTCCCCTGGAGTGGGGAGGGAATGGAGATTTTGCAGTATCCTTCCCCTGGAGTTCGGAGGGAATGGAGATTGTACAGTATCCTTCTCCTGGAGTGGGGAGGGAATGGAGATTTTGCAGTATCCTTCCCCTGGAGTGGGGAGGGAATGGAGATTTTGCAGTATCCTTCCCCTGGAGGGGGGAGGGAATGGAGATTTTGCAGTATCCTTCCCCTGGAGTGGGGAGGGAATGGAGATTTTGCAGTATCCTTCCCCTGGAGTTCGGAGGGAATGGAGATTGTACAGTATCCTTCTCCTGGAGTGGGGAGGGAATGGAGATTTTGCAGTATCCTTCCCCTGGAGTGGGGAGGGAATGGAGATTTTGCAGTATCCTTCCCCTGGAGTGGGGAGGGAATGGAGATTTTGCAGTATCCTTCCCCTGGAGTGGGGAGGGAATGGAGATTTTGCAGTATTTATTTATTTATTTATTTATTTATTTATTTATTTATTTATTTATTTATTTATTTATTTAAACTTATTAGTCGCCCCCTCTCCCCACAGGGACTCGGGGCGACGTACACAAGCAACAGTCAAAACAGTGTCATACAGAGGAGGTAAAAAATAAATAAATAATTACAATACTAAAAAAGGTTAAAACCTCAATAACATTAATAGTTTAAAAACTAAAATTAACAATTAAAAATGACCTAGGGGTGGATAAGTTGTCAAGTTAAGCCAGGCCGGCTAGCCGAAACAGATGGGTCTTCAGTTTACTGCGGAAGGAGCGGAGATCGGTTGTTGTTCTAATGTCTGGGGGGTGGTCGTTCCAAAGGGTAGGGCCTGCCACAGAGAAGGACCTACTCCTGGGCACCGCCCTCTGACAATCTCTAGAGGACGGCACCCGGAGGAGACCCTCTCTGTGTGAGCGAATGGGCCGCAGGGATGTATGGGGCAGGACACGATCCCGCAGGTAACTAGGCCCTATGCCATGGAGCGCTTTGAAGATGGTAACTAACACCTTGAAGCGCACCCGGTAGGCCACAGGAAGCCAGTGCAGCTCGCGCAGGAGCGGTGTTATATGGGAGAACCTCGATCTCCCCATAATTACCCGCGCGGCTGCATTCTGGACCAACTGCAGTCTCCGGGTGCACCTCAAGGGGAGCCCCATGTAGAGAGCATTGCAGTAGTCCAGGCGAGACGTCACCAGCGCGTGAGTGACTGTGTGCAAGGCCTCCCGGTCCAAAAGGGGTCGCAATTGGCGCACCAGGCGAACCTGGTGGAACGTCCCCCTCGCCACGGCTGCCACATGATCTTCCATAGCCAGCCGGGCATCAAGGAGGACGCCCAAATTGCGTGCCCGTTCCACCGGGGCTAATTGTTCATCCCCAATGGCCAGCGATGGAATGTGCTGGTTGTACCGGGGTGCCGGAAGCCACAGCCACTCTGTCTTGGAGGGGTTGAGCCTGAGCCTGTTGTCACCCATCCAGACCCGCACAGCTTCCAGACAACGGGACATCACTTCAACAGCCTCGTTGGGGTGGTTTGGGGTGGAAATATACAGCTGAGTGTCATCAGCGTACAGATGATATCTCACCCCAAAACCACGGATGATCTCGCCCAGCGGTTTCATATATGTGTTGAACAGGAGAGGCGAGAGGATCGACCCCTGTGGGACCCCACAAGTAAGGGGCCTCGGGGTCGACCTCTGCTCCCCTGTCAACACACATTGCGTCCGGCCAGAGAGGTAGGAGCGGAACCACCGCAATATGGTGCCCCCGATCCCCAACCCCTCCAGACGGCGCAATAGGATACCATGGTCGATGGTATCGAAAGCCGTCGAGAGGTCTAATAGGACAAGGATGGAGGAACAACCCCCATCCTTTGCCCTCCAGAGATCATCCACCAACGCGACCAAGGCCGTCTCCGTGCTGTGACCGGGCCGGAAGCCGGACTGGCGCGGGTCTAGATAATCATCTTCCTCCAGGTGACGCGGGAACTGCTGAGCCACCACACTCTCAACAACCTTTGCTAAAAAAGGAAGGTTGGAGACAGGACGATAATTTGCTAGCTCCAATGGGTCCAGAGAAGGCTTCTTGAGCAGGGGTCTCACCACCGCCTCTTTCAAGGCGGTTGGTAAAAGGCCCTCACCCAACGAAGCGTTCACCAGTCCCAGTAGCCAGCCTCGTGAACCCTCCCAGGAACCCAGTACCAACCAGGAGGGACACGGGTCCAATAAACATGTGGTGGCTCGCAGTCGCCCGCGCAACCTGTCCAAATCTTCGGTGACAACAGGGTCAAACTCCTCCCAGTGTGGAATCTCAAGACTAGCCTCGGACGCCCCCTCTGGAGTACTGGAGTGGGTCCACCCCCTCCGGATCTGATCAATTTTATCCTGCAGGTATTCCCCAAACTCCTCTGCCCTGCCCTGCAATGGGGGGTCCCGCTGTCCCTGCGATAGCAGGGAGCGGGTCACCCGAAACAGGGCGGCAGGGCAGTTCTCTGCGGATGCTATAAGGGTGGCACAATATTGACGTTTGGCCACCCTTATTGCCACAAGGTAGGTCCTTAAGTAGGCTCTTACCTCTGTTCGATCGGATTCGGAGCGGGAGGATCTCCACTTGTTCTCTAGGCATCTCCTGTGGCGTTTCATCGCCCTTAGCTCCCCGTTAAACCAGGGGGCTCGGGTCGATCGTTGCCATCGGAGAGGCCGCAAAGGCGCAACCCGGTCCAAGGCCCCGGCGGCCGCACTGTTCCACGCGGCCACCAGGTCCTCCGCCCGGGAGCGGGACAGGTCTGCAGGAGGTGGCCCAAGCTCCGCCTGGAACCTATCTGGTTCCATCAGACGCCTGGGGCGGAACCATCTGGGACCATCTGGTTCCGCCTCCCCGCAGCGGGGAGTAGCGCCAGGGAAGTCCAGTTGGAGAAGTGAGTGATCTGACCATGACAGGGGCGTGATGACTAAATTCCCTCTTCCCAGATCACTCGTCCACTGGTCGGAGACAAACACAAGATCCAGTATGTGGCCTCTTTCGTGTGTGGGGTCCCGAACTACTTGAGTCAGATCCATGGCTGTCATGGAAGCCATGAATTCCCGGGCTGCCTCGGATGCCTCTCCCGTCGACGGCAGATTGAAATCCCCCATCACTAATAACTTGGGGGTCTCAACCGCCATCTCCGCGATCAACTCGAGGAGTCCGGGCAGGGCCGTTGATGTATGGCGGGGAGCCAGGTATACTATCAACAGACCCAACTGACTCCCTGGGCCCCATTTCACGCCCAGAGACTCACAACCAGATGTTTGCGACACAGTGAATTCTCTTGGAGCCAAATCTTCCCGGATGATTATCGCTACCCCACCGCCCCTACCCTGGGCCCGTGGCTGATGGAATACCCAGTAACCTGGAGGGCACATTTCCCCAAGGGGCAACCCCCCCTCTGGGCCCAACCAGGTTTCCGTTATTCCTGCGAGGTCCGGCTCCCCCTCTGAGATCAAGTCCCTGATGAGGGGGGCCTTGTTAACCACGGACCTCGCGTTACATAACATCAGCCTAAGGCCCAGGCTTTGCCGATCCTGTCCACCTAGACTGCAGGGGTTGGTACAAGCGACCGGGCGTGTCCAACAGCCCCGGTCTCCCAACCGACCATGCGTTCTTCTGGTGTCCTCGCGCCCGCCCCTCCCTACGACCGTCTCCTTCCCCTGGAGTGTGGAGTGGAGATTTTGCAGTATCCTTCCCCTGGAGTGGGGAGGGAATGGAGATTTTGCAGTATGCTTCCCCTGGAGTGGGGAGGGAATGGAGATTTTGCAGTATCCTTCCCCTGGAGTGGGGAGGGAATGGAGATTTTGCAGTATCCTTCCCCTGGAGTGGGGAAGGAATGGAGATTTTGCAGTATCCTTCCCCTGCCACATCCACCAAGCCACACCCACCGAACGAATAGTAAAAAAATTGAATCCATTCTTGAAACTGTTCTTACCCTAGAATTTTATCTAGTAGAATTTTATTTCGATCTTGAATTTATTCCCTCTCTATTGCAATTTATAGATGGTTTAAATCTTCTTGAAAATTAAAACTGCACAAGAATATTATACCATATTTATCTTGTCCATTTTGAACCCAGGTGATGGATTTGGGAATTATATGCCAGAGTCAACTTGCTGGAGCAGATCATAAACTCTGCAAATGAATCAATGTCAATGCATCAATCTCTTCTGTAACCTCCAAAATCTCCTGCCTGTGGCAACTTGTCTCAATTTGTTTTATATTAGGATGTGCCTAACAGGGTGGAGCTACTTGGCCAAGTATGTGACCAGCCCAGACTGTACTCTACATCGTTGTTTCATTTATCTAGATACAATTAGCAATAGCACTTAGACACCACTCCACAGTGTTTATCATCCCTCTCTAAGCAGTTTACAGAGTCGGCCTATTGCCCTCAACAATCTAGGTCCTCATTTTACAGACTTCAGAAGGACGGAAAGCTGAATCAATCTTGAGCCGGTGAGAATCGAACTGCTGGCAGTCAGCAGAATTAGCCTGCAATACTGCATTCTAACCACTGCACCACCACTGGTTCTTAATTGACCTTGTATGGGCTTTGAGTCCCAGAATTCCCCAGCAGAGCAGCCATCGTTACAGTGGATTTGGGGAGCTGAAGTTCATTGGACAAGAAGATCACTTGGAGAAAGTTGCTGTATCACACCTACTTCTTTCCCTGCAGAGAAAAATTACATATTCCTTTTTCACATTAGCTGGCTGAGGAATTCTGGGAGCTGAAGTCCACCCATCTTAAAGTTACTAGGTTTGAAAAATACTGCTGTAAGGAATAAGAGATCCTCACAGATTTTTTATGACCTGGAACAATGTTTCTCAACCTTGATAACATTAGGTGTATGGGCTTCAACTCCCAGAATTCCCCAGCAAGGATGCCGGTTAGAGAATTCTAGGAATTGGAAGTCCACACATCTTACAGTTGCTACGTTTGAAATGCACTGCACTGCACTAGGCAGATTTTGCTGGCTTGAGAACTCTGGGAGTTGAAGTCCACGCATCTTAAAGTTGCCAAGGTTAGGAAACTGTTCTGACCCCCCCTCTCGTATACCAAGTCACTCCAACACAAAGTCTCTTCAAGATGTTTATTTACATACAGGTTCAGCCTTGGCAGCAATCCAGCCTGCCAAGGTCAAGATAGCACTTTGGGCAGCAATCCAGCTACAGCGAACCCTTTGGCAGCAATCCAGCTACCAAGATCCAGATAACCACCTTGGCAGCACTCCAGCCTGCCGAGGTCCAGGGAACAGATTGGCAGCAATCCAGGTAAACACTTTGGCAGCAATCCAGTCTGCCAAGCTACGACACAGATCTGAGAGCGTCTCCAACTCTAATGATCAGTTGATTCCTGCAAAGGGCGTGTCCACAAGCAGCCCCTTTATAATCTGGAGAGGAGTCTAATTATCAGCAGCTGAGAGCAATTACCTCCTGTAACTGCTCAATTGCTCCTTACGCCGGGTAGCACGCCGGTAACGAGCATCTAATAACTGTCCCGTGATTCCTCCCCACTGCTCCAAGGCATGACATCAGGAGCCCCCTTCCTTTGGCTTTCACCACTGCTCCATGCCTCAGGAGCCTCCTGGTGGCCAACCAGCCTCTCTGCGCCCTGCTCAGAGTCGGAACCCTGTCCAGGGTCCTCCACATCCTCCTGAGCCGACTCATAGTGACCCTCGCTGTCTGAGTCTGGTGGCAACTTGAACGGCTCCTGCTGAGCCACAACAGGAAACATTATTCTAAAGCTAACTCCAGTCTCATATGACCATTGACCATACTGGTTTGGATTTCACTGGGGTGAAATCCAATTACCTTTGCTACCAGTTCGATAGCAATGTGAGCTCTTTGCCCATACACGGTGCCTTAGACCAGGGGGGGAAATGCTACCGGTTCGGGCCGGTTTGCCCAAACTGGTAGAAAAAAATGCTTTAAAAAGTAAAAATAATTTCCGACAATCAGCTGTGCAACAATCAGCGGTGCTGCCCGATTGTCAGAACTTTTAAAAATCTTTTAAAGCATTTTTAACTACTGGTTCTCTCAAGTTAAAAAAGGTTTAAAAAGTTTTTTTAAAAAGTTCCAAAGATCAGCTGTGGGACAATTAGCTGTGTCACGTGATCGTCGGAAGTTTTTTTTTTCTTTTTAACTTTTAAAAACATTTTTAAATTACTGGTTCCGGCAAACCAGCCCAAATTGGTAGGATTTCACCCCTGGGTTTGGAGCTGGTGAATATGGTAGGCTAATACGTGGAAGGCCACTTCAAGCTTCTCTTCTGTTCTTCAGATCCGAGATGAGCAAGCTTTTCTAGACTGGGATGCCCACGGGGTGGCTGACTATCTCTCATTCTGAGGACAACTCTCCAAAGTTATAGCCAGAGCTACAACAGACACTCACAGCTGATTCATCACAAGACCCTCCCTTGACACACCCACACCTGAAGCCCTTATAAACAGAACACTGACACTGACATCTCCTAAACTCCGCTGATGATGTTACTTAGCCTGGTAACAAGAGGTTCAGAAACCAACCCACCAGCTAAAAGAACGAACTTTAATACTACATTTTTTTAATTTGTCTACATTTAAATGGATTTCAAACTAAATTTTGCTGACAAAATTACACCTTATCAGAGGTGGATTGCTGCCAGTTCGGCCTGGATCGGGCGAACCGGTAGTAGCGGCGGCGGGAGGCTCCTCCCAATGAAACTGGTAGTGGAAAAATTGGCAACCCACCACTGCACCTTATCATGCTACTAAGAGTATCTTCTGGGAGTATCTGGGGCTTTGCAGAGCAAGGATTTTGCAACTTAATTTAGATCAGTGCTTTTCAAACTTGGCGGGGGGAATTGACTTGAAAAACACTGGTTTAGCTGGTCTCCTTTGCTTCCTAAGGGTATAACAGTGTTCACCTTTTGATAGTTATACAATACAATACAATAGTAGAGTTGGAAGGGACCTTGGAGGTCTTCTAGTCCAACCCCCTGCCTAGGCAGGAAACCCTATACCGTTTCAGACAAATGGCTATCCAACATCTTCTTAAAGACTTCCAGTGTTGGGGCATTCACAACTTCTGGAGGCATTTTCTGTTCCACTGATTCATTGTTCTAACTGTCAGGAAGTTTCTCCTCAGTTCTAAGTTGCTTCTCTCCTTGATTAGTTTCCACCCATTGCTTCTTGTCCTACCCTCAGGTGCTGTGGAGAATAGTTTGACTCCCTCTTCTTTGTGGCAACCCCTGAGATATTGGAACAATGCTATCATGTCTCCCCTAGTCCTTCTTTCTCTTAAGCTAGACATACCCAGTTCCTGCAACCGTTCTTCATATGTTTTAGTCTCCAGTCCCCTAATCATCTTTGTTGCTCTTCTCTGCACTCTTTCTAGAGTCTCAGTTAATATAATTACAGACAAGGAATTAGCTCTTTCTTCCGCCCCATCTCCAGCTCGTTGATAATGTCGACACATTGCCTCAGCAGACTTCGCCAACACACATTAAACCCTAATGGGAATAATGTGTTTTTGCCTTCACACGTTGTTCTAACCCAGCCAAGTGCAGTTTATTCAATAATCTGTGATTATGGAAACAAAGGCTTAGTTCAAAGCCCTGAATCAACCATGGGGAATGTTTTTAAACATGCCGTGACCTCAAAGCAACTTTTTATACCTATGCTGGTCAGGTTCTCTCAAAACATTGCATCAAAACATGATCTGTTTGCCTGTGACTTGTCCCGATCGGCTCAACCATTTGTCATGGTTTCTAAGGTCTGGATTATGTCTTTGGGTAAAAATAACCCTTTTATTTTATTCCATAAACCACAGTCCAACAAGCAATGGCTTAAAACAATGTTTGAAAAGCAGACAGAATGTTTGCATTTCATTGTCTCAAAGCAGCTTTGTCTGCATTTATATTCTCAAAACAGTCGTTAATTGTAGTTCCTAATAGCCGAGTGGTTTTCATCTTAACTTTTCCTGCAAATCATCGGATCGGCTTTTCCTTGCAAACTTATCAGATCAATGAAGCTGTCAGGAAAGAGCTTGTAGCAGACAGCAGACCCGAGATCTTCCAGTTTTTGTTAAAAAGCCATAAATTTCAAAAGGTGTCATAATTCTCAGGAGGGAGAATTGGAAGGGAGGCAAGATATACCATCTTTAATGTTCCCTTTGGTAAAACATTCCTATCCTCAGGCAGAATGGGGAAGGCTAGCCAGTTGCAATTTTTTTTCTAACATTTTTTTCTCCCTTATTCCCTATAAACTGCCTTTCACAAATACAACGTCTCCTCCATCTGTGCTCTGAAATATTCTACTCACTTCTGGATTTCCGTCACATAAATCCTTGCTGAATTTGTTTTCCAACCTGCAGGGGAAATGACTACAGTATTTTACGAGAGCTCTTAAAAAATACGATCCCCGATTGCAGTGACATTTGATCCTCTGCTTGCTCCCAATTTTGCTGCAGGAGAAAATATATATCTTAGAGGAATTGAGAGGCTATATAGCATTCTGGAACAGCTTCTATCCCAGTGTTTCTCAACTTTAAGATACGCGGACTTCAACTCCCAGAATTCCTCTGCCAGCCATGCTAGATGAAGATTTCTGGAAGTTGAAGTCCACATATCTTAAGTCGGGAGGAGAGGGAGAGGAAAGGGAGAGGGGGAGGGAGATGGAGACGGAGAGAAGGGGAGACGGGGGAGAGAGAGAGAGAGTCAGTCAGTCAATTTGGATTTACAGGTAGTCCTCAACATATGACAAAAATTGACCTCCAAAATTTATGTTGCTATGAGAGACACTTGTTAAGTGATGTTTGCCCCATTTTACAACCTTTCTTGCCACAGTTGTTAAGTGAATCACTGCAGTTGTTAAATTAGTAACTTGTTTGTTATGTGAATCTGGTTGACCCATTGACTTTACTTGTCAGAAGGTTGAAAAGAAGGTGATCACATCATCTCGGGGTACAGCAGCCGTCATAAATACAAGTCAGTTGCCAACAGTCTGAATTTCGATCACGTGACATGACCACGGGGATGCTGCAACCGTTGTAAGTGTGACCAATGGTCATAGGCCACTTCAGAGGTGGGTTCCTATCGGTTCGGACCGGTTTGGACGAGTAGGTATTAACTAGGCCTGCCACATCCGCAAACTGGTTCTGTCAGTGGCGCCTTTGGTGCCGCCATCTTGTTTTTTTGCTTCTGCAAATGCACAGCTTTTTTTAAATACTGCGCATCAAAAGCACACTCAGCCTGTCCCTGAGCGAATCGGCAATGGCAGCAGCCAGAACCCTTCTTTCCGTGATGTTGTAACTTTGAACGGTCACTCAATGAACTGTTGTTAAGTCAAGGACTACCTGGTTAAAGACACCAGGAGATGGTGAGTTTTAATCCCACTATAGGCACAAAGCCAGTCCCTCTCTCTCAGCCCGAGGAAGCAAACAGCAAGGGCAAAGCATTTCTGAAAATCTTGCCAAGGAAATTGTAGGGAAGTCCAGAAGTCAAAACAGGGAAACACACAACACACACCAGTGGTGGGATACGACCGATACGCCCGGGTACGGGTGTACCGGTGCCTGCTGGGAGCACCAGGTACCGTTCCGGTACGGTGCTCCGGAGGGCCCACCTGCCGCCCGCTGTCCTTACCTATATTTGAGCTGATCGGGGCTTCTACACCCGCACATGAAGCATATGAGACCTGCGCAACACTCCACCGAGCAGCTGGAGCATTCCGGGCATTAAGTATGCATGCGGCGTGCCTGTGGTGGACGCCCAGCCGCATTGTACCGTACCATGTGCAACGGGATCCGGAAACCACCACACACACACATGGCTTTTTGGTATCTAACTTAGGGGTATTTTGGGACCAACTTTAGGCTATGGGTTTGTGCAGGTATGTTAATGGTTCAGCAGTTGTTGTTGTTTTGAAGAAAAAAAAGACTTTATTGAGGATTTAAAACGTCAAATACGAAAACCTTTAAAAATAGTTTTGCATATATAAAAATGTATAAAAATGTATATAAATATGAGCCAGCAGTGTGCAGCAGCTGCTAAAAAAGCCAACACAGTTCTAGGCTGCATCAACAGAGGGATAGAATCAAGATCACGTGAAGTGTTAATGCCACTTTATAATGCCTTGGTAAGGCCACACTTGGAATACTGCATTCAGTTCTGGTCGCCACAATGTAAAAAAGATATGGAGACTCTAGAAAGAGTGCAGAGAAGAGCAATAAAGATGATTAGGGGACTGGAGACTAAAACATATGAAGAACGGTTGCAGGAACTGGGTATGTTCAGCTTAAGAGAAAGAAGGACTAGGGGAGACATGATAGCAGTGTTCCAATATCTCAGAGGTTGCCATAAAGAAGAGGGAGACAAACTATTCTCCAAGGCACCTGAGGGTAGAACAAGAAGCAATGGGTGGAAGCTAATCAAGGAGAGAAGCAACTTAGAACTGAGGAGAAACTTCCTGACAGTTAGAACAATTAATCAGTGGAACAGCTTGCCTCCAGAAGTTGTGAATGCCCCAACAATGGAAGTCTTTAAGAAGATGTTGGATAGCCATTTGTCTGAAACGGTATAGGGTTTCCTGCCTAGGCAGGGGGTTGGACTAGAAGACCTCCAAGGTCCCTTCCAACTCTGCTATTGTATTGTATTGTATTATTGTATTTGCATAGTAAATGGTTATGTTAGTACTGTCAAAAAGGATTGTGACTTATACAACGGCTCAGTAGTTTTAAGAAAGGGCAAAAAGGCACACCTCCTGCAACACCCCTTTGGAACGGAATCCAAAACGTATCCCACCCATTCCATTGTAAAAATGTAATTTAATAACAGAACGAGAGAGTTGGAAGAGACTTTGGAGGTCTTCTAGTCCAACCCCCTTCTCAGGCAGAGAGCCCTATGTCACTGAGTCAGGAGTGGGATTCTACCAGTTCGGACCACTTCGGGCAAACCTTTAGCTCCAAAGATCAGCTCAGAGCAAACTGGTTCGCTCCCTTGAGCAAGTGGGCCCGCCTGCCCACCCCTGCACTTTCCCTATCTTTTATCTTCTCAGCTGAGTGGCGCAGCAGAGTGGATTGCTTCCTTCCTAAGCAGCAATCCGGAAGGTAAGTACTCTCTAAACTGTGCATGCGCACACAGCAAACCGGTTGTTAAACTGGTAGGATCCCACCCCTGCAGTGATGGCTAACCTTTTCCAGGCCAAGTGCATAGGCGCGAATACATGTGCGCGTGCCCCAGGGGTGGGTTCTTGCCAGTTCTAACCTCTTCTATAGAAGAAGTTCCACAAATCTACAGTGCCGTTCAGAACTGGTTCCATCTCCCTCCAACCACCTGTCCGCACATCATCAAGATGAAGAGCGAGAGGAGGAATTCTGGGAGTTGAAGTCCACAAGTCTTAAAGCTGTCAAGTTTGAACACCCCTGGGTTTTTTTTTCTAAAGGGTTAGGGATGCAAGGGTCTTGTAACTTGACAGCTTTAAGACTTGCACACTTCAATGCCAGAGTTCCTGAGCCAACATTTTGGTTGCTAAGCAAGAGCGTTGTTAAGTGAGTTTCACCACATTTTACAAGTTGGCCACGCCCACCCAGTCACATGTCTGGCAAGCCACTCCCACCCGATCACATTGCTGGGAACCTACTCCCACCCGGTCACATGGCCAGCAAGACATTCCCACCCAGTCACATGGCCAGCAAGACACTCTCACCCGGTCACATGGCCAGCAAGCTACTCTCACCCGATCACATTGCTGGGAAGCTACTCCCACCCAGTCACATAGCCAGCAAGCCACTCCCACAAAGCAGACCACACCTACAGAAGAGGTTCTAAAATATTTTGAAACCCACCACTAACTGCATGCCCCCTGCACATGTGTGTGCAGCTCCTCCACATGTGCGTGCAGAGACCCGATGACCCGCTGGCTGGCAGGAGGTGCCTGCGCATGCGCAATGGAGCTGTACTGGGATGATGGCTCGTGTGTCCACAAAGAGGGCGCTGCGGGGCCACCTGTGGCATACGTGCCATTGGTTCCCCATTACAGCCCTCTACCGTTTTAGACAAACGGTTATCCAATCTCTTCTTCAAAACGTCCAGTGTTGGAGCACTCACAACTTCTGGAGGCAAGTTGTTCCACTAATGAATTTTGCATTTTAATGTTAAAATCCTGCTCACCACACTTCAGGTGTGAGAACTTCTTTTTAAAGTGCATTACATAATTAGAAAGTGACAGTGCCACACCCCTCTATTTTTGGAGGAAGTGGGTTATGTGACTTAAAAACAAAACAGGAAGTAAGAAAAGGGAGTAAGTTGCAATTTTGTTAGCACCTCTGAGTATTAGCACAGAGTGTTTGAGTCTGTGGTTAAGCCAATGTGAACAATTACAAATACAATTCTAAAGTCTTTATTGTATTATATTTTTAAAAGCATTTAAAGAGTTTATATAAAAGTCTTTCTTCTCCAAAAGGATGAGAATTGGAAACATCTTTTGATCCTTTTTTTTGAAGCATTTTTTTAAAAGGAACAATAAAGACAATTGTAGGTAGTTCTCAACTTACAACAGTTCATTTAGTGACTGTTCGAAATTACAACAGCACTGAAAAGAATGACTTATGACTAGTGGTGGGATTCAAAATTTTACCACATATTTCTACCCCAAAAGCCTTCCCTTTGATGGTTAATCGGGGTCCAAATTATGGACATGGTTCAGTGGTGGGATTCAAAATTTTTCACTACCAGTTCTGTAGCTGTGGTTTAGCTTGGTGGGTGTGGCTTGGTGGGCATGGCAGGGGAAGGATACTGCAAAATCTCCATTCCCTCCCGATCAGCTGAGACTCAGGAGGCAAGAATAGATGGGGGCGGGGCCAGCCAGAGGTGGTATTTACCGGTTCTCTGAACTACTCAAAATTTCCGCTACCGGTTCTCCAGAACTGGTCAGAACCTGTTGAATACCACCTCTGCTTATGACCTTTTTTTCACACTTATCACCATTGCAGCATCCCCATGGTCACATGATCCAAATGTGGAGACTAAAACATATGAAGAACGGTTGCAGGAACTGGGTATGTCTAGTTTAATAGAAAGAAGGACTAGGGGAGACATGATAGCAGTGTTCCAATATCTCAGGGGTTGCCACAAAGAAGAGGGAGTCAAACTATTCTCCAAGGCACCTGAGGGCAGAACAAGAAGCAATGGGTGGAAACTAATCAAGGAGAGAAGCAGCTTAGAACTGAGGAGAAACTTCCTGACAGTTAGAACAATTAATCAGTGGAACAGAAAATGCCTCCAGAAGTTGTGAATGCCCCAACACTGGAAGTCTTTAAAAAGATGTTGGATTGCCATTTGTCTGAAACGGTATAGGGTTTCCTGCCTAGGCAGGGGGTTGGACTAGAAGACCTCTAAGGTCCCTTCCAACTCTGCTATTGTATTGCATTGTATTGTAAATTCAGATGCTTACAAACTGATTCATATTTATGACAGTTGCAGTATTCCGGGTTCAAGCGATCCATTTTTTGTGATCTTCTGACAAGCAAAGTCAACGGGGAAGCCCGATTCACTTAACAACTGGGTGACTAGTTTAACAACTGCAATGATTCACTTAACAACTGTTGCAAGAAAAGTCATAAAATAGGGCAAAATGCATTGAACTGACGTCTCGCTTAGCAACGTACATTTTGGGCTCAGTTATGGTCACAACTCAAGGACTACCTGTCTTTACTTTCTAGACTCTTGCTGCTTGATATCAAACACTATACAAAGAGAAGTCCGTAGAGATTCTCAGTCATCCAGGTCACGGGTTGCCCCCCAAAAAGGTCTCTTTTTCAGGAGGCAACTGGACTTTCTTGGTTTTTCCTTGAAGACATTTTGCTTCTCATCCCAAAAGCTTCTTCAGCTCTGGCGGGATGGTGGAGAATGGAAGGATTTATATTCCTTGAAGACAGCTGGTCATTTGCATCCTTTGTGAAGGTCCTTGAAGCACTTGGAGGCTTAACTGTGTTTATCTCAAGGGTGGTTTCTGGGCGGTACGGCCTGGTACCAGCGTTCTGGTGGCCGCTGAGAGCCACCGTACTGGAACAGTGCATCCCTTACCTCTTTTGGGGGGAAACGGGCCAATTGTGCACACAGGCAGCTGGGGCATCGCAGGGCAGTGGCGTGCACATGCATGTGCATGCGTGCACATCGTGCATGCCCGAGGTAGATGCCTGGCCCTGTCGCAGTATACCGGTTGCAATGGGATCCGGAACCAGGGGTGGGTTCCTGCCAGTTCTAAGCTCTTTTATAGAAGAGGTTCCACAAATCTACAGTGCCGTTTAGAACCGGTTCCAGCTCCCTCCCCCGCCCGTCCGCACATCATCAAGATGAAGAGCGAGGGGAGGAATGCTGGGAATTGAAGTCCACAAGTCTTAAAGCTGTCACGTTTGAACACCCCTGGGGTTTTTTTTCCTAAAGGGTTAGGGGTGCAAGGGTCTTGTAACTTGACAGCTTTAAGACTTGCATGCTTCAAATGCCAGAGTTTCTGATCCAACATTTCGGTTGCTAAGCAAGAGCGTTGTTAAGTGGGTTTCACCACATTTTACAAGTTGGCCACGCCCACCCTGTCACATGGCTGGCAAGCCATTCCCACACACATGGCAGGCAAGCCACTCCCACAAAGCAGGCCACACCTACAGAAGAGGTTCTAAAAAACTTTGGAACCCACCACTGGTTTATCTGAAGCTGGAGAAGCTTCTTGGATGAGAAACGAAAGGTCTTCAAAGGAAGAACAAAAAAGTCCTCCTGAAAAAGCACCTTTGGAATATATAAACAGGACTTAAAGCTGTCAAGTTGCAAGACCCTTGCACCCCCAACCCTTTAGAAAAAAAACCCAGGGTCTTCAAACCTGACAGCTTGAAGACTTGTGGACTTCAACTCCCAGAATTCTGAGAATTGAAGTCCACCAAGGGCATCAATCATATTAGCCCAGGGATCTGCAAAATTGGCTCTTAAGACTGGTGGACCTCAACTCCCAGAATTCTGAGAATTGAAGTCCACCAAGGGCATCAATCATATTAGCCCAGGGATCTGCAAAATTGGCTCTTAAGACTGGTGGACCTCAACTCCCAGAATTCTGAGAATTGAAGTCTACCAGTCTTAAAACAGCCAACTTTGCAGACCTCTGTGTTAGCCCAAAGCCTGGCGCTGGGCGGGCCTTGCTCCCCCATTGGTGGAGCCCCAAGAAGCGAGGAGGGAGAAAAAGAGACGGAGGCTAAGGAGCTTCCCCCCCCCCGCCCCCTCCCAGCAAAAATCTAACCGGGGAGCCGGGTGGGCAGTAGCAAATTAACCTCAAAATGCATCAATGCTTGGAAGGACGTTGTGAACAAAAACCAGCGTGCAACATGGAAGGATCCCAAATGACTTAACGTTTGTAATGGTGAACTGTCCAAGAATGCTAAACCAATTTGTGATTGCAACTTCCTCGAAAGCCTTTTGAGCGCACCCGGATTAAGGTTCCCTTCCCACAACTTTGTTACCAAATCCCATGGCCACCAAATTAACTCACCCATTTCCACATATACCCAATCACAAAGTAATCAAGACTGACTGGAATGGCACACACACACACAAATTAAAAATCATAAAGCTGAAGGTGAGCCTGCTTCTCAACCTTGACAATTTTAAGGGGTGTGGACTCCAATTCCCAGAATTCCCCAGCCAGCCATACTCCAATTGTAATTTCTTCTTAAAATAGGATAGAAAGGCTCATGGCAAGAAACTCCAGGCATCCAAACAAATAAAGGTCAAGGCTGTGTGTTAATTCTGTTTCCCACTTATTTCACAAAGTGGGCTGATTTATTTATCCCACTCATTTATGCCATGCTGTCTTTAGTTTTTGAAACATTTTACAGACTAAGCCTTTTTTTAAAAAAATGCCATCAATGTATACACAATTTATTGAGCTGGTATAGGTTCTCCTTGAGCAGGCGGCTGAATTAGAAAACCTCCAAAGTCCCTTCCAGCTCTGTTCTATTCTAAAGACTCTCTTGTGCTCAGCTCCATTCCAAACAATACTGACACGGTCAGTACTAGTTTTCCTGATTTCCTGATTAGGGAGGATCCTGAAGTCGGGCGGGGACGAGAAACGAGGAGGCAGAAAAAGAAACGGAGGCTAAGGAGCCTCCCCCCGCCCCCTCCCAGCAAAAATCTAAGATTTTTGCTGGGAGGGGGCGGGGGAAGCTCCTTAGCCTCCGTTTCTTTTTCTGCCTCCTCGCTTTTCGTCCCCGCCCGACTTCAGGATCCTCCCTAATCATTGTGGGTCGAAAAAAGGGAAAGGGGCGCTTGTTTTGAAGTGCCCGAGAGGAGGGAGGAGAGCGGGCGCCCGGCACACAGAAGAGCCACATTAAAATGTGTAAAGAGCCGCGTGTGGCTCGCGAGCCGTAGCTTGCCGACCACTGCCCTAAACCATATCAGAGGTCGTGGTATTCAACAGGTTCTCACCAGTTCTGGAGAACCGGTAAAAGAAATTTTGAATAGTTCAGATAAGCAGTAAATACCACCTCTAATTGACCCCCGTCCCATCTATTTTCTGCCTCCCAAGTTCCAGCTGATCTGGAGGAAATGGGGATTTTGCAGTAACTTTCCCCTGGAGTGGGGGGGTATGAAGGTTTTACAGTATCCTTTCCCTGGAGTGGGGAAGGAATGGAGATTTTGCAGGATCCTTCCCCTGGAGTGGGGAGGGAATGGAGATTTTGCAGTATCCTTCCCCTGGAGTGGGGAGGGAATGAAGATTTTGCAGTATCCTTCCCCTGGAGTGGGGAGGGAATGAAGATTTTGCAGTATCCTTTCCCTGGAGTGTGGAGGGAATGGAGATTTTGCAGAATCCTTGCCCTGGAATGGGGAGGGAATGGAGATTTTACAGTATCCTTCCCCTGGAGTGAGGAGGGAATGAAGATTTTGCAGTATCCTTTCCCTAGAGTGGGGAGGGAATGGAGATTTTGCAGTATCCTTCCCCTGAAGTGTGGAGGGAATGGAGATTTTGCAGTATCCTTCCCCGGGAGTGGGGAGGGAATGGAGATTTTGCAGTATCCTTCCCCTGGAGTGGGGAGGGAATGGAGATTTTGCAGAATCCTTGCCCTGGAATGGGGAGGGAATTGAGATTTTACAGTATCCTTCCCCTGGAGTGGGGAGGGAATGGAGATTTTGCAGTATCCTTCCCCTGAAGTGTGGAGGGAATGGAGATTTTGCAGTATCCTTCCCCGGGAGTGGGGAGGGAATGGAGATTTTGCAGTATCCTTCCCCTGGAGTGGGGAGGGAATGGAGATTTTGCAGAATCCTTGCCCTGGAATGGGGAGGGAATTGAGATTTTACAGTATCCTTCCCCTGGAGTGGCGAGGGAATGGAGATTTCGCAGTATCCTTCCCCTGCCATGCCCACCAAGACAAACCAGGCCCACCAAGACACACCCACAGAACCGGTAGTAAAACATTTTGAATCCCACCACTGAGCCATGTCCATAATTTGGACCCAGATCAACCATCAGAGGGAAGGCTTTTGGGGTAGAAATAGGTGGGAGATCAAAATAATCAAGACAGGCACTGGCATTTTTATTTTATTTTTTACTTTTGAGCAGAAAACAAGGCAAACATCAGCAACAACTGTAGGTCTATCAATGTTCTCAACAGGACACACCAGAATTTGAAGTAATTATGTTACTGCCAAAAAAAAAAAAAATGGCAGTAACATTTACTGCTACATAGAAACAGCTTTCTGATCTGAATTGCTGGCTTCCGCTTAAACTCCAGGTCTGAAAAATTAGTAACATCTTCTCCATCTTTGGCCCTCAACTTGCCACTTTTCCAATAAGTAGAGATAGACATAGTGGCTATGGGCATTATCCACAGCTAACAAACTTGTGTTCATTTATGCTAAGCAATACGGAAGTGCAGCAATTCTTCTGTCTCAGATCTGCTTTTCTGTTTGTTTGTTTTTTGAAAATGTTTTATTGTTTTATTTAAACAAAAACCACAAAAAAAGAATCATCCTTCCTTACATCTTGTAGAAAGCGTGTCGATTGGTTACAAATAAATTTCGTGCATTTCTCCCACAATCATCACTTATAGTTCATTCATATTGAATTATACATTTTAAATCAAAGAAATCAGATCTGCTTTTCTGAAGGAAGAAGGAAGAATATAAGAATTTGCACAGGGCTTTGGTTAACACCAGGCCTTAGCTCAATAAATCTACCATTTTTCTAGAAATACTCTTCCGGATCATCATCCACCCATTTTTAAAAAATAATTATTGATTTTTTTAAATAAAGTAAAAAAAATATATTTTTAAAAAACAGATGCAAAAGTAGAAATGATACTACAGTAATAGAAATTTAAAAGGAGAAAAAAGGAAGGGGAAAGATATAGATGAATGGCTTCCAAACTTCTGTACAGTAGTTACAAATGCATTTACTGTATATATCAAGGAATGGAAGGGAACTGGAGTTGGAATTGGAATTGGAAAATGGGATGGGATAGGATAGGATTAGATAGAATAGAATAGAATAGAATAGAATAGAATAGAATAGAATAGAATAGAATAGCAGTAGCTTGTTTAGTGATCATTTGAAGTTACAATGGAACTAAAAAAGTGACTTAGGACCATTTTTGGCACTTATGACTGTTGCAACATTCCCAGGGTCATGTGATCAAAATATTTGCAGTGTCCTGGGATCAAGTGATCACCTTTTGTAACCTTCTGACAAGCAAAGTCAATGGGGAAAAACAGATTCACTTAATAATCACTTGATTAACTTAACCACTGCAGCTATTCACATAACTGTGGCAAGAAAGTTATACCATGGGGCAAAACTCATTTAAACAAATGTCTCACTTAGCAACAGAAAATTTGTGTGTAGTTGTGGTCGTACGTTGAGGACTACCTGTATAACTTCCCTGGTCCGTCTATGTGTACATAGTAGCCAATGGTGGGTTTCAAAATTTTTTGGAACCTCTTCTGTAGGTGTGGCCTGCTTTGTGGGAGTGGCTTGCCGGCCATGTGACTGGGTGGGAGTGGCTTGCCAGCCATGTGACCAGGCCAGCCATGTGACCAGGTGGGCGTGGCCAACTTGTAAAATGTGGTGAAACTCACTTAACAACGCTCTTGCTTAGCAACCAAAATGTTGGCTCAGAAACTCTGGCATTTGAAGCACACAAGTCTTAAAGCTGTCAAATTACAAGACCTTTGCACCCCTAACCCTTTAGAAAAAAACCCCAGGGGTGTTCAAACGTAACAGCTTTAAGACTTGTAGACTTCAACTCCCAGAATTCCTCCTCCAGTCATGTTGGCTCAGGAACTCTGACATTAAAGTGTGCAAGTCATAAAGCTGTCAAGTTACAAGAACTTTGCACCCCTAACCCTTTAGAAACAAACCCCAGGGGTGTTCAAACGTGACAGCTTTAAGACTTGTGGACTTCAACTCCCAGAATTCCTCCTCTAGTCATGTTGGCTCAGGAACTCTGGCATTAAAGTGTGCAAGTCTTAAAGCTGTCAAGTTACAAGACCCTTGCACCGCTAACCCTTTAGGAAAAAAAAAACCCAGGGGTGTTCAAACTTGACAGCTTTAAGGCTTGTGGACTTCAACTCCCAGAATTCCTCCTCTCGCTCTTCATCTTGATGATATGCAGACGGGCGGGGGGAGGGAGCTGGAACCGGTTCTAAACGGCACTGTAGATTTGTGGAACCTCTTCTATAGAAGAGGTTAGAACTGGCAGGAACCCACCCCTGATAGTAGCAGGCCAGAACAGCATAGCACGAAGTTCAGGGATGGACATATTCCTTCTGCAACAATTTTGTGAAGTGGCATATAACAGTGATCTCCAACTTTTCTGGCTCTGTGGAGCAGTGGCAGCGGGGGTGGGGGTGGGGGAGGAGAGGGGATGGTTTCATGCATGCACCCACTTGTGCAAATGAAGCCTGGCACACTCGCCTGCCACTTGTGGGGCCCGGTCTCAACAGGCCACAGTCTGGGACTCAGTGACACACTGGGATTGGAAACCCCTGGCATGCTGTATAGCACATTCTTAAATTTTACCATATTCCTATGAGCTTATCCATAATTCAATCATGATTTATTTCACTGTTCCGAGTTTAGATTTGAATAGTGATCTTAACTAACACACCCAATGGCTGGGTGTGACTAACCACAGTTTATTGGGCTTTTGAAGACAACCAAATAGGACAATTGTTTTTAAACCACTTCCTCCATCCATGGCCTTGTACTACAACTCCCATCACCACAGGCCAGCATGGCAAAATCTTTTTTGGTCTTTCTTTCCCAAAAGAAGCAGGGTGAAAATTGGCAGGCGGAATAGTTTGGCCTGCAAGGCCTCCCCATGCACAAATGGGACAGATTCCAGTCCACAAAGAGGCTGGGCCACCCACAGAATAAGCTTACATTTTGAAAGGTTTTGGTGCTGCATAAATATGCAGCAACAGGAGGAGGAGCCACACAGTGGAACAAATAGAAAAGCCAATGTAAATATGTGCCTTAGGAAAGAGATTAAATGTCTGTAATTTAAGAAAGAGAGAGAGAGAGAGAGAGAGAGAGAGAGAGAGAGAGAGAGAGAGAGAGAAAAAGAAAGAACGAAAGAAAGAAAGAAAGAAAGAAAGAAAGAAAGAAAGAAAGGAAAAAAAGACAAGAAAAAGGAAAGGAAAGGAAAGGAAAAAGGAAAGAGAAAGAGACAGAAATAAAGAAAAAGAAAAGAAAAAGAAAAAAGGAAAGAGAGAAGGAGAAAGACAGAGAGACAGACAGACTGAATGAATGAATGAATGAATTTTGGCAATAGTACTGTATTCTGCTTTGCTTTTAATTCCAACTAAACTCCACGGGCATCTGTCTCCTCTTTGTACATGTGATTTTCTACCAAAAAGGCTGTAGGCCAAGAGTTTCTCAAGGTTGGCAACTTTAAAATGTGTGGACTTCAACTCCCAGAATTCCTCAGCCAGCATATGGAGTTGAAGTCCACACATCTTAAAGATGTAAGTGTGAGAAACACTGCTCCAGGCAAAACCAGCAAGTTTGCAGTCCTGTTAGAAACACACAATGAAAGTGTGTGTGTGGGAGGGGGTGGGATATAAAACTACATCCACAGAAAGAGATAAAGACCAGAATTATGGCAACCTTCAATTCTGCTTGGATGGGAATAGAAAAGCAGAGTTGGAAGGGATCTTGGAGGTCTTCTAGCCCAACCCCCTGCTCAAGCAGGAGATCCTATACCGGGGATGTCAAACTCAAGGCCCAGGACCCATATCCGGCTCAGGGGATGCTTAGATCCAGCCCGTAGGGCTGTCTTGGAAACAGCAAAGGACTGGCCTGTGGTTTCAGGACATCGCAGCCGACAGCGGAGTTTGTGAGGCTGCGTACGGCCATCCTGAGCTCCATTTTCACTTGCAGACAGTTGCAGAAATCTGAAAACGGAGCTCTGGAGCCCATTTTCATTGGCAGAGCATTCGGGCCACCACAGGCGACCACGACACAAGTGACATTGACCTGGCTACCCCCACCCCAAGCCACACCAACTCTGCCCCCCCCAGGTCAAACACAAACCTGATGCGGCCCTCAATAAAATCAAGTTTGACACCCTTCTCCTGTACCATTCCAGACAAGTGGCTGTCCAGTCTCTTCTTAAAAGCCCCCCCCCCCGTGATGGAGCACCCACAACTTCTGAAGGCAAGACGGTCCACGTTAGAAAATTTCTCCTTAGTTCTAGGTGGCTTCTCTCCTTGATTAGTGTCCATCCATTGCTTCTTGTCCTGCCTTCAGGTGCTTTGGAGAATAGCTTGACTCCCTCTTCTTTGGGGCAGCCCCTCAAATACTGGAACAATGCTATCATGTCACCCCTAGTCCTTCTTTTCATTAAACTACTAGACATACCCAATTCCTCCTCCTGCGTTTTAGCCTACGAAGTACTCTAATCATCTTTGTTGCTCTTGTCTGCACTCTTTCCAGAGTCTCAACATCTTTTCTCTAACATGGTGACCAAAACTGGATGCAATATAGGTACTCGACTTACGGCAGAGGTGAGTTGCTTCCGATTCAGCCTGGAGCAGGCAAACCGGTAGTGGTGGCGGCGGAAGGCTCCGCCCATCCGCCCGGACGCTTCCGTATATGTGCAAAGGCATTGCGCGTGTGCACGAGCGCATGTGCACGCAGGAGCAAACCGGTAGTAAAAAAAATGGAAACCCACCACTGACTTATGGCCACCATTGAGCCCCAAATTCCTGTTGTTAAACAGGTTTTGCCCCATTTTACAACTCTTCTTGCCACAGTTGTTAATTGAATCATTGCAGTTGATAAGTCAGTAACCTGGTTGTTAAGTGAATGTGGCTTCCCCATTGACTCTGCGGGTCAGGAAGGTCACAAAAGTGGATCGCATGATCCCAGGCCCCACAAATAAATATGAGCCCATTGCCAAGCTTCTTCAGCCCTGAATATTCCCCACCATCAGGGCCGGATTTCCCTATAGGCTAACTAGGCTTCAGCCTAGGGCCTCAAGATCAAGAGGGGCCTTTTATTTTTATTTGTTATCCATGCCACATTTTTTATAAAGGTTAGTACCAATTACAACATGTTTCATTTAATATATTGATATATATATCACAGTAATGATGTATTTTATTATCTCTCATGTAATTTACAAACTTAAAAACGGGAGGTGAAAGGGCCACGTAAGTGCAATAGCCTAGGGCCTCTTTTCACCTAAATCGGTCCCTGCCCACCATCCAGTCAGAGCTGAAGAAGCTTCTTGGAGGAGAAGCGAAATGTCTTCAAAGAAAAACCAGAAAGTCCAGTTGCCTCTTCAAAAAAAAATAAAAAGCACCTTTGGGACAACCATGAGCTGGACGGCTGACTATCTCCATAGACTAGTACTTCACCTGATCTTGATTCTATCCCACACATTAAACACGGGGCTGGAGAACATCGGCAGCCTAGAGGAGCCCCCTGCCTAGCCAGAAGTCTATCCTGACCCTGCTTCGGTGTTCCCTTCCCTGCCCCAAAGCTGCGGGATTGCTTTGCGAACCGCAGGTGTCACAAGCGCTCCTCCTCCGAGTTTTTCCGCTCCTCTTGGCGGCACCTGCGCGCATAGAGTTAGGAAAACCCAAGAGGGGTGTGTGGCTTTCGCATCACGTTAGGCCCGTTACGTTGGGTGAAAGGGGAGGAAATAGCAAAATGCAGCGCGCTTGCAAGCATATCCTAGGAGGGCGGGTGCCGCTACTTTGTTTCCACCGTTTCCCGGAATGCTCCCGTAAGCTCGATGACTCCCACGTGCAAGCGATCCCACGCAAGTTTAATAACTTCGACTGAAATATTAAAGGGGAGCAGCTCCCATAAATGCCCATCCAAGCGGGCCTGGAGGACACGCGTCTAATGTCAAAAGTACAATTCTCTTGGTAGTTTGGATACTGAAGTTACACCGAAAGTAAAATTTAAACTTGATAACCGCGAGGGAAGGGCGCATCTTCCTCGGGCATTTTGATTTTGGAGGAAAATAGCGCTTTTGGCCATTTAACAGGATGAAACCAGCTGGAGAAGAAGAGGATTTCACTTAAAAGACGAAGTCCCGTCCCGTCCCTCCCCCATAAAGAGCCAACGTCCACATTTGCGATCTATCCCCGCAGCCCATCTTAAAATTCAGAGGACGAAGTGGATTTTTAACCCATTGTGTGTCCCCCCCACCCCCCAAAAAAAATTGGAATTAGGGAGAGAGAAAAAACTTCATTGAACAATTCTTGAGACTCGAAAGCAATTGCAATTAAGGACAGGGCTCCCAGAGGCTCCTTAAAGTTGCCAATTTGTTTCCTTGCCGCCCTCCTATCCCATCAATCTCAGCATTTTCCCGGGTGGGGAACTTTCCCCAAGATGTGTGGCACTGCAGGGGGCAGATAAATGGGAATTGGCGTTGCACTGGACCACAAATCGCTTAGAGAAGACAGAGAAACACCCAATTCTCTCT
This sequence comes from Natrix helvetica, assembly GCF_964273705.1. Classification (NCBI taxonomy): domain Eukaryota; kingdom Metazoa; phylum Chordata; class Lepidosauria; order Squamata; family Natricidae; genus Natrix; species Natrix helvetica. The sequence continues at coordinate 352,695,586 of NC_138548.1, read as the reverse complement.
CTTTTTTTTTGCCTTAAAGAAAAAGATTCCCCCACCATATTGACACTGACATTGAGTCTGATTGACATTGATTACCCCTTGGGCCATATGGAAGTGCAAAGTTCCAGAAACAAATTATCACTAAAATTTGATAAAAGCAATATAAAATGGAATTTGATAACATACAACTTAAAATGGAATTGGAATGAAATACTATTTAAAATGGAATTGGAATAGAATACAATAATTGAAGGTAAAATATGATAGAATTATATTTCAGTGCAATTTCCCTGCAATCTACCCCAATCAGTCCCACGGATGCAGATCTCGAACCATTTTGTTTAAAGAACTCTATTGTGTTGAATAGAATAGAATTCTTTATTGGCCAAGTGTGATTGGACACACAAGAAATTTGTCTTTTAAGACAAGATATTCGTCAAGAATCGTAAGGTACAGCACTTAAGGATAGTCATAGGGTACAAATAAGCAAGCAGGAAGCAATATCAATATAAATCGTAAGGATACAAGCAACAAAGTTACAGTCCTGCAATCATAAGTGGGAGGAGATGGGTGATGGGAACAATGAGGAGACTAATAGTAATAGTAATGCAGCTTTAGTGAATCGTTTGACAGTGGTGAGGAAATTATTTGTTTAGTGATGGTGTTGGGGGGGAAAAACTGGTTGTCGTGGTGAGCAGTGCCCTATAGCATCATTTTGAGGGTAGAAGTTGAAACAATTTATGTCCAGGATGTGAGGAGTCTGTAACTATTTCCGCAGCCCTCTTTTTTGACTTGTGCAGTGTACAGGTCCTCAATGGAAGGCAGTTTAGCAGTAATTGTTTTTCCTCCCCCTCCAGTTCTAATTCTCCAGACAGTTATAGAGGTCCAGACGACAGGCTCACTAATTCCTCTGTAGAACTGAATCAGCAGCTTTAAATGTTATTTTCAGGTTCTGGCCGCACATAAGGGAAGTTGAAAAAAATAAAATAATAAAATAAAATCTCTCTCTCTCTCTCTCTCTCTCTCTCTCTCTCTCTCTCTCTCTCTCTCTCTCTCTCTCTCTGTGTGTGTGTGTGTGTGTGTGTGTGTGTTTTCAGGGAACGTAAATTCGCGGCTTCACACCCGACCCCCGAGGTCTCTAGGGAGCTGTAGTTTTGTGTTTTTTTTTTAATCCCCCTGACCCAGAAAAAAAACTACACTTCCCGCTCCCCTGCGTGCCCCATTCATCGCCTGGCCAATCAGCGAGGCGCCTCTCCTCCGCTCCTATTGGCCCGCGCCGAGCGGGGGGTGGGGGAGGAGCAGGAAGAAGAGTCCTCAACCTTCTCGCGAGTTGCACTTTGAGGCCTTTGCTCCCTTGTGCCGCGAGCGGGAGACCCGGCGGCGGCGGCGGCTGCAGCGGACTTGGCGGGCGGAAGGCGGAGGGGGAGGAAGCCGAGGCTCGGGCTCCGGCCCCCGGCTGCATTTGGAGGAGGAGGAGGAGTGGGGGGGTCCGAGGCGGCAGCTTCCCGACCAAGGGAGGAGACGGGCAGGCGCTGAGACCAGCTTTCGCCGCCCGGAGCAGCTCTGGATTCCGTAGCCGCCACCGGCTTTTCTCCCCCCGCTCCGACGCTTCGTAAGGGTGTTTTTCTTTGTCCAGCTTTCTCCAACGCCGGGTCTTTCCCGGAAGGGCCGGACTCCAGCTCCCATCGTTCCCGCTCCCTCCCCCCCCCCAGCTCCGGCTAGGGATGATGAGAGCTGGAGTCCGATTATGAAGACTCTCCTCTCTTTTCTCCCCACCCAACCCCTCCTTGCAAGCCCGGCGTTGCTTTGCTTCTTTAAAAAAAAAAAAAGAGGGAGGAAAAAAATCCCAGCTGTGCTTTGGTGTGTCTCCGGAGTGCATGCAGACGATCCGGAGTGCATGCAGACGATCACTGGAACCCGCCAGGATTTGGGGGGTGGGGGTGGGGAGGAGAGATCCCCCTTTTGAGTAATCGGCGGTCCCAACTTTACTCTTGGAAGATAAACTTTTCCCGGGTGGTGGGGTTGGGGGAGGAGAAGAGGAGAGGAAGGTCGCCTCCTTTGTCGTCTCTCGGCTTGGGCCACCCACACCGGCTGCTGCTGCTCCTTGGGAGGACATCTAATGCGTGCTTAGATATATATATATTTGAAAAAGAAAAGCCGCCGTGAGGATCGGTTCTCGCGGGGAACCCGAGTCGGAGAGAGGCTTTGCAAGCGTGTTTGGGGTGGTGGAAAAAGCTGCTTTTTTTCTCCTTTCTCAAAGGCATCTGGTTGGCTACATTGGCAAACAGGATGCTGCATAAGGTAGGCCTTTGTCTGATCCGGAAGAGGTCTTGTTGCTTTTTTAAAATTTATTTCTTGGGTTGGGGATCTTACCTTGACTTTTAGCAGCATGGAATCATGCTTTTACTTGAGAAAGAAAAGCAACTGCACAGCTGATAATTTTACTAGAGTGCTGTCCCTCCCAATTTTATTTCCTTTTTTTGCACCAGCAGCCATCCTTCCTCGCCTCTTTGCATGGCAGTGAGTCTCTTTGCAGGAAAAGAAATAAATTCCTGGGACTTCATTCAGTGTGTAAACACGTCTAATAGTGTGGTGTACCTTTGTGCAGTCTGTTCCAAGGATGGCTACTTAAAAGCACCCTGCTCTGCTGTCCTTAAAGACAGCCTCTGGAACTTGTCGGTTGTTTCGCTATCGCTCTGCTCCCTGGCAAACTTGACCCTGTCCTGAGTATTGATTTTTCCTAGAATGGTGCAATTTGTGATCATTGGAAGGGTGTTTGCCTAGTCTAGGTAACGGGCATGGAAATGCTTTTAAACAAACAAACAAACAAGTTGAAAGGCAACTTTTTCCTGCATGGGGTGGATTATGGGTTTTAGCAGGGAGTAACTCTATTCTTTCACAGTTGTTAGGATTTCTGTCTAAAGTCAAGGCCCCTTCCATTGAATTCAATGGGCTTTAGTTGGCTGTTTTAAAAGCCAGCAATACTGAGCTGAGCAGGATTTCTTTTTAACACCATGGTTTTCCAGCCAGTGCTGTTTTGTTTTTGTTTACACAGAATGGTAGCTCTTCCATATACAATGTAGGGCACTAATTCAAAAGTGGTGTGTGTGCTGAGGTCATAGATAACGCTGTGTGAAGAAAGATGGGCGTGTGGTGGAAGAGCCACCCATGGAGGTAAACCCCGGTTTTGATACACCGCTCTGTGTGTGGTACCAGTGACAATGTCACTGAATGGCGGTGGTGCCCCCAAAATATGTCGGGGCATCGGGTTTTGACTGTGCTCTTGCTTGTAACTCTGAACTGGATTGCAGATTGTCCTTGACTTACGACCCCAGTGGAGCCCAGCATTTCTCTTGCGCTTTGCCCCGTTTTACAACTTTTCTTGCCACAGCTGATAAATGAATCTCTGCAGTTGTTCAATTGGTAACAAGGTTGTTAAGCGAATCGAGCTTCCCCCATTGGCTTTGCTTGTCAGACGGTCACAGGGACATTGCAACCATCAGAAATATGACCCAGGGGCCAAGTGTTTGACTTTTGATCACGTGACCATGGCCACTGTCATAAGTGCGAAAAAGCTATCATAAGTCACTGTTTTACTGTTGTTGTAACTTTGAATGGTCACTAAACGGAATGTTTGTAAATTGAAGATTACCGGTATTTCGCATGACTATTTAAAAAGTCCTTCTCCAACTTTAAGGACAGCAGAGCAGGTGCTTTTAAGTTGTTCCAAACACAATGAGACTACAACTCCCAGCCTCCCTTTCCTTATAGTTGGTTGATTGATTAGATCAGGAGTCCCTAACCCGTGGGCCATGAGCTATTACTGGCACATGGCCTGTTAGGAACAGGGCCAGGCAATCGTGGGAAAACCAGATCCATCCCCCTTCTCCATCGGTGGAAAAATTGTCTTCCACGAAACCGGTCCCTGGTGCTGAATTTGGGAACCGCTGGATTAGTGGGTAAATCTATTTTTGTCAGAGATGATATTGACACTGGGGAAGAATGGGAAAAGATACAGTTCTGTTCCATCTTTCGTTTTTTCACAGCTGCCTCTTGCTATAGGGGGAAGTACATTTAGATATCCCACCTAGTCTATAGCTGTGAAATTCCCCCAGGTTCATGTACAGCAATAGTAGCTGGGCCCAGCCCTACTTAAGTTCTGAGCCCAGACAAGGTCAGCTGGGTGTAATCAGGAAATAAATTGCTTTCTCTGTTTACAGGGTGACTTGTAATTACCAATACACTTAGGAACTATTAAAGAGTATGGAGCTACACAACCACCCACGTTAAATTACAGCACTGATCCTTAACAATCTTGTCCAATGTCACAATCTTGTGGATTCTAAGAAAGGCTTGAGGGATTCTTCTAATCACCCATAAGGGAGCTTAGCACATCACCCTGGGTGTCAAATTCCAAAGTCATGGGGTGCTAGCGTAAGAGATACCTTCCTTTGGGCATTCACTGATCTGTATAGCACTCACAGCCATTCCTTTGTAAGGGAAATTGTTAGTTAATAGCCCTAGATGCTTAGTGGATGTTCCCTCTATAGAAGGCAGAAGACTTTTCTTCTGTTTCTGGATGAAGCGCCCCCCCCCCCCACTTCAAAGCCCAGAGAAAGTGATCTTGCTCTAAATAAAGGGAAGGGAGGGACCTAGAGAGACAGCAAGAGGGGGCGGGGAGTCTGGAGTTTTCCAGTGGGAAACCCCAAAGATTGAAATTGCTATTTTTTTTTTGTTTAGCTATTTGAGTTGTTGAAACAAGCGCCTTATGGATGCACATTGATTTCTACTTATGTCCTGCTTGTGTTGACTGGTGGAAAAAACTCACATGTGTGGAGTCCTTAGTGCTCTCTCATCTGTATGTTTGCTTGCAGATGTTTCATTACCCAACTAGGTAACATCATCAGTGCTAGTGAGTGCGGGGTTTCCTCCTTGTTTATATACAGTAGCTTGCCCTGTCTGTGTTTGAGGGGCCGTGGTGTTTTCTCCTTGGTAGTTCTTTGGCTAGAGTTCTCTGCATGAAACAGTAAACTGGAGCAGAAGTTAAAAAACAAAACAGGTTCCTAATCAAGTGGTCCTATGGTTTTTCCAGTTGCAATGTATGGCTGTGAAAGTTGGACCATAAGGAAGGCTGAGCGCCAAAGAATTGAGGCCTTTGAACTCTGGTGCTGGAGAAGACGCCTGCGAGTCCCTTGGGCTGCAAGGCGATCCAACTAGTCAGTCCTAGAGGAGATCAACCCTGACTGCTCTTTAGAAAACCAGATCCTGAAGAGGAAACTCACTTAACTTAACTTTATTGGATTTCTAGACCGCCCCTCTCTCAAAAGAGACTCGGGGCGGTGTACAGTCATATTAAAATAGTTGAACAGTAAATATACATGTTATAAGTATACAATAAATAAATTAAACATAGGACTGGAGGAGGTAGTAGAAGTTCCCTGTACAATTTAGTTAAGTTAGATTAAAAAAATTTAAAAATTTTAAAAAGTTAAAAACATTAACCTTAAAAGCTAACTCAAATACTTTGGCCACCTAATGAGAGGGAAGGACTCACTGGAGAAGAGCCTGATGCTGGGAAAGACAGAGGGCAAAAGAAGAAGGGAATGACAGAGAATGAGGTGGCTAGATGGAGTCACTGAAGCAGTAGGCCTGAGCTTTAATGGACTCCAGAGGATGGTAAAGGACAGGAAGGCCTGGAGGAACGAAGTCCATGGGTTGGACACGACTTCGCAACTAACAACAACAACAAATCAGGGAACTACCAAGGAGAAAACTACGCCTCCATTAATATAGAAAGTTTTCAACTCAATTGCTTAGTGACCATTTGAAGTTATGGTGGGGTACTGCAGTTACATACTGAAGTTCCAACCTCCATCCTCACAAGGTGATGTAACCACATTTCAGGTGCTTAGAAAGTGGCCTGCATTTTCGGCTGTTTGCAGCATCCTATGGCCATGTGACAACATTTTATGAGGGCTTAAGGGACAAGACTGGCCCATAGCAGACCGTTAGTTTGCTTAGCAACTGCCACAAAAAAGGCCATAAAATTACGTGGGTCACGTCGGTGACCCAGATTGCTACTATTATATAACCTAGGACTGTGATGTCCATAGTTCCATTATGATTGTAAGTCGAGGCCTGCCTGTATTGGCAGAGCAAGCTACTGTACACAGTTAGTCCTCACCTTACAGCAGTTTATTTAATGACTGTTGAAAGTTAAAAGTGACGTATCACCCTTTTTCACACTTAACGACCATTGTAGTCACATGATCAAAATTCAGACACATGGCAACTGACTCGTGCTTATGACTGTGGCAGTGTCCCGGGCTCATGGAATATCCCCTTTTGCAATCTTTCGACAAGCAAAGTCAGTGGGGAAGCCAGATTTGCTTAACAACGGGGTTGCTAACTCACCAACTGCAGTGCTTCACTTAGCAACTGCAGCAAAAAAAAAAGTCGTAAAGTGGAGTAAAACTTAGCTGTCCCATTTAGTAACAGAAATGTTGGGCTCAATTGTGGTTGTAGGTCGAGGGCTACCTGTCTAAAGGGAGTTGTGAACCCCACACTCTCTTTGCACTGATGATGTTGCCTAGTTGAGCAGTGAAATGTCTTCAAACAAACAACCTCAGCACCGCTTTCTCCTCAGCTCAGCCCTCTGCTACACAGATTGTTTTCCACTGAAGTAAGTGTGTGTGTAGTTTAATTGACAGAAATAGGTTGTATAGGATTTTGAGAAGTGTCTTAGCAGGCCCACTTGGTTTACCTGAGATGCTTAGCTCAGTACAGGGCTGCTGTGCAAAGGACAGACTTGGCCCGTGATGGCGAAGTAAACCGGAAGCTCAGCTTCCCGGCGCACCTGGGAAGTGCTCTTCTGGTTTCTGGCACTTCCGCACATGTGCCTGCGCTCCCATTCCAGCACTCAATTCTGAAATGGTTTGCCAACACTGGACTAGGCCTATGTATCTCCTCCACCTTAGTGACTTCGTGATGGGTGGACTTCAACTCCCAGAGTTCCTCTGCCAGCGTGCTGGGAATTCTGGGAGTTGAAGTCCACAAGTCTTAAAGTTGCCAAGTTTGGACATCCCTGGCTTATCAGATTTAATTTTGGAGATGATACATAGTGACTAAACTGTCTCATAGGCCAAGGGGTAATTTGTCTTTTTGGTCCATTCTCAAGAAACCCCCGGGATATTACAAGCTGTGATTCCAAAGGAGTGGTTGAAAAGGATAAACAAAAGATTATCACCCCCCCTGCCTGGACAGTTCCTTTTCTTTAAAACAGATCTCCCCTAATCTGGGCTTCTCCATATGTATTGGACCACAACTCCCATCAGCCAGAGCTATGGGATGTTTTCCCCTGTTAGTTTCCACATTTTTTCCCACATCGTGGGAAAAGCTAGAAATCCGGTAAAGGATTTACATCTAGAAATGGAAGGGGAGAGTGATATTTGGAAGGGAACACTCTTATACATTATTGTACCCTTTTTAGGGGGACACTGTGACTCTGTGGCTAAGACGCTGAGCTTGTTGATCAGAAAGGTCAGCGGTTCGAATCCCTAGCACCCCGTAACAGAGTGAGCTCCCGTTACTTGTCCCAGCTTCTGCCAACCTAGCAGTTCGATCTAAGCACCCCACGGGCCAGATCTGACCCATGGGCCTTGAGTTTGATACCCCTGGCTTAGGCCAAGAGCCGATAGACTCTGGAGTTCCAGTGTTCCTCATGTAAGATTTTACATTTTTAAATAGGCCGTGGGTGACTACTTTTTTTCCAACGCTTAATTGGTTTTTACTCGGGACAGAAATGAACAGAATTGTGCTCCTTTGCCTGCTTGCAAAGTCTTGTTGATTTTAATCAAACTTGAACCAGTAGATCAACGGGCTACATTTTCTTTGTCTGCTGACGCTTGAGAGAAATTGGAGCTATTCCATTTATTTCTGCAGAATGCAAACAAAAAAGAAATCCAAACATGCATAATAAATATTTGTGGCTCTAGATTTCTAGGGATGGCCAAATGATCGGACAGCCAGTCTGATTTAGTATTCAAAGCACCAACCGGGAGATCGTAAGTTCTAGTCCTTAGACATGAAAACCCAGGTGGGTGACTTTGGGCCAATCACCAGGAGATGATGAGTTCTAGTCCCACTTTAGGCATGGAAGCTGGCTGGGTGACTTCGGCACAGTCCTATTCCCAATCCACCTCACAGGATTGTTGTTGAGGGGAAAATAAGAGGAGGAAGGCGTATTAGGCATATCTGTCCAATTGAGTTACTAAATAAACATGAGATTACAAAATCTAAATAAATCGGAGATGGGCACGGTAGGAGAAGTAGTGCGTTGAAAAGCAGAAATAGGCAAAGGTGTGGAGAAAAGGAGACCAAAGAGACTTACGTCCCAAAGGTGCTTTTTCAAGAGGCAACTGGACTTACTTTCTTTTTTCCTTGAAGACATTTTGCTTCTCATCCAAGAAGCTTCTTCAGTTCAGAACTGAAGCAAAGCGTATTCAAGGAAAAACAAAGAAAGACCAGTTGCCTCTTGCAAAAGCACCTTTGGGACAACCCTGGCCTGAATGATTGAGAATCTCCATAGACAGAGAGACTATGGCTTGCTAAAGGCAAAGGTGAAACAAAATTGGAATAGAGGTGTTTTCATATGCTGGGAAAAACAAGGGACTTTTTGTGTGCAGAATTCTAGTAAGTTCAGATAAACAATCCTAACTTTTTGTTCACTTCTTTTAATTTTAGGGATATCGGCAGACTTACAGGATCTGTGCAGCCGATTCCTGAAGGTGTTTCCTTGGACCTAAATCCTGGTGTGAGCCTACTTCCATATCGGCACTTCCATATCGGCACTTCCATCACTGTGTCCCTCAAAAGGGCAAATTTCTAAGTAAGCTTGTATTAAAATAACCCTTGATGTGGCTTGATTGCTTAAACCTTTGCTACTTTTTTTATGAAAGTGATGGGGAAAAAAATACCCAGCCCATTGGATTACCTGTATTTTTCGGAGTATAAGATGCACCTTTTCCTCCCAAAAAAGAGGGTGAAAATCTGGGTGTGTCTTATACACTGAATACAGCATTTTTGGCCTCCCGAAACCCTGCCCCGCGTATCCCGGTGTTTGCAAAAATGGACGTGCAGAGGGTTTGGGAGGCCTGCAGAGTGGGGCTGGGGAGGGCAAACCCTTTAAAAAAATTATCTCTTCAAAATCTTGGTGCGTCTTATACTCCTTATAGTCTTACAGTCTGAAAAATACGGTACCTTTATCTGTAGCGGCCCTCAGATCTTCCCACCATTAGAGGGTCCAATGGGGTTGTCTTCCCCGCTCCCCCATTTATGTAATTGTGAGATCCTTAAGGGGCAGAATGGGCCACACATGACACCTAATATCATCCCATAAAACTCCTGGGCTACACCAGATCCTTGCTTGCTTTGAGATACCCCGTAAACCATATAATTCATTGTTCAGACTGATTCTTCCTAGGATTAAATCCCCACTGCTTTTAGGAAAATGTTACACCTTCTCTTGTTTCTTCTGCTCCTGTATTAATGAGGTAAAATGGAGGTGGGTGGGAATTATCTCTGCAATGAATGTGTGGAGTGGGCTAAAGCCAGTTCATTTAACCACCTCTTTTCTAAAAACAAGATTTGTACTCTGCTGGATTTATATTTGAATTTTATCCAAATGTAACTTTTGTTTGTGCAGTGGGTTATTACTTTGAATAGTGTTACTCAACCCCAGCAAGGGTTAAGATATGTGGACTTCAACTCCCAGAATTCCTCAGCCAGCATGGCTGTTTGAGGAATTCTGGGTGTTGAAGTCCACACATCTTAAAAGTGACCAAGCCAAGGAATATTGTTATAGATGGTATAGCCAAAGCTCTTGACACGTTCTTTCTGTTGATAGGGAGAAAAAGCCTTCATGCTCACAGCAGAAGCTGTTGCTTTGTGGCACTTCCTGGAATTGTATGACCAAACAATGTTGAAAGGTCACATGGTCAATCCAGGAAGTTTTTAAAGGAGAAATGCTCTTGAAGGACCGTCCTATGAGAACTCCTGACCTACTGTGATGAGTTGGATGGTGTTTCACGCTTTTGGAAAAAAGATAGGATATAAACTAGACTTTGCTTCTCTTAAGTGTTTATCCTACCGTGGTTTTCTGGAAGTGAGAAGCATTTATTTGTTTGTTCATTGGTGTAGTGATTCAGGGGTCAATTTCTTTACAGCCCAATTTCACATCTATTATATGCACCTTTAATTTGCTGTATGGCCAATTTAAAGCTGATACTTCCAGATAAATAAATGTATCCATTCATTGGTGAAAATAGAATCTTTCAGTTCTTTCAACATCTTAAATAACGAAGGCTGGGAATTCAAAATGGTTTTGTTTGTTTTTCTAGTTGATAGTTTTGGAACAGTGTTGTATGGACTTGGGCTCAAAGGCCTTGGGTGTGTGACCCCCTCTCCAGAAACTTCCCAATGTTGTTATATCAAGGAGACATTAAAAAAAAATTAACATCAGAGGAAAATGGTGGATAAAAATCAATGATTTTATGCTCGCTTCGGCAGCACAAATACTAAAACTGGAATGATACAGAGAAGATTAGCATGGCCCCTGCACAAGGATGACACGCAAATTCATGAAGCGCTGCATTTTTTTTTTTAAAGTCAATGTTTTTTTTTTTTAAAAAAATCAGATTTTAAAAAATTCAAATCGTTTTTTTTAAATCAAATTTATGATAAAATGATTCTATCTAAAGATAGTTTTCTATTTAAGATACATTAATAATTTAGTTTATTCAGCATGAAATGGAGCTTAGTTATATGGCATACTCTGCATATTCTTCAATATTGGGACTGTCGGTGAGTCAACAGCAGGTCAGAGGAGGAGCTGCCACGGGACAGAGATGACAGCTGCTCTTTAAAAATTACGATTTAAATCAAGTTCATTCAAATCAAGCCTTTTTACTAATGATTTAAATCGTGATTTTAAATCGACTTGATTTAAATTGAATCAACCCTGGAGGAAAATGAGTAAGATAGGAATAAAACAAATATTAATAATACTGTGTTTCCCCCAAAATACGACAGAGTCTTAATTTCATTTGACCCCCGAAATAAGCGCTCGGCCTTATTTTCAGGGAGGTCTTATTATTGTTGGATGCAGGAGGCGGCAAGTGTGGTCACCTCGTGGCTGCTGCTGTGCTGCAATATTTTCAGGGGAGGGCTTATTTTCGAGGGACGGCTTATTTTAACACATGCGTTCAAAAGCCCGATTGGGCTTATTATCTGGGGAGGTCTCAGTTTTGGGGAAATTGGGTGTATTTTCTGTGTGAGGTAAATGGGCAATTCCTAGGTACGATGAATAAATAAAGATGAAATAGCAATAACATTGATGGTGGATCGACCGTCATCCATCCTGCATTGAGTTAGATCCTGAATTGTTCTTATTCCCTCCCCTCTCCCTCTTACCCTGCTCCTAATTTCCAGGGCTTTGTGTCGTCCCATGATGCGGTCATATGTTTCTCAGAAGCAAAGTGAATTTTGTTGAACGGGCGCAAAGACCCCTCCCAAAAGAAGCCATGCAGGACAGCTATCAGAATGTCATGGCGCTGGGTAAGAATCCGTAGTCGCCCCATACAAGGACCTTCCACTTGTTCTCTCCTGGCATGATGAATTGCCCTCTGCTGCCACCCACTATTTTATACAAGTAGCCCTCGACTTACAACCACAATGGAGGCCCAGATTTCTGTTGTTGAGTGAAACGTGTGTGAAGTGACCCTTTGCCCCCCATTTTACCACCTTTCCTGCCACAGTGGTTGAGATAAATCGCTGCAGTTGATAAGTTGGTACCTCGGTTGTTAAGCGAATCTGGCTTCTGCATATGACTTGGCTTGTGGTTAGGTCTCAAAAGGGGATCACATGACCCTGGGTCATAAATATGAATCAGTTGCCAAGCATCTGGATTTTGATCCCATGATCCTGGGGAAGCTGCAAAGATCGTTAAGTGTGGAAAACGGTCCTAAGTCACATTTTTTTCTGTGCCGTTGTAACTTTGAACGGTCACTAAATGAACTGTTGTAAGTCGAGGGCTACCTGTACCTCCCTATCTGTGTGCATAATCTTAGGGGATACTCTGCACAATGTGATTGGCACCGAAAGCTGGGTATAGCGTTCCCTGGGGGGTTATGGTGTTGTCAGTGGTGGGTTCCGGATCCCGTTGCAACCGGTATGGTGCAACGGGGCCGGGCATCCACCACATGCCTGCGCGCATGTGTACTTAACTGCCCGCGATGCTCCAGCTGCTTGGCGGAGCATCGCGCAGGCGCCGTACGCTCCGTGTGCGTAAGCCCCGATCGGATGAGATACAGGTAAGGAGGGCAGGCGGGTGGGTGGGACCTCCGGAACACCATACTGGAATGGTACCTGGTGCTCTCAGCAGGCACCGGTACCCCCATACCGGTCGTATCCCACCACTGGATGTTGTACTTCTAGGAGTACAAATGGGGCTCTATTAAGATAAGACTCAACAATGATTAACTCCTCCTAGTGTGGTGTTTCTCAACCGTGGCAATATTAAGAGTCCCCTGCAGATTTTACTCCACTAGTTGTTGTTGACTAGAGGGGTCAGTGCTCATCTCCGTTTCAGCCAGGACTGTCTGAAAATGTTCCCGCCAGCATGACATCACAGAGCGCTGTTATCTTCCCACCGAAATGGTACCTATTTATCTACTCACATTTGCATGGTTTCGAACGGCTGGGTTGGCAGGAGCTGGGGCGAGGACAGGAGCTCACCCCATCATGTGGCGCTCGGGTCTTGAACCTGGACTGCTGGCTTTCCAGCTGACAGAGCCAAGAGTCTTCACTCCTGAGCCACAGCAGCGCTCCAATATTAAGATGGGTGAACTTCAACTCCCAGAATTCTTCAGCCAGCACATTGGCTCTGGAGAACGCTGGGAGCTGAAGTCCATCCATCTTAATGTTGGCGAGGTTGAGAAACTGCCTTAGAACATTCTGGTTTCTACCCGAATGCTTGTCAGGAATGAGCCTCCACTTTCTGGAGGGACCATGGCTTCTTTTAACTCTAGATCAGAATCCCTGACACGCAAACTGCATTTAGGTCGTTACCCCAAAGGACGACTCATCTGCAGGGTCTATTTTCTTCATTTTTGGCCTTCTCTCTTTCCACACAAGCCTTTCCAAGCATTTGAGATGATAGTATTGGACCCTGCACTAGGTTCGTCTCCTAGTGATAGAAGACAGGATCTTCTGTGATTATTTAATGGCGTTGTGGTATTTTGTAATTTATATGTTGCGTTCAATTTGTTCAACCAGGTTTTGGAATTGGCTTTTAAATCTTGACTGGCATCCATTATGAATTGGTGCGGGTTTTTTCTATTATATTGGCTTAATCTGAGCTTCCATTTTGTGGCAACTCTCTAGACCTCTCTTGTCTTGCTTCTTCAGCACTGGTTCCCCAGCCCCAATTTTCTAAACTATGCTATAGTCCTGGATTTTTGGGGAGGTCTTCCATCCATATACTAACCAGGTCAGATCCTGCTCAGCTTCTGAGTTCAGACATGATCAGCCTAGTGCTGCCATCTGTTGAGAGCTGCCAAAAGAAACCAAATACTTCATGGGACAAGAAACTCCACCTGTAGGGAGTTCTCAGAAATCATTTTGCTTGTCAGTAGAGTTTCCTTCCCGGGTTTTTGATCCTCATTCATCCATCAGTTTCCTGGGAGACAATTAGAAAATTTTCTCACAGTGTATAGCTATATTTTTCAATTTTAGCAATGTTTAAGATGAGTGCACTTCAACTCTCACAATTCCCTTGGTAGCATGCTGGCGGTGAAATTCTGGGAATTTAAAAAATAATAATTTTCTCTTTCAAGTTCATTCACAAATATACACCCTTATAATGACTATTAACATTTATCTCTTTATCATTAATCTTTATTGTTATTTTCTTACAAATATATAGAATACAGTTTGGGCCACTTTCTTGCCACCTCATGCCTCCATTTTATTTTGCAACAACTTTGCTTCTTCTATCTTCTCAACCTCCCTTCTCTGCCTTCTTCTTTCCTCCTCTCCTTCCTTCTTTTCCCCCTCCTTTCCTCCTTCTTAGCCTCTCTGGAATGCTGGGAATTGAAGTCCATGCATCTTAATATAGCTAAAATTGAGAAACACTGATGTACAGGCTTTTGGGGGAACAGAAAATTGGGGTCCTTGAGGGCCTTGGAGGAAAGGTAGCCTTTAGATGTGATACAAAAAAGAAAAACCAACTTTGTTCTAGACCAGGGGTGTCCAAACTTGGGAACTTTAAGACTTGTGGACTTCAACTTCCATAATTTCCCAGCCAGCTGGCTGGGGAATTCTGGGAATTGAAGTCCACAAGTCTTAAAAGTTCCCAAGTATGGACACTCCTGTCCTAGACAACTTAACCCAAATGAGAAAGTATTTCATACACAGCAAAAGATTGATTTAACAGACTCTGGGTAGTTGAGGGGGGATGCTGTTCATTAAACCCAAATGCCCATTAACTCCAAATGTATGTCATTTACATCATTTATAAATCGTATTGTTTATAATATGAAGGAAAATCCCATTGTAACCAAAGAGCTTTTGATTAAATGCGAGTTGGCATCCAAACTAAATAAAATGGGTTGGATGCGTTTAGAGCCTTCTTAACACTTCTGAAGCTTTACAATAATAATAATAATAACAACAACAACAACAACAACTGCATTTGTGTTCCTGTGGCAGGCCGGACACCCCTGTTGCCGAATTACCCTGCCGTTGCAAAAGACACTCAGGAGTCCCAGAGACAAAGGGCCAAGTTTTGGAGCAAGGAAGAGATCGGTCTTTTTGTCGACCTCTGGATCAGCCCGGAAGTCCAGAACGAACTCCAGAACACTTACCACAACGAGGTAGTCTTCAACTGGCTCTCCAACGAAATGGGTTTGCGGGGTTTCAACCGCTCGGCTCGCCAGTGCCGTGAGAAGATGAACGCGCTGAAGAAGAAATTTAAGGAGGTCACCACTCACAACAAATGCCCCGGTGCTGGCGAAGTGCGGACCATGCCGTTCTACGACAAGCTAGCCACCATCCTTCTCAGCCGGAGAGACGCCAAGCACTCTTCGAACAGTGGCGACAAGGGCCAGTGGTCGAGGCAAGCTTCCTCGCCAGCTCCAGGAACGTCCGGGCAGGCGTCTTTACTTGCGAGGCAATCTTTAATTAGTCCGCCGGGGCTGAGGTCTTCCGGGACAGCCAGCCAAAGCAAATCCCACCTGCAGCAGCCCCCTCAAAAGCAACCTCGCCTTCTCCAGGCTGGGACGGTGTCTCCCACTCACTGCCACCGGCCTCTTTTGCAACCCAACCGGAGCTTGGCGATGCAAAAGCACCGGGGACATTCCTCTCCCTGGCCTACCGCCAACCAACTGGCGGTGGTCACTCCCAAAATTGAGGAACAGTCGCCGGAGGGAGAAGACCCGCCCAACTCGATGTGCTCGGTGCTCCAAGGAAGCCATCTCCCCATGGAGGTGCGGGTGATCGACGAGAATGGCATCACGGTCACCTCCTCCATGTGCGAGGACGTCAAGCAGGAGCAGGATGAGGACGATGCGGCTCACGATCCCGAGTTGGAGTTCGAAAGAGAAATTGTGGATGATAGCGACCCTCCAGAGGCCACCGGCACCCGTCTTGACCCGGACGTGCTTTCGGAGTATTCGGAAGAACCGTATGACGAGACGGAAGGGGTTGACGATTTGCCTGTGGATTTGCTACAATGTTTTGGAGACCGATTCTCCTCCTTTGGTGGGGTGGAAGAGACCAACCACGAGCAGGAAAGACCAAAACACGAACATCCGTTATCCAGGGCTTTATCTACAGGTAAGAACACTTTGACTTGGCCATCAATGCTGGGATTATTGTGTTCTGCCTTAACCTGTCTCTTCCAGGCATATACAGGTAGTCCTACAACAGTGACCGTTCAAAGTTACAACGGCACTGGGGGGAAAAAAGGTGACACGATCGTTTTTCACACTGACCACCGTTGCAGCATCCTTTTGATCACCTGATTTATATTCAGCCGTTTGGCAACTGACTCACATTTATGACGGTTGCAGTGTCCCAGTCACGCGATCCCTTTTTGCAACCTTCTGACCAGCAAAGTCAAATCGGGAAGCCAGATTCATTTAACAACCATGCGGCTAATTTAACAACTGCAGCGATTCAGTTACAAACGTGGTAAGAAAAGTCGCAAAACTCACCTGACCAATTTCTCACCTAGCAACATATATTTTGTGCTCAATTGTGGTTATAAGTTGAAAACTTCACCAGTATTCTATGAAGTGAGTGCCCTCTTATAAAGCACTAGATAACACTCCAGATTTGGCTTTTGGAGTCTGTAATTATTTTCTACTAGACTTATTTTTTTTCCCCAGCTGTAAAAAAATCCGTGCCTCATTAAGGATTGCATTTTAAATTTTAACATCTGGGCTTTCTCCTTCCAAAAGCGGGGAAGTTTGTGTCCTGTTGCGTACTCCCAGAAATTTCAGGAGAATTCTAGATGCAAAGCTAACATTCCTAAGATTGCTTCCATTCTGTAAGGCTGGGCGGTGATAATCATTTCTTTGTTTTGAAGGCCTTTGAAACAGCCTTTGTCTAATCAGTCTTGGCAATAGCAATACCACTTATATACCACTTTACAGGGCTTTCCAGCCCTCTCTCAGCGGTTTATAGAGTCAGCATATTGCCCCCATTTTGCTGACCTCAGAAGGATGGAAGGCTGAATCAACTTTGAGCCGGTCAAGATCGAACTGCCGGCAGTGGGCAGAGTTAGCTTGCAATACTGCATTCAAACCATTGCCGCCACCACAGCTCTTCTCTGCCTACACAAATCTCTTCAGCTCTCTTGGCGACAGTTTCATAAATGGCTTGCCATTGTCACCTCCTTCCTAGGGCTGAGAGAAAAGGATTGGCCAAAAAGTGCCTAAGGCAGGACTAGAACTCCTGGTAGCTGGTTGCATCCTGGTATCTCATCCTCTAGTGCAGGGGTCAGCAATTTGCAGCTCTGGAGCCACATGTGGCTCTTTCATCCCTCTGCTGCGGCTCCCTGTTGCTGGTCAGTACGACAATTTTGAGAGGAGCATCTGTTTTTTGGGGGGGAAAGCACAGTGTGCCAGAATAAGACTCTATGGTAAGGGGCAGATTTTCTAGTCGGCTCCACAGTCGATAGGGCTTTCTGTTACGACAGGCAGAGGAAAAAGGATGCCACTCTAGGAGGAGACTCTATGGTGGGGGACCTGAACTTCTGGTCAGCTCCAGAATTGAACGGGGGGGCTTCCAGTTAGGACCCTTGTGGCTCCCTGGGTTTTCTTTTCTGTGGGAAATGGGTCCAAATGGCTCTTTTGAGTGTTTAAGGTTGATGACCCCTGCTCTAATGCAGCAACCTTTTGGACACCAGGCGCTGGTTCCGTGGAGAGAAGTTGTTCCGCGGACTGGAGGGGGTGTGGTTTTGCATGCTGCCTGCATCCTCTGCGGGTGAAGCTTTTCTTGTTTGCGTGAATCGGTTTCTGTTATGGCGCAGCCCAGTGCCAGTCCACGGACCAGGGATTGGGAACCCTGCTCTAGTGCAGACATGGCTTCAATGCCAGCCACAGGTTTTCCAACCCAGATTCATTGTGAGGACTCGGGGTGTGGCACAGAAGCAACACAGCCAGAGAACAGGTCTAGCTCCCCTTTATTGCTCCAACTTTGCCCCCAAACATCCTCATGTTTGCTACAAGTCCTGGAACAAAGCTCTCACAAGCAGCCTCTGGCTGCGAGTAATCCAGTAAGCCAGGTTAGCCAAACAGTAACCAGGGCCAGCAGTCCAGTAAGCCAAATTAACCAAACAGTAACCAGGGCCAGCAGTCCAGTAAACCAAGTTAGCCAAACAGTAACCAGGGCCACCAGTCCAGTAAACCAGGTTAGCCCAATAATAACCAGAGCAAGAAGTTCAGTGAAGCAGGCAAACCGGGTAAGTCCCCCACAAGACAGAGCACAGTAATCTCCAGGCGGCAAGTGCACATGAGGCTCCACAGTTTCAATGTTTGTTCCCCACAAATGCCCCTCCCACCGGTGCCTTTTTACATCTTAGTCCCCGGTGTGCCTCGTGAAATGGGGCGGGGCACTCTCCTCCTTTGCAGCATGTTCAGTCTGCGTTGTTCACACCTTCTCTCTTCTCTCCGTGCTCTTGGATCAGGAGAGGGTCGTCCTTGCTCTTCGCCTGAGCTGTGTCTCTCCTGCTACTCCCTGTCTGCAAGCCTTTCTAAATCCTGAAAAGGCCTGCCCGGACTGACACTGCCCTTCTCCAGTTTCCTCCAACACCAACAGAACCGCCCTCTTAATCTCTGTTGGCTCTTGTTCCAGCTCATCTTCCCCCGCAGATTCAGACTCTGACGGGGAGGGGTGGGGGGCATGACATTCATATTGGTACTAGATGCTTGGCCATCTTTTCTAGTTGAAGAGCCTAAGAATTCCAAGCATTGCACACACTGGTCTTTGTGCAAAACTCTGGTGGCGCAGTGGTTAGAATGCAGTATTGAAGGATAATTCTGCCCACTGACAGCAGTTCGATCCACACTGGCTCAAGGTTGACTCAGCCTCCCAAGGTTGGTAAAATGAGGATCCAGATTGTTAGGGGCAATGTGCAGACTAAACTGCTTAGAGCGGGGTTGTATAGCACTGTGAAGCGGTATATAAATCTTAAGTGCTAAGTGCTAAATGGCAGTTTTGGGAGAACTATCGTAAAATGCACTCAGGTGATCGTAGGACACTGTAAACGGCCATAAATGTGTTCCAGTTACTGAGCACTCTCACTTCTGTTCAGGGGTGAAATTCAGCGGGTTCTGACAGGTTCTGGAGAACCGGTAGCAGAAATGTTGAGTACTTCGGAGAACTGGCAAATACCACCTCTGGCTGGCCTCAGAGTGGGGCGGGAATGGAGATTTTACAGTATCCTTCCCCTGCCATGCCTACCAAGCCACGTCCGCAGAACCCGTAGTAAAAAAATGTTTGAATTTTACCACTGCTTCTGTTTTTTTTTAAAAGCCGTAATGTGGTCAGAATGCAGTACTGCAGGCTAGCTCACTGCCCAAAAGCCAGGAGTTCGATCCTGACTGGCTCAAGGTTGACTCAGCCTTCCATCCTTCGGAAGTTGGTAAAATGAGGACCCAGATTGTTGGGGGCAATATGCGGACTCTGTAAACCCCTTAGAGAGGGCTGGAAAGAACTATGAAGCGGTATGTAGGTATTCCTTGACTTACAACAATTTTTTTTGTGACCATTCAAAATTATAATGGCACTACCAAAAGTGATTTAAATGACCGTGTTTCCCAGTTACGACCTTTCCAGCATCCCCCTCATCATGTGATCAAAATTCAGATGTTTGGTCACTAGTTCATACTTATGACCGTTGCTGTATCCCA
This sequence comes from Natrix helvetica, assembly GCF_964273705.1. Lineage (NCBI taxonomy): Eukaryota > Metazoa > Chordata > Lepidosauria > Squamata > Natricidae > Natrix > Natrix helvetica. The sequence goes on along the minus strand of NC_138548.1, from coordinate 352,676,135 downwards.
GGGTCATGGCACAAGCAAAGTCAGTGGAGAAGCCAGATTCACTGAACAACCAGGTTACTAACTTATCAACGGCTGTGATTCGCTTAACAACCGCAGCAAGAAAGGTCGTAACATGGGGCAAAATCCACTTAACAAATGTATCATTTAACAACAAAAATGTGGCTGTAAGTTGAGGACTACCTGTATAAGGACCGTTGTTATTGCTAAGTGCTATCGTTGGGCTAAAGGATGCCTTACGTTCCCGTGGGCCTCGCTTCTGACTCCTGATGTCTCTTCTCTCTCCTCTTCCTCAGCTGAAAGTCTCATTCAGGAGCAGGAGGGGGAAGTTCTCGAGAACTCCGACATCATCTGTGCTCCTTTGGGCAACCTTGGCCGGAAGGATCTGAATGCCAGCTTTGAGGGTGTCGTAGGGCCGCCAATCGACCGCGTTCCGCCTGCTAGAGGCTTGGGGGACGACGCTCCGCTGACCAGCGCGCAGAGGACCGCCCGGTTCAGGAACAAGAGAAAAATTGAGAGAGTCCAGCTGGCGAAGGAGCTAATTAACGCCACTCGAGAAACGGGCGAGAACATCCGCGAGGCGCTCTACGAGCTTGACAGCAAGGAGTCACAGAGGCGGGTTGACGATCGCAAGGTTGCCGTGTGGTGCGCCAAGCATATCGCGAAAAGCATCCGGGTCTCGAGCCAAACCATGGCCGCCGCCATGCGCGACTCGGATGCCGCCTTCCAGAGGTGCATGGAGAGCTACACGGTGGCCCTGGAGAGGCAGACGACTCTATTGGAGAACATTGCCGATTCGCTAAACGCCCGCGTCTCGGCTCCCCAGCCTTCCCTCCCCACTTCCACTCCCGCCCACGGGACACGCGACACCTCCGTGTGCGCGAGTCCTGTACCAGCACCTTCGCCTCCCATCCCCATGGAGTCAGAGAAGACTCCCCCCTCGTTGAGAAGCCAGCCTGGAAACGAGGAAGAGTCTCCTGGGGGGGCAGACTCCAATAGCAGTAGCCGATAATAGTCCGAAGCATCCTTCCCCAATTTGGTGCTCCCTCCCCATGGTGTTGGGACCACAGCTCCCAGAATTCTCAGCCGGAGGGCACCACGCTGAAGAAGGTTGGTCTTCACAGAACACTTGAGTTGCTGCATTGTTCCTCTTGTCAACACAACAGATCACCAAGCCTTCTCGACCGTTGACAAGGTTACCTCAGTACTTCCATTTACTCCTATACAATCGTTCTTCTGTTACGTTACTTGAGAAAAAAAAAAACCGGTGCTATTTTCTGCACCTTATTCTTGTTTACAAAGCTCTGTTAAACCTGCTTTTTTTTTCTAGCACTGTATACAATGCCCAATATTTACTAGACGGCACAGCCAGCTTATGCCATAATAAATTTGTTAGTTTTTAAGATGCCACAAGACTTCTCGTCGTTTTTGCTGCCGAGAGACTCACCCACTGTTATCCCTGTGCAGCACGGGGGTCGAACCCGATCGCGTCACATCGCGACGTATCGGGACCTATTGCAATGGGGTTTTTTGCCTTTGTAGAGCCGGGGTGGGTGTGGCCTGCGCGTGACGCCTCCAGCCCACGGGCCGCCAGTTTGGCAGGCCTGCTGTAGAGAATGTCGGTATAGGCGGTCCTTGACCTGCAATCAGTCGCTAGGAGGCCATTTAAAGCAGGGGTGTCAAACTCAAGACCCACTCAAACTCAAGGTTCAAGGTGTTTAAATCCGGTCCGAGGGGCTGGCCTGGAAATATCAAAGGACTGGCCCAGGGTGCCTCTGGTGGCCAAAATGACCGCCATGCAGCTCCCGTACAGCCCGTTTTTGGCCTCCAGCAGCACTCTCCTGGCCGAAAACGGGCCTCGCAAGGCCCCCGCGTGGCCCGTTGTTGGCTGGCAGAGTGCTGCAGGAGGTCATTGAGGGCGAAAATGAGGGGCGGGAGGCTGTTTAAGCAAAAACTGGGCAGAGAGGGCTCTGTGTATGGTATAACATGCACAGACTTGCAATGTATATTAACATTTCACCTAAATTAAGACTCAGTGGCTAAGATGCTGAGTTTGTCGATCAGAAAGGTCGGCAGTTCGAATCCCTAGCACCACGTAACGGAGTGAGCTCTCGTTACTTGTCCCAGCTTCTGCCAACCTAGCAGTTCGAAAGCATGTGAAAATGCAAGTAGAAAAATAGGAACCACCTTTGGTGGGAAGGTAACAGTGTTCCGTGCGCCTTTGCCATTTAGTCATGCCGGCCATATGACCACAGAGACGTCTTCGGACAGCGCTGGTTCTTTGGCTTTGAAGCGGAGATGAGCACTCCCCCCTAGAGTAAGGAACCACTAGCACATATGTGCGGGGGGGGGGACCTTTACCTTTAAAATAAGAATATTAAAAAGTTATATTTAACTAAAAATGTTTACTCTAGGCCATCTAGCCATGAGGAGTCTTGGATGTTCTCTGAGCTTTCTTGCTTTCTTGCAAATGTTTCATTACCAAATTAGGTTACCTAGTTTGGTTAATGAAACGTCTATAAGAAAACAAGCAAGTTCAAAGAGCACCAAGGATCCCTCATATCAACCCTGAGCTACCAATATTCTCCTTTATTAGTACCATCTAACCATAGAAGGACAGAATTGTTTATCTGAAAAAAAATCAGAAACTGGACCGGTAAATGCCTTCAGCTTACAGCCGGTCACGATGTGATCTACAGTATGACGTTGGACCCCATAGTCACACTGAGCAGAGGATGTTATATCCCAGGAGTCTCCCAACCTCGGCAACTTTTAAAACTTGGGAACTTCAACTCCCATAATTCCTCAGCCAGCCATGTCTAATTAAAATGCTGGCTGAGGAATTCTGGGAGTTGAAGTCCCCAAGTCTTAAAAGTTGCCAAGGTTAGAGACTCCTGTTATTACCCCATTTATGCAGTGGATCTGGGCAGACACCATGTGAGGTGCAAATTCTATTCAACTAAAATGTCATATCTATATCTACCTACACGGACACACACATATAAAACTGAGCAGCATCCTAGGATTTTTAAATTGTGTTTTCTGTTGGGTGAGAAGTGTCCAGTTGTCTGGTGAACATTTACCGGAAGGCTGGGTTTTATCTGTTTTCTATAAGTGACTATCTTCAGCCTCGGGTGAGAAAGTGGCTGACCAGTTATGACACACTAAGAAATGGGTAAAGTGTCTTTTGGCTTGGCGTGTTGTAGGAAATCCACCCCATTTGTGTGAGTTACGAGAATCCAGAAAATTGAGTTAATAGAAGGATCTATAGCAATGTTTCTCAACCTTGGCGACTTTAAGTCCTGTGGATTTCAACTCCCAGAATTCCCCAACCAGGTTCTGGGAGTTGAAGTCCACGGGACTTAAAGTCGCCAAGGTTGAGAAACACTGATCTATAGGAGAGTTGGATGCATCTGAAATATGTGAAAACAGCCAATATATATATATATAAAAGGTAAAGGTTCCCCTCGCATATATGTGCTAGTCGTTCCTGACTCTAGGTGGCGGTGCTCATCTCTGTTTCAAAGCCGACAAGCTTGCACTGTCCGAAGATGTCTCCGTGGTCATGTGGCTGGCGTGACTAAATGCCAAAGGAGCACGGAACACTGTTACCTTCCCACCAAAAGGTGATCCCTATTTTTCTACTTGTATTTTTACATGCTTTGGAACTGTTAGGTTGGCAGAAGTTAGGACAAGTAACGGGGGCTCACTCCGTTATGCGGTGCTAAGGATTCGAACTGCCTAACTACCGACCTTTCTGATCGATAAGCTCAGCATCTTAGCCACTGAGCCACCGTGTCCCTATATGTAAAATCAAATTCTGACTCTTGGATTCATTTGGTTGGCCTTTGCCATGATGGGAATGACTAGCGGCAAAATAAATGATAAAATGTTGACGTTGAGCTCAGCTGTTTGACTTTGAGACATTTCCATGGTTTTTTTTTGTAACCACAACAGAAAATTGATTTGCCATTTTTTTTTTCTAGTATTGTATGGTTTCTTTTGGCTTACCAGTCTAACCGACAGCCTGGGTATTTATTTCTCTCTCAGAGCTAAATGTTTTCTGAAATCAGCCATGGGCAATTGTGGCTGGTCACCAACTTGGGTCATTGCAAAATACTGAGTATTATTCCTGTAAGCTGGTTCTGTCAGCTTAGCCTACGGTTGTATTGTCCTTGCCATTCCTACAACCATTGCACACTCTGGCTTTTAGTCAACCGTGTACTTAACCAAAGTCAGGTATTTGAACATTAAATTGGATCAATTTAGGAATTAAAAATTGAACTGGACCAAATCAGGACCAAATTATAAAGTGGCTTCTACTAAATTCGTTTGTTTTCAAATTGAGATGCTGTCCATTTTACTCACAGAATGACTGGGGAGTTTACAAGTAAAAATATCAACACTATATAAAAATACAATAGATCAGCTACATGATATATATGGCATTACATAAATCAGGTATTATAAATTAAACTAGACAAAATAGGATACAGGTAGTCCTCGACTGATGACAGTTCAAAGTTACAACGGCACTGAAAATTTACGTGATTATTTTACACATGACTTTGGCAGCCTTATGATCAAAATTCAGATAGTGTTGGCAACTGACTCATATTTACAACGGTTGCAGTGCTCCGGGGTATATGATCCCCTTTTTGTGACCTGACGAGCAAAGTCAATGGGAAAAACAGATTCACTTAACAACCGGGTTACTAACTTAACAAGTGCAGTGATTCACTTAACTGTAGCAAGAAAGGTCGTAAAATGGGACAAAAACTCACTTAACAAATGTTTCACTGGGCAACGTTACCTTTGGGCTCAAGTGCGATTTCAAATCGAGGACTGCCTGTACAATACGTTGCCCAGATAAGGTGGGGGTTTTTTTTAACAAAAGTGGACCAAATAAGGTATGAGTTGAATTGAGCCAAACCATGCATTGGCCCATCGGCGGAAGCCTTCGTGCATCGCTCTGCTTAGGCAGCAGAAGAATCTTGTTTCTGGCGCCCGCCCGCTTTAAAAGAACTCCGCATCCTCCGCCTTTCCCCAATCGGGCTATCTAGAGACAGAGGGGCTGGCGGTGGGCGGAGCCTGTCCCTGCCTTCCTCGATGGATCGAACCCGCCGCCGGGCGCCCTGCCCTCTACGCCTTTCCAGGCCTTTGGCTTGACTTCAGCCACGTGACGGGAAGCGGAAAACCCGAGGGAAAACCCGTCCGCAAAAACAGCCGGGAGAGTCCCGGGGACGCACCCCGTAGTTCCCCCCACCAACCCCTCCCTCCTCCCGTTCCCTGCCCTTCCTTTCATCCGGAGATCCTGACCCGGATCTTTTCTGCCAGTCTCCCCCCCCTCGAGAGCCCTGGGATGGGGGGACGGGCTTCCTCCCGGCTGATCTTGGCGCCGAGGCAATTGCAGCCTTCGTGCCCAAGGAGGGTGGCGGTGGAGAGGGAAGCGAAGCGTCTCGGGGTCTTCGTGCCTGGATGCCCGGCGCTGAGCTGGATGGGGGTGCGGCGCGCATTTTGCACGGGGACGACAAGCTTTGCAAGGCTTTGAGCCTGGAAGCTCCGTTGGGAAGGAAGCGGGAGAAGAGAAATTATTGCTTGCAGCAGCAGCAGCAGCAGCAGCAGCAGCGGATCTTCCGAGCGGGCAGCGATCCGGTGGCTAAACGGGTAAGAGTAACACGCACACAAAACGCACGCACCCACCTCTACACCTGTTTCTGAAGTCAGCACCCCGATCCACCTCGCCTCCCCATTGCTACAGCCTCCGCTAACACCTATCCTTTATTTGCTTGTCCTGGGTGGCAGGAGGTGGTGACTAAACGGGTGAGAGTAAAACACACACACAGACACACCTCTACACCTGTTTCTGAATCCATCTCCCCTCTCCATTGCTACAGCCTCTGCTAACACCCATCCTTTATTTGCTTGTCTGGGAGGTGTTCACCAGATTTTACATCTCTGTTTGGGTTCTCACGTGATGCTGCCTAGTGGTGTGTGCCTTTAACGGGGATGAGCGTCTCAGTATTGTCTTATGCCATTTAGCTAGTACAGAAAAAATCATAGTTTTCATGAGTTCATGCATTGTGTGTACCCAGCCACAAGTGGTGTCCTCCAAAATTGATAGTACCGTCAGAGCTGGTGCTCTGTTAAGATTAATACAATACAATACAATAGCAGAGTTGGAAGGGACCTTGGAGGTCTTTTAGTCCAACCCCCTGCCTAGGCAGGAAACCCTATACCATTTCAGACAGATGGCTATCCAACATCTTCTTAAAGACTTCCAGTGTTGGGGCATTCACAACTTCTGGAGGCATTTTCTGTTCCACTGATTAATTTTTCTAACTGTCAGGAAGTTTCTCCTCAGTTCTAAGTTGCTTCTCTCCTTGATTAGTTTCCACCCATTGCTTCTTGTTCTGCCCTCAGGTGCCTTGGAGAATAGTTTGACTCCCTCTTCTTTGTGGCAACCCCTGAGATATTGGAACACTGCTCTCATGTCTCCCCTAGTCCTTCTTTCTCTTAAGCTAGACATACCCAGTTCCCATACCCATATCCAGGTGATCCTTACAATTCTGCAATACAGTGGTTCCCAGTTCTTATTGATATGTATACCACCACCATGTCATCAAAACGTTTGAGGATGGCCATAACAAGCAAGAGTCACTAGTGAGGTGGATACAGTACAAATACTATGTTACATATTACTGTCCTGAATGGTTCAGCCGAAATCCAAAGCTAAAAAAAAATGACTTTTAAGTTCTTTTTACAATTTAAAAAGGCCGAGATTTTGTGAAGGCAGCAGCTCTAGCAGATTTGCTAGTTATTGCCTGAAGCCATGCAAGATTCTGCGTGAGTCAGTCGGAATCATGTGAAATGTAATGATGCTTGAATTTGATGCCATTTTCTAGCAATTGTTTTTATAGACAATCCCAAGTGGAAACTCCCTCCTGTATCCATATGGAGGATCAGGGGCACCTGGGTCACAGTATTGGAAATACTGTAATCTAGTGTGTTCAAAGTTGAGACAATTAGAAGCTCAAAGTTGAGAGAACTAGAAACTGCTAGAGCGCTGCTTGGTTAGTGCAGGATCTCTTGATCTTTCCAGTTTAGAAAAAGATCAAATAATGAATGTGGGGGAAGGGAATATTTAAAGGTCATTAGTGGACCAATGCTTCCCTTAACCTCTCTTGTTCCTTACATATCAAAAGAAACTTTTTTTGTTATTTTGGGCATTTGTTGCGAGTCTTATCTCATTCTGAGCCTTAGCTTTCTCTATCCTTGCAGATTTGGGCTGCTTGCTGTTTATTCTGCTCTAGTTACAAGCTGCCCTGTCCATTATTTTTTTTATACTTGTCCTTTTTTGTCCCTCAACTAGTCAGAACATTTTGTGCAGCCATGATTTTTAAATGTCATATTTTTAAAAAAATAAATCAGTCATGCATTAGGTTAGGCTATGAGGCATGGCTTATTTTTTAAAAAAGGCTGGATTCATTGCTCAAGCCAAAACACATGAATTTACTTCTAATATAGAGCTAACCTGCTGCCCCAATGTGGAAAAGTTCCACGTTATTTATGTATTTTTTTGGAATGGGCGCAGCTCCTCATCTTTTCATTCTGATGCTTTTCTCTCGCTCATTTCTGTCTGGAAAAAATAGAACAGGCATATCATGTTTCCCCGAAAATAAGACAGGATCCTATTTTCTTTTGACCCCCCCCAAAATAAGTGCCTTATTGGCCTTATTTTCAGGGAGGTCTAATTATTTTTGAGGTGCAGGAGGCAGATAGCGTGGTCCCCTCATGGCTGCTGCTGTGTTACAATATTTTCAAAGCGTGGCTTATTTTAGAACATGCCCCCAAAAGCCCGATTGGGCTTATTATCCGGGGAAGTCTTATTTTCAGGGAAACAGGGTATTAGATTTTAAAAGGTACACTGGTTTGATACAGAATTCATAGCATCCTTGGTGCGCTCTGAACTTGGTTGCCTGCTTGAAGATGTTTCATTACCCAACTAGGTAACATCATCAGGTCAGTGTGTTTGTTAGAAACTCAGGCACACAAAGTTTGCATGGAGCTAAAGAAGTGTTCCCTGAATTTGGAAGAGAAACACACATCTATTTGTGATTACATGGTTTTTTGCTATAGATTATGAATTATCACTGGAGACAGGTGGAGATAGCAGCTATTGGTCCCTGCAGTGATGATAATCAGGCCCAATTCAATAGCACCTACCCAAGTAACTGAAAACATCACCCTAATTCTCATCCTATTTGATAGAAACTTGAATCCAGAAGTGGAATAGATTTTCCCAATGTGGGTGCCTTCCAGATAGTTGACTTCAACTTCTACAATGGTCAATAAGGGCCACAATGTGCAAAGGATTCTGGGAAACGTGGTCCATGCATCTCGGGACACCCAGGTTGAAGAAGGCCACTCTGGGTATTCATTAGCTTTTCCTCTATGATTATCTGTAATGATCACAGTATGGTTCTTGGCAGGTTAGTAGACGTTCTGAACTGACTTACATGCCTGGATCCAGCGTCTCAATCTCTGGAATGACAGCTACTGGCCAGAATACACATTGGATTGCCATGGGGTGGGATATATAATAGAAAACCTTTTGCAAATTCTGAAAAACCTTTATGCTAAAAACAGGTGCCGTATCCTCCCCCCTCCCCCAAGGACATCAGGCAACCTCTGAAGATGCAGCCCTGTGCATCTGGTGAAGGAGGAACCACAGACTTCTGAACCCATATCCATGAAACTGATTCTGGACGGATATGCAAGAGAATTCCAGGAAAATGTCTTCGTTGGGTAAGGATTTGATTCTCCTTTTACCTATTGTTTATGCTCTTTTGTGGGCCCGTACTGATCAAGGGACATCCCTTCCTGAAATCACATTTTCGAGTTAAACACTCTTGGAGTAAAATTAACTAATTCTAATCAAGGAGAGAAGCAATCTAGAACCAAGGAGAAATTTCCTGACAGTTAGAACAATTAATCAGGGGAACAACTTGCCTCCAGAAGTTGTGAATGCCCCAACACTGGAAGTTTTTAAGAAGATGTTGGATAGCCAGTTGTCTGAAGTGGTATAGGACAGTGACGGCTAATCTTTTTCTCCTTGTCTGCCGAAATCGTCCGTGAGCAAGCGTTCCTTCCCACTGCACATGTATGTACAACCCCTCCCGTGCTCCCCCTGCCCCCTGCACATGCATGTGACCCCCTCGCACTCCCCCCACATGTGCGTGACCCCCTCTCCTTTTTTCCCCCTGATTTTTTTTTATTTTTGAATAAACACAAACAAGACACAACAAACACCATAAAAACATCTTCCATTACAGATTGTAAAAAGTGTGTCAATTGGTTACAAAAAACTTTTGTCCATCCCTTCCACCGTCATCACCTATGATTCATATCAAGTTATATATTTTACATCCGATATATTTATATATATATTACTATCATCATACCTCATCCTTCATATGACTATAGTTGTTTTAATGTCCCTTTATAACAAACATTCCAAAGTTTGAAACAAAACCACATAGTGGCATTCCCTTATCTATTTTCAATATCATCCAGCCACATTATACCTTTATAACACATTCAAAATAAAAAATTATTTATGTTTGATAACAAAATTTTGTGCCTCTTTTCTTAATCACTGTTTACAATTTATATCCAATTTCCCTTTTATCCTGTCGATACAAATATTACATTATTATCATGATCAGTCATTTATTTAAGAATAGTTGGACTAAGTTTATCTTACTTTTTCCCCTTTTTTCACCATTTAAAATTTATACCAAATTTCCTCTTGTCAAACCAATACATATTGGTTTGTATCTGTGGGCATGCGAGCTGTCGCCCAGCCTCCATTGCTTCTACAAGCTAAGTTGCTTCTTTATCAGACCATGGTCTAGTTTGCAGCTCTTCTTCCGGTCTCCCAGATGGAGATATTTGAAACTCTTTTATTGGCCTCAAAGGCTGTTAGGATGTTATTTGTAAATGGTAGATGTGAACAATAACATATACTGTACCGTACCAAACCCCCCGCCCCCACCAACATAAGAGTCAGCAATATCTTATTTTTCAATATCTTTTCTTTGTCTTAATTAGAATTCCCTAACGTGACAATTAAGTTAGAAGACAAAGAAGATGTTTCTTGGCTTCCAAACAACCAGGTGGCCGAAGGAAGTCGGAGTTTCTCAGTTGATCATTCAGGTACAGAAAGAAAAAAACCTAGATTTGTGCCCAATGCTTTTTAAGATCCACAGGATGGAGCTAGACAAAGGAACTACGGTACTTTTCACTCTGTAAGATACACTCCCGTTTTCGGCCTACACGTGTCCCATTTTCGGCCTCTGCGTGTCCCTTTTTCGGCCTCCGCATCCCGTCCCCCTATTTTTTGCCTCTTTGCATCCTGTTTTTCGCCTCAGCACGTCTTATTTTCAGCCTCTGCGCCCCCCATTTTTTGCCTCTGCGCATCCCATTTTCGGCCTCCAAAATGGGGCACATGGAGGCAAAAAACAGCCGAAGGGTGGGGCCCTGCGGGTGAGCGGAGCTTCGGCAATATTTGCGCTGTAAGACACCCAGACATTTCCACCCACTTTGGGGAGACAAAAATTGCATCTTATGGAGCGAAAAATACAGTAAATTTCTTAAATGAAATGTAGTGGAGCATAACTTGAATATTGGGCACTATCTAATAAAATGAAATTCAATGGTGAAAAGAGTAAGGTTCTACATTTAGGCAAGAAAAACGAAATGTATAGATACAGTATAGATGCTACCTTGCTCAATTGTAGTAACTGTGAGAGGGATCTTGGAGTCCTAGTGGGCAACCATTTAAATATGAGCCAGCAATGTGCAGCAGCTGCCAAAAAAGCCAACACAGTTCTAGGCTGCATAAACAGAGGGATAAAATCAAGATCACGTTGAAGTGTTAATACCACTTTATAATGCCTTGGTAAGGCCACACTTGGAATACTGCATCCAGTTTTGGTCGCCACGATGTAAAAAAGATGTGGAGACTCTAGAAAGAGTGCAGAGAAGAGCAACAAAGATGATTAGGGGACTGCAGACTAAAACATATGAAGAACGGTTGCAGGAACTAGGTATGTCTAGCTTAAGAGAAAGAAGGACTAGGGGAGACATGATAGCAGTGTTCCAATATCTCAGGGGTTGCCACAAAGAAGAGGGAGTCAAACTATTCTCCAAGGCACCTGAGGGTAGAACAAGAAGCAATGGGTGGAAACTAATCAAGGAGAGAAGCAACTTAGAACTGAGGAGAAATTTCCTGACAGTTAGAACAATGAATCCGTGGAAGAGAAGTTGCCTCCAGAAGTTGTGAATGCCCCAACACTGGAAGTCTTTAAGAAGATGTTGGATAGCCATTTGTCTGAAACGGTATAAGGTTTCCTGCCTAGGCAGGGGGTTGGACTAGAAGACCTCCAAGGTCCCTTCCTACTCTGCTATTGTATTGTATTGTATAACGATTAAAGGATTGAACCATGAGCTAGGTTGTGTACACCTTATATTTATTACCTTAGCCCAGGCAATCTACCGGATTCCAGCTTCAATGCTCTTCTCTGATATTTGGGATAAGTTTTACTTCTAGAATGGTTACTGTAAGTTTCACTGCACCAAGAACACTCCCATCAACACTTGCAGGGCAAACTGCTAATATACAAAGAGGAACCAAACCCCACTCCCTTCCAGCATTGATATTGCTACCTAGTTGGGTAATGAAACATCTGTAAGAAAATAAGCACAGGGAGATCGAGAACCTCACAGATCAACCATGAGCTACAAATAATTCTCTTCTATTTGTACAATGCACCTGTTTGTTTTCTTCCTACATAGGATTTCCTGTTCCCAAGTCTGAAGTGATCCATGGGGGAGATCCATGGATTCCAGAGCCTGCTTCACAAGAAAAAGAAATTCCAGTAGATTATGGTTCTGGTAAGATTAACTATTGAGTGAATTATTGCGATTAATCTAGATTTCCTACATCAGGAGTTCTTTAATTGGTGCACCGTTGAAAAAAACAGGTTATAGAGAAAGTCTTTCCATGTGGTTACTAAGTGTTGATAGTAAATTGATGGCACATAATCAGTTAGTCAATTTAATCTAGGTTTCCCACATTAGAAGTTCTCTAATTCTGCTCCAAGATGCTGAGTTTGTCGATCAGAAAGGTCGGCAGTTCGGTGGTTTGAATCCCTAGCGCCACGTAACGGAGTGAGCTCCCGTTACTTGTCCCAGCTTCTGCCAGAAGAAGTTCGAAAGCATATAAAATGCAAGTAGAAAAAAAGGAACCAACTTTGGTGGAAAGGTAACAGCGTTCCATGCACCTTTGGCATTTAGTCATGCCGGCCACATCACCACGGAGACGTCTTCAGACAGCGCTGGCTCTTCGGCTTTGAAACGGAGAAGAGCACCGCCCCCTACAGTCGGGAACGACTAGCACATGTGTGCAAGGGAAACTTTGCCTTTTAATTCTGCTCCATTATACCTTTAGAAAATTACTACACTGTAGCATTGCTCTAGAGCAGTGTTTCTCAAACTTGGCGACTTTAAGTCCTGTGGACTTCAACTCCCAGAATCGCCCAGCCAGCATAGCTGGCTGGGGAATTCTGGGAGTTGAAGTCCACAGGACTTAAATTCGCCAAGTTTGAGAAACACTGCTCTAGAGTTTGGGAAACCAAGATCAGTTTTTAATTCAGCCACTGGATCATCTTGATTTGAAGATAAAATAATGGGAGAAATGTCACAATTGTATTTTGAAGTACATTAAGACAAATCACTCTTTCTTCCCTTCATACATGCCCTTAATTTTGTGTTTGATGAAATGTGTCCATTCTGAAATTACTGTGTATTGGGGGGAGGGTTTTTTTTGCTGCTATTCACAGACTTGCTTTAAGGCAGCTTATTGTCCTCCAGAACTGGGGGCATTGCAGTTCCCAGCATTCCAAGGCATCAGGGCAAAGGGAATTCTGGGAGTTGAAGTCCCAATACACCTGGAAAATGCCAGGTTTGAGAACAGTTGTTCTGAAGTATTGCATAAAGTTCTGGGATTTGTCCAGAAAATTGTACATATCCTCCGTTGCCAGTTATCAAAATAGCATTTCTATCGTATCTCATTTCCTCTGATCAGAGCTTCCAGATGTAATAATAAAGCTGGAACAAGAAGAAATCCCGTATGTTCCCTGCCCCCAGGTTTCAGAAACAAATGTGACATTCAAAACAGTCCAATCAGGTAAGTGTAATTAATTTACTCCATTACGTTTTATCACTAAGAAGAAAGGTCTGTGCTGACCTTACCTCAAATTCCTTCTAAGAGCCAGTTTGGTCTAGTGTTGCAGGCTAGAAACCAGGTGGTAGTGAATTTTAGTCCCACCATAGGAATGAAAGCTATTTGGGTGACTTTGGATTAATCACCAGGACAAAAGTGAGTTCTAGTCTCTCCTTAGGCATGAAAACTGACTGGGTAACTTTGGGTCAGACACGGGGGTGGGATTCAACTGGTTGGGACCGGTTCAGGCGAACGGGATGCTAATTTTACATCTGGTTCGCAGAACCGGTAGTTGCAAGGACTGGCTGGCCCCTCCCACCCCGTCCCTCCCAGGAGTCTCCACGCAGACTCTAGGAGGGCAAAAAACAGGCCTCCAGGAAGTTCCAGGAGAGCCGCTTTCGCCCTCCTGGAGCCTCAAGGAAACCCTCCGGAGCCTGGGAAGGGTGAAAAACGGGCCTCCCAGAAGTCTGGGAATGGACCTGTTTCTGGCCTCCAGAGCCCAGGGGAGGCTGTCTTCGCCCTCTCGGAGGCTCGAGAAAAATGTCCCCCCCCCCCCGGTTCAGGAGGCCAAGTAGGCCACACCCACCATGGCCACACCTGTGCAGCAACCGGGCAGAGAACCGGTTGCTAAAATCTTTTAATCCCAACATGATGCAAAAGGTGTGTGTGTGTGTGAGAGAGAGAGAGAGAAGGAGGGAGGGAGAGAGAGAGAGAGAGAAAGAAAGAAAGAAAGAAAGAAAGAAAGAAAGAAAGAAAGAAAGAAAGAAAGAAAGAAAGAAAGAAAGAAAGAAAGAGCGAGAGATCCAGCAGGTTCCATGTTCCTTCTGCTTTTAGAGGATCTGAGATGCCAGGCTGGAGAAAGACCTTCGTCTGGGCCACAAACTACATTATGGCTTAACACAATCTACGTAAACTGGGGCACCACCTGGGGAGATCGTAACAATTTTCTTTCCATGAAATTACTCCAGATATAGACTGAGGTGGTCCTCCAAGAGATGTCCGAGGACAATCAAAAGATCAAAATCCTGTCATAACTCCCCCAAACATTTTGATTCTCCTTTCCCCACTCCCCCGGTAGATGTCCCTGCTGAAAACCTAATCCTGGCTTGATTAAAAATGAGCATTTCTTTGTTTATCCCAATAGGTGTCCATGACAAAATGTTGCAGAGAGACATACCATTTTACTCCGGCTGCGTGAGACGTTTCCCTGACAAAGCCGACCGTGTCAAACAAGAGAACCAAAACACGGCGGAGAAGCCCCACAAGTGCTCGTGCTGCACCAAAAGCTTCATGAAGCGGTCCAACCTTCGTACCCACGAGAGAATCCACACGGGGGAGAAGCCATTCCGTTGCTCCGAATGTGGCAACAGCTTCAGCGATGGTTCCAGTCTCATCAGGCACAAGCGGAAGCACACCGGGGAGAAGCCGTACAGCTGCTCAGCGTGTGGGAAGCGGTTCAACCAGAGCTCCAGCCTCATCAGGCACGAGCGGAGTCACACGGAGCATAGACCCTACAAGTGCTTGGAATGTGGGAAAAGGTTCAACCAGAGCTCCACCCTCGTGCGGCACGAAAGGATCCACCGAGAACAGAGACTGTACAAATGCTCGGGCTGCGAGAAGAGATTTATTCAGAGCTCCAGTCTCCTGGCTCACGAGAGGATCCACCGGGGAGAGAAACCTTACAGCTGCACAACTTGCGGGAAAGGCTTCGTCCAGAAATCTAACCTTCTGATTCACGAGATGAAACACACCGGTTTGAAGCCCTTCAAGTGTCCGGACTGCGGGAAAGGCTTCAATCAGAATTCAAGCCTCGTCATACACCGGAGAATCCACACGGGGGAAAAACCGTACAGTTGCTCACACTGCCGGAGACCTTTCAGCGACAAGTCGAGCCTTAACAAACACGAGCGAGCCCACCGAGGGGACAAACCGTACAAGTGTTCCAGCTGCGGGAAAAGCTTTGTGCGGCGATCTCACCTCTTGACTCACGAAAGGATCCATACGGGGGTGAAGCCGTTCAAGTGCTCGGATTGCGGGAAAAGCTTCAGCAGCCGGTCGCACTTGATCAGGCACGAGGGGACGCACACGGGGGAGAAGCCCTACGATTGCTCGTTCTGCGGGAAAAGCTTCAACCGGAAGTCCAACCTGACGAACCACGAGAGGACGCACACGGGGGAGGAGCCTTACAAGTGCTCCGATTGCGGGAAAAGCTTCAGCGACAGGTCCAGCCTGATTAAACACGAGCGGATCCACACCGGGGAGAAGCCGTACAGCTGCACGTCCTGCGAGAAGAGCTTCAGCGACAAGTCGAGCCTTATCAGGCACGAGCGGATCCATACGGAGGAGAAGCCGTACAAATGCTCCGATTGCGGGAAAGGATTCAACCAGAGTTCAAGTCTCATCGTGCACGAGAGGACCCACACGGGCGAGAAACCCTTCAAATGCTCCGATTGCGGGAAAGGCTTCATTCGCAGGACGATTCTTAATAAACACGAGAGGACCCATGCTGGGGAGAAACAATAAAAAACATCAAGCCTGGGTTAGTGGACAAGGCCCAGATTCCGTGATGAACTCCTAGGTCTTCTGATTTGACAGTACACTTGCTTGAAGGAAACTGTTGGAATGAATGTAGGCTAGTCATAGAGCTGTGCACTGAGAAATTCTTCTATTTCTGTGGTTTTAGGTAGCCTTAGAGCAGAGATGGACAATTACGGCAACTTTTGGACCTGTGGACTTCAACTCCCAGAATCCCTGAGACAGCCATTTTATGCTGGCTCAAGAATTCTGGGAGTTGAAGTCCACAGGTGGTAATGTTCTCATAATTGCCCATCCCAGCCTTAGAGAGATGTTTCTCCTTGCCTTCCAATCCCTTTTTCATCATCATGTGATATGGAGATTGACGCATAGGCCACAGGTCAACACAGAATTCCCTGTTTTAAAGGCATTACATTGAGTGAATTGCAAACACACTAGATTCTCCTGCTGGAATGTGATTCTGATGTTATTCCTCCATGGAGATCTGCCAGCGTATGGCATAGAGAGGGGATGCGCAAGACAGTCTATTAACAGTTAAGGATAGAGTGGAGGATTGTGGGATTGATAACGTCAACTGTATGAAATTGTTCTTTCCCCAGAAAATAAAACGAGAGTGTGTGATGGGAAAAATAAAACATGGGTTGTAAAGAATTACGAACCTAAACTTAGAAAAGAAACGGCTGCATTAATAACTATAAAAAGTAATTTTTAAAACATTTAAGTGTTGTTTTCTACGACATCATGGATAATAGTCCCTAGTGGAAGGACGGATATCCCTGTTTGATAGCAATAGCCCTTAGACTTATATACCTCTTCATAGGGCTTTTACAGCCCTCCCTAAGCAGTTTACAGAGTCAGCCTATTGCCCCTAACAATCTGGGTCCTCATTTTACCCACCTCGGAAGGATGGAAGGCTGAGTCAACCTTGAGCCTGGTGAGATTTGATCTGCCAAATTGCAGGTAGCCGGCAGTTAGCAGAAGTAGCCTGCAGTACTGCACTCTAACCACTGCACCACCGTGGCTTAAATGGATGACTGAGTCATTCTGGATTTTCCAAAATTAGAGATTAGAAGCCGTTTGGGTATATGAAGTTTCACATCTGTAATTAGATTTCTTTTTCCCTCTCCTCTCTTGCACTCCCATGTCCTTGCTGCAAGTCTCCCTTAAGGCTAAGGGGAAATATGGTAACAGTCTACGCAGGGCTGTCAAAAATCTATTTCATTGAGAGCCGCATCAGGGTTGTATTTGATCTTGGTGGGACGGGGGGCGTGGCCAGTTCGACATTACTCGTGTCGAGGGGCACCTGTGGTAACCTGAGCACTCTGCCAGCGAAAATGGGCTCCCAAGGTCTGTTTTCAGCTGCGACGGCATCCTGCAACCCTCTTCCAGCAAAAATGGAGCTTGGGACAGCCAGCCGCCCCCCCCCCCAAGCTCTGTTTTCATGGGCAGAGGCACCGCGGGGCGGTCCTTGGCTGTTTCCAGGGCAGTCCCGTGGGCCAGATGTAAGCACCTCGAGTGCTAGATTTGGCCCCTAGGCCTTGAGTTTGACACAGGGATGAAATGCTACCAGTTCGGACAGGATCGCCCAAACCGGTAGTAAAAATGCTACTGGTTCGCCCGAACCAGTAGTAAAAAAAAATCCTATTGGTTCGGGCGAACCCTTTTTTTTGACGATCAGCTGGGGCAACGTGTTTTATATTAGCTAGAAAGCAGGATTTCCTGCTTTCTAGCTAATCTAAATCGCGTGGCACAACGGATTCCCTCCCCTTTGCTGTTCGCGTACCTTTGCAGGGGTGCTCTGTAGCAGGCTGCGCCCACCTACCCAGATGTCAGTAGCAAAGGTAAGTGGATTTCACCCCTGGTTTGACACCCTGATCTACAGACATCGATAATGCTTATCTTACACTACAATTAGGATCAGAATTACCATTGCTAAGCAAAGTGATTGTTAATGAGGGGTGCCTGATTTTACGACCTTTTTGCCATCGTTGTTAAGCGAATCACTGCAGTTGTTAAGCAAATCACACAGTCGTGAAGCGAATTCAGCTTTCTCCGATGATTTTGCTTGTCGGAAGCCAACTGGGTAAGTGCTGGTCACACGACCCCAGGACATTGCAACCATTGTAAATGTGTGCCAGTTACCAGCCTTCCGAATTTTGATCACGTAACCATGAGGATACTGCAGTGGTCGTAAACGTGAGGACTTCTCTCAATGCCATTGTAAGTATGGTTGCTAAACATAAGGTTGCAAGTCGAGGACTTACCCATATCTAAAAGGAGAATCAAGTTGAGCATGGACCAAGAGAATGAGCTAAAATTAAGAAAAAGGAAATTCAGAGCGAATATACAACTAGTTCTCGACATATGACACCAAGGGAGCTCCAAATTTCTGTTGTTAAGTGAGACATTTGTTAAGGGAGGTTTGCCTCATTTTATCACCTTGCCACCGTTAAGTGAATCACTGCATTTGATAAGTTCGTTCCATGGTTTATTAAGTGAATCTGGCTACCCAGTTGATTTTATTTGTCAAAAGCTTCCAAAAGGTGGTCACATGACCCCAGGACATGGCAACGGTCTGTCAGGGGAAGATTTATTTCACCCTGAACTAGATGAGGTCTTAGATCGGGGCTGTTTCCAACAGGCATATTCTTTAAGGTGCGAAGAAAAAGAAATAAACATTCTGGAGAAACATATTCTAATTAATAAACAAACTTTAATTCAAAAATAATAAATGGAAATAAAAACAAAACTAACTAATCGTTACATTTTGAAAGAAACAGCTTGTCTGCCAGTCTCCTGGTAGACAGACAAAGATCAAAAGGAAAACTCTGGAATGTGTGTGTGTGAGCAGGCGCAGTACATCACTGTCAGATAAGAACTTATGACCTGCGCAATAACTCTTTCAGTTTAACTATTTAGTGTCAATTCAGTCAGTTCAGGCTAGCAAACAATTTAACGCAGTGACACGGTCGTAAGTATGAACCAGTTGCCAAGCAGCTGAATTTGGATCACATGATCAGGGAGCTGCTATAAAGGTTGCAACTGAAAAACGGTCATACGTCTTTTTTTCAGTGCCGTCGTAAATGAACGGTCACTAAACAAACTTAGCCATCTGTCTGAAACTGTATAGGGTTTCCTGCCTAGGCAGGGGGTTGGACTAGAAGACCTCCAAGGTCCCTTCCAACTCTACTATTGTATTGTATTGTATGTCAAAGACTACCTGTGTTAAATTCTCCTGCCATTGTTGTATTATGCAGACCAGAACACAACGACGTGATGTTTCACAGGTGTCTTGAGACCAGGTGCACTGTAGACAGCAGCTCTTGATAAAATAGCTCCGTTGATAATCAGCCCAAACCTTGCATTGGCCCTTAATGGCAGCAGCAGCTGGAATTAGGCACAAAATGTGTGTTTGTGTGTGGGAGTGAGACAGAGACAGACACGCAATCCGTGACCTTGGCCTCCCCTTGCTATTCATGTAGGTCATACAGAGGTGACCCCAATAAACAATCACTCATTTGAGTTCTGGGGGGGGGGTTGATCAGAGAATTCGTTTAACACATATTTGTGTGGATGTGTTGGGGAGAAGGGTTTTTTATTTAACGTTCCTCGTCAGCCATCAAAATTCAGGGAGTCCTTGATTTAGGACCACAATTGAGCCCCCTAATCTTAACAACTTTTTTGCTCCCCCCCCCCTCTGCCCCATTAACTTTGATTGTCGGAAGCTGGCTGGGAAGGATACTAATGGTGACCCCCACCCCTCCCAGGACACTACAATTATAAATAAATGCCAAGTACCTGGATTATTCAGAATTGAGTTCTGGGTTCCCCCCTCCAGACAAAAGTCACCCTTGATCAGTGGTGGGTTCCGGAAACCCCAAAAACCTCAAATATTGGTAAGGAGGGCCGGCGGGTGCGTCCTCCAAAGCACTGTACCGGAACGGTACTTGGTGCTCCCGGCAGGCACCGGGACACCCGTACCGGGACGTACTAGTCGTAACCCACCACTGCTCTTAATCTAGGGCAGTGGTTCTCAACCTGTGGGTCGGGACCCCTTTGGGGGGGTCGAACAACCCTTTCACAGGGGTCACCTAAGACCATTGAAAAACACATATTTTCAAACAAAATGCAGAAAACATAATTTTATGTTTGGGGGTCACCACAACATGAGGAACTGTATTAAAGGGTCGCGGCATTAGGAAGGTTGAGACCCACTGATCTAGGGGCTCCAGTATTGAATATTGGCCAAGATCACACATTCTGCTCAACCACAGCTGGCATCTCAGTTATGTTTATCACATTTGGCTGGATGAAGTCACATCCTCTAAGCCAGTGTTTCTCAACCTTGTCAACTTGAAGATGTCTGGACTTCAACTCCCAGAATTCCCCAGCCAGCCGGCTGGGGAATTCTGGGAGTTGAAGTCCAGACATCTTCAAGTTGACAAGGTTGAGAAACACTGCTCTAAGCCATGATTTCTAAGCCACAAGATGGCTTTTGTTTTAGAGCAGGGATGGCAACTGTGACAGCTTTACAACCTGTGGACTTCAATTTTCAGAATTGAAGCATAGCTAGATCAGGAATTCTGGGAGTTGAAGTCCACAGGTTATGAAGTCACCATAGTTGGCCACCTAATTTAGAGCTTTGTGTCCCAGTCTTGGCAATTTCCAAATGTGTCGACTTCCATTTCCCAGAGTTCCTCAGTAAACATGCTCATTACTAAGGATTCTGGGAGTTGAAGTCCACCCGTATGGAAATTTTGAAAATACTGACAGAATATTGGGTGAGCCCAATTTGCATATAGCAGCATTACTATTTTAAGTTGTACTTTACAGAATTCTATGAATATTCACTATAGATCTTAAACAACATGCATTTATACACCGAGCCTGTCACAGTTGCTTGCAACCTTGGTGTCTGAAATGAAAATTGCCTTCACCTTAAGTGAGCATATCTACATTTGTTTGTTGATCTCTGCATACAGTAGCCGTTGTTCTTTTTATTTCACTGGTCTTCCAGGAGTTATTTTTGAGATCCAAAGCAGTGGTGAAATTCATTTTTTTTTTTACTACCAGTTCTATGGGCGTAGCTTGGTGGACGTAGAAGAGGAAGGACTCTGCAAAATCTCCATTCCCACCCCACTCCTGGGGCCAGCCAGAGGTGGCATTTGCCGGTTTTCCAAACTACTCAAAATTTTCACTACCGGTTCTCCAGAACCTGTCAGAACCTGCTGAATTTCACCCCTGATACAAAGAGTTTGGAGAACAATTGCACTAGAAGTTTTCTAATCAGATAATCTTTTTTTAAAAAAAATCTTGCTACAGATAGGCCTCTTGAATTCTGATTTGTGAATGCATGAATTCATTCACACATGCATAAATATATATACATACACAAACATACATTTATAGTCCCACTTTTAACCTCCTGGCAAACATCTTATTCTGGGGCTTTTTAAGGGTAAATTCTGTGATGGATCCAGAAACTATACAAATAACGCATTAGTACCAGGATTGAAATGCTACCGGTTCGGGCCGGTTCACCCAAACCAGTAGTAAAAAAATGCTACTAATTCGCAGAACTGGTAGTAAAAAATACTAAATAAAGTTTTTTTAAAAAAGTTCCGACGATCGCATGTCACACAGCTGGTCTTCGGAACTTTTCCTTTTTATGCATTTTTTTTAATTATAGATTTTCCGGAAATGTGGAGGTGGGATGGGAGTCCCTTTTTGCTCCCAGCTGTGACAAAAATGGGGGTGAGAGGGTGCTGAGAAAGAAATAACAGAAGGAAGGAAGGAAGGAGAAAGAAAAAGGGAGGGGGAAAAAGGAGAGGAAGGAAGGACTACAAACCTGGCATTAGATGCCGCTTCAGAGGATAATCCAGGGCTGGAAGGGACCTGGGGGTCATCTAGTCCAACCCTGTTCCAGCAGACCATTGTTAAACTGAGTTTCTGTCTTTTTCAATCTCCCCGTTACATGACTACATAGCCACACCCACCCAGTCACATGACCCACCACCACCAAGCCACGCCTACTAAGTTACACCCACAGACCAGGTAAATTTAGATTTCACCACTGATTTAAAGTAGAATAAAATATGAATTAAAATGTAAGAATGAAGACGTGGCATAAAAGGGAGAGTTAGAAGCTTGCTTAAAGGGACAGGGAAATGTCATCAGCCTCTAACCACAAGATGTTCTAGCCAACGTCCCTACGTCAAAAGTCCAAACCACAAGGTTCAATTAAAGTTTGTTAATGGCACGTAGTCCATACCTGTAACAAAAGAAGAAGTAAGACCCCCATCTACTTATAAGGCTTTTTCCCCAAAATAACCAATAAGAAATGAGTTAAGTGTTTCCGTGTTACACTGTCTTTGAGAATGTATAAGAACGCATGCTTCAATAATGAAAGTTGTTCAGAATTTGCAATGTTAGCCATGGGCTAGCTTTCTGAACCTGACCGCCAAATAAACTTTTCCTGTATCCTGAGAAGTCTGTCGTTTTCTGCAACAGATTAGTACATTACTTCTTCATGTTGTTGGAGACTATTTTATTCCTCCATATAGGAATGCTCTGCAAGTAGAAAACATGTACAGGAAGTCCTCCACTTAAAACCCCAATTCAATCCAAAATATCTGTTGCTACGTAAGACAGTTAAGTGAATGTTGCCCCATTTTACGACTTTTCTTGCCACAGTTAGGTGAATCGCTGCAGTTGTTAAGTTAGCAACATGGTTGTTAAGTGAAACCGGCTTCCCCACTGACATTGCTTGTGAGAAGGGATCACGTGACCCCAGGAAAATAGGAACCAATTGCCAAGCATCTGAATTTTGATCAAGTGACTATAAGGATGCTACAACAGTCGTAAGTGTGAAAAATGATCATAGGTCACTTTTTTCAGTCAGTCACTAAATAAACTGTTGTAAGTCAAGGACGACCTAGTTTGAGTTTGAGTTTTATTAAATTTATATACCGCCCCCCTCTCCCCACAGGGACTCGGGGCGGTGTACAGACAGTACATATAAAACAACAAAGCAAACCAACAAAACATTAGACAACCAGCATAAACATACGGTCTGTAAAATACCCGAACTCATTTCAAGTTAAAAACAGTCTAAAACCAAATTAAAACCCCAAAATTTACAATATTAAAAAGGCATCCAGGAAGGTCAGTAATAGATTGTACTTGTGATTACAATTAGGCCAGGCCGGCTAGCCGGAACAGGTGGGTCTTGAGTTTCTTACGGAAGGAGCGGAGATCAACAGTAGTTCTAATGTCAGGGGGGAGTTCGTTCCAGAGGGTTGGGCCCATCACAGAGAAGGCCCTACTCCTGGGCACCGCCCCCCCACATTGTCTAGCGGAGGGTACCCGGAGGAGACCCTCCCTGTGTGAGCGGATTGGTCATAGGGATGTATGGGGTAGAATGCGATCTCGCAAATAACTAGGTCCCGAGCCATGAAGCGCTTTGAAGATGACAATCAACACCTTGAAACGCACTCGAAAAGCCACAGGCAGCCAGTGCAGCTCGCACAGAAGTGGTGTTACATGGGAGTACCTGGTACACCCCAAGATTGTCCGCGCGGCTGCATTCTGAACCAACTGGAGCCTTCGGGTGCATCTCAAGGGGAGCCCCATGTAGAGAGCATTACAGTAATCAAGACGGGAAGTCACCAGGGCCTGAGTGACTGTGCGAAGGGCGTCCCGCTCAAGTAGGGGGCGCAATTGGTGCACCAGGCGCACCTGGTGGAACGCCCTCCCAGCCACGGCCGTCACATGATCATCCAGCGACAGCCGGGAGTCTAGGAGGACGCCCAAATTGCGTGCCCTATCCACCGGGGGTAGTTGTTTCCCCCCCGATGGCCAGAGATGGAGCAAACTGGCTAAAGCGGGGCGCCGGTAGCCACAGCCACTCCGTCTTGGAAGGGTTCAGTTTGAGTCTGTTGTCCCCCATCCAGACCCGCACGGCTTCCAGACACCGGGACATCACCTCGACGGCTTCGTTGGGGTGGTTCGGGGTAGAGATGTATAACTGAGTGTCATCTGCATACAGATGGCACTCAACCCCGAATCCTCGAATGATCTCACCCAGCGGTTTCATGTATGTGTTGAACAGGAGAGGTGAGAGGACCGACCCCTGCGGCACCCCACACGTGAGCGGCCTCAGGGTCGACCTCTGCTCCCCCGTCAACACACATTGCGTCCGACCGGAGAGGAAGGAGGAGAACCACTGCAACACGGTGCCCCCCACCCCCATCCCCTCCAGCCGGCGCAATAAGATACCATGGTCGATGGTATCGAAAGCCGCTGAGAGGTCTAATAGGACTAGGATGGAGGAGCAACCCCCATCTTTCGCCCTCCAGAGATCATCCACCAACGCGACCAAAGCCGTCTCAGTGCTGTGCCCGGGCCGGAAACCGGACTGGCGCGGGTCTAGATAAACAGTTTCCTCCAGGTGCTGAGGGAACTGTTGCGCCACCACACTCTCAACAACCTTCGCTAAAAAGGGAAGGTTGGAGACAGGACGATAATTGGCTAACTCTACTGGGTCCAGAGAAGGCCTCTTAAGTAGGGGCCTCACCACCGCCTCCTTCAAGACGGCTGGTAGGAACCCCTCCCTCAGCGAGGCGTTCACTAGTCCCAGGAGCCAGTCTCGTGTAACCTCCCAGGCTGCCAGTACAAGCCAGGAGGGACACGGGTCCAATAAACATGTGGTGGCCCGCAGTCGCCCGCGTAACCTGTCCATATCCTCGGCGGCAACAGAGTCAAACTCCTCCCAGCATGGTACCTCAAGACTCTCCACCGGTGTCTCCCCAAGATCACTCAAGGAAACCCACTCGCTCCGGATCCGATTGATTTTATCCTGCAGATATTCCCCAAATTCCTCTGCCCTACCCTGCAAAGGGGCTTCCCGCGGCCTCTGTGAAAGGAGGGAGCGGGTCACCCGAAACAGGGCGGCAGGGCGGTTTTCTGCGGACGCAATAAGAGTGGCATAGTATCGACGTTTAGCCACCCTTAGTGCCACAAGGTAGGTCCGTAAACGGCCTCCCCTGAACATCCGGAATGTACCGGAGCTGATGGCTGGCGTGCCACCAAATATGGCTCTATGTGCCACCTGTAGCACGTGCGCCATAGGTTCGCCGTCACGGCCTTATAACATCCCGGTCAAATGATTGTCCTCTCTAGGGATGAAGCACCAACAACTTCCAGGGTTAAGCCCTGTGTGGGTGCACTTGTGTGCAAGCAAACTGGCTGAATCACATCTTTAATTTTTATTTTTATCCTGCATGAGTTCTCTCAGGTTTCATCAGGCTGGATTTGCAGGAAAAGCTTTCCCCGCAACCCAAACGTGAATATGATTTCTCCCCTCCATGCGGTCCTTTGTGGACCACGAGAAACGTTTCCTCATAAGGGGTGCGTTGGTTTGGTGTCTCTTTTGCACACATCCCTGAATCTCTCATCCGGTTCCTGTGCAACCTGGAACTTTCCCCGCGATCCGAAGACGGATTCTCTGTTTTTCCTTTGTGGGTCTTCTCGTGCTGGAGAAGGCTTGATTTCTGGATGAAGCTTTTCCCACATTCTGAATAGATGTGGGGTTTCTCCTCCATGTGGATCTTCTCGTGTTGGATCAAGCTGGATTTGCCGGTGAAACCTTTAGCGCAACAGAAGCACTGCTACGGCTTTTCACTGGTGTGGGTCCTCTGGTGTACAACGAGAGTTGCTTTAGTGCTGAAGTCCTTCCCACACTTGGCACAGTTGTAAGGCATTTCTCCCGTCTTTTGGTGTTTTAAGTGGTTCCACCAGTTGCTGAAAATTTTCCCACGTCAGCACACTTGTGTTGCTTTCCACCCACATGTGTCCCCTTGTGCACAACAAAATTGGACCTCTGGCTAAAACTTCTTCCGCACGCTACTTTACATGTTTTCTTTCTTAGATGGACTCCCTCATGTATGACAAGCTTGCATTTCAGCCTGTATCCTCTTCCACAGTGGAAGCAGGTGTGCAAATTTGGTCCATTACGGGGGCCCTTGGGAGCTGCAAGATGCTTTAATTTTGAAATGATGCTTTTTCCACAGGGAGAGAACCAATATGGCTTCCTTCCCATTTGAGGTCTTCTGTTTCTGAGGAGAACTAACCTAGAACCGAAGGATTTCCCACCGCCGGAGCAAGAATACAACTTCTCCCCTTGCTGTACGCTTTCGTGTCTGCTAAAACTCGTTTTGTCAACAAAGCTCTTCCCACGATATGTTTTCTCACTTGTGTGGCTTCTTTGGTGGATCACAAGGCTTAAGCTACGATGGAATCTCTTCCCACACTTCGAACACTCATAGGGTTTCTCTTCCTTATGCATCATCTCATGGACGAGAAGATGCGACCTTTGAAGGAACCGCTTCCCACAATCTGCGCATTGATGGGGTTTCTCGCCAGAATGGATCCTCTCATGTATCAAGAAGTTTGAGCGCTGAATGAAACCTTTCCCGCAGTGCTCGCACCGGTAAGGCCTTTCTCCCGCTTCCATCTTTTCGTGCCTGAGGAGCGCCGATTTGTGACGGAAACTCTTCCCACATTTGCAGCAGGTGTATGGCTTCTCTCCCGTGTGGGTCCTCTCATGCCTGGTCAAGATGGACCTCTGGCTGAAACTTCTCCCGCATTCCGTGCATTTATACGGCTTCTATCCTGTGTGAGTTTTCTCGTGCCGAACAAGGCTAGATCTCTGCGTGAAGTTTTTCCCGCAATCGGAGCACTGATGAATTCTCTCCCCCATGTGGCTTCTTTCGTGGATGAGAAGGCTTAAGCTGTGATTGAATTTCTTCCCGCATGTTGAACTTTCGTGAGATGTTTCCTGCTTGTGGGTCATCTCGTGGACAAGGAGATGCCACCGCTGGACAAAGCTTTTCCCACAATCCGAGCACAGGTGCGGTTTCTCGCCAGTGTGTATTCTCTCGTGGATGAGAAAGCTTGACTTCTGAATAAAACCCTTCCCACAGTGTGAACATTCGTAGGGTCTCTCCCCAGCCTCCATCTTTTCATGCCTGAGGAGTGCTGATTTGTGGCGGAAGTTTTTCCCACACTGGGAGCATTTATACGGCTTCTCCCCCGTATGGGTCCTCTCGTGTCGGGTCAAGATCGACCTTTGACTGAAACTCCTCCCACACTCCAAACACTGATATGGCTTCTCTCCTGTATGAGTCTTCTCATGTCTTACAAGGCTGGACCTCTGCGTGAAGCTTTTCCCACAATCGGCACATCTATTCTCCTTACTTCCCGCATAGCTCTGTGTCAGCTCCTCTTCTGTGGGATAAACAGAAAATCACAATGTGAAAATAAGCAAAGGAAGTTGCTGCAAAAGACATTTGGGATAAGGTATATCACATGCATTTTAGAGTGGTGCAGTGGCCTGGAGGTGGAGCTCTCGCCTCATAATCAGGAGGCTGTGAGTTCAATCCTAGGTAGAGGCAGATATTTCTCTCTCTGGGCACAATGAGAATATATCTGCTGAACAAAACTCTACATTGGCAACAGGAAGGGCATCCAGTCATTAAACACTCTTCTAGCTCCATTCAGTTGCCACCTTCCAAGGGATTATGGGGTCATTAAAAGAAGATGTATATCACATGCATTTTACTCTCTGTAGTGCAGTGCTTCTCAATTATTTTCTGTCATGCCCCCCCTAGGAAGAAGAAAACATTTCGCGCCCCCCCCCCCCCGCGCGACTGTAAATAGTCTAATTTGTCTATAAAATTGTTATAAGTACACCTCTGCATAACATAGCACACCGGTCTTTCCTCGACTCCCACCGTAGTCACATGCTTTCTTTCCTCTTTCCCTCTTACTTGTCTATCCTTCCTTCCACCCTCCCTTCCTCCTTCCCTTCCTTCCTGCCTCCCTTCCAGTTCCCTCCTTCCTCTTTCCCCCTGCCTGCCTGCCTTCTTTCCTCTTTCCCTATCCTCCTATCCTTCCTTTCTCCCTCCCTCCTTCCCTGCCTCCCTTCCAGTTCCATTCTTCCCTCCTTCCTTCTGCCTCCTTCCTGCCTGCTTGCCTTCTTTCCTCTTTCCCTCTTGCTTGTCTATCCTTCCTTCCACCCTCCCTTCCTCCTTCCCTTCCTTCCTGCCTCCCTTCCAGTTCCCTCCTTCCTCTTTCCCCCTGCCTGCCTGCCTTCTTTCCTCTTTCCCTATCCTCCTATCCTTCCTTTCTCCCTCCCTCCTTCCCTGCCTCCCTTCCAGTTCCATTCTTCCCTCCTTCCTTCTGCCTCCTTCCTGCCTGCTTGCCTTCTTTCCTCTTTCCCTCTTGCTTGTCTATCCTTCCTTCCACCCTCCCTTCCTCCTTCCCTTCCTTCCTGCCTCCCTTCCAGTTCCCTCCTTCCTCTTTCCCCCTGCCTGCCTGCCTTCTTTCCTCTTTCCCTATCCTCCTATCCTTCCTTTCTCCCTCCCTCCTTCCCTGCCTCCCTTCCAGTTCCATTCTTCCCTCCTTCCTTCTGCCTCCTTCCTGCCTGCTTGCCTTCTTTCCTCTTTCCCTCTTGCTTGTCTATCCTTACTCCCTCCTCCCTTTCTTCCCTCCCTCCCTGCCAGCAGCTCCTCCAGCATCCCAGCTGGAAGCAGCAGCACAACAGTCGCCGTTACCAGGGGCGAAGGGGTGGGGGTGGCAAGATCGGGCGACCGCCGCCCCTTTGTCCCTTCCCCAACAGCGGCTGTTGCGCTTCCGCTTCCAGACGGAATGTTGGCGGTGGAGCTGCTGGCGGGGAGGCGAGCTACCTGCATAAAGACGCCGCCGAGGGCATGGCAGAATATATCCCGGCTTGAAGTGGCAGCGCTGGGGACTGCTCAGAGACTCATCAGAGCCGCGGGCTGGAGCTGTGCAAAAAGTCTGCTTGGGCTGGGGGGGGGAGGGAGGGAAGCCTGGGACAGCCATGCTTCCCTCCCTCCCAACCCCGCCCGAGCAGGCTTCTTGCACAGATCCAGCCCGCGGCTCTGATGAGTCTCTGAGCAGTCCCCAGCGCTGCCACTTCAAGCCAGGATATATTATGCCTCGCCCACGCCGCCGCCGTTGCACCCAGACGGAAAGGGAGCCTTCGCGCCCCCCTTTACGGAGCCTCCGTAATAGTGGGGGGGCGCGCCCCACTATTTGAGAACCGCTGCTGTAGTGTGAGGAAGAGAAAATTGTGGTTATAGCTAGTCCTCAACCTACAACTACAACTGTGAGCAGACTTTCCATTGCAAATCAAGGCAGTTAAGCGAGCCATTCCAATTTTATGTCACAGTTGTTAAGTGACTCAGTATGGTTGTTAAGTGAATCATTCAGTTCTTCAGCTTCCCCCATTGATTTTGCTTGTTGAAAGCTGGCTGGGCTTTGAACGCCCGTAGGGCTCTCTCTTCCTTATGCATCGTCTCATCAACCAATTTCATTGTATAGATGATGTACAATGACAATAAAGGCTATATTTATTACTACCATATTTTTCGCACTATAAGACGCACCAGAGTATAAGACGCACCATGATTTTGAAGAGGTAAATTTTTTAAAAAAGGTTTTTGCCCTCTGCAGGCCTCCCAAGCCCTTGGCGCGCCTCATTTTTTTGCAAAAAAAAAAAGGGGGGGGGGGCATGCAGAGCTTTGGGAGGCTTGTAACATGCTCCTGGGAGCTGGGGGGGGGGGGACAAGCAAAAAAAAGGCCGTTTTTTTGCACACAAAAAAAGGGCATGCAGAGGCTTTGGGAGGCTTGTAGAGTGCTCTTGGGGACGGGGGCACAAACAGTCCCTTTTTTGCCCCTTTTTTGCCCTCCCCAGCCCCCAGGAGCACTCTGAAAGCCTCCTAAAGGCTATGCACGGCCATTTTAGTGAAGGGGGCGGGGTTTCGGGAGGCCAAAAATGCTGTATTCAGTGTATAAGACACACCCAGATTTTCAGCCTCTTTTTTGAGGGGAAAAAGGTGCGTCTTTTACTCCGAAAAATACAATATTAATATTATTATTATTATTATAATTGATGAACAGGTGCAATCTTCGAAGGAACCGTTTTCCACAGCCTGCACATTGATAGGGGTTTCTCACCGGTATGGAGCCTCTCGCAAATGGTGATCACGTGACATTCCCCCCCCATGACATGGCAGCCATCTTAACTACATGCCAATTGCCAAGCCCTTGAGTGTTGATCACATGACCACGGGGATGCTAAGATGGCTGTTCGTGCGATGACCAATTAGTGGCTTTTTTAGTGCTGTTGTTAACTTTGAACAGTCATTAAATGAACTGTTGTAAGTTGAGGACTACCTGTACATTTTTTTTTAATGGTCTACAGTCGGGCGTTTCTATTTTCCAAGTTCACATTACTGAGTCGAAAACTTCAGGCGTCCTCCTCAAGTGGGAAGTATGCCTATGCATTTATTCAATTAAACAAAACTTAATATGACTCCGGCAGCGTACAACATTAAATATCTACCCTGTGATAGCGACAAATAGAATTATGTTTCTCTACTAATTGCAGAAGTTGAAAATTAGGCTGCGCAGTCTTAATAGTTCTTCTCTCAGGGTGAAATGTCTAATACCAACCTAGATGTAGCAATATCACCTCTAGAGTTGACAAATAATGAATTTGGGTACAAAAATCAAATTAAGAATACAGCCAAATTAGAAACGTGCGACGAAGCCAATAGAAAACAATACCATTTGTGAATGTCTGGGATCCAAATAGATAGAATAATAATTTTAGAATAACTCATTCCAAAGCTCGCCTGAACATGTATTATTTGCTGTTCCAACAGCCAGGCAGCCATTGCTAGAAAGTATTCCTTCAATCTTTTTTTTTTAAATAGAATTTTTATTTTTTATTTTTAGTCAAACAAACACAAACAAAATCAGTGGAACAGCTTGCCTCCAGAAGTTGTGAATGCCCCAACACTGGAAGTCTTTAAGAAGATGTTGGATAGCCATTTGTCTGAAACGGTATAGGGTTTCCTGCCTAGGCAGGGGGTTGGACTAGAAGACCTCCAAGGTCCCTTCCAACTCTACCATTGTATTGTATTATAAAACATAAAACCATCTTCCAGTTACATACAGTGTGTCGGTTGGTTACAAAACCTTTGTGCATCCTCTTCATAGTCCTTACTTACAATTTATATAAAATCTCATATTATCAATCTAGTACCGGTATATATGTATACATTATTATCATTATTAATCATTTATTTGACTATAATTATTATTACTTCATTTTATGCGACCTTTTCTTAATTTTGAATTTATTTATATTATGGCATTTCATTACATCATCTTCAAGCCATCCAATGGTAGTACATCTTTATATTATATTCTGTATCATTCCATTGTCCTTGTATTGTAAGATTCTCAAGTATATTTCATTTCCATATTTTTTTATCTAACCATTGATAAAATAAATCCCATATTTTATAAAATTGTTTATCTTCTTGTTCTCTGATTTCAAACGTCAATTTGAATCTTCAATCTTGATCTCAATTCACAGTGACAATAAGACAGGCAGTAATAAAAGCAATTTTTACTCCAAGTACTAGAAATCCAGTAAAAACTGTTGAATTGCTTCACTGTTCTGACACCCCCCCCACCCCCCCACTGGGAATAAACCAGAACACAGGCTTGGCTATTTGCCACTGTTTAATTACTGAGATAATGAATCCTTTGGCTGAGGGCCCAGGCAACTCACGTTCAATAGATTAACTCTGCAGCAACTCAGATAGTTCAAATGAAGCAATGCAGATAGTCCAAACGAACAGACACGGCTAGAATATACAGACAGATTTCCTTCACTACTAATTCGAATGGTTGTTTCCTGCAAATGTCCCCTCCCAATGCCTCACCTATAATCTCTCTTGGGAGGGGCCAATCCACAACCTCTTGTGCTTAATCATCTTCTGTGAGTCTGCCTACAGAGTTGCTGCTTCTGTTTCTCAGCCCTTCTCAATCTAGCATCAGGGACAAACTGCCTTTGATCCTCCCCACTGCTCCATGCCTCAGGCGCCTCCTGGTGGCCAACCAGCCCCTCTGGTCCCTGCTCTGATTCTGAACCCTGCCCAGGGTCCTCCACATCATCCACAGCAGACTCATGGATCCTCGCTATCCAAGTCCATCAACAGCTCAGCCGGATCCTGCTGGGCCACAACACTTCTCTATATAATTTTTGCTACTGCAATCTTGGAAGCTGATGTTTCTTTACCTGAGGACATAGTGATGCCTTAGTTCAATATCTAGTGATCTTGAGAAATAAAAATTCTTACCTGAGCGAGTAGATGGAAAGGGCCCGTTTCCTTCAGAAACCTGGCGATACAGCATCCAACAACCTTCCTGTTCTTCCTTCTTTATTATCGCAGCAGGAAACTCTGCTCAGAGAAATGAGGCAATTGCAGTGATCAGACATTGGCCAAAGTCAAAAGTGTCTCTCCTTTGAGTGCCTTATTGCCAACCTTGTAACATTTTCCCCCCCTGACATCTTGTTATGCACAGGTAGTCCTTGACCTATGACCATTCATTCAGCGGCTGTTTGAAGTTATGATGGTGCTGAAGGAATAGGGGTTGGGACCAGCCCTTGGATTTCTAGATGTCCAAGCACCTCCACAGTTAAACATGACCACAATCTGGGTGCTTACCAACTGACCAAATACAATGACAAAAATCGTAAAATGGGGCAAAACTCACTTAACAAACGTTTCACTTAGCCACATAAATGTTGGGCTCAATTGTGGTCGTAACTCAAGGACTACAACCTGTATGCGTTCGGCAGCAAACTACTTTGTACATATCACACAAGAGTTTTATCTTCCTTGTCACGATGTTAAATTGTTTGCTAGCCTGAACTGACTAAACTGACATTCAAGAGTTAAACTAAGAAAGCTTTATTGCGCAGGTCATAAAACAAATGTTATCTGAAAGTGATTTATTGCGCATGCTTCACACATTCCAGAACTCATTCCTTTGTTCTTTGTCCGATTGCCAGGGAGCTGGCAACCGGAGCTTTTATTATCAAAATGTAACCATTAGTTAGTTCTGTTTTATTATTTTATTATTAAAGTTTGTTTATTACTTAGAATATACTTCTCAAAGACTTTTATTTCTTTTCTTAATATCTCAAATGATATGCTGAAGGGAATCAGCCCGATCCATTGATCTCAGACTTCTCCAGGGTGTTTTTTCCCCTGACATTCCTCCTGTTCTGATTTGTTTATAGGCTTCCTTGGAACTGGGGAAAAAATATTCTGGCAATTCAACTTGCAACCCCATGGAGTTTTGCAGTGCTTATAGAGTCCGATCTTCCAAAAAATCAGTGGTGGCGCAGTGGATGGAGCGTAGTATTGCAGGGTAACTCACTGTCAGGGGTTCGATTCTGACCAGCTCAAGGTTGACTCAGCCTTCCATCCTTCCGAGGTGGGTAAAATGAGGACCCAGATTGTAGGGGGCAAATATGCTGACTCTGTAAACCGCTAGGAGAGGGCTGTAAAAGCATTGTGAAGCAGTATATAAGTCTAAGTGCAATGGCTGTTGCTATCTTCTTGCCTCTTTGTTTATTTCTACAAGAGACTGTTGCCATTGCAATGAGGGAGAAGATTTGCAATGATTTGAGACTTTTTGGACTTTCCTTCTTACCTGGAGTTTTATCCACTGTAGTTTCCCTTTCTAGGCGAGGTGAGAGCAATGCTGTCCTTTCTTGTTCTGCGTTTCCTGACAGCCACTGCTCCTCTCCTTGTTCCACTTTTATTATTACATCCGGGAACTCTGGTCAAAAGAAAATATATGGCTCAATGACTCAACAGCATGATATTCTTTGGGAGAGGAGAATCAGGAAGTTCTTGATTGTTCTCTATGGTAGTTTCTAGTTTATTCCACAAGAAAAAAAGGATTAAACCAGGGGTGTCAAACTCAAGGCCCACAGGTCGGATCCAGCCCATGGGGTGCTTAAATCTGGCCCGCGGGACTACCCTGGAAATATCAAATCCTGCAGTGCTGTTGCTGGCCCAAACATTTCTACTTACTAACCTGGAAATTTACCTCTGCTGTTAGATTTTGTATTATCATGTTATTTATGCTATTGTATTTTTATTATTAGTTGAATAATAAAAATACAATGCTATAAATAACTTTTCTGCCCGGAAAAGCAATTTACTATTAAACAATGGGATACAAATTTAGAAATAAAAAGTTTAGTGGAGTATGAAGAATAAGTAATAAATGTTTGCCAGTAATATCTGGAAAAAGCGATAGGAAAATGGTTAGAGGTAAAGAACTGTGGAAAGAAAGAAGGGGAAAAAATGCATCTTGCGCCTGTGTCCACGGCCACCCCAGCCACACATCTCCCCTCCAAGGTAAAACACAATCCCGAAGCAGCCCTCAATGAAATTGAGTTTGACACCCCTGTATTAAACTGATACAAAAATGTACTAAGTTTTACGACGTCTTAAATATTTAATGGTTTCATCAGCTCTCTCACCTAAGCCATTCTCCAGTGGAATCCCCATATTGAGACAGAAAACCTGTGCAAATGGATAACTTTTAACACATTAAAAGCACACACACACCACCTCCACCCAAATCCCGGGAAAATAAGAGTCTTGCAATCATAGATGGCATGGCTCCACCCACTTTGCCTTATCACCCCACCCACTTCATTCTCCCCACCCCAGGAATGTTACCAGGTAATTTCAGGTCTTTGCCTGCTCTGAATAACAGCTGTGCCAAAAAGGTGGATGGGTGGTTGGTTGGTTGGTTGGTTGGTGTTGGAAGAAATGCCTATCTGGGTTCAGTTTCAAGTGTGGGGAAAAGACACTAGAAACATGGAGGCTGTTTGGAAAGATGCTTTAATGGTGGACAGGATCACATGCCTTGGAGCTCCTGGGTGAAAAAGGGAAGAGATGCTGAGAGTCCCTGGGTTTTATGCCTTCTCTGGACTTTGAACTTCCTGGGGCACAGGAAGAGTATGCTGGCTGGTTGCCTTCAGAGGTCATGGCTAGCTTTGTAGGTTGTCTGTGTGCTAAGCTTGGTTAAAACTTGGTCGGTGGTGCAATGAAGGGCAATGAAATGGCTCTGCCTGAAGGGGGTAGATCTTTGTTATGCAGAATAGACTGGCTCAGGCCTTAATGGCCCATTGACAAAGATGGGGGGGGCTACTAAGAGTGAGTCCTGCCTAAAACATGTTTGTCCATTTCTCATCCAGGGAAATATAATATTCTGCCTTTTTAAATATTTCCTAGGATATTTCATTCTTCTAGTAAAGGGGTGGGTGCTAACTTCCTTCAGTGGAAAGATAATGGATGGATGGAGAGAGGGGAAATGGATAAATGGATGGATGGATGGATAATGGATGGAGAGAGAAAGAGAGGATGGCTAGATGGATGGGTGAATAGATGGATGGATAATGGATGGAGAGAGAGAGGATGGATGGATGGATGGATAGATAGATGGATGGATGGATAAAGGATGGAGAGAGAGAGAGGATGGATAGATGGATGGATGGAGAGAGAGAGAGAGGATGGATGGATGGATGGGTAGATAGATGGATGGATGGATGGATGGATAATGGATGGAGAGAGAGAGAGAGAGGATGGATAGATGGATGGATGGGTAGATAGATGGATGGATGGATAATGGATGGGGAGAGAGAGAGAGGATGGATAGATGGATGGATGGAGAGAGAGAGGATGGATGGATGGATAGATAGATGGATAGATGGATGGAGAGAGAGAGAGAGGATGGATAGATGGATGATGGATGGAGAGAGAGATTCAAGCATTGGGTAACATGTTAAAAGAAAACACACTTGGTAAAAGCAACTAAGGAGTTATCCGTAGTAAAAATGATCCTAAAAGGAACACGCGAGCGAAGGATGTATTTGTTTCCCATTCATTCTCCCTCCCCCTCCCCTCCCGCGAATGCAAACACACTAGTGGGGGGGAGGGGGAACGACCCAGGAAGAGGAGGCGGGGGAGGAGGAAGACACGTGATCAAAACAACAACAAAGGGCCAACTGTGGGCAAAGGAAAAACGCGCGAGCTTCGGCGGCGGCGCGCGAGCATGCCCGGGACCGAAGAGGCGGCGCCCGCCCGCCCTATCATAATAAGAGCCCCTCCCTTATTCTCTCCCCCTCCACTTCCCTTTCTTCTTCCCCCGCTCTGTTTATTCGCCCAGCCCTGCCCGGGCCCGTCTCCCGCCGCCGAATCGCCTGGCGGAGCGCTGCGAAGTGCGAATCCCCGCGTGCGAGGTATGGACTTTTCCCTTTCCACTCTCCCCCCCCCCTCTCAAAAAAAGTCACTTTGCAAGAGGTCGGAATGCCTGGAAGCGAAGCGGGGGAGGGGTATCCTCCGCACGAAGCCCCTGCGCCTTCATGGGGGGGGGATAAGAGAGTCAATCCCCCCCCCCTTCCGATTTTAAAAATTGCAATGCAAAACAAGCCGATCTTGCAAAAAGTAGCTCGCGTTCCTAAGCGAACGATGGCGAATCGGGGTTAGATTCTGGGTTTGCTTTTTGTTGTGTCCCGGGATTCGATCCTGTTCCCCGCGTGGATTTGGGCCAGGGGAAAATAAAGCCATCCCTCCCACCCCCGAATCTGCACCCCTGGCAGGGCGCTTTCTCCTCCTTTTTCCTCCCCTACCTCTGCAGCCCTTTTGGAGAATGGGCATTGTAGTCTCTGGGCAGGTGTCTTGGTTCTAAAACGAGGACAGGACTTCATATCCCATCAGCCCCCTCATTCTCTAGCAATGCCTTCTCCGCCTCCTTTGCCCTCTTGAGGATTTGGGTTCAGAAGCGCGAATTCGCTTTTGAATTAGCTTGTTGGTCGCAAAAGGGGATCACGTGACCCCGGGACACTGAAATCGTCATAAATAGGAGCTAGTTGCCAAGTGTCTGAATTTTGATCCTGTAACCATGGGAATGCTTCAACTGCTGTAAATGTAAAAAAAAAATGGTCATGTCATTTTTTACAGAGCTGTCGTAACTTCGAACGGTCACTAAATGACGCAAAGGTCCTTTTTCAAGAGACAACTGGACTTCCTTGTTTTCTTTGAAGAAGTTTCGCTTCTCATTCAGCCCTACCTTCAGTCAGAGCTGAAGAAGCTGCTTGGATAAGAAGTGAAACGTCTTCAAAGAAAAAAAAACCAAGGAAGTCCAGTTGCCTCTTGAAAAAAAGCACCTTTGGGACAACTATGACCTGGATGACTGAGAATCTCCACAGACGGTCACTAAATGAACTGCCGTAAGTCAAGGACTACCTGTATTCCATAGGTATTTTGGGAACTGACACAATTGCACATAGACTTTAAATGAGATGAAGATAGAATGCTTACAACACTGCTACAGAGATGTCATCCTTGCTGAAATAGGAGGTTTCCTTCTCTTCTTTTTGTTTATTTTGTTAGATTGTTATCTATAGCACTATCCCAAATACCAGGAGTTGCATTGCTCACTCAAGCTCTAAATGTAGATGTTTATGCATCCAAAATGACATCATCTACATACAGAAAGGAGCATAACTGAGTTCTGAAAAATCAAAAATCAGAGGGTTGAGAAAAAAACGCAACAGTGTGAGCTATATTTAATAGATTGAAAGTTTGTGTTCATTCTCTATTAGAAATACATCGGGGTTTTCCTTTTACATTCCTTTTAATAACTTTATACTGCAGTTACATTTTATTGTATTATGATTACTGTATTGTTGTTTCAATTGACTACATTTCACTAAAATAATTAGAAGGAAAAGTGTGCAGTGGAATTGCTAGGATACTTCTGTGAAGGATGATGACGTTGATTATTTATTCACATTTCACCTTTATTATTTTGATAAATAACTGAAGCTGACAAACACGGCACTAGAATTCACTGTCTCCTAGTGGTTGGCCCAAACCCAGCCTACCTTCAAGCCTAAAGCAGGACCTGAATTCACAGTGTCCTGACTTCTGACTCTCTAATGACTAGATCAAACTGGCTTTCTGATGATGATTTATAGCAGCGCTTCCCAAATGTAAATAAATTACTCAAAATAAGGTAAATGTGGTTTTTTCTTGGGTAATGACCCAAACCCATTCCCCATCACGATAAGGATATTGAAATTGACTTAACATGTAGTAAATGTCAGGCCTGGAAGCCATCTTTTACATTGGGCCTTCAGACCTGCCACATTTAATGCTGGGGGAATATATGGAGTGGGATAGATATAGTCATAATAACATTCCTTTCTCGGAGAGTCAAGGACATCTTGCCCTGCACCTGGAGTGGTGTCACTGGGAAGCATCTCCAGTTGGGATGGTGCATTGATTGGACCATGTGATGGACATGTGGATCCTGGGCAGGGACTTGGACTTTCATTTGGGTGGGGAAAACCTGGAAGCTTTCAGATTTGGGTTTTCCCAGATGTGCCAATATGACATCTCTAATAAAATGGAACTTTGAGGAACCTCAAGCCTTGGATTCTTCTTTCATTGTGGGTGTTACTTGGAACCCTGATATTAAACAACATTGAAAAATTTCCCAGAGTATTCCTATTGGGATGAAAATCCATGAAATTGCCAGGGGTAATCCCTAAGGTGCTTTTCCCAATCTATTGAAATGACATAAAGACCATTCAATGATACCATTTTTATTACACAGGTAGTCCTTGAGTTATGACCATTCGTTCAATGACCACTGAAAGTTATGACGGTGCTGAAGGAAGGCTCTTACAATTAGGCCTCAAAATTTGGTAAGACTGATAAAAGATTTTGGGGAATGGAGGCAAAGTTTGGGAAGCACTGGTTTTCATCGGCTCCACTTCAAGAAAAGTTGGTGATTTGCAAAGTCCAAAATATAGTTGAATGCCAGACCTGAGAACAGACCCAAGTTTTTCAAAGACTTATGAAGCAACTACAGCTTCTGGGATTTCATGCTTCTGTAACCATGACCTTAATCTTTTAGAGGCAAGTGGATCTTAACATGAGACATGGTGCAAAGATTGAATGGACTTGATTTGTCTTTCAGATGCCGGTGAATTTCAAAGAAGTTGCTATGTATTTTCCGGAGGATCAAGAACTGATGTTGGATATAAATCATAGGAGTCCCTATGAAAGTGGCATGCAGGAGAATGGTAGGTGGTACTAACTAGAAATACTTTAGAACAGTCTTTTTCAACCGTGGCCACTTTAAGATGCGTGGACTTCAGTTCCCAGAATTCCCCAGCTATCTCATGCTGGCTGGAGAATTCGGGGATTTGAAGTCCACATATCTTAACATAGCTGAACTTGAGAAACATTGAACTATCGAATTGCTCATCATCTGCTCCTAATTTAAACTTTTGACGGATCTATAGTGGGACCAACAAGCCAAATTTTCAGGGAACTGAAAAACAGGATGAAAGTTACTACTGGCAATACCTATAAAAGGTGGAATGAAAAACACTAATGTTACGTTGGTTTAGTAATGAATAGAATGGAATAGAAATAGAATAGAATAGAGTTCTTTAGTAGCCAAGTGTGATCGGACACACAAGGAATTTGTCTTTGGTGCATATTCTCTCAGTGTACATAAAATACAAGATACAATTGTCAAGAATCATAAGGTACAACACTTAATGATAGTCATAGGGTACAAATAAGCAATCAAATCATACTAGGAAACAATCAATACAAATCCTAAGGTTACAAGCAACAAAGTTACAGTCATGCAGTCATAAGTGGGAGGAAATAGGTGAGAGAAACGATGAGAAGACTAATAGTAATAGTAATGCAGACTTAGTAAATAAGGAGGGAATTATTTGTTTAGCAGAGTGATAGCATTCGGGAAAAAGCTGTTCTTGTGTCTAGTTGTTCTGGTGTGCGGTGCTCTCTAGCGTCGTTTTGAGGATAGGAGTTGAAACAATTTATATCCAGGATGTGAGGGGTCTGTAACTATTTTCACATGTGCAAAATAAAACAACCGCCAAGCTCAGAGAGCACCACCGCCCCCTCAGTGAAAAAACTAGAATATCCAATCTTAGAAAATCAGCATGACTGTTCTAAGAAATCTAACCCACGTGGCAAATGCCTTGGGGACCAAGGACGTATCCTGAAATATAACATTTGTAGGAACAGGTTAGCTAAAATTAATTCCTCTTGGAGGATTTTCTTTTCCAGCCTGCTGAGATTATATTCATATACCAATTGTTTGTTTGTTTTTATTTAGCAGGTGGTGGGCAGATCCATGAGAAGAAGGAAGATGTGTTAGGGCAAAACTATAACCAAAATCAACCAATTGGAACATCCCCGGACGCGGCGGGTGAAGTGGTTTCCTTGTTTTTTGAGGAAGGAGAGCCAACCGTGAAACATCTCAACCCAGAGAGGCAGCGGCAATACCATTTAGCAAAGAGAAGAGATAGCTCTCCTGCTTACACCCAGGTCCCCCAGCCTCCGGGCCAGGGTGCACCTGGAAAGACCAGGCGCAGATCCAAGATCCCAAGAACCTGTAATGAATGTGGGAAGACGTTCGCTCAGGCGTCCAACCTCCTGGCCCATAAACGGATCCACACGGGCGAGAAGCCCTATAAGTGCATCCACTGCGGGAAAAGCTTCACCGAAAGGTCGAATCGCAACCGGCATCAGAGGACCCACTCGGGACAAAAGCCGTACAATTGCCTTGACTGCGGAAAGAGCTTCAGCTTCAGGTCCGACCTCATCCGACATGGGATCACCCACACGGGAGAGAGGCCGTACAAATGTTCGGATTGTGGGAAAAGCTTCAGCCATGCCTCAACCCTCATTCGGCATGAGAACATCCATACGGGGGAGAAACCTTACTCCTGCGCGGACTGCGGTAAATGCTTCACCCAAAGCTCATCCCTTCTGGCGCACAAACGGCTGCACACCGGAGAGACGCCGTTCATCTGCCCCATTTGTGGAGAAAGCTTCAATTGGAAGTCGCATCTGGTGACGCACAAGCGGACCCACACGGGGGAACGGCCGTATAAGTGCGGCAAGTGCGAGAAAAGCTTCATCGAGAAATCCAAACTGAACCGGCATCAGAGGACCCACGCGGAGAAGGAACTCTATGGATGTGGGGAGTGCGGGAGAATCTTTAGCATCCGATCCAACCTGGTCCGGCACGAGACCGCTCACCGGACGGCGAAATCCCACAACTGTTTGAGCTGCGGGAAAAGTTTCAACCAGGCGGCGAAACTGATGCGGCATGAAAGGGTCCACACGGGAGAGAAGCCGTACTCCTGCTCAGGCTGTGGGAAAAGTTTCAGCCAGACCTCCGAACTCCTGCGGCACGAAAGGATCCACACCGGAGAGAAGCCGTACAAATGCTCGGCCTGCGGGAAGTGCTTCAATCGCAAATCACACCTCAGCACTCACGAAGCAACCCACTTAGCTGACCTGCCACGTGGAGGGCTACAAATCAGGACAGTCTACGACAGCAGCTCACTCTTTATTGCAGGGCTGAGTCCCCACCAGCAGACCCACGCAGAGGGCCAGGCGTATCCGGGCTCAGAAAGTGAAAAAGACTACAGCCACAGTTCGATCTTCATTGCGGGGCTGAACCCCAGCAGGCCCACCCACGTAGGTGACCAGCTGTATGAATGGCCCAACAGCAAGACCAGCTACGGCCATTGTTCACTCCTCATCACTGGAGTCAATCCACAAGAAGGCACTCAGGCAGAGGAGCCCCTGTTTCAATGTCTGGACAGAGAGACCAGCTACACTCGTAGCCCGTTGTTTAAAAGCATCATGAACCCACAGCAGGTGGTCCTTTCGGGAGGCCAACCGATTGCCTGCGTGGACCGCGAGAAAAATTACAGCGATCCCTCGCTTTCCCAGAAGGAGGAGAAACTGTTTAAATGTCCCGAATGTGGAAAGAGCTTCAACTGGCAGTCTCATTTCACCCGGCACAAAAGAATTCACACGGGAGAAAAGCCGTACTGTTGCACGGACTGTGGGAAAAGTTTCAACCGCAGGTCACACCTTGTTCGACACAGCAGGACCCACAACGGACTGAGCCTGTGCTCTCAGACTGTTGAAGAATCCTCAGTTCAGGACCTGGTTTTCTTAAACCCAAGCGAATCAATGCAGGCGCGAACGGGGATCAACACACAGAGTGCGGGGGCTTCCTCCTTCCTTCCTTGCACGAGGTTACCGCCTGGAAACCTCACAATCCTGCCTGCTGAACCCACTCAGGAATAAATCTTGTGAAGGTTCAGTGCATGATGAAGTATTAAAGAACTCAATCCCAGGGAAAAGCTGTGCATTGGGCAATACACAGTAGTAGAATATCCGTTCTCACTAGGCCCAAATGCCTGTGGCAAGGGAACAGTGGCCTTAGCTCTTAGGAATAATAGATGTGGTAAAACTGAGAGTTTTTCCATAAAATAATTCCAAATCTCCATGCTCACTGAAAAGTAGCATGCCAAGGAGCTAAATTAGCAGTCTCCCTGAGGTGCTGCTGCTTCTGTACCAGAGGTGTCAAACTCAGTTTCATTGAGGGCCACATCAGGATTGTGTTTGACCTTGAGGGGCCGGGGTGAGCATGGCTGGGGTGGGCGTGGCCAGATCAACATCACTCGTGTTGGAGGTGCCTGTGGTGGCCTGAGTGCCCTGCCAGCCAAAACGAGCTCCTGAGCTCTGTTTTAGGCGGCAATGACCTCCTGCAGCCCCCTGGCAGGGCGCAATAACCCTCCGGAGTTCCATTTTGGCTGACATAGGGTTGCAGGAGGCTGTTGCAGCCAAAAACGGAGCTCGGGAGGCCTTCTTGGCTGGCAGAGACACCGGGGGCCGGTTTTTCATTGTCTCCAGGGCAGCCCTGCAGGCCAGATATAAGTACACTCCGGGCCGCATTCAGCCCATGGGCCGTGAGTTTGACACCCCTGTTCTATACCCTTAAGGGTTTTTTTTTTAAATACAATCCCCGGCTTCCGATCTCTCATTTATGTTCAAAAGAAGGCTATTAAAGTTTTCAATCCGAAGCCAAACCATATGGAAGAATGTCATGCCAAGGATGTTTTCTCTTTTCCCGCCTTTGCAAATTCTTCCCCTAGAGCCGAAGTGGGGAAACCCAGCCTCTCCAGTTGTTGCTGTATTTTCACTATCATTCACCTCAGGCAGTGAATATCAAGGATGATGGGGATTAGAATCCAGCAGGGTCTGGAATGGTACAGGTGCTCAGTCTCAACTGTTAGGGAAATGGCTGGACCACTCCTGATAATAATGGGATTGTAGAGCTGAATAGTTCTTAATATTAGAAAACTCCTTCCATTAAATTAAATTAAAGTATTCCAGGCTGCCGCAAAGAAGAGACGGTCAATTTATTTTCCAAAGTACCAGAGGGCAGGACAAGAAACGATGGAAACTAATAAAAGAAAAAAGCAACCTGGAATTGAGGAGGGACTTCCTAACAGGGAGGACAGTTAACCAGTGGAACAGCTTGCCTCCTTCGTCCCTGGAGATTTTTAAAAAGACTGGACAGTCACCTTCCTGAAACAGTATAGAGTTTCCTGCTTGAGCAGGGGGCTGGACTAGAAGACCTCCAAGGTCCCTTCCAGCTCTATTCTGATTGATTGAAATTCAATTCCTGCCTAGGCAGGGGGTTGGACTAGAAGACCTCCAAGGTCCCTTCCAACTCTGTTATTCTGTTCTGTTAATTTTTTTTTTTTAAAAAAAAACCACCCTCTGTGTTTTGAGAGGCAAGTTCCACTTTAGGCGAGTAACTGTTTTCCTGCATTCTGAAAATTAGATCTTAAAGCCATTTCCACATGTCTATATAGATAGCAAAGGTAGCCTAAAGGAAATTGCATGAATTGGTAAGTTTAGATGATGACATATTACAATGGCGGTACAAACAGTCTTTGACTTACGACTGTAATTGAGCCCAGAATTACAGTTGTAAATCAGCCTGGTCCTTAAGCAGGACACCCTGTAAACACACCTGACTTTACAACCTTTTTTTGCTGCCGTCGTTCAACAGAAGCTGCAGTAATAAAGCAAATCTGTTGTCTGCAATGTGTGGGGTTTTTTTTTCTTGCTGGAAACCAGAAGTAAAAGCTGGTCTCTAGTAAATATATAAATTGTGGTCATGTGACCTCTGGAATACTGCAAACAGTCATAAATGTGAGCTGGTTACCAAGTGCCCCAAATGGGATCATGTTAATCGGGGGGAGGGGGGGACTTGTTAGAACTTTGAATCTGGATCATAAATGGTCGTCTGGAGGTCCATCCGAACTTGATTGGTTGCTAAGCATCCAGTCGTAAATTGAGGACTACCCATAGCTACAGCACTGGTAGTCCTTGACGTATGATCACAACTCAGCCCAGAATGAATGTTACTAAGTGAGAAGTTTGTTAAGGGAGTTTTGCCCCATTTTTCGACTTTTAATCACTGCAGTTGTTAAATTAGTAATGTGGTTGTTAAGTGAATCCAGCTTCCCTCTTGACTTTGCTTGTCAGAAGGTCGCAAAAGGGGATCCCATGACCCCCGTGATGTAGGAAAAGGGAAGGACCAGGCCAAGCACTTCAGTGTAGGAAACGAGTTTATTATGCATAGGCCCAAACATGTAAAGAAACGATAGGTTTGGACCCCGAAGGGTTAGCACAAACAGGGTTTATACCCCAAATTATGTATACATTTGCTGGGTGTTACATTTGACATATGGTTTGAAAAGAAACTGAAAACGCTTACAAATCTTTGCAGTGCAGTTTACAGAAAGGAACAGAAAGGAAGAAGGGGGTGACATGCATCTAATGAATTATGC
This sequence comes from Natrix helvetica, assembly GCF_964273705.1. Taxonomy (NCBI): domain Eukaryota; kingdom Metazoa; phylum Chordata; class Lepidosauria; order Squamata; family Natricidae; genus Natrix; species Natrix helvetica. Next base: position 352,631,625 of record NC_138548.1, on the reverse strand, counting down.
CGACGCTATACTGTTTGAAGGAAGAAAAGGAGAAGTTAACAAGCAACAGGATACACCCATCTGGGTCAGTCTGCTCTGTTACCGATAAAAATAGTCATTTGTCATTTCAGCAATTCCTACATGCAGGAAATGGAGCCTCAGCCTTGACCAGGATTTTTCGGGCCTTTAATATTGCAGCTTGGCTTTCATGCCTTAACTAAAGTTACAGCCCATCTCACCCGGGATACTGCAACCCTCATAAATAAATATGAACCAGTTGCCAAGCATCTGTATTTTGATACTGCAACGGTCATAAGCGAGAAAAAATGTCCCAACTTTTTTCAGTGCCGTTGTAACTTCAAACGGCGACTAAATGAACTGCTGTAAATTGAGGGCTACCTGTATACTGTATGCCAGGAAAACATGGGATCTCCTCCTGTAGGAAAACGTTTTTTATACTAGACCATATGAAAAATGGAAAGGAGGGAGCTGGATAGAAAATTGGGACTGGATTTGAGGAAGGATGAACAACCTTGTCAATCAATAGTTTGCAATGGCTTCTTCTTGAATTAAAATAAAGATGTTAAATGAATTCTCCTTGACCCAAGATCTTTTTTCCCTGGGTCCATGTCACAGCTCTTGAAGAAGATCAAGATCTATTTTTGTATCTCTTACATACTACTCCATCTTTTGGTATTTAACTTTCCACCCTAATCTTTCAAATATAACTCAAAAGATGGCACCTCCCAAGATGCCAAGAGTAATTTAGGCACACCCAATGTTGTGTAGATTTTGTGGGCTGGTTGGTAGTGGAAGACATGGATTTTTAGTTTGGTGAGTTTTCCCCTCTCGTTGACGATTTCATTAAACCTCTTAAATCCATTGCACTAAAAATTGGTTCTGTGTGTCATTCCAATAATTCTAAAAGTGGTGCTGGCTGTGGGTGATGGGAGTTGTACTTCTGCAAATTCAAAAAAACTTTCTTGACATTTGCAGTGCACCTTGCATAAATTATTTATTTTATTCATTCATTCATTTTATTCATATATTTGATTTCTGTACCCACCCATCTTAGCAAATGACTCTTAAGTTAGGTTCGTATATCAAACTAGAAAAGGTTTAGCGGCAGATCATCCTGGAGAAAAATCTATCGATGTGATCGGTGGGGATCAAAAACAATTGGCTGGCACATAATAATAATAATAATGATAATAATAATGATAATAATAATGATAATAATAATAATGATCACCAGTCAGTGGTATTTGTGATGCATTTTTGAATGTTCAGCTGACAGTTTCATGTTTAATGAATAATAATTTTTAAAAAGTGATACTTATTGTCATTGGGGCACTTGGCACCATATCCAAGAATTTTATAAAACAAATCAAGAAATTGCAACTTCCTGCAATAACACCAGCGAAACTTCAAAAAACTGAACTACTTGGAACATCGTATATTTTAAGAAGGTACTTGGTTGATACCTAGGACACTGGCATCAACTCATATCAACCATTAGCACCGGTCACTGGTATTTGTAATGCATTTTTGAATGTTCAGTTGACTTGAGTTTCATGTTTAATGAATAAAGTATAATAATAATGATAATAATAAGTTCCTATGTCCTTGGTTAGGACTCGAGCTGTTGAGCTACCAACCAGACCCAAAGGCTATGAATCTCACCATAGATTAACCAATAATGATAATACAGAATAAAATAAAATAATAAAATAAAATAATAAAAATGAGAAGGTGAAGATCTTGTGGGACTTTTGAATGCAGACGGATGGTCATTTGGAACACAACACGCCAGATATGATTGTAGAGGGCCGAAAACGTACAATTTATTGACATCGCGGTACAAGGAGATGCCAGGGTCGAAGAAAAAGAACTAGAAAAAAAATCACAAAATACCGTGACCTGGCCATTGAAACTACTCGATTATGGATGAAACATGTAACAGTGATACCCATTGTCATCGGGGCACTTGATACCATGTCCAAGAATTTTATAAGATACATCAACAAATTGCCCTTTCCTGCAATAACACCAGTGGAACTGCAAAAAAACTGCACTACTCGGAACATCTTATATTTTAAGAAGGTACTTGGTTGATACCTAGGACGCTGGCAACAACCCGTATGAACCATTAGCACCAATCAATGGTATTTGTGGTGAATTTTTGAATGCTCGGTTGACTGAGTTTCATATTTAATGAATAAAGTATAATAATAATAATACCTATCAAATTCGAACGCCTTGGGGGAAAGAAATCGGACGAACGTGTTTTTCAGCCACTAGATGGCGCTGTAGAAATGATCAACGCACGCGCCTTAGATCGCTGTCAATACCGTGTGGTAGCCCATCGGTAACGAGTTAAAAGGCATTGAAACCATCAAGTATTAAATTACTAGAGAGGATGCCGGAGTGGAGAAGAACTTCCTCTTCCTGTTCATCCCTGGGAGGATGATGGCATGGAGGGTGGCACTCTTGTTCTTCCCAGGGTCGCAACAGCAGCTGGAAGGTGAGTTGAGGACAGATCGGAAGAAAGGGCTGGGACCAAGCCGGGCTGCCTGGTTTGCTCCTTGGTGTAAAAGCAGAGAAGCTGCTACCTATTCCTTCCCACCCCAGATTTAATTCCATTGGTTTTGCAGGCTTTGAAACTGCTGCCTGCCATTTTCTGTGGGTTGGGAGATTTAAAAAGTCTCCTTCAAGGTAGAATTGACTTCTTGTTATTTTATTGACATATGTTGTTTTCTTGGCAACAATCTGGCACTGATCTGCCACTGCTGGCTTCTGGGATTATTATTCTTTTTAACTTCCCCGTCCAAATGGGATTTCCTGGTGGTGTCCCCTCCATGCATTAACCAGATTTAGCTCTGCTTAGCCCTTAACCTGTTTTTAAAAATGAGAATTATTTGAGATGTTCAGTTGTATAGGTAGCCCTCATTTGCCACTTGTTTAAACGATTTTATGACTCTGAAAAAAGGAGATTTCTACCTGGTCCTTGAAGGTGTGATTGCCACAGTGATTTGGGTGCAACAACTGACACACGATGATAATGGCCACAGCATTCTTGGTGTGGAGGAGACAGGGAATGCTGCGGGTCTCATCCCCCCTAGGCAGATACACCTGGTGAGAAGGCCCTTCTCCATGGTGGCCCCTTTTCTCTGGAACATCATTCCCCCCCCAGAGATTAGAATGGCCCCCACTCTTCAGCACTCTTCTGGAAGGTGCTGAAGACCTGGTTCTGCAAGCAGGCCTGGGAAACCCAGAGCGGGATGGAGCCCATTAAATGGCTCGTGTGATCTGCTGTCGCCGGGACTAGGTGGGTGGGAGGTGGGGGATGATTTTGTTATATTGTACTATATTAATTGATTTGATTCTTTTTGTTAGTTTTTATTGTTTTAAATGTGGTTTTATATTCTGTAATCCGTCTTTGAGTTGCTATGGGCGAATAGGCGGCAATATAAATTCAATAAAATAAATAAATAAATAAAATTCTGCAGTCGGCAATCACCGTTTTGCAAATCTCGGGCACTCCCAAGTTTGGTGTGGACAATGGATGCCTGAATTTGAGAGGGACACTTTTACCTTTACAAAGAGGCTTCTGAAAATACAAATCATCAAGTAATTCAGGCAAAGCAGATCCTTCCAATAAATTTTGAAGTCCATCCAAAACATCTTGGAGACTTAAGGCTTCCTCATCTGTATATAGATACATATTTCCGAAAAAAGGAAAAAAAGATCTAAACTCCACTGCCACTCTCGCCTTCAATATTTCTTTGATGTATAAAAATACTTTAATTTTGAAATCACTTGTGCACAAGTTTCTTCTAATGTTTTCAGAGATGGAGGGTTCTATCTTTTCTTTTCCTTCCCTTGCCCAAAATATTTCTCACAGACACCTGCAGAGAAACAGTCCGTGTCCTTGAGATATTGTCAGTCCACAAACAAGCTGCAAACCTTCCAACTTCAGTAAAATCAAGGAAAGTAGAACAAAGGATATATTGTTTCAAAAGAAAAAGAAAAACCAAGTTCTGGCTTCCAAATGGCAGATTCAACTTTCTCTTATTCGTTTCAGGCTTTAAAAAAAAAGCAAAAGTCTCTAAGTATCTTTAATAAAATTTGATAAACAGTAGGAGGAAGGATTGTTAAAATAAAAAAGAGGTTTTAGTTCAGCCAAAAAATAAAGTAACAGGGAATAGAAGAAAAAATCAATTCATTCACTTACGAGGAGAAACGGGAAGCATTACAATCACTTCAATCCACAAAACATTGTTACATAGAAAAAAAAACTTTCTAAGGCAGTCCAATAGAGATAAATTTCGCAGCTTTATTCTTAACTTAAAGGACTAATTTATCCTAGAAAAAAAAAGTTTCTTTGGGCGATCATTCTCAAAGAAAAAAAAATCTCACCAAATAGACTCACTTTCACTTTCACTGCCTTTCCTCCGGAGCTGTCTCTGACTTCGTCAGCCTGGGAGCTGTCTATTTACCGCCGCTTTGGAGAGCTTCCCTTGGGTCAAACAGGGACTTTGCGATGTCCCTGTGACTAGCAAGGATTTGTCTCCCTTTCACCGTCTCTCCGGGATGGCTTAGGTCCATATGGACCGTTACAGCAGTAAAAGAATTAACGGCGGTCTCGGACTATCAAGACCGCACATTGTGTCGTCGCGACATTTGGCTTTCATCTCTCCAGAGAGATTTGATAAGAAGTTGGATAAATTATTGTTATGCGTAGCAAAATATGAAGGGGTTGGAGCTCCCAAAACTAAAGAAGAGAATGAAGATATAGAACAGTGATGGTGAACCTATGGCACGCGTGCCACAGGTGGCACGCGGAGCCATTTGTCAGGGCACGCGAGATGCTGAGTTCACCATTTTTAAAAGCCATTTTTTGCCCTCCCCAGGCTCCAGAGGCTTTATAAGAGCCTGGGGAGGGCGAAAAGAGCCCCTCCCCGCCCCCCGGAGGCCCTCCGGAGGCTTCAGGGATCGTCTGGAGGATTCCGGTTTGCTCGGAGGGTCGTTTTAAGTGTTCCGAAGGCTTCAGGGAAGCCTCCGGATGATCCCTGAAGCCTCCGGGGGGCGGGGGGCTCTTTTCGCCCTCCCCAGGCTCCTATAAAGCCTCTGGAGCCTGGGGAGGGCGAAAAAAGCATGTAAAAATGGGGGGGAGCGCCTGTTGTGCGCGCATATGCACTGTGGGGTCGTGCATTGCATTATGGGTGCGGCATGCCCACACACGACCCCCCCATGCGCTCCCCCCACTTGTGACACGCGAGCCAAAAAAGGTTCGCCATCGCTGATATAGAAGATATAGAAGATAAAGGCAAGACAACAGATGAATCTACTAATGAAGCACCCATGAGTGAAAGTGGAAAGATATGGAAAAGTGAATTTGATTATCTGGAGCTCTACCCCTCCTGTCAAGATATGGATTTGATGATGGAATTAGGAAGAGAGACAGCTTTAGAAAGACGTCTGATAATCAAAGACATGTTAATTTTAATATCAGCTGAGGGGCAACGAGAGTATATGAGAGATCTGAGCAAAAAAGTGCGGAGAGAAGTCTTTAAGATCTCTGTAAAGAAGCTAATAAGAGAATTGATGCAACAACTGGGTAAAGAGATAAGATTGGAAAGACACAGGTTGACAATGAATGCTGATAATTAAAAACTTAGTTAATCTTTGGTGATTAATAAGTAGGATTTTGTAGATGCTTATAGAATGTTTTTGTTTTTAAAATGTTTATTTGTTAACAGATAATCCATTATGATAATAATAGTGAAATAATAACTTTAATTAGTGAAAACAATTTGGATATAAACCGTAAATTGGGACCTGGAAAAAAGATTTATTAATTTTACTAATTTTTTTTTTGTTTGGATTTTGTTACAAAGATGTAATCTCTTCTGGGTACTCATAAATTCTACAAATAATTTTTTGTTTAGATATATTGTAAAGATGTTAGATAACTACAATAACAATAATGAAATGTTACTGGCTAAAGAGATAAGATTGTTTTGTTACTGGAAAGACACAGGTTGACAAGGAGTGTTGATAATTAAAAACTTACTTAATCCTTGGTGATTAATAAGTAGGATTTTGTAGATGATTATAGAATGTCTTTGTTTTTAAAATGTTTATTCGTTAACAAATAATCCATTATGATAATAATAATGAAATAACTTTAATTAGTAAAAACGATTTGGATATAAACTATAACCTGGGACCTGGGAAAAAGATTTATCAATTTTACTAATACTTTTTTGTTTTGAATTTTGTTATAAAGATGTAATCTCTCCTGGGTACTTATAAATTCTATTAATAAATTTAGGTCTAGATTTATTATAAAGATGTTAGATAACTACAATAACAATAACGAAATGTTAATGGATAATGTTTAATGATTTTATATGTGTTGGCATTGGTGAAAGCAATTGGGTATAAGCCTGAGGTTTACAGAAACAGCTAATGAATGCCAGTATGTGGTTGTGTCTTTAAATATAAATGATTTTAGATAAAAGCACGTTTAAACAATTATAGTTAAATGAGAATGATGGTACACTGATGGTAAAATACATAAAGATCTTTGATTTAAAATGTACAATCCAATATGAATGAAGTATAAAGAAGGATTGTGGTAGTAACACATGAAATTTATTTGTAACCAATCAACATGCTTTCTGGAAGATGTAATGGAGAATTATTTTTTGTGTGTTTTTTGTTTCATTAAAACAATAAAAAATTTCCCCAAAAAAAGTAATTCAGGCAAAGCAAAAGCATTTAAGTGGGGGAGGGTGTGCTTTTATAGGGTGCAGAAACATGATACATTTATTTGGCATATGTGACACATCATAAAGTGATCAAATTAAAAGATACCATTTACATGTAACACGTGAACAACAGGAATCTTTGATTCTAGATAAAATTCCACAAGTGGCAAACTTGTGGCTTAAAATATTTCCTTTTCCTGGCTTGGCTTGTACTTTTTAGACTTGCAAGTGTACAGATAATCCTTGACGTCATTCATTCAGCAACCTAGGTCTTCCCTCTCCCTTGGCACCCCTTCTCCTCATAATGACTGCAATTGGGGGGGGGAGATTGCATGGGTGCCTTGCTGAATGACAGAAACTACTTAAGGACCATAATCCTGGACTCAGTTGTTACTTAGGCCATCGTTTAGGAGCTGTGTACAAAAACAAAACTTTCACTAAACGTTTTAGCACCCAGCACCTGGCTAATCTCTTGCAGCTAAATTGGATCTAACTGTACTGTTCAATCAGTCGGAATAGAGCTGGAAGGGCACCTTGGAGGTCTTCTAATCCAACCCCTGTTCAAGCTTCCCTCAGTTGCAAAGAGGGAAGTTTTGGGGAGTTATCCTGCACCCCCAAGAACAGTCTTCCCTGATTCCCCAAGGGAGGTGAGGTTTGTTGTTCCCTTTTTGCACAACGTTTCTCCCCCCCCCCCCCCCCCCCCCCCCCCCCCCGGCTAAGAATGCTTTCCCTTGGTTTAGTTCTGGCTTCTTGCATACAAAATTTCTAGCTCAGATTTAACAGAACAGAATAACAGAGTTGGAAGGGACCTTGGAGGTCTTTATTTATTTATGGATATTTTTTATGGATGTTTATTTATTTATGAATATGTATTTATTTATGGATATTTATTTATGGATGTTTGTTTGTTTGTTTATGGATGGATGGATGGATGGATGGATGGATGGAACACCCGCGCTTAGAAAGCCGTCAACGCAGCAGCGACGTCGCTGGCGGTTCAACAGAGGGAGCGACTGAATTGAAAGGTGGTGAAACCATTGAGTATCGAATTGCTAGAGAGTATATAGAGGAGACGAGAAGGTAAGAGGAAGTAGCTTCCTCTTCCGGCTCACCGGATGGGGAGGGGTGTAGGCATAGTGGCGGCTGTCCAGACGTTCTTCCCAGGATCCAAGCAGCAGCATCGGCAACATCTGGACGGCAAGTTCAGGACAGGTCGGAGGAAAGGCCGAGAGCAAGTAGGTTTCCTCCACGGTGTAAAAGCAGAGAAGCAACCACTAGGCTGAAATACATCGGCTTCTGCTTATTCCTTCCCAAATTTTATTCCATTTGCCTTTGATCTTCTGCTGGTTGGGAGATGATTTTAAAAGATTTTAAAAGTCTCGTTCAATTTAGGGCTGTTGCTATTTATTTATTTATTCTTCCTTCCTTCCTTCCCTCCTCAAATTTTATTCCAGTCTTCCTGCATGATTTGAAACGGGTCCCTTCATTTTCCTTCTGATTTAAATGTCTCCTTTAGATTCCACTGGTGCTGCACGCTTTAAAAGTGTTGCCTGCAATTTTCTGCTGGTTGCAAGATTTAAAAAGTCTCCTTCACTTTAGAGTTGACTCCTTGTGTTTTTTAGGAGCGTGGTGTTTTCTTAGCAAGGGAGGAGTTTTGTAGGCAAAACCGGTGATGCTTTGGGCACCATTTCTTTTAAATTAAGCCAAAAAGTTTGAATGTACTCATTTCTGGGACATTTTTTAGGTTGAAATATAAATATTTTCTACATGCATGCATTATATATACAATATTTTATGTATTTACTGTGTGTCAGATATATTTGAAAATAACAATTTGTAGGGCTTAGAAGTTATTCAAGTCCACAAGAGAATGTCATGATTGTGTGGATATTTAAAATTAGATTTAGCTAGCCTTTTTAAAATTAAAAAAAGAATTAAATGCAAACAATGCAAACATAGACATATTCATCTGAATACAAAGGGGGAAAAACAGAGTCTCTGGGGGTGGAGGTGCACTGTAATATTATTTTTGCCTTTTCCTTTTTTGATCTAACTAGTCTTCTATGTGACAAATAAATCATAATTGATGTTTATGGTTAATCTAGCATTTTCACATGTTTCTTTTTTCATGCTCCTTGTTGTTTTCCCATTTTATAGCCAATCATTAAACCAAGCCTTTTATGTGATTGTTATAGACAAATGAGGATGCCAAGAAGATGCCAAGTGAGATGAAAAGCAGAACTAAAAAGGAAAATGAATCCATCCTGCAATTAAAATCCTTCTAATTCCTACAGAAAACAACAAAACACTTCTCCTTCCCAGCACCTGATGGACAAGAGAGATAGTAGCTGAAGAGACTATTAACCTGGAAAAAAAATTGAGTATGTGGAGCTCATACTCAATGACACACTCTACAAAAAGGTCAAGGGAAAAGGTCATTTGCAAATTCAGAAAAAGATGGAAGTACCTGGAAATCAATGGAGAGGACAGTTGGATAACCAGGTGTGGCAAGCAGTCATGCAAGACTCGCTCTGTGAAGAAGGAAAGAGTAGCTTGAATGAAAACATCATCCAAGAAGGGATCCAACATATTTTTGACCTCCCCAATAAACCAAAAATATCAGTGGTGGAAAAGCCCCACGGAGCTACATGTGGTGAGGATAGTATGGATTGCAAATCGCAACTGATGGTGCATGAAAGTATCCACATGAGAGAAAAGCGAAATATATGTCCTACGTGTGGGAAATTGTTTTGCTACAGCCCACGCCGTTTTGAGGATAAAATGACACTCACCGGGGGTAATGCATACCAATGCTCGCAATGTGACAAGAGCTTTTGCAAGGACGCCACCCTAGCGATACACCGGACGACTAACACAGAGGAGAAACAGTATGTATGTCTGGATTGTGGGAAAACTTTCAATCGTAATTCCCACCTGGTGATACACCAGAGGACTCACACAGGAGAGAAACCTTATGCGTGTCCAGATTGTGGGAAAAGTTTCAGTCGGAAGTCCAACTTGTTGATACATAAGAGAATTCACACAGGGGAGAAACCGTATAGCTGTCAGGATTGTGGGAAAAGTTTCAGCCGGAATTCTAACCTGGTGACACACGAGCGGACTCACACAGGAGAGAAACCATACGAATGTCAATATTGTGGTAAATGTTTCAGCCAAAATTCTCACCTCGTGATACACCAGAAGATTCACACTGGAGAGAAACCATACGAATGTCTGGAATGTGGGAAAAGTTTCAGTTGGAATTCCCATCTGGTAATACACCAAAGAACACATACTGGTGAGAAACCATATGGGTGTCCTGTTTGTGGGAAAAGTTTCAGCCAGAAATCTGATCTGATGATGCATCAGAGGACTCACACGGGGGAGAAACCATATAAATGTCCTCTTTGTGGGAAAACTTTCAATCGGAATTCCCATCTGCTGATACACCAGAATACACACACCGGAGTGAAACCATATGAATGTCTAGAATGTGGAAAAACATTCAGTCAGAGTTCCCACCTGTTGATACACCAGAGGTCTCACACAGGAGAGAAACCATATGAGTGTCAGGAATGTGGGAAAAGTTTCAGTACTAGATCTAACCTTATAAATCATTTAGGTTTACACACAGGGGAGAAACCTTTCAAATGCCTAGAGTGCGGACGGTGCTTTACACAATATTCCTGCCTTGCCGCACACAAGAAAATCCACACGAGGCAGAAAGCGACGTCTGTAGAGAAGTCTTGAATATAATTTCTAATTTTCCATTGGAAAAACAATTGAGAAATTAAGTATTAAATGTCTAGCATCCTTCACTGTAGTCAAATGTATCTCAATATTAGACATAACGGAGGAGAGAATTTGAAAAATATTGGTTTGGTAAAAGGTAACACTTCGTATCTGGATATAAGCAAACTTACTGGACATTCCCTTATGCAGAGGTCATGCAATTCTACAAAAAGGCTTTGGGAGTCATTTTTTTGCATACCGATCATCATAAGCCATAGAAATGCTACAAAGGGAATTTCAAGTTTCTTCAACATATGTGACAACCCTGAAATTGGCTGAACTGTGGCCATTTTCTTTTTGTTAGTCTCTAGGGAGGTTTCGTTTCTCACTGCTTCAGGGCTGACACAGTCTGGAGTGATGGGGCCAGGGGGGTGGGGGGTTGTAGAGATTAGCTGGGGGGTTGTAGTCATAATAAATTCCCCCGCTCCCCTGGGAATCAAGGACGTTCATGCAGGTGTCTGCAGGGTGGAGACTGAGGTCATCTAGCAACGAGGCTGTATGCTGATTGGACCATGTGACTGAGACGGCGGGGGGGGGGGGTGGTGTGTGATAATTTTTTTACTTTTAATTGGAGGGGGGAAACTGGCCCCAACTTAGATCCTGTTTTCCACTAGGAAAATGGCAATTTGATATGTCCTAATAAAAATGTTGTTTGAGGAAATGACCTGCCTCGGAGTTCTTATTGAACTGGGATGTATTACTTGGAACCCTGACAATAGGTGCGCTGTAGATTTCAAGCCCCAGAAATCGTTAGCCAGCAGATCTGTTGATAAAGTATCTTGAAGTTGTAAGTCAATCTTTGTGGTAGGTCTCATAACTGGCTACAGCTCCTAAAAATACAGTTGCACCCTCAGATGTACTTACCGTTGGTGGCTTCTCCACCATGACAAAAATGAGAGGAGATGAGGAGGATTCAAAGTTCATCCTTTCCAAATACTTCCACCAAATCAGTGCCAGGAGAATCTGTTATTCCGGACCGTGGCCTCGGATAAGCACAAATATGAAAGAAAACCATCAACGTGGAGACTACAGGCAAGCCTCGAGTTACGACCACAATTGCGCCCCAAAATTTATCTTGCTAAGTGAAAATTTTGTTAAGTGAGTTTGCCCCATTTTACGACTTTTCTAGCCACAGATTCACACAAGTGAATCATTGTATTTGTTAAGTTGGTAGCATGGTGGTTAAGTGAACTGGATGCTCCATTGACTTTTTTCACTGCCATGGTAACTTCAAATGGTCACTAAATGAACTGTGATAAGTCAAGGACTACTGTACATTTTATCATTTTATTGTTCTTAGGAGCTGAAAACGCTTGAAATAATTCCAGAGGCTCTCAGTCTTTGAGAGAACAAGTCCATAATGTAAAATTTTAGTGGGTACAGCATTCTAACATCTTTGAGGAATAGAATAGAATAGCAGAGTTGGAAGGGACCTTGGAGGTCGTCTAGTCCAACCCCCTGCTTAGGCAGGAAATCCTACACCACTTCAGACAAATGGTTCTCCAACATCTTCTTAAAAACTTCCAGTGTTGGAGAATTCACAACTTCTGGAGGCAAGTTGTTCCACTGATTAATTGTTCTGTCAGGAAATTTCTCCTCAGTTCTAAGTTGCTTCTTTCCTTGATTAGTTTCCACCCATTGCTTCTTGTCCTGCCCTCAGGTGCCTTGGAGAATAGTTTGACTCCCTCTTTTTTGTGGCAACCCCTGAGATATTGGAACACTGCTATCATGTCTCCCCTAGTCCTTTTTTCTATTAAACTAGACATAAACTGTTCTTTATATGTTTTATCCTTCCCTAATCATAAAGAATAAATGAAGAATAAAATGGGACATTAGCACAGAGGGAAGGGAAGGGAAGAATTTGGAAATGTTCGTGGCTCTCTGGCTACAGTCTATGTATAGTATACAGATCTGCATCTAAAGCAGACAAGTGTCTCAAAGGTGCTTTTTTTCACGAGGCAACTGGCCTTTCTGGGTTTTTCTTTGAAGGCGTTTTGCTTGTCATCCAAGAAGCTTCTTCAGCTCTAGTCCAGTTGCCTCTTGAAAAAGCACCTTCGGGACAACCATGGATGCCTGAGAATCTCCATAGATATCAGCGAGAAGTGTGTTTTTCAGCCTTGTGTCGCTAGATGGCGCTGTAAAGATCATCAACACCATCGCCTGGAAAACCGCCGACGTCGCAGCGGCTTCTGAGGAAGAGCATCGAAGAATTGGATTGCTAGAAAGGCTTTGGGGCGGGGGGGGGGAAGGGGGCACAGGAACTTCCTTTTCCGCTCCCCCCCCCCTAAGAAGAAGGTGTCGTGGGCGGCTGTTTTTGTGCTCTTCCCGGGGTCGAAGCAGCAGCTGGCAGGTGAGTTGAAGGAAGGTCGGAGAAAAGGCGGGGGGGGGGGGGGGGGAAGCAGCGGGGCGCTTTGGTTTGCTCCAGTCCAGGGTGCAGAAGCAGAGCAAGCAACGTAGCTGAAACATTCTCCGCTGCTACCTATTCATGCCCTCCCCAAATTTCGTCCCAGGGCTGCTGCATGGTTTAAAATAGGTTGCTCTTCAGTTGGTAAGTCGTGCCTGACTCTTCGCGACCCCATGGACCATACATACGGTAGCATCACTCACACACATACGCACAGAGTCCTCCCCTGTCTCCGTGAGTCTGCCCAAATTCAGGTTCATTGTGTCGATGACACTATAGCAATAGCACTTATATACCGCTTCACTGTGCTTTACAGGCCTATCTAAGTGGTCAGTCGGTCTATCTATATTTCTATCATCTATTTCTATCTCTCATCTATTGCTATCTCTCATCTATTTATTTCTATGTATCATCTATATTTCTATCATCTATTTCTATCTATCTATTTCTATCTCTCATCTCATCTATTTCCTATCTATCTATCTATCTATCTATCTATCTATCTATATATTTCTATCATCTATTTCTATCTCTCATCTATTTATTTCTATCCCTCATCTATTGCTATCTCTCATCTATTTATTTCTATGTATCTATATATTTCTATCATCTATTTCTATCTATTTCTCATCTCATCTATTTCTATCTATTTCTATCATCTATCTATCTATCTATATCTATATTTCTATCATCTATTTCTATCTCTCATCTATCTATTTCTATCATCTATTTCTATCATCTATCTATCTATATCTATATTTCTATCATCTATTTCTATCTCTCATCTATTGCTATCTCCCATTATTTATTTCTATGTATCATCTATCTATATTTCTATCATCTATTTCTGTCTATCTATTTATATCTCTCATCTATTTCTATCATCTATTTCTATCATCTATCTATATCTATATTTCTATCATTATTTCTGTCATCTATCATCTATTTCTATATATATATTTCTATATTTCTTTTTTTGTATTTTTTAATTTTTAAACAAACATAAACATTTCTATATTTTTAATCTATTTTTATCATCTATTTCTATCACCTATTTCTATCTGTCATCTATTTCTATCTATTTCTGTCTATCATCTATTTCGATCACCTATCATCTATTATCTATTTCTATCATCTATTTCTATCTATTATCTATTTCTTTCTATCTATATATCTAATATATTTCTATCTTCTATTTCTATCTATCATCTATTTCTATCATTTTTTCTCATCTATCTATTACTATATTTCTGTCTATTTCTATCATCCATCCATCCATCCATCTATCTATCTATCTATCTATCTATCTATCTCACCATCTCATCCTCTGCTCTCCGCCCCCTTCTCCTTTTGCCTTCCATCTTTCCCTAACATCAGGGTCTTTTCCAGCAAGTCCTCTCTTCTCATTAAGTAACCAAGGTATTTTGAGCTTCAGAAGCGTCAGCATCTGTCCTTCCAAAGGACAGTCAGGGTTGAAGTCATTTAGGATCTACTGAATTGATCTCCTCGCACTCCAAGGGACTCTCCAAGGACTCTCCAGAGACTTCTCCAATGCTAAGTTCAAAAGCATTCATTCTTTGGCACTCATCCTTCCTTACATTGTTTAAATTGTTGCCTTCGATTTTCTGATGGTTGGGAGATTTATATTTCTGCTTTTCCTTGTGTTTTAACAGAATAAGAGTCAGAAGGGACTTTGGAGGTCATCTAGTCCAACCCCCTGCTCAAGCAGGAGGCTACACCAGGGGTGTCAAAATCAATTTTATTGAGGGCCACATCAGGATTGGGGTTGACCTTGGAGGGCGGGGTGGGGGTGGCCATGATGGGCATGATAGAACCACACCTCCGCAGACATGGTTTTATAAACTTATAAAAATAGGGAGGCGTACATTTCTGTAATTTTGTTTTTTTTAATACTTACTTGATCAACTTGATCATCTTATGAGAGAGACCAGATCAAGAAACTGACTCCATAGGAAGACTAGAACTAAAAATTATTAGGCTAGTAGCAGAATCCTGCAAGCCTGAGAGCTAAAATATTTTACTTTTCCTCCCTTTTATAACCTTCTGAGTCAAGGACGGCTTCCTGCAATACTCCGGAGGCCACGTTTTGGACCTGGATGGCTCCGGAGGCCCTGTTTTGGGACTGGAAGGCCTCCTGGGCCACTCCGGAGGCCAAAAGCTGTTGTGGGGGTAGGGTGCCCTGCCCATGCCCCATTTTTGCTAGCAGAGGCAGAGGTATTGGAACACTGCTATCATGTCTCCCCTGTGTTATTTTCAAGGCAAATGAGGAGTTTCATGCGTAGAACTGAGGCTTTAAATCTCTCATAGGCTTTGGGCACCATTTCATCAATTAAACCCCCCCCATCAGACCAAAAATGGACGCGTGCAGCGTGTGCATGCGTGTTAGCTCCTCCACGAGTCTCCATGACGCTCCAGTTGTTCAGCGGAGTGTCGCGCAGGTGCTGTATGCGCCGGAAGCGCAGAAGACTTAAAAGACCGGTAAGGAGCTCAGGCGGGGCTTCCAGAGCACCATACCAGAACGGTATCCGGTGGTCCGGGCTGGCTCCAGTATGCCCGTACCGGGACATAACGCCTGCAACCCACCACTGCTGTATAACTATAACTATATTCAGCCTTTCCAGATTTACTTCATAACAATTTTTAATGCTAAGCGTTTGTGATTTACTCAGGTCCAAAAGAGAATTTCGTGATTGAGTGAATATTTGAATTTAGTCTTCTGTGTGTCAAATGAATCACAATGTTAGAGATTAGATTGGTATGTTTGGTTTCTTTCAATGTAATATTTTTTTTCTTGTTTTCATAGGTTGTGCACCCATTTTATATGCAGCCATTACACTAAGTCTTTCATGTGAATTACAGACAAAGAAGATGCCAAGGAATCCATTCTGAACAAATGAGAATCACAAGCAGCATTAAAAAAAACAAAGCAAATCTGTCCTGCAATCAAAATGCACTCCATTTCCTCCAGAAAACCTTTCTGCTTCCACAACAGATGACAGACAAGAAAGAATAACAAGAAGACGGTTTTTGTGCTGGAAATAATCGAGTATGTGAACCTCAGACTCTTCACAAAAAAGATCAGAGTGGATCGTTTCTAAATTCAGAAAAAGGGGGAATTAATCTAGAAATCAATGGGGGTGGAAGGAGTCACTTGTTTAGCCACATAGGCCAGATAATCATGCAAGCCACCTCACCCTGTGAAGAAAGAAAGAGCAGCTTGATTCAAAACAGCATCGAAGAAGGGATCCAAAATATTTTGAATCCAGGAATATCATTGGTGGAAAAGCACCTCAGATGTGGATATTGTGGGGAAAGGACAGATTGCAGATCAGAGTTGATGATCCATGGAAGGACCCATACCGGAGAAAATCTCTCCCAGTGTCCTCAATGTGGCAAAAGCTTTATCAAGCACGCTACTCTAGGGATACACAAGAGAAGTCAAATGGCAGACAAGCCGTACGAGTGTCTGGATTGTGAGAAAAGTTACAGCAGTAATTCAAGCCTGTTGATAAACCAGAGGACTCACGCAGGAGAGAAGCTGTATTTTTGTCCAGATTGTGGGAAAAGTTTCACTCGGAATTCCCACCTGGTGATACACCAAAGGACTCACACAGGAGAAAAACCATATGAGTGTCCTGACTGTGGGAAAAGTTTCAGTCAGTATTGCCACTTGGTGATACACCAGAGGACTCACACGGGAGAGAAACCATACGAGTGTCTTGATTGTGGAAAAGCTTTCATTCAGAATTCTGACCTGGTGATACACAAGAGGACTCACACAGGAGAGAAACCGTATGTGTGTTTGCACTGTGGGAAAAGTTTCAGTCGGAATTCCTACTTGGTGGTACACCATCGGACTCACACAGGGGAGAAACCGTATGAGTGCCTGGAATGTGGAAAGGCTTTTGGTCGAAATTCCGAGCTGATGATACATAAGAGGACTCACACAGGAGAAAAACCATATGAATGTCCGGATTGTGGGAAAAGTTTCAGTCAGAATTCCCACCTGGTGGTACATCACAGGACTCACACAGGGGAGAAACCGTATGAGTGTCCCGATTGTGGGAAAGGTTTCACTACTAGGTGTAAACTTATAAACCATGTAGGTTTACACACGGGGGAGAAACCTTTTAAATGCCCAGAGTGTGGACGGTGCTTCACGCATCATTCTTGTCTTGCTGCCCACAAAAAAATTCACATGAGACAGAAGGTGATTCGTGTAGAGAAGGCTTGAATTTCATTTCTGATCTTCTGTTGGAAATGCAGCTGAGAAGTTAACTGCTTGATTTCTTTCCTGATTCACTTTAGTCAAAGATGCCTCAGTATTAGATAAGAGGGAAGAGAGAAAAAGATTGGAAAATTGTTAGTTTGATGAAGACTAGCTAACTGCGTATGGCTATCAATAGATGTTACTACCGGTAGATACTTACTTTTCAAGAAATATTTTTTTAAAGAAATATTTGCTTTTCAAGAAATAGTGCAATCGCTGCAATAAATATTTTGTGTGGAGTTTTTTGTTTTTTACATTTCTATACATCAGGGCTGTCAAACTCCCGACCCATGGGCTGGAAGCATCATGTACTGGACATGCCCCTGCCCGGTTTAGCGAAGGGGGAAAATGTCCCGATATGTTGCATGACCCTGCCGTGATATGAGTTTGGCACCCCTGCTCTAGATCATAGAAATGCCACATGCAACGTTTCAGCTTTCTACCTCATTGTCTTCCAGATTTCAAGCCCCAGAATTCTCCAGCCAGGATTACCTTTTTAATAAAATACTTCAAAGTGATACTCAACGTTTCTGGTTGGTCTCTGAAATCTGGAGCTAAAAATAACTACGGAAAAGAGTGCAGCGCTCAGCTCTTTACTTAGAGATTATGAACCCTCAAATATGATAAAATGGGATAGGAGAGATAAAAGTGAATTCAAAGGAGCTCAGAGGAAGGAGAATCCCTGTTCAGATTGTGGGTAGGATGAAATGCAGTATATAGAAGATCTGAGGGAAGTATCCAGCAATGACAAAAGCACTGTAAAATTCGACATGCCATAGCTGTTAAATAGAATGGGTAAGAGCTGTAGGTACATTGAGTTGTGGAGAAAAGGGGTTGTGGTTTGCAGCATAGGATCTTCAGGTTCATTAGCAACTCCTGCTGTAATATTGTTTGCTTGGAGGTGCTTACAATACAACAGCAGAGTTGGAAGGGACCTTGGAGGTCTTCTAGTCCAGCCCCCTGCCTAGGCAGGAAACCCTACACCATTTCAGTCAAATGGCTATCCAACATCTTCTTAAAGACTTCCAGTGTTGGGGCATTCACAACTTCTGGAGACAAGCTGTTCCACTGATTCATTGTTCTAACTGTCAGGAAATTTCTCCTCAGTTCTAGGTTGCTTCTCTCCTTGATTAGTTTCCACCCATTGCTTCTTGTTCTACCCTCAGGTGCCTTGGAGAATAGTTTGATTCCCTCTTTGTGGCAACCCCTGAGATATTGGAACACTGCTATCATGTCTCCCCTAATGTTTTCTAGTTTAAAGACCTGCCTCTGGCAGGAGATCCTACACTATTTCAGACAAATGGTTGTCTTAATATGTCTTAAAAACCTCCAGCGATGGAGCACTCACAACTTCTGGAGGAAGCCATCCCACCAGTGGTGGGTTCCTACTGGTTTGGATCGGTTCGGCCGAACTGGTAGTGGTTTGGTGGCCTGCCGATTCCAGCGACCCAGCCTGCCACACCCCCAAACTGGTTCTCCAGGTGGCGCCGTAGGCACCGCCATCTTGTTTTTCGGTTCTAGAGGTGCACAGAATAGCTTTAATTCTACTGCGCATGCACAAAGCACACACGAGCGAACCAGCAGTAGTGCCTGCCGGAATTCACGCCTGCATCCCATTGATTAATTATTCTCACTGACAGGAAATTTCTCTAAAGTTTTAGCTTGGCTCTGTCTTTAACGATCTTCCACCTTGTCCTGCCCTCAGGTGCTTTGGAGAATAGGCCGCACCCTCTCTTCTCTGTGACAGCTCTTCAATGTCACGATGTTAAAAAGTTTGCTAGATATGAACTGACTGAAACTGACACTGAAGAGTTAAACTGAGAAAGAGTTATTGCGCAGGTCATAAAAGTTATCTGAAAGTGATTTATTGCGCATGTCTTCACACATTCCAGAGCTTTCCTTCTGATCTTTGTCCGGCTGCCAGGAAACTGGGAGACGGAACTCTTTTATCAAAATGTAACCATTAGTTAGTTTTGTTTTATTTACTTTTATTATTTTCGTATTAAAGTTTGTTTATTAAATAGAATATGCTTCTCAAGACTATTTTATTTTCTTAACATCTTAATGATATGCTGTTGGGAATCAGCCCGATCCATAGACCTCATTTTTCTTCAGGGTGTTTTTTCCCCTGACATTCAAGTCCTGGAAGACTGCTATCCCATCATCCCCAGACCGTCTCTTCATTATACTTCATTATACATTATATCTAATTGCCTCAACTTTCCATCCTATGGTTAGCCTCCATGCCCTTATCATCTTTGTTGCTCTTCTCTGCCCTCTTTCTAGAGTCTTACCATTTTTTATTGTATTGGGTTGATCAGAAATGAATACAGTATTCAAACTTATCCCTTCGGGTCATCTTGGTTCTATGCCTCTGTTGATGTAACCTAGGACTGTGTTACCTTTTTTTTTTTTTGGCAGCTGCAGCACACTCTGGCTCAAATTTAAGTGGTGACACAATTAGACACATCTAGTTGCTACTGTTGAGCCCAAGTACTACAAGTTCTATATACCATGCATTTTGTTTTTCTTGCCTATGTCTAAGACAGTGATGGCGAACCTATGGCATGCGTGCCACAGGTGGCATGCAGAGCCATTTGTCAGGGCATGCGAGGCGCTGCCCTGTCAGCTGGCCAGCATGCACATGCGTGCTGGCCAGCTGAGTTCACCCTTTTTTAAAGCCATTTTTTGCCCTCCCCAGGCTCCAGAGGCTTTATAGGAGCCTGGGGAGGGCGAAAAGAGCCTCCTCCCCCTGAAGCCCTCCGGAGGCTTCATGAGCTTCCCTGACGCCTACGGAGCGTTCAAAATGACCCTCCGAGCAAACCGGAAGTCACTTCCGGTTTGCTCGGAGGATCGTTTCGAGCGCTCCGAAGGCTTTAGGGACCATCCGGAGGCTTCCCTGACGCTTCTGGAGGGCGTCCGGGGGGGCGGGGGAGGCTGTTTTTGCCCTCGCCAAGCTCCTATAAAGCCTCTGGAGCCTGGGGAGAGCGAAAAAAGCATGTAAAAATGGGGGGGAGCGCCTGTAGTGCTCACATGCGCACTGGGGGTTGTGCATTGCATTATGGGTGTGGCGCACCTGCACATGACCCCCTTGCGCTCCTGCACTCCCCCCACTTATGGCATGCAAGCAAAAAAAGGTTCACCATTGCTGATCTAGGACCTTAACTCTTCTCATCATCAAATTGCATTTTGGGGAATAGGGCCCCATGCTCAAGCCTATCAAGATCTTTCTGTACCTTCAGTCCATCTGAAGCACAGGTGTCAAACTCGTGGCATCACACTGCAGTCCCGTGATGTATCGCAACATTTTTTCCCCTTCATGGATCTGGGGTGGGTGTGGCCTGTGCATGATGCATCCTGCCTGTGAGCCGCCAGTTTGACCCTCCTGATCAAGTGTTGGCTATTCCTTCCCCCTTGAACTTCATGAAATTTTAGGACTCAGCACCTGGCTAATCTTCTACAGCTAAGTAGAATCTGGCTTTGCTGTTCAAGCTTCCCTCAGTTGCAAAGGTAGGTTTTGAGGAGTTATCCCACACCCCCGAGATAAGAAACTGGCTGTAACAGTATTTACTGATCCCCAAAAGAGGCGCACTTTGTTTGCTTGCTTGTATTTCTATTCCCCCCCCCCCAAACAAAAGGATGCTTTCCCTTAGTTCTCAAGCTTCTGACTCTGATTGATTGATTCATTTATTAAGAAAATGTATATGTCCACCTAATGCAGGGGTGTCCAAACTTGGGAACTTTAAGACTTGTGGACTTCAACTCCCAGAATTCCCCAGCCAGCAAGTCTTAAAGTTCCCAAGTTTGGACACCCCTGACCTAATGCACTCATGGTGATTCCGGGTGCCTAACAATTAACCCCTTCCCATACAAAAACTAATGAACTCACACACACCCTGATTGCAGTGCAATTGCAGTGGCGATGAGTGCCCCTCGGGATGCCAGAAAGAACAAGTTCATCCTAGAGAGAAGCTATCAATGTGATCGTTGGTGATGAAAACCACTTACTGGCACATAGAGTAATCACTAGAGCAGCAGAGATGATTGGAGGCTAAAATATATAAAGAGCAGTTACTGGAATTGGGCATGTCTAGTTTAATGAAAAGAAGGACTAGGGGTGACAAGCTAGCAGTGTTCCAATATCTCAGGGCTTGCCACAAAGAGGGGATCAGCCTATTCTCCAAAGCACCTGAGGGCAGGACAAGAAGCAATGGGTGGAAATTAATCAAGGAGAGAAGCAATCTAGAACTAAGAAGAAATTCCCTGACAGAACAATTAATCAGTGGAACACCTTGCCTTCAGAGGTTGTAAATGCTCCAACACTGGAAGTTTTTACGAAGAGACTGGACAGCCATTTGGCATGCCTGAGCAGGGGGTTGGACTAGAAGACCTCCAAGGTCCCATCCAACTCTGTTATTCTATCTATTCCATTCTATTCTATTCATCAAAAATCTAGCAAACGCCTCAGAATAGACAAAAGGGACGTGTTTTTCGGGCTTTTGTCGCTAGATGGCGCGCTATACATCAGCGCCTAGAAAGCCGCCAATACAGTAGCGGCATCGGTGGTTGTTGAGTACTGGCATCCAACGGGAGGCGGAGAGACTGGGAGTGAAAGGCGTTGAAACAATCGGGTATTGCTAGAGTGGATGCGGGAGGGGAACTTCCTCTTCCGGCTCATCCATGGGAGGATGGTGGCACAAGCAGCGGCTCTCTCGCTCTTCCAAGGGTCGAAGCAGCAGCTGGAAAGGTGAGTTGAGGACAGGTCGGGGTGGAGCCCGGAACAAGTAGGGCTGTTTGGTTTTCTCCATTGTGTAGAAGCAGAGACTCAACTAAGCTGCAACTTACTCAGCTGCTACATATTTCTTCCCTCCCCGAATTTTAATTCCACTGGTGTCACTTGTTTTAAAAGTGGTGCCTTCAAATTTCTGCTGGTTGGGAAATTGAAAAAAACTCTCCTTCAGTTTAGGAGTCGCTTGTGCTTTTTATGAGCATGGTGCTTTCTTGGCCAAGAAAGGACTGTCATTGGCAAAACTGCTGCATTAAATATTGCAGATGTTCTGGGCACCATTTCTTCAGTTGAAGCCCCCCACAATCTCTAAAATTAGACCAAAAAGTTTTGAGTGTACCATTTCTGGGACATGGTTTTCCAACATATATTTGTAAGTGTGTATATCGGTATTTCTCTGTGTGTGCATGTCTGTATAATATATCCTCAGCTTTTCTAGATATATTTGATGATAACCCTTTGTAGTGCTAAGAATTTGTGATTTACTCAAGTCAACAAGATAATTTCACGATTATGTGAATGTGCCAAATGAATCATAATTAATGTTGGGGATTAATCTAGCGTTTTGGCATGTTTGCTTTTTCCTTGTAATGCATGCTTTCTACTTGTGGTTTTTCACCTGTTGGGCACCCATTCTATAAACAACCAATTAAATTTATGTCAATCTTCTAGACAAAGAGGATGCCAAGAAGAACATTCTGGATAAGTGAAAATCACAAGAGGAATTAAAGAAGAAAGTGAATCCAGTCAGCAATCAAAATCTTCCAGTTTCCTGCAGAAAACAACAAAACTCTCCTTCCCTGTCAAGTAACAAACAGAAGAGAATAACAGGAACTGGGTTTTGAGCCGGGAAAAAATTGAGACTCTGGAACTCATATCCAAATTCAGAAAAAAGATGGAAATACCTGGAAGTGAGTGGGAAGAACCCTGTGACTTGGATAATTATGTAGGGCAGGCAGTCGTGCGAGCCTTGCCCTGTGAAGAAATAAAGAATAGCTTGAATCAAAGTGCCAGGCAAGACGGGATCCAAAATATTTTTGACCTCCAGAATCCATTGGTGGAAACACCTCACCAATGTGGGAAAAGTACAGATTGTGGATCACAGCTGATTATGCATGAGAGTTTCCATACTGAAGAAAAACCGAATGAACGTTCCGGGTGTGAGAAGGTCTTTTGCTACAGCTCCTTCCCTTTTGAAAATAAAAGGACTTACACCGGAGAGAATCCATACCAAAGCTTCCAGTATGGAGATTTTAGCAAACATGCTCCTCTAGTCTTACACCAAAGGACTCCTACAGGTGAGAAACAATATGAGTGTCCGAACTGTGGAAAAGCTTTCAGTCAGAATTCCCACCTTGTAAACCATCAGAGGACACATACAGGGGAGAAACCATATGAGTGTCCAGATTGTGGGAAAGGTTTCAGTCAGAATTCCAATCTCTTGATGCACCAGAGGACTCACACAGGGGAGAAACCATATGAGTGTTCAGATTGTGGGAAATGTTTCCGTCTTAATTCCCATCTGGTGGTACACAAAAGATCTCACACGGGTGAGAAACCATATGAGTGCTTGGATTGTGGGAAAGGTTTCACTCATAGTTCCCACCTTGTGATACACAGGAGAACTCACACAGGAGAGAAACCTTATGAGTGTCCAGATTGTGGGAAAGGTTTCCGTGTAAATTCCCATCTGGTGGCGCACCAAAGGATTCACACAGGAGAGAAACCATATCAGTGTCTGGATTGTGGGAAAAGTTTCAGTCAGAATTCCCAACTGGTGGTGCACCAGAGGACACACACAGGAGAGAAACTGTATGAATGTCCAGAGTGTGGAAAAAGTTGCACTCACAATTCCGACCTCATGGTACACCTGAGGACACACACAGGAGAGAAACCGTATGAGTGTCCATATTGTAGGAAACGTTTCAGTCACAATTCCAACCTGGTGGTACACCAAAGGATACACACTGGAGAGAAGCCGTATGAGTGTCCGTACTGTGGGAAAAGTTTCAGTCGGAATTCTTACCTGGTGATACACCAGAGGACTCACACTGGGGAGAAACCATATCAGTGTTTGGATTGTGGGAAAAGTTTCAGTCACAGTTCTGAACTGGTGAGACACCAGAGGATACATACAGGAGAGAAACCGTATGAGTGTCCAGACTGTGGGAAAAGTTTCAGTCAGAATTCCAGCCTGGTGATACACAAGAGGACTCACACTGGGGAGAAACCATATGAGTGTTCAGATTGTGGGAAAACTTTTAGTCAGAACTGCTACCTAATTATACATGAGAGGACGCACACAGGGGAGAAACCATATGAGTGTCTCTATTGTGGGAAAAGTTTCATTCGGAATTATGCCTTGGTGATACACCAGAGGACTCACACTGGGGAGAAACCATATGAGTGTTCGGATTGTGGGAAAAGTTTCCGCCTGAGTTCCCATTTGGTGGTGCACCAGAGGATTCACACAGGGAAGAAACCATATGAGTGTCAGGATTGTGGGGAAAGTTTCAATCAGAATTGTCTCCTGGTATACCACCAGAGGGCACACACAGGAGAAAAACCGTATGAGTGTCCAGATTGTGGGAAAGGTTTCAGTAATAATTCTCACCTGGTGGTGCACCAGCGGATTCACACAGGAGAGAAACCATATGAGTGTCTGGATTGTGGGAAAAGTTTCAGTCGGAATTCTCACCTGGTGGTGCATCAGAGGACTCACACAGGGGAGAAACCATATGAGTGTCCAGATTGTGGAAAAGGTTTTAGTACTAGATCTAAACTTGTAAATCATGTAGGTTTACACATAGGGGAGAAACCTTTCAAATGTTCAGAGTGTGGACGGTGTTTTACTCAAAATTCCTCCCTTACTGCGCACAAGAAAATCCACATGAGGCAAAAGGTGATGAATATAGAGAAGGTTTGAGTTTCCTTTCTGATCTCCTTTGGAAATGCAGCTGATTTACTTTAGTAAAATGTCTTAGTACTAGACATTAGGGAAGAGAGAAACAAAATGGAAAATGTTAGTTCAGTTAGTTTAGCAGATATAGTATAATGGAATTCTGCAAAAAGTGTTTTGGGGTGGGGTGATTTTTTTGCATATTGATCATAGGGTATAGAAATGCAACATATAAAGTACAGGTACTCCTCAATTTACAACCACAATGGAGTCCAAAAATTTTTGTGAGGAATTTGTTAAGTGAGTTTTGCCCTATTTTACAACTTCTTTTGCCACATTTGTTAAGTGAATCACTGCAGTTGTTAAATTAGTCACATGGTTAAGTGTATCTGGTTTTGCCATTGACTTTGCTTTTCGCAAAAGGGATCACATGATCGTGGGACACTGTAACGGTCATAAATATGAGTCAGTTGTCAAACATCCGAATGTAAATCATGTGAGCACGGGGAAGCTACAATGGTCTTAAGTGTGAAAAATGGTCACAAGTCCCTTTTTTTCAGTGCTGTTGTAACTTTGAACGATCACTAAATGGACTGTTGTAAGACGAGGACTACCTGTATTAACCTTCTACCTAGATGTCCTCCCGATTTTCAGCCCCAGAATCCCCCAGCCAGCATACCTATTGAATAAAATATTTTGGAGTCATAGTAAAAATTTCTGATAAGTCCCAAAAATCTGCGGCAAATACATTATTAAAAAAATAGGAGCACTCATATTGTTATTCCTCAAATATGACAAAGAGGGTTTAAAGTTCATCTTTTCCTAACATTTTCAGAATTTTCGGTTAAAGAGAATTCTATTTAGATTATGGTAAGCTAAAGCCCAGATTAGAGAAGATATGAAGGAGGGTTTAGCAACAACCACACTGTAAAATTTTACAGATAAAGACTGTTGCACATTATAAGTGCTTAAGAATATTGAAGAGAAAAAATCGTGCTTTTGAGTGTAGGACCTTCATGTTTATTAGCAACCCTCTTATGATCTTGTTTCTTTAGAGGTACCCTTGGACGTCTGGTGGAAGATATTAATATCAAGGTGCTGCCTTTTTTTTGCATACTCCTTGGTAGTGTAGATCTGAGGGAAAAAATGTTTCATTTGTAAAAATGCATTGTATAAGAACCATAACTTTCAACAAGGAAAATAAAAGGGAAATATCAGCATTGCTATGAACATAGGGCAAAGAAATGCAAAGCTCTCTTCTCAAGACATGGGAGATTCCTTCAATTCTTTCACTCCACTCTCCGGACTGTTTTTAAATTTTTTTCCAAAAATGCCTACTAATAAAGAGGAGAATTATTTGGAGCAATTAAGAGGCATTTTAGTTATACAGAGGAATAACTCTTATTGTGCTGTATTTAAAAGACTCCAAATAATTCAAGATTGGTTCATTACATTGACAGAATTCAGAGATCAGATACAATGCCCCTGTGAACAATTCTGCATCTCCCTGTTGCTTTCAGATAGAATCCCTGCTATAACACGTTACCTGATTCTGAGGATCAGCACTTAACATTTTTCAGATAAGGGATGACCTGTGCCATAAATTAGTCTTGCTGAACATCCATCTTGTCGCATTAGACTTTGCACAGGGATAGATTTCATCTGCCACATATTAACCTTTATGCTCCCTGTTCCTAGCCTTCCTTTTAGACTTCTATTTTTATATGCACTCTCTCTTTTATATCTTTTAGCTTTTTAGAATAATTACTTTTGGATTTTTAATTATTTTCTATGCTTTTTAACTTAATGTATACCCATGTTCCTTACCCTGGTCTTTTGGGCGCTGCTGTTATCACATCGGATTTTATTATCCTTAGGAGATGAAAATGCTTGAAATGTTTCAAAAGGCCTCTGGGTCTTTGAGAGGACCATACCATAATGCAAATTGTTAGTAACTACAGCAGGGGTGTCAAACTCATGGCCCGCGGGCCGGATGCATCACGTGCTGGCCTCGCCCACCCCAGGTTTAGCAAAGGGGGGGAAAGTCACGTGACATGATGCCGCACGTTTGACACCCCTGGACTACAGTATTCTGACATCTTTGGGGAATAAAAGAGGGACATTAGCAAAGAGGGAATGGGAGGGAATAACTTGGAAGAATTAGTGGTTATCTGCTGCAAGAGTTCGTTGCAGAGAGTTTATTATCATTATTATTATTATTATTATCATCATCATCATCATCTGAAAATGGTTTTTTTTTTTTGTCTTTTGGGACGTGTCTCATACATACAACCAAAATGCCAAATGGCCAAAAAGAGGGGCAGTGGGGAGGAATAACAATGTATGCCTTGCTTAAGATTTAAGTGCAGAATATTAATCAAGGATGTTATTCATTTATTTTATTCATTCATGTATCAAACTTCTTAACCGCCTATCTCCCTCATAGAGGACCTCTGAGCAGTCTACAAATTAATAAGTATAATAAAACATTAAAAAATTAAACAATTTAAGATTAAAAATATAAAACACTACAAATTTATTGATACATTAATATTAAATTTAAATTAATTGAATTTGAATATGCAAAATACAAAGTAGAAGCATTGAAACTGACTCTAGTAATGGAATACCAAACACAGAGCCCCTTTCAATAAATAGATGAATTGGACCGCACAAAATCTAACAATGAATGACTTCAACCAAAATTAACCAATCCTCTTAGAGATGGATGTTGTCATGTCATTTACGTAAACTTCCATACTGCAGTTACCACTTTTCTGTTAAAGGAACAGATGTGAATTCTCTCCATCTTTGTACTGTTAACTGAAGATAGATCAATTCTATTAAAAATATACCCTGCATTCTGTGATGTTTCTATCTTGTGATTAAAGAAACAAAAAGCTGCTTTAATGGGCTTAGGAGCCATTCTACATCTTCCTCTCTTTTTATGTTGTTTTCCCCTTTAAAGTCATATTTTGCAACAGTAGTATTTCCAAGTGGTGAGCAATTCACATTCACCAGAGGTCCTGAGGATGGGGTGCTTCTCCCAAGGCTTGTCTTTGTGACACTCAGAATTACAAACAGCTGGGAGTTTCATTGAAAACTTGTTCAATTGGAAGGAGATCCATGTGAGTCTCTGGCACCCAAAAATTGGGAGGCATCCAATAGCACCTTTCAGACTACCATGTTTTATTGAGAGGCATATAGCTGTATCAGCTATGCATTTTAATACAATTGGTTAGACAGCAAAGGTGGTGATAGAAACCTGACATACCACAGAAGGATTAACACATTATAGTTTATCTTTTTCTTTGTACTGTGTATTTCATTACATTAAAATTTTCCTGATTATCAAAAAGAAATGCTTCACACAAAGAGCATGGTGACTTACACATTTTGCATTCAAATGCACAGCAGCACAAATTTTACAACCCTTTAAAATAATGTTTCTTTCTATAGTTTAGGAGTTTCTTCTACCATATATAGTCACCCTCTCTTTTTAAGCACATTTTTTCGAGGCCCTGTTGTGTGCCTCTTGCTTCGACATAATGGAGATTTCTGGGCAAGCAGGTGGCATTTACTGGTACCATTTAGCAGATTTAAAATCTTCACGAACAAAGCTGGCTTGTTGGGAACAGCAGATTCAAGACAATTTGGAGATCTCTTGTCAGTACAAGGGAAGGCGGCTCCTTTGGGGCCTCTATCTTGCCTTGTCCCAAATCCTTGAGAGCCACAGGAAATCAGTCAAAATTTTTGGGATATAGAGTGGTTTTGATCTCTCCTGAGAACCAGCCCTGCGAAAGGAAAGAAATTTTTAGGTGAGCTTTCTGCAAACTACTTCTTTTACTCAAACCTTGGGAGTAATAAGGCTGAAATCTAACTCCTCTGGAGATTGGAAAGGCTGCTCAGAGCAATTCTTCCCTCTAATGAGATTTAGGCTTCAGTATAATACGAATAGAAAGACAGACTCAATAGACCACTAGTTTTTTTTTTCTGCCATCAATTTTCTATGTATGATTTTTTTGCTTAAAGACATTTGGGCTTCTCATCTACTGAAGAACTGAAGAAGCTTCTTGGATGAGAAGCCAAACGTCTTCAACAAAAAAACATAGAAAGTCCAGTTGCCTTTTGAAAAAACACATTTACGTAAACCAAAGAAAAACATCTCTGAAGGTAGGTGTGTGTGTATGTGTGTTGGCAGGCTCCGCCCACCCACCCAGATGCTTCTGCACATGTACAGAAGATGTGCGCACGAGCAAACCACTAGTAAAATTAATTGAAACCCGCCACTGGTGTGTGTGTGTGAGAGAGGGAGGGAGGGAGGGAGAACCATGGGAAAACAGGCAACCTTCCTTGGTAAAAACAGGCACACCTTCCTTGGTGAAGTCAGTTCCGGCCAGTTCTTCATCTTAGGGGGGATGCAGGAGAACTCCTCATAATCATTCCCCTTGGTTTACCCAAGGGTGCTTTTTTCAAGAGGCCGCTGGACTTTCTGGTTTTTCTTTGAAAACATTTTGTTTCACATCCAAGAAGCTTCTTCAGTCTTCAAATAAACCCCAGAAAGTCCAGTGGCCTCTTGAAAAAAGCACCTTTGGGACAGCCATGACTTGGATGACTGAGAATCTCCATAGACATCTTCCCTTGGTTTAATTCTCACTTCTTGCAAAGGGATAGATCCTTGATATGGTCGGTCAATATCAATTTGAATAGAATTCTTTATTAGCCAAATGTGATTGGACACACAAGGAATTTGTCTTTGGTGCATAGGCTCTCAGTGTACATACAAAGACAATGTAAGGTTCGAGAATATGTTTAAACCCATAGAAGTTTGACAATACATCCAAGTCACAATGAGCCAAAAATGAGACTTAAACGGAGACTTGACTAACAATCAGTGTTTAATCTTTGATCCAAGTTTAAAGACATGATGGTCAGTTGTTCCCAACATGCCCCAAGGATATGCAGGGAAGAATTACACTTCAGAAAAGGTGTAACTCCTTTTTATACTGTTAGAAATGTTATAAACATCAGTAAAAACCCCCAATCCTGGGCTTTTTGATTTGTTTATCCTCTGGATAGGATAGAGTATCTTAATTCTCCCCTTCAGCTATCTCCTTATCTCTCTGAATTAATCACTTAGCTTCTCAGGGCGATCAAAAGGTGTCACCTTTACAGCTCCTGTCATAGTTCTGTGCCCATAGATTGTAGGAGATTGATAAGAGTTCAAATGACAAGGATCACACCTTTTGACATTTGCCAGATATTTTACAGACCATAATAACAGTGCCACAGGAAGTCAGTTGCAGGAAACAAAAGGCACTTACAGCATGCAAGCATATCCGTTACAAATACAAGGCATAATATATGTGTGTTACAGAAAACAAATGTTTCTACTAAAACCAGCAAGTTTGTATCCTTATTACTATTCCCCTTCAACAAGATACATTCGTCAAGAATCATAAGGTACAACAATGATAGTCAATGGGTTCGAATAAGCAATCAGGAAAGAACGATGAGAAGACTAATAGTAATAGTAATGCAGACTTAGTAAATAATTTGACAGTGGTGAGGGAATTATTTGTTTAGCAGAGTGATGGCATTGGGGAAATAACTGTCCTTGTGTCTTCTTGTCTTGGTGTGCAGTGCCATATAGTTTTGAGGGTAGGAGTTGAAACAATTTATGTCCAGGGTGTGAGAGGGTCTGTAGATATTTTCACAGCCCTCTTTTTGACTCATACAGTGTACAGCTCCTCAATGGAAGGCTGGTTGGTAGCAATTGTTTTTTCTGCAGTTCTGATTCTCCTCTGAAGTCTATGTCTGTCTTGTTGGGTTGCAGAACCAAACCAGACAGTTATAGAGGTGCAGACGACAGACTCAATAATCACACTCAAAAGAGAAATCTGGCAACCACCATCTGGCAACCATGGGACAAAGCGTGTTTTTTTTTCAGCCTGAGGTCGCTCGACGGCGCCCTCAAGCCGCCTCTGAAAACAGGCCCTCTTTGTGAGGTAGAGCATTCGAGTCCTGGATTGCTAGAGAGGATGCCGGAGGAGAGGGAGGGTAGAGGAACTTCCTCTTCCGGCGC
Organism: Natrix helvetica; assembly: GCF_964273705.1. NCBI lineage: Eukaryota > Metazoa > Chordata > Lepidosauria > Squamata > Natricidae > Natrix > Natrix helvetica. The sequence continues at coordinate 352,600,613 of NC_138548.1, read as the reverse complement.
ACCTGGAGGAGGATGGTCGCGTGGGGAGCGGCTCTCGTGCTCTTCCCAGGGTCGCGGCAGCTGCAGCTGGAAGGTGAGTTTAAGGAAGGTCGGAGGAGAGAGGCCGGGAGCAAGTCGGGCTCTTTGGTTTCCTCCACTGTATATATTATTCTTTCCTTCCTCGATTTTTATTCCAATAGCACTGCAGGCTTTAAAAAAAAACTGGGTGCCTTTAAAGTGGTGCTTTCAACCTTCTGCTAGTTGGGAGGTTTAAAAAGATTGGAAAAAGTCTCATTCATTCACTTTGGGGTTGTTGCTATTTATTCCTTCCTTCCTCCCTCCCTCCCTCCCTCCTTCAAATTTTATTCCACTAATTCCTGCATGAGTTGAAACGGGGCCCTTCATTTTTTTTCTTCTGATTTAAATGTCTCCTTTAGATTCCATTGGTGCTGCACACTTTAAAAGTGTTGCCTGCAATTTTCTGCTGGTTGGAAGATTTAAATATTTTCCTTCACTTTAAAGGTTGACTCCTTGTGCGTTTTTTTTAATGAGCGTGTTTTCTTTGCAAGTGAAGCGTTTTGTGGCAAAACTGGTGATTTAAATCTTGCAGATGCTTTGGGCACCATTTCCACCCTTAAAGCTCCTCCCCTCCCCCCCCATCTCAAAAATGAGACAAAAAAATTTGAACGTACCCACTCCTGGGACATTTGTGAGGCTGAAATAACACAAGCATTTTAACATATGTACCTTTATACTGTAGGTGGGTGGATTTGTATTTGTGTTCATGTATCTGTATAAACTATCATCGGCATTTCCACATATATTTGATAATGGTTTCAATATGTCAAATGAATCCTAAATAATGTTGAAGGTTAATCTAGCCTTTTGGACTGTTTTATTTCTTCCTAGGGATGTCACAGCTCTCCTTTCTTGAATAGGACTGCATTTTTTTTCCTGGCAATTTTTCTGACATTGCTGATGATGAGGCAGTGTCTCTTAACACCCCTCCCTTTGATATAGCCGTTTAAAAAATAATCGGATCATTAAAGGTGCCTAAGATGGGGCAGCCATCGGATGCCTAGTGCAGTGCCAGGCTTGCCTGCCCTGAGCCTCCTAAAGGCTCCTTCCATCCCCTGAGGCATTCCATACCCCACTTCTCTGCCTTTAGGGTCCCTGCAATTCTCTATCTTCCTTCCCACCCATCGATCTTGGAGAAATCAAGCACCGGGAGTTTGCGAGGCTCCAGTGAGCAAGGGGAGATCCCGCTGGATACAGTTTGCAACTTCCAACAAGCAAGGGGGAGATCAGGCTGTATCTTGCAAGCCTCTTGTTGCTTTCCCACCCAGGGACTTGCAAGAGTTAGTGTACTTCAGGGCTCAGAAGCATCAAACATAACGTTCTGTTTTTGCAGTTTCCTAGGGAGGCGTCTAGCCCGCTACAGGATCAGCGTCCTTACCGAGCTAGCCTTGTGGCAAATTCAAGTCCAGAAATATTAAAATCTCCAAGAAAAAAAAACTCATATCAAAAGAAAGCTTCTCTTAAATAACAAATGAATACCCCCAAAAAACTGTTTAAGAAATGAAGGAAGTGATTTTGATTTTTCATGTACTAACTGCAGCTAGAATTGTATTTGCACAACAGTGGAAGAATGATAAGATCCCAACAGATGAGAGTGTAACTAAGAAAATATTAGAATGTGCAGAAATGGATAGACTAATACTTACTATTAAGGACAAAGAAGAAACTGAATATTTTGATATGGGACCTATTTTAGCAATGGTTAAACAACAGAAACAGAAGTTAGAAATGTGGGGATATAAAAGGGGTAAATGTTAAAAGATTTGTTAAAGTAGATAAGTTAAATAGTATTGCTATTATAGTATTAATGTTATTGTGATGAATGCCATTGTAAGCATTTTGATTATGGTTGCCTAAAAACAATCGTATAACACACTTTTTGATGGAAATTGAATTTTTGTATGTTTTTATATATAAAATAAATAAAACGGGGGGAGAAATGAGGAAGTATAAGTTAATTGTTCAACAGCATCACAAAAGAGATTCCTCTGCCTCTCAGTCGACCAATCAGTGAGAAAAACCACTTCAACAATCTTCTTGCCAGTATTGATTGTACAAAGGACAAATTCAGTGATTCCTAGATTGTTTTTCGATTGCAATGTATGCTTTTTCCTTTGGGGTTTTCATTTTATATACAATCATTACACTAACTCCCCATTTTTTAATCTTTCAGATGAAGAGGATTCCAAGAACAACATTCTGGACAAGTGAGAATCACAAAGAACATTAAAAAGGAAAGAAAATCTTTTTTTTTTTTTGTCTTCTTCGCTAGGAAAAAACAAAAGTCATATCCAAATTTAGAAAAAAAGATGGAAATATCTGGAAATCAGTGGGGAGGAAGCTGTCACATAGAGAGCCATATAGGGCAGGCAGTCATGCAAGCTTTGCCCTGTGAAGAACGAAAGAGTAGCTTAAATCAAAGCACCATGCCAGAAAAGATTCAAAATATTTTTGACCTTCAAAATCCAGGAATATTAGTGGTGGAAAAGCCCTGCAGATCTACATATCATGAGAAAAGCATAGATTGCAGATCACAACTGATTACACCTGAAGGGATGCACACCGGAGAAAACCTGAACACTTGTTCAGAATGTGGAAAGGTATTTTACTACAGCTCTCATCCTTTTGAGGATAAAAGGACCTACAGTGATGGGAATCCATACCAATGCTCTCAGTGTGATAAGAGTTTTCGCAAGGACACACCCCTACTGATTCACCAGAAGACACACACAGGTGGAAAACCATATGAGTGTATGGATTGTGGGAAACATTTTACTTACAATTCCCACCTGGTGAAACACCAGAGGACTCACACAGGGGAGAAACCTTATGAGTGTCCAGATTGCGGGAAAAGGTTCCGTACTAATTCACACTTGGTGGCCCACAAGAGGACTCACACAGGGGAGAAACCACATCAGTGTATGGATTGTGGAAAAAGTTTCAGTCGGAATTCCCAACTAGTTATTCACCAGAGGACACACACAGGAGAGAATCTATATGAATGTTTGGACTGTGGGAAAAGTTTCAGTCAGAATTCCCATCTGGTGGTACACCAAAGGACACACACAGGAGAGAAACCGTATGAATGTCCATATTGTGGGAAACGTTTCAGTTACAGTTCCAATCTGGCAGCACACCAAAGAATTCACACTGGGGAGAAATCAAATGAGTGTCCGGATTGTGGGAAAAGTTTCAGTCGGAATTCCTACCTGGTGATACACCACAGGACTCACACTGGGGAGAAACCGTATGAATGTCCTGATTGTGGGAAAAGTTTCATTCACAGTTCTGAACTGGTGAGACACCAGAGGACGCACACAGGAGAAAAACCATATGAATGTCCAGACTGCGGGAAAACTTTCAGTCAGAGTTCCAGCCTGGTGTCACACAGGAGGACTCACACTGGGGAGAAACCGTATGAGTGTCCAGATTGTGGGAAAACTTTCAGTCAGAGTTGTTACCTGGTTATACATGAACGAACTCACACAGGGGAGAAACCATATGAGTGTCTATATTGTGGGAAAAGTTTCATTCGGAATTACTCCTTGGTGATACACCAAAGGACTCACACAGGGGAGAAACCGTACAAATGTATGGATTGTGGAAAAAGTTTCCGTCTTAATTCCCACCTGGTGGTCCATCAGAGGACTCACTTGGAGAAGAAACCTTACGAGTGCCAGGATTGTGGGGAAAGTTTCAGTCAGAATTGCCTTTTGGTATACCACCAGAGGCGACACACAGGAGAGAAACCATATGAGTGTCCAGATTGTGGGAAAAGTTTCAGTAACAACTCCCACCTGGTGGTTCACCAGAGTATTCACACAGGTGAGAAGCCGTATGAGTGCCAGGAATGTGGGAAAACGTTTAGTCGTAATTCTCATCTGCTGATACATCAGAGGTCTCACACGGGGGAGAAACCATACGAGTGTCAGGAGTGTGGGAAAACTTTCAGTCGGAATTCCCACTTGGTGATACACCAAAGAACTCACACAGGAGAGAAACCATACGAGTGTCCTGATTGTGGGAAAGGTTTCACTACTAAGTCTAAACTTGTAGTTCATGTAGCTTTACACATTGGGGAGAAACCATTCAAATGCCCAGAGTGCGGACGTAGCTTCACACAAAATTCCTCTCTTACTGCACACAAGAAAATCCACATGAGGCAGAAAGTAATGAGTCTGGAAAAGTCTTGACTTTCATTTCTGATCTGTCATTAGAAGTGCAGGAGATGTAGGGAGGCCTAATGGAAGCATCAGCCCACCTGCCTCAGGCCTTCCCCACCTCACAATACGCAGCCAGTGGCCCAGCTGTCCTGCTAGCAAGAATCAGTGGGGAAGGAATCTCTATCTGCATTTTCTAATTCTGCCTCTGCCCTTCTTTCTCCCAAGATGCCCTGCATTTATAGGACAAAGGAAGGACCAGTTCCTCAGCTTTTGGGGGGCTTTTTTCCACTAATCAGCTGTCTGACCATTAGCTGTCCATGGGGATGCTGCGAAGCTCCTCTACCTCTCTAGGCTTTGGGAAGAGGGCCCTTGCTGAAAGGGCAGCTTCAGGACAAGCTTCCCAAACCTTTCCCTGCCTTAACATCCTCTCCTTTCTCTCTCTCCCGAAAAAAAAATCTTCAGTAAAACAAAAAACAAAAAAACCTGGGAAGGATGGGCTTGTTGATCTTCCTTCACCCTGCCCCAATTAGGTGCTAAAACTAATTTCTCCCTCTGCCTTCTAGCCAACATCCTTTTTAAAAAACCTTACTTTGACTCCAGGCTGAAGAGTGGAAAAATGAAGAGCGAAGAGACTTTTTACTTCCAGTGAAAAAATGACTAACCAAACACATGCCCAGGGAGGGATCCCTGAAAGGTTTTTTTTTTCCCTGGGCTGTAGCACTTGAAAGATTAACTGAAGGACTGGCATTCCTTCAGTTTGTATGACGCACCTGGATGAGGGAGAGTCTAAGAATTACTCCAAAGAGAAAATATTTCTGTAGCCTTTCCCCCCTGAGGTTAAAAAAAAAAAACCACAGCAAATCTCTAAAAGTTTGTGCCAGAAAATAGAGGATGCTGGGTCTTTGCAAGCTTAAACTGTCAGACTGCCTGTAAAGCCAGCTAGGGCTTAAAAGACTAGACTGCTGCAGTCAAAATTGTGACTTTCTGAGGGATGGAGGACATTAAGGAAAGGGAAGGTTTGGGAAGCTTGTCCTGAAGCTATGTTCCCTAAACCCATCTCGTGTTCCTAGTCCTCCTTTTAGATTCCATTTAAGATTCTGTATTTATATATGCCTTCTTTTTTATACCTTTTAATTTTCTATAATAATAGTTATTTTAGCAATTATTTAGATTATTTTCTTTTTAATTGAATGTACCATACAATCCTTATGCTGGTCTTTCGGCATAATAAAGATTTCATTTGATTTCACCAGGTTATATAGTACTTTTTTTGTCTCCAATAGATCACATTGCATATGAATTCTTTGCAGAAAAATATCTAACAAACCAGGACCAGGCCAGGAGTGAGGAGGAACCAAGAGGCTTTTTCGAAGCTCCAGGTGGCTTCAAATTTAAATGTGCAAAGTTTTAAAAGAATCAAATTATATTTAATTTTCTCTACTTTTCTCTCTCTTGGTGCCATTTTTTTTCGGGTGCACTCATTATCACACCAGATTTAGGAGATGAAAAACCTTGAAGTGATTCAAAAGCCTCTCTTTGAGAGGACCATACCGTAATTCAAACTCTTAGTGACTACAGTATTCTGATGTCTTTGGGGAATAAAATGGGATATTAGGGCAAAGGGAATGCAAAGGAAGAACTAACCCTAATTGTAACACTATCTTTTTTTTTACAACCATTTAAAATGTTTATTTGAAAAGTTTATTTCTTTTACCAAATTTAAACAGATCCACCCTCTTTCTAAGCCCTCTTTTTCTACTCCCTGCTATTATGTCTCTCACTTTCACCTAGAGGAGACTTTTTGTGCAAAGGAATTTACAAAAGAAGATGGCATTTATCATTGTGGGTGTCCCCATCTCTGGAGGCTTTCAAGAAAAGTCTGGACGGCCATTTATCTGAAATGTTATAAACTCCTGCTCCAGCAGGGGGTTGGACTAGATGACCTCCAAGGTCCCTTCCGACTTATTCCATCTTCTTTTTCTAGGAGATTTAAAATCTTCAGGCACAAAGGTGGCTTGCTGAGAACACCAGCTTCAAGATTCTGGATGAACTTGGACACAACCAAGTGAAACGGGTTCCCTTGGAGTCTGGCCTGCTGGTGCTCTCAAGCTGGTTCCCCTTGAAAGCCACAGGAAATCTGTCAATCTCTACAGCTTTGAGATGTAGAGAGGTTTGGAAAGGACAGGAATCTGAATCAGTTTTCTGCAAACTAGTTTTCTTGTTTTCCTCAAAGTTGCTTGAGAATCTATATATATAAAAGTGAAAACCCCTCATGCCGCATCACAAAATCTCCAGAACCATAAAGCCTACAAACTTGAAATGTGTCATGTATGTTCCTCTTGGCTTCTCGGTGCTTGCTTAGAAAGGATTTTTCAAAATGACCATCAGATCATTAGTATTGCTTATATTATTATTAACACGCTATGATGCTAAGCAGTTCTACTCCCCCCTCCCCACCTGAAAAGATCTCTGTTCAAACTGCCACTTGGGTGTGGCCAGTGTGTGACTCATCCGACCAGCTGGCTGGGAGTTTGGTGAGGAGCCTGAGGGAGAGAAGGGGATAAGATAGGAGAGATTTCTGTGGGGCAAGCCTGAGGGATAGGGGAGCGGAGGGGTCTGTGCAGGGGTGGGCTCCTGCCAGTTCTAACCTCTTCTATAGAAGAGGTTCCACAAATCTACAGTGCCATTTAGAACCGGTTCCAGCTCCCTCCCCCCGCCCATCCGCACATCATCAAGATGAAGAGCTAGAGGAGGAATTCTGGGAGTTGAAGTCCACAAGTCTTAAAGCTGTCAAGTTTGAACACCCCTGGGTTTTTTTTTTCTAAAGGATTAGGGGTGCAAGGGTCTTGTAACTTGACAGCTTTAAGACTTGCGTGCTTCAATGCCAAGAGTTCCTGAGCCAACATTTTGGTTGCTAAGCAAGAGCGTTGTTAAGTGAGTTTCACCACATTTTACAAGTTGGCCATGCCCACCCAGTCACCTGACTGCCAAGCCACTCCCACTCAGTCAGATGGCTGGCAAGCCACTACCACAAAGCAAGCCACACCTACAGAAGAGTTTCTAAAAAATTTTTGAAACCCACCACGGGTTCTGTGGGACAAGCCTGAGGGAGCGAAGGGGAAAGGAGAGGCCAACCGTAACTACTCATTAATTTTCAAGCTGTGTTGATTTATCAAGCCCAATCATATAGTTTCGTAGCGGAGCACGGGTATTCAGCTAGTAATAGATAAAGCTGAAATCTAACTCCTCTGAGAAGGCTCCTCAGAGTAATTCTGCCTTCTAGCAAGCCTCCTCAATAATATAGATAGGAACAACATATAAATCTTGTGTCTAGATGTAATTCATAGGCAATGCCAGCGGATACTTCCAGTGTTCTTTCACATTTCTATTAATAGGATGAAGTTGGCAATCATTTAGAATCTCCACAGAAACTTGACTGTTCAAATTTCCCTCAGTGGGATTTGAGGAGTTATCCTGCACCCCAAGACTGGCTGGAAGAATCTCCACCGATCCCCAAAGGAGCACTTTGTCGTTGCCTGTTTGCACATTGTTTACACATACACACACCTGCTGCCATCTGAGGATGCTTTCCTTTGGTTTAGGTCTGGCTTCTTGCAAACAAAAGCCGCTGGCTCAGTTGCAGTGGCATGACTGAGTGGCTTTGCAAGAACAAAGGGTGACTCAAAAGGATAAATTGTCCTGGAGAGGAACAACTGATGTGGCCGGTAGATGTCGATTTGAAGACATATAATAATTTAAAAAAAATTATGGCAACCGCCTCAGGATTAAAGATCCGACAAGCTGTCTTTTTCAGCATTATGTTCTCTAAACAAGAGAAGATACAAAAAGATGGTGTTATAAAACCACAACTATATTGAAAATGGCCTGGGTTTCCCCCCCCCCTAATCATAAACAATGACAGCTCAAGGGAAACATGATTGAACAATCAGGTTTGTTGGCTATTTTTCTTCTCACAAGAAGCTTGGTGGTTTAAGAGCTTCACGTTTGTAGCGATTCTCAGTCCTCCAGGTCATGGTTGTCCCAAAGGTGCTTTTTTTTTTTCCAGGAGGCAACTGGACTTTGCTATTTTTTCTTTTGAAGACGTTTTGCTTCTCATCCAAGAAGCTTCTTCAGCTCTGACAGGATAGTGGAGAATGGAAGGATTTATATTTCTTGCAGACGGCTGGTCATTTGCATTCTTGTAGAGGGTCCTTGAAGCACTTGGAGGTTTATCTCTGTCCTCAGGATCACCTGAGTGGTGCAAATGTGGTCTGAAACTTTTCCTCTGGAAAAAATTCCAGCTGCCTGCAAGGCACATAAATCCTTCCATTCCCCACTATCCTGTCAGAGCTGAAGAAGCTTCTTGGTTGAGAAGCGAAACGCCTTCAAAGAAAAAACCAGAAACATCCGTTGCCTCCTGGAAAAAAAGCACCTTTGGGACATTTAAGGGCTTCGGTTTTAAGTGTGTCAGCATCCTCTCTCAAAAAGACTGGGCTAGTCCAATGCCCCACGTTTTGCATGGCTTCTCAGCGGGTGTGTTCTGTACTAACAAAACCCGAAGAGCAGAGCTCTGAAAACAGTTAACGGCTTGTGAGGTAGAACATTGGTGTGTTGGATTGCTAGAGAGGAACGTCGGAGGAGAGGAGAAGCGTGCAGGAACGGCTGAGCCGTGGGAGGATAGAAACATGGAAATAGAAGCGGCTCTTCACGGGGTCGAAGCAGCAGCTGGAAGGGGAGTTAAATGAAAGGTCAGAGGAGAAGCTGGGAGCAAGTAGGGCTGCTTGGTTTCCTCCACGGCGTAGAAGCAGTGAGGCCGAAACACACCGGTTGCTATTTATTCCTTCCCCCCACAATTTTTATTCCACTCTTCCTGCATGATTTGAAACAGGTCCCTTTAATTTACTTCTGGTTCAGAGATTTCAAGGTCTCGTTCGCATTCCAGTGGCACTGCACACTTTGAAAGTGTCACCTGCAATCTTATGCTGGTTGGAAGATTTAAAAAAGTCTCCTTCCCTTTAGCGCAGGGGTGTCCAAACTTGGGAACCTTAAGACTTGTGGACTTCAATCTCCTCTTTAAAAACTTCCAGTGATGGAACACCCACAGCTTCTGGAGGCAAGCCATTCCATCGATTAATTGTTCTCAGTATAAGGATATTGCTCTTTATTTTAGGTTGGATCTCTCCTTGGTAAGTTTCTGTTCGTTATCCCAAAGGTGCTTTTCCAAGAGGCAATTGAACTTTCAGATTTTCCTTTGAAGACGTTTTACTTCTCATCCAAGAAGCTTCTTCAGCTCTGAAGCTTCTTGGATGAAAAGCAAAATGTCTTCAAAGGAAAGAGAAGAAAGTCCAGTTGCCTCTTGAAAAAGCACCTTTGGGACAACCATGACCTGGATGACCGAGAATCTCCATAGATCAAGGGTGTCAAACTCAAGGCTCAGATCTCGCCCGTAGGGTCTTTAGATCTTGCCCCTGGGACTGCCCTGGAAACAGTGAAGGACTGTGGGCGGCTTGAGCTCCGTTTTCGCTGGCAGAGGGTTGCAGGAGCCGTCACAGCCAAAAAAGGAACTCTGGAGCCTGTTTTTTTCTGGCAGAGTGTTTGGGCCACCACAGGTGCCCTCAACACGAGTGATGTTGAGCTGGCCACGCTCACTCTGGACATGCCACCCCCAAAGGTCAAACATAACCCTGATGTGGTCCTCAATGAAATCGAGTTTGACATCCCGCCATAGATATTTCCATCCATTACTTCTTGCCCTGTCTTCAGAATAACTTGACTCCCTTTTCGTGATAGCCTCTTGAATATTGGAAGGCTGCTCTCGTGTCACCCCTAGTCCTTTTGTTCATTAGACATACCCAGTTCCTGCAACCGTTCATCATATGTTTTAGTTTCCACTGCCCTCATCAACTTTGTTGCTCATCTCTGCACTCTTTCTAGAGCAGCGATGTATTACCTTTTTGCCATCGCGTGCCAAAAGCATGGGGGGCATAGGGAAGTCATACGTGGGCATGCCCAAACCCATAATTCTATGTGTGCGACCCCCAATGCATGCACACACAACTCTCCCCCCACGCATGTGCATGCGACCCCCACCCTCTCCCCCACTTTGGTGCAGCCTCCCCCTCCAGGGCCCCTAGAGGCTTCCGGAGGGAGAAAAACAGCCCTACGGGCAAACTGGAAGTTCAGGAACGGACTTCTGGGTTGCCTATAGGGCCATTTTTCTCCCTCCGGAGGCTTCAGGGAAGCCTCCTGAAGGCGAAAAACGGACAAAAATGAAAGCTGAAGTCAGCTGGCCAGCACTCGCATGCGCGCTGGAGCTGACAGGCCAACACCTTGTGTGCCCTAACAAATAGCTCCGTGTGGCACGCGTGCCATAGGTTCGCCATCACGGTTCTAGAGTCTCAATATCTTTTTGTATTATGTGACCAAACCTGGACACAGTATTCCAAGTATGGTCTTACCAAAGCAGTATAAAGCGGTATTAACACTTCAGTATTCCATGTCTGGCCTCAGTCACAGAATTGTTCTGAATCCCTCCCCTTCCTGTTTATAACTTTCACTTTCCATAAAGATATATTTTCGTGTGTTAACATGTATGTAAATCTTCAGACACTTCAAAGATTAACTGACTCCACTCTTGCAAATAAGATGATGTTATTTTGAGTGAGTGGAAGGGAAATGCCAGTCTGGATTTCTCTCAGGAATGAACTTGAAGCCAGGATCTGTTTTCAAGAAATGTTTTATTCTGGTTCCCAAATAGGAATATGTGATGACAATTATTTGATAGAAGGGCAGAAAGCAAAATTGTATGGTTTTTCTTTTCCCAATTCCTTTTCTGTTTCTCTGTTCATTTTTGCTTGTGTTGCATACATTTTACTACATTAAACTTTTTTTACTTTAAGAAAAAATGTGACTATTGTGGTGGTATTATATGTGCATTGTGCATATCTCTTACAACCGCATGAAATGTTTCTTTGGAAAGTTTATCATTTTCTTTTAGTGTATATGGACAGTCACTTCCTCCTTTCTAAGACAGAAAAGCTGTTCCCAGACTCTTCCTGATATACTGTATAGATATTGAGTGAATCCCAGCATTCCAGTCAACAATGGCAGGGCCCAAAGGTGATGGATGTTGTACTCCTATCACATCTGTAGGACAGTCTCAGGTTTTCTATTCTATTCATTTCATTTCAAGTTCTCTATTTCTATTCCTATTCATTCCTATTCTAATTCCTATTCTATTCTAATTCCTACTGTATTCTATTCTTTTCTACTCTACTCCTCTACTCTATTCTCCTATTCATTTCATTTGTAGTTCTCTATTTCTATTCCTATTTCTATTCATTCCTATTCTAATTCCCATTCCATTCTAATTCTCATTCTATTCTAATTCCTATTCTATTCGATTCTATTCTATTCATTCCATTTCGACGTCTCTATTTCTATTCCTATTTCTATTCATTCCTATTCTAATTCCTATTCTATTCTAATTCCTATTCTATCCTTATCCCATTCTATATTCAATAGGTTTGAATTCCTAATTTCCCCCGGTAGATGCAGATAAGCAGATGCAATTTTCCCTTTCCGTCTCGGTGCTTGCTTTGAGCCTTCGGCTTTTCCCGCTGGGTGACGCGAGCGATCCTGCCTTCATCCGGGCTGTGGATTTTGGGATCGCTCGGTCCCGCCCCCTCCCCGCCCGGCCTTCAGCGAAGGGGTTAAACGCAGAGAGTTTTTTTTCTTTGCGTCTAGAGAGGAGGCAGGAAAGGGGCAAAGTGGGCTGGGATCCCAGTGTCCTACCCCTTCCGCCTCTTCTCCCACCCACCCCCGTCTCCCGCCGTTTGCTACGCCAGGACTGCGGAGATCCCCTCGCGGGGAGGGACGCCAGGTGAGCAAAGAGGCTGGCAAGAGGGCAGCTGGACCCCGAGCGAGGGAGGGGGGGCTCAGGTGGTGGAGGAGGGGGGATCCCCAGGTGAGGGAAGGGGAGAGGGGATTCCTTGAGGGAGGGAGCAAAGAGGGGGGATTTTGTCAGCTGCGCCCTCTCCCCATCGGAGTCCCCGGTTTTTGCTTGCAAGGTTTTCTGCTCCGTGCACGGTGCTGCCCTTCTGCTTGGTTGCTGCTTCTACGATCGGCTCCACCGATCCCCTTAAAATCCTCCCTCCAAGTCTGCAAAGATTCTCAGCCATCCAGGGCATGGTTGTCCCAAAGGTGTTTTCTTCAGGAGGCCTCTGGACTTTCTTGGGCTTTTTTTTCCTTATTGAAGACGTTTCGTTTCTCATTCAAGAAGCTTCTTTAGCCCTGACAGGATGGAAGGATTTATATTCCTTGCAGAGAGACAGCTGGTCGTTTGAATCCTTTTAGGGGGTCCTTCAAGCCCTTGGAGGTTTATCTCTGTCCTTAGGATTACCTGAGTTGTGCTCCTGGTTCTGCAATTTCTTCCCCTCTGGAAATCCATTTGGTGTGGAAGTAGGCATTTTAGATGTTGATTGTGCTGGTTTTTGAGTAGTTGTTGTCCTTTGCTTGTGCTGCACAGCCCTTTACCTTCTAAGTACTTGATAGGCTGATGGTAAATCAGCACTCCTGTTGACTGACAAAGGCCCCGTTTCTCAAAGGCTTCATTCACTTCCCTGGCGGTTTCTGTGCCTGCTCACCCAACAACCTTAGTAGTGACAAAACTGAATCTCTGCCCTTGACCATTGCAGCGTGAAGCTACCAATTAGTTCGGGTCTCCTCGTCTGACCACTCGCTTGTGTTCTTACAATTTGGTGTTCAGCTTCCTCCCTGTCTGTCCTACATAGTCACAGGGGCAATCCCTGCAGGGGATCTGGTAGATTACATTAGAAGTATCTCCCACCTCCAAGCGATCTTTACAATGTATAATTTGTCCTCGTACAGTAGCCTCTGGACAAACAGTGGGCATCTCAGAAGCTGCGTTCTACAGCATTCTGAAATATTATTGATGTACGGCAGAGTGTGCCATGTGGTTGGCCTTGTGCCTTGTTCTCTTTCTAGAGTCCATGCAGTAGCTAGAACTGAGGAAAGATCAGAGACCAAGGCTGGGAGCAAGTAGGGCTATGTGGTTTACTCCACAGTGGAGAAGCAGAGAAAAAGAGCTAGGCTGAAACATATTCAGCTTCTACATATACCATATTTTTTGGAGTATAAGACACATCTTTTTCCCTCAAAAAAGAGGCTGAAAATCTGAGTGCATCTTATACTCTGAATACAGTATTTTGGCCTCCCAAAACCCCGCCCCCTTCATCAAAATCGCTGTGCATAGCCTTTTGGAGGCTTGCAAATTGCTCCTGGGGGCTGGGGAGGGCAGAAATGAGTCAAAAATGGGACATTTTTTTGATCCATTTTTCCCCGTCCCCAGGCCCCAGGAGCACTCTATAAGCCTCCTAAAGGCTATGCATGCCCCTTTTTTTTGACACAAACAGGCCCATTTTTGTGAAAAAGGGAGCATTTTTTGCTCATTTGGGGGGGGCAGCCCCCAGGAGCACCCTACAAGCCTCCCAAAGGCTATCCATCCCCCTTTTTGGGGGAAAAATAGGATCGTTTTGGGGAGGTTTTCAGAGTACAGACACTTTTTTTTAAATTTGCCTCTTCAAAATCTTGGTGCGTCTTATAATCCGAAAAATACAGTACCTTCTCTCCCCAATTTTTATTCTCCTAGTGCTGCAAATTTAAAATTGATGCCTGCAATTTTCAGCTGGTTTGGAAATTTACAAAGTCTTAATCTTAGGATTCACTCCTTGTGATTTTTCTGTACATCTTGTTTTCTTGGAAACAGGCATTTCATGAACAAAACTGCTGCTTTAAATTTTGCAGACACATAGGGCATGCATAGGCTTTGGGAGGCTTGTAGAGTGCTGCTTGGGGGGGGGGGGGCAAAAATGGGCAAACAACGCCTCCAAAGCCCTATGCACGTCCATTTTTGTGAAAAACGGGATGTGCGGGGACAGGGTATTGGAGGGCAAAAAGTGTATAAGATGCACTCAGATTTTCACATTCCCGGGGGGCGGGGGAAGGTGCATCTTATACTCTGAAAAATATGGTGTTCTTGCTGTTTTCACATCTTGTGCAGCCTTTTATATACAATAATTAAACTCACCACTTTATGTGAATCTTTTAGATGAAGAGGATGTCCAGAAGACCATCCTGAGCAAGTGAGAATCAGAAGCACCATTAAAAAGGAAAACAAATTGGGCCAGCAATCAAAGTTTTTTCCCCACTTCCTCCGGAAAACCACAAAATTCTTCTCCTCCCCAAGACAGGGGAGAGACAACCGAGAGAATAACAGAAAGAGAATTTTCAGCTGGAAATAATTGAGTATGTGAAACTCACTGAAACACTCCATGAAAAGGTCAAGGTCAGGATCATTTCCAAATCCCAAATTATCTGGAAATCCAGAATAGAAGAGGTCACTTGGATAGGCACATAGAGCAGGCAGTCACATGCAAGCCTCATCATGTGAACGAAGAAAGAGTAGCTGGAATAAAAGCACCATCGAAGAAGGGATCACAAATATTTTGGACCTTGAGAATCCAAAAATGTAAGTGATGGAAACACCCCTGCAAAAATTTCAGATCATAGCTGATTATGCATAAGGGGATCCAAACTGGAGAAAAGTCTGCCCAGTGCCATCACTGTGGCAAAAGCTTCAGAAATCAGGCCACCCTAAGGATACACCAGAGGACCCATACAGGGGGGAAACCATATGAGTGCCCGGATTGTGGGAAAAGTTTCAGTCACAATTCCGATCTTGTGGTACATCAGAGGACCCACACAGGGGAGAAACCGTATGAGTGTACGGACTGTGGCAAAGGTTTCAGTCACAGTTCCAACCTGGTGATACACAAGAGGACTCACACTGGGGAGAAACCATACAAGTGTCCAGATTGTGGGAAAAGATTCAGTCAGAATTCCAATCTGGTGAGCCACCATAGGATTCACACCGGAGAGAAACCATATGAGTGCCCAATTTGTGGGGAAAGTTTCAGTCGCAATTCCGAACTGGTGATACATCAGAGTACACACACAGGAGAGAAACCATATGAGTGTCTGGATTGTGGGAAAAGTTACAGTCACAATTGCCATCTGGTGAGCCACCGTAGGATTCACACGGGGGAGAAACCATATGAGTGCCCGGATTGTGGGAAAAGTTTCAGTCGCAATTCCGTTCTGGTGATACATCAGAGGACCCACACAGGGGAGAAACCATATGAGTGTATTGATTGTGGGAAAAGATTCAGTAAGAAATCCAATCTGGTGAGCCACCATAGGACTCACACTGGGCAGAAACCGTATGAGTGCCCGGACTGTGGGAAAAGTTTCAGTCATTATTCCGGCCTGATGAAACACCAGCGGACTCACACAGGAGAGAAACCATATGAGTGTCTGGATTGTGGGAAAAGATTCAGTCAGAATTCCCATCTGGTGAGCCACCATAGGACTCACACTGGGCAGAAACCATATGAGTGCCCGGATTGTGGGAAAAGTTTCAGTCACAATTCCGATCTGGTGGTACATCAAAGGACACACACAGGAGAGAAACCATATGAGTGTACAGAGTGTGGCAAAGGTTTCAGTCGCAGTTCACGCCTGGTGATACACAAGAGGACTCACACTGCGGAGAAACCATACATGTGTCCAGACTGTGGGAGAAGTTTCAGTGAGAATTCCAAGCTGGTATTACACCAGAGGACTCACGCAGGGGAAAAACCATATGAGTGCCCGGATTGCGGGAAAAACTTCACTTGGAATTCTGAACTGGTTATACATCGAAGGATTCACACAGGAGAGAAACCGTATGAATGTCCTAATTGTGGGAAAAATTTCTGTCGGAATTCCGACCTTGTGATACACCAGAGGACTCACACCGGGGAGAAACCATATGAGTGTCTGGATTGTGGGAAAAGATTCAGTCAGAATTCCCATCTGGTAATACACCAGAGGACTCACACAGGGGAGAAACCATATGAGTGTCCGGATTGTGGGAAAGGTTTTAGTACTAGGTCTAAACTTATCAATCATGTAAGTTTACACATTGGGGAGAAATCTTTCAAATGTCCAGAGTGTGGACGGTGTTTCTCACAAAATTCCTCCCTTACTGCTCACAAGAAAATCCATGTGACACAGAAGGTGATGACTGTAGGGAAGGCTTGAATTTCATTTCTGAGCTGCCTATAAAAATATGGTTGAGAAGTTAACTCTTTAATTTCTGGCCTTGTTCAGTTAGTCAAATGTGCTTCAGTATTAGAGATGTGGGAGAAAAGAAAATTTAATAAAGGCTAATTTCCCATAGCTCACTATCAGCAGAAATTACTGGATATACACGGGTAGACAAATAGCGCAATTCTGCAAAAAAGACTTTTAGGATGGATTTTTTTGCATACTGATCATCGTATATCATGGAAAAGCCCAGACAGAATTTCAGCCTTCTACCTATGTGTCCTTCTCACTGAGCCCAAGAATTCTTCAGCCAGCAGGTCTTTTTTAAAAAAGGTGGGAGTCATAATGTTTCACCGAGGCTCCAAAAATTTGCTAGAGATCCGAAAAAGTACATTACAGAATAATGTTGGAAGGGATCTTGGAGATGTTCTAGTTCAACCCCCTGCTCAAGCAGAAGACTCTGTACCATTGATCCTCAAACTACGGCCTGCGGGCTGGATATACCCCACCAATGCAAAGTATCCGGACCGTGGAGTGATGGGATTCAGTCCTGCCCCTCGTTGGCCTTATCTTCCAGGGAGCATCCACTCCAGCTGAACTTCTGGTTATTATTTCGCTGGTTGAGCTGCACTTCTGATCCCACCACTGCTGCTGAAGGTCAGGCCGAAGGGTGCAGGGGAGGGCCAGCTGGCTGAGGGGTGATCTCACCAGTGCAGCCACGTGATCCAAGGCTGGTGGATGAGTAGGGAAGGGGCTGCTGCTGGCTTGAAAAGCAGCTGCCAGCTTGTAGTACTTTAAAAGCCTTTAAAAATGCTCTAAAAACAGCTTTTCAGGATGTTTTTCATAGCCATATGATCCAGGGCTGGTGGATGAATAGGGGAAGGGCAAGTACAGCAAGGACAAAAGCAAAATGGACGGCTAAATTGGCCACGCCCACCCAGATGACCCCCCTAGCCATGCCCACCCAGCCACATGCCCACCCAGCTGGTCCCCCAGTCTGAGGGACCGTGAATTGGCCCCCTGTTTAAAAGTTTGAGTCTTAAAGATATTATGAGTACAATCTTAGCAGATTACATTAAGAGAGACAAAAAACAATTATGGTGGGATATGGATCTAGTATATAGGATAAACTCAGCATATGCCAGAAGTCAATGTTCCAAGGGAGATACATGTTAAATTTGTCAGGAGATCCACAAGGGATGAGGTGCTTGCGGCCCAAAGGGAGAGACCATTGATATATAAAGGGGAAGAGATCACCATTCTTAAACAGAAACCAAAAAAAATAAGAGAGAGAAGGAGGAAATATTCCGCCTTATCAAAAAAATTATATAATTAAGGGATCTGGTTTAGATGGCTGTTACCAGAGGGGATGTTGGTCTTCTGGGAGGGAAATAGGATTAGAATTAACACAGTTCAGGAGGCGGAAGCCTTCATTAAAAAGAATATTTCCCTCCCAGAGGAGGAATTTAGTGGGAGTAGTGATAAGGACAGCAAGACGCAAGCTGGGAGGGAGGGGGGCGTGAAGGCCTCTTCTGGGGGCAGGGAAGAAGGAGCAATATCGAAAAGGCTCAGATCACAAAAATAGAGGTATTTGGAACAATAGCATTTGGTGATATTTTAGAAAGTGACAAATAAAAATGTAGAAACACATGATTGATAATATAGAGTAAGATTTGCTCTGCTGCTTTCTTTTATATTTTGTTTTTAAGATTGTTAAATCTGTGAGTTTCTTGGAGGGATCTCCACCACCAGTGTGGAAGCTGCCAAAATTTTTGTACATCCCCTTACCTTTCCCTATATATTCAAAAACCAATAAAACTTTGTTTTATAAAAAAAAAGTTTGAGGACCCCTGCCTTATACCATTCCAGATAAGTAACTGTCCAGCCTCTTCTTAAAAACCTCCATTGATGGAGCACCCAGAACTTCTGAAGGCAAGTGATTCCACTGGTTAATTGCTCCAAGTGTCAGGAAATTTCTCCTTAGTCCTAAGTTCTGGTTCTCTGCTTGATTAGTTTTCCCTCCAAAGGAAAAAGATAGGAGCACTGAGTGATGGTGGCTCCTCAAATATGAGGTGATGGGAGAGGAGAGGTAAAGAGGATTCCAGAGTTCCATCTTTTCCTAACATGCACAAAAATTGAGTGCAAGGAGAACAGTGAATTCAGAAACACAGCGCAGTGACGCACAGAACGGAGAACATAGGAGGGAGGCTTGGAGTAGTGAGAAGAGCACAAAAATTTCCTATGTAAAGGTGGTCGACTATGACATGGAAATGCTGTTGTAATATCTAGAGAAAAAGGGGTTGTGGCTTTTGAGCACAGGATCTTCAAATTTATTAGCAACTCCTGCTGTGATCTTTTTTGTGTGGAGGTGCCTCTTGTTATCTTTTGCAGGCGGGAGGGATGATAGCAGTGCCAAGACGCTGAGTTTACCAAAGAATTCAAGGTTTGTTCATTTCAGTAACCCATTTCAAGTTATAATACAATGCCCCCTTCACTCTCGACCCCCAGAAACAAAAGAGCACGTGCTTCTCCAGTGAGCCTTGGTAAGGCCACACTTGGAATACTGCATCCAGTTTTGGTTGCTATGATATAAAAATATGTGGAGACTCTAGAAAGAGTGCAGAGAAGAGCATCAAAGATGATTAGGGGGCTGGAGGCTAAAACATGAAGAACGGTTGCTGGAATTGAGTATGTCTAGCAGTTCAATGAAAAGACGGACTAGGCGACATGACAGCAGTGTTCCAATATCTCAGGGGCTGCCACAAAGAAGAGGGAGTCAAGCTGTTCTCCAAAGCACCTGAAGGCAGGAAAAGAAGCAATGGGTGGAAACTAATCATGGAGAGAAGCAACTTAGAACTAAGGAGAAATTTCACGACAGAGCAACTAATCAGCTTACCTCCAAAAGTTGTGAATGCTGGCTGGGGAATTCTGGGAGTTGAAGTCCACCCATTTTCCAAGTTCCCAAGGTTGAGAAACTCTGCCCTACCCCATCTTACCCTAGCTTTCCTTTTAGTTCCATTTCACCTTCTCTTTTATATGTATTCCCTCTTCTATG
The DNA here is from genome assembly GCF_964273705.1 of Natrix helvetica. Classification (NCBI taxonomy): domain Eukaryota; kingdom Metazoa; phylum Chordata; class Lepidosauria; order Squamata; family Natricidae; genus Natrix; species Natrix helvetica. Next base: position 352,581,170 of record NC_138548.1, on the reverse strand, counting down.
TATTTTAAAAATAATTATCATTTTTGGACTATTTTTCTTTTCTGTACTTTTTAACTGTATGCTGATCTTTCACTGTAATAAATATTGATTTGATTTTGTCAGGTTATCTATTACTTTTTTTATTCCAATAGATCGCATCGTGTATGAACCAGTGGTGAAATCTAAACCTTTTTCCTACCGGTTCTGTGGGTGTGGCTTGGTCGTGGTGGGGTCATGTGACTGGGTGGGCATGGCTATGTAGTCATGTGACTGGGGGGGTGTCAGAAGACCGAAACTCACTTTAACAATGTCCTGCTGGAGCAGGGGGTTGGACTAGATGACCTTCAGGTGCCTTCCAGCCCTGGATTGCTCTGCTCTTTCAAGGTATCCCCTGAAGCTGCGTCTAGTGCCCGATTTGTGGTCCTTCCTCCTTCTCCTTTTTCCCTCCCTCCCTCTCCCTCTTTCTTTCTTTTTTTCGCAGCAGCCCCTACCCCTCGTTTTTGGCCTAGCAGGGCCAAGGGAAGCGTCCTGGCAGCAAAAACAGACCCCAAATCAGCACAACTGATCATCAGAACTTTGTTTTTACTTTCTTAAGCATTTTTTTAAACTACTGGTTCCGGTGAACTGGCCCAAACATACCCCTGGTATGAACCCTTTACAAAGGAAACCCAACAACTGCCAGTAGAACCAGGGTAAGGATTAGGAAGCATGTTTGGCCTGGACCTTAAACTCCAAGTGGCTTCAAATTTAAATGTGTGCAAAGTTCTTATACTTTAAAATAATCAAGCTATATTTAATTCTCTTTTCCTTCTGTAGGAAGCTTGCACCCTCCCCTTTCCTAGAAAACTGAAATATTCTAGGAAATATTAAAAGGGCAGAATATCTCCCCTAAAAAGGGAGGCAGATATTCAACCCCCACCCTCCTCAATAGCCCACAGCAGTGATAAAGAAATAGCTAGGTCTATTCATAAGCAAATGCCCTCACCCAAGATCCAACAAAGGTAGGATTAGCCCTCTGCCCATCTACCAACAGAACTCACCACACGGCCCCTGGGGAGATTGCATCACCCAGCAAGATTCAACCAAGCTTGGGACTCCGGACAGCCTATAGAGCTGCCCCTGCATCAGTGGTGGGGTCCTACCGGTTTGGACCGACTCGGGTGAACTGGTAGTAGTTTGGTGTCCTGGGTCGCTGCCGGTTCCAGGCCCGTCATGCCCCCGAGCCGGTTCTCCTGGCGGCGCAGTAAGTGGCGCCATCTTGTTTCTTTCTTCTGCGCATGCGCAGAACAATTTTGATTGCATTTATGGTCCAATGTGCACGCATGCAGGTTGTGTGTCTGGCGTGCACAAGCGAGCAAAGCGCACACACCGAATCGGCAGTAATGCTGGCAGCAAACCATCCCTGCCCTGCATAGCCCCATGGGAGCCTGACAACCAATCAGAACACAAGCTCACATTCAAAGCCCAAGAGAGGGTATAAATCTTTTTCTCTCTCTCACCCATGTGCCTTTTTCTTTGCCCAAGATCTCCAAGGCATGGGATCCCGTTCATTAATAAACCTTCTTTCCAAGCAACTTCCATGAATCCAGTGTCTTTTCCTCCACTTAGAACTGAACCCAGAAGGATATTTCTTTCCACATTTCCTTATTCCCTTCTCTTTTTCAGTGCCATTTTCTTCTTAGCACCTCTGCTGTCAAGTCACATTTTATTATGCTTAGGAGAAATGCGTGAAATGCTTTAAAAGCATCTGGATCTTCGAGAGCCCCGTTCCGTAATGCAAACACTTAGTGGCTACAACATTCGGATATCTTTGGGGAACAAAATGGGTCATTAGCACAGAGGGAAGGAATGGAAGATGTTGGAAGAATCCATGATTGACTGGCTGCTGCAAAAGTTCATTGCAAAAGGTGGATACTGCAAAATCTCCATTCCATCCCAGTCATTTGGGACTCAGGAGTCACTTCCTCTTTCTAAGACAAAAGCTGCTCCCAGACGCCTCCTGTTATATTGTATAGATATTGAATGAATCCCAGCATTCCAGACAACAATGGCAGGGCCCAAAGGTGATGGGTTTTGTAGTCTTATCATATCTGTGGGACAGTCTCAGCTTTTTTATTCTATTCATTTCATTTCTAGTTCTCTATTTCTATTCCTATTCATTCCTATTGTATTCTATTCCCAATTCCTAATCTAATTCCTATTCTATCCTTATCCGATTCTATATTCAATAGCTTTGAATTCGTAATTTCCCCCTGTAGATTCAGATAAGCAGATGCAACTTTCCCTTTCCGTCTCGGTGCTTGCTTTGAGCCTTCGGCTTTTCCCTCTGGGTGACGCGAGCGATCCTGTCTTCACCCGGGCTGTGGATTTTGGGATCGCTCGGTCCCGCCCCCTCCCCGTCCGGCCTTCAGCGAAGGGGTTAAACGCAGAGAGTTTTATCCCCCTATTCGCCTAGAGAGGAGGCAGGAAAGGGGCAAAGTGGGCTGGGATTCCAGTTTCCTGCCCCTTCCGCCTCTTTCCCCACCCACCCCCGTCTCCCGCCGTTTGCTACGCCGGGACTGCGGAGATCCCCTCGCGGGGAGGGGCGCCAGGTGAGCAAAGACGCTGGCAAAAGGGCAGCTGGACCCCGATCGGGGGAGGGGGGGCTCAGGTGGTGGAGGAGGGGGGATCCCCAGGTGAGGGAAGGGAAGGCGGGATTCCTTGGGAGAAGGAGCAAAGAGAGTTTTTTTGCCAGCTGCGCCTTCTCCCCATCGGAGTCCCCGGTTTTTGCTTGCAAGGTTTTCTGCTCCGTGCACGGTGCTGCCCCGCTGCTTGGTTGCTGCTTCTGCGATCGCCTCCACCGATCCCCTTAAAATCCTCCCTCCAAGCCTGCAGAGATTCCCAGCCATCCAGGGCATGGTTGTGTAGGAAGTTATCACCAAGCCCTCTCCCAGAAAAATGAAATACCCTAGGAAATATTGAAAAGGCAGAATATTTCTCTGGATGTGAAAAGGAAGAAACATGTTTCAAAAAGACAAAGTAAGTCTCCCTGCAGTTTCCTGCCGCCACCCACTTTGTCCATGAGCCATTAAAGCCTCAGCTTGCCCTTTACACAATAAAGAGTTCTCCCCCTCCCCTTCAGGTCCAGGGAGATGGGATTAAGGCATGATAATATTGGCCCTTTACTCAACTGACCACATGGCATCTGTGAATTCAACCAAACCTGGACTCAGCCTAGAGAGTTGCCCCTGCATGGCCCCATGTGAGTCTGACAACCAATCAGAATAAATTGCTTGCGCAAGAGCAGGAGGCAGATGGGGGAGGGGGCAGCGAACAGATTACAAAAAGCCCTGTGAGCTCCTCCCTCGACACTTCTCCTTCTTCACCCAACACCTGGAAGCATGTGATCACCTTTTTCCCCCAGGACCTCAAGCCATGCGGTCCTGTCCACCATTAAAACCATCTTTCTAAGCAGCCTCCATGTTTCCAGTGTCTTTTTCCCCACTTGGAACTGAACCCAGAAGGACATTTCTTTCAACAATTGTCCCAAAGGTGTTTTTTTCAGGAGGCCACTGGACTTTCTTGGGTTTTTTTTTCCTTCTTGAAGACGTTTCCTTTCTCATTCAAGAAGCTTCTTTAGCTCTGACAGGATGATGGGGAATGGAAGGATTTATATTCCTTGCAGACAGCTGGTCATTTGCATCCTTTTAGAAGGTCCTTGAAGCCCTTGGAGGTTTATCGGTGTCCTCGGGATCACCTGAGTTGTGCTCCTGGTTCTGCAATTTTTTTCCCTTTGGAAATCCATTTGGTGTGGAAGTAGGCATTTTAGATGTTGATTGTGCTGGTTTTTGAGTAGTTGGCTGTCCTTTGCTTGTGCTTCCCAGCACTTTACCTTCTAAGTACTTGATAGGCTGATGGTAAATCAGCACTCCTGTTGACTGACAAAGGCCCCATTTCCCAAAGGCTTCATTCACTTCCCTGGCTGTTTTTGTGCCTGCTCACCCAACCACCTTAGTAGAGACAAAACTGAATCACTGCCCTTGATCATTGCAGGGTGAAGCTACCAATCAGTTCGGCTGTCCTCGTCTGACCACTCGCTTGTGTTCTTATAATTTGGTGTTCAGCTTCCTCCCTGTCTGTCCTACATAGTCACAGGGGCAATCCCTGCAGGGGATCTGGTAGATTACATTAGAAGTATCTCCCACCTCCAAGCGATCTTTACAATGTATAATTTGTCCTCGTACAGTAGCCTCTGGGCAAACAGTGGGCATCTTGGAAGCTGCGTTCTATAGCGTTCTCAAATGTTGTTGATGTATGGCAGAGCGTGCCATGCGGTTGGCCTTGTGCCTTGTTCTCTTTCTAGAGTCCATGCAGTAGCTAGAACTGAGAAAAGATCAGAGATCAAGGCTGGGAGCAAGTAAGGCTATGTGGTTTGCTCCTCAGTGAAGAAGCAGAGCAGAGAAGCAGCCAGACTGAAACATATTCAGCTGCTACATATACCATATTTTTTGGAGTATAAGACACACCTTTTTTCCTCAAAAAAGAAGCAGAAAGGAGTGTGAGCTGATGTCGCGACGATACAACGCCAATAGTTCTGCCAATGGACGGTCCTAAACCGTCACGAAGAGATGGTGATAGAGAAGAGTATGTCCATCTGATCTCAGGGACTCAAGTTCTGATTGATCCTGGAGAAGCTCTTTTTGCTAATGACAGAAATCCAGCCCTGAAGCTGCTGAAGTTGGGACAGCTCCAGAACGGAAAGAATACAGAAGAGAACAGTGTGTCGGACCGGTAAGGAAATTTTATTATTAAAAAAGAGATTACCCAAAGAAAATTAAAACTAAATTAAAATTGAAGATAAAAGAAAACAAGTGGTGAATTTAAACTACATGAAACTTAGTATGTTATTCTTTTTTTAATTTCTCTTTTTACGAATGGAAGTTCTGCAAATGTTTCCTATTTTTTAAATTGGAAGGCTCAGTTTTTCTTCTACTTTTTATTCTTTGCTTGTGGATTGAAATTTTATTTTTTTGTTCTCTTACAAAGTTTGATTGAATTGGTTTTTTTATTAAGAATTTTTCTCCTTAAGTCTGCTATTTAAAGAGGGCTGTAACGGCAGAGAGAGAAAAAAGTAACACTGCCATTTTAAGGCTGGAGGCTTGGAAACTTTGTTTCTTTTCTTTTTTTCTCTTTGACCATTGGAATCACATTTCAAAGCAATTCAGTTTGCTTATTGAGAGTGATAATGGAAAGAGCACGAATTGTTTATACAGGTGCTCTTTTGGAGCTTCTTCTAATAGCTGGACTGCAGTAAAGTTAAAGTCTGGACTTGAAAGACTATAATGAATTTGTTTGGAATATAACTAAAAGCCTTGAATGCCATGGCGGTAGTGTTTATAAGTCAGAAGGATGGCTCAACATGAAAAAGAAAAAATAATATTGCAAATAATTATGTTTAAAATTCAAAAAATACTAGCAATAAGAGAGAAACTTGAGATGAGAATGGATGATGTAGAACAAAGAACAGCAAAAAGAGATGGAAAAATTGAGGATCAAAGGAAGAAAGTTGAGGACAGAGTCCTAAAAATTGAAGGAAAAAAGGAACAAAGAGATAAGAAAATTGTTGATACTGACAGCATACTGAGCGTGGTTGGAAATAGTAAGTGTGGACTAAGCAAAGGGGAGATAGGTGGACTGGAACCCTACCTCAGACCTCAAAGTACAGAAAAAGAAAAAAGAGAAATTTTGATGGAAGTAAGGAGAAAAATCTTGACTGAAACATCGGGGATAACCAAAGATAAGTTGATGAAAGGAACAGATGGAGGGTTTTGAGTGCTCATAAGATATACAATGAGCAACAAGCTGTGAAAAAAAGTCCTTAAAAGACCTACCAAGAATACAATCAGAATATTAATTCCACAAATGACACGAGATATAAAATTGCACTACTACTGGAAGGACACAGGTTGACGTAGTGAAAGTTGTCTTGTCTTTGACCAAAAAAGAAAAATATTCCTTTTTTAAAAAAGTAAGAACTGATCTACAAAGATTTTTGGGTTTGCGGAAATACCACCTCAGGAAAATACAAATTAAGAGCTGGAAGAGACACCCGCAGCAATAGAAAAAGAAAGGAAGAGAGGAAATGAGAGGAAAATGAGGGAAGGAAGAGAGATGGTGAGGAGAGGAAGGGGGAAGGGAAGAAGAGAAGGAGAGAGGGTAAGAAGGGGAAGAGGTAGAGAGAAATAGCAGAGAGGTAAGGGAAGAAGGAAGGGAAAAGAGGAGGAAAGAAGAAAGTAGAGAAGGGAGGGAGAGAAAGGAAGAGAGGAGAGGAGAGGAAGAGGAGGGAAGGAAGTTAGAGAGGAAGAGAGGAAGAAGGAAGAGAAAGGAGGAAGGAAGGAAGTAGAGAAGGGAGGGAGGGAGAAAAGGAAAGGAAAAGAAGGTGGTGTCAAAATAGGCGAGGGATGGTAATAACCTGAATGGAATATTACAATTTTATAAATGGAATGACAAATGTATTAGAATTATGAATGTTAAAAAAAGGGAAAAAAGAGAGAATATTAATTATCTGAATGTACAGGTAAAACTCAAAAAATTAGAGTATCGTGCAAGAGTTCATTTATTTCAGTAATACAACTTGCCATGAAATATCCTAATTTTCTGAGATGGTGGATTTGGGGTTTTCATGAGCTGTACATCATAATCATCAAAATTATGACAAATCACGGCTTGAACTATCTTGCTTTGCATGTAATGAGTCTTATCTCATATATTAGTTTCACCTTTTAAGTTGCATTAGTGAAATAAATGAACTTTGGCACGATATCCTAATTTTTTGAGTTTCCCCTGTATATATAGAGAACAAAAAATAAAACTTTATTTAAAAAAAAGAGGCAGAAAATCTTGATGCATCTTATACACTGAATACAGCATTTTTGCCTCCTAAAACCCCGCCCCCTTCACCAAAAAGGGCGTTGGTACTTACCTGAGACGCCTCTTCTCCTAGGGTGGAGGTAGCATCCATATTGGGTTAACCTTCATCCAATTATATTGAGGACTGGGTCTTGTAATGTTGTTTAAGCTCTGCCCCTGTTGCTAGGTAGATCCCAGCTTCGACGAAGAGAAATATTTGACCCAGCGTGTTATCACCAACAAAAGGAACATACACACACTCCAGCCAACCGTTGCTCAAACCAGTCATAACCATAGAACACAAAATCCTACCACTTTGAAAGAGAATCAACGCCACACAGCAGATGTTGCTCCTTCTTATGGTTTTATTATGTAACATTTTTTCTTCCCTTTTTTTTTTACATAAACTGTAAACATTTAAAACAGAACCTCAACACGCTAACCATGAAATAGGAACACCCCCCCAAAAAACAGGGAGGGGCTGGATGCTGCCTCCACCCTAGGAGAAGAGGCGTCTCAGGTAAGTACCAAAGCCCTTTCTCCCTAGTGGTGGAGGCAGCATCCAGATTGGGACGTACCCAAGCAGTAACTGTCCCAGGGTGGGTCTAAGACTGTGACAATGAAGCATCAGCCCCAACCACCGATTGCAGCACTACGCGACCAAAGGCCGCCTCCGCTGATGCCAAGGAATCCATCCTGTAGTGTTTAATGAACACATTTGGAGTAGCCCAGGTAGCCGCCCTACAGATCTCATGCAGAGACGCTTGGGCAGCCCACGCCGCTGAAGTGGAAGCACTTCTGGTAGAATTCACCATGATCTGCACAGGCACCGGGAGTGACTGAGCCTGGTAGGCCAAGGAAATGCAGGCCTTTAACCATTTGCCAATGGTAGGAGAGGAGACCTTGTTACCCAATGAAGTGGGCAGAAAGCAGACAAAGAGAGCATCGGATTTCCGAGTCGCAGCCGTACGCTTTAGATAAATCTTAAGGGCCCTCCTGACATCCAAGGTGTGCCACTTTCGTTCCAGAGGACGGACCGGATTAGGACAGAAATTGGGCAAAATTACCTCTTCAGTCCTGTGGAAACAAGAACACACCTTGGGGATGAAGGAGGGGCCCAGGCGTAAGACCACTCGGTCAGCATGGAAAATGCACACCTCCTTCCTGGACGAAAGAGCCTGCAACTCCGAAATCCGACGTGCCAAAGTTATGGCCACCAGGAAGGAAACCTTTAAGGACAGAAACCTGAGTGAGACCTTATTATTATTTTTATTATTTATTATTTCTTGGATTTCTAGACCGCCCCCTCTCCCAAAAAGGGACTCGGGGCGGTGTACAGTCAATGCAGATAAAAATACAATCATAAAACAATTAAATACATTTGGATGGAGGAGATAGGCTGTACAAGAAATAAATATATTCTAAAACCCTGAAAACATCCCCAATTAAAAACCCAAACCCAATTAAAATAAATCCCCGGGAGGTAAAACTAAGAGAGTGCCAGGCCAGCTGATTGAAATAGGTGAGTATTTAACTTTTGACGGAAGGAGCGGAGGTCGGTGGTGGTTCGAATGTCGGGGGGGAGGTCATTCCAGAGGGTTGGGCCCATCACAGAGAAGGACCTACTCCTTGGTGTCGCCCGCTGACACTGCCTAGCGGACGGCACCAGGAGGAGTCCCTCCCTGTGTGAGGGATAGGTCGCAGGAACCTCCCTCAGAGGTTCAAAGGGAGCCCTGGTCAATGCGTCTAGAACCTTGATCAGATCCCAGGAAGGGTCCCTATGGACCGCAGGGGGCTTGAGATTGGACGCCCCCCTGAGGAAGTTGCGCACCATGGGTAATTGGGCAAGGGAAGGGGACCCCCCGCATGCCAAAATGGAGGATATGGCCGCCACCCGTCTCCTGATGGTATTAGGAGCCAGACCTTTGTCCAGACCATCCTGCAGGAACTCAAGCAGTTGTGGGATTGTGACTTGGACAGGGTCCAAGGACTTACCAATGCACCAGGCACAGAAGGCTTTCCAGGTGGCATTGTAAATCCTGTCAGTGGACGGCTGTCTCGCGGCCTGAATGGTGTCAATGATCCTGGGGGAGAATCTGTCCTCCTTTAGGACATTCCGCTCAAACACCAGACGGCCAACTGGAACCACTGAGGGTCTGGATGTTCCAGCGACCCCTGACGTAGGGAGATCCTGTCCTGAGGGATCCTCCAGGGCCTGTCTGCAGAAAGCGTTCGCAGGTCGGCAAACCAAGGCCTGCGTGGCCAGTGTGGAGCGACCAGCACCACCTCAGCCCCCTCCCTCAGAATCTTCTGTATGACCCTGGGTAGAAGGGGTAGGGGCGGGAAGGCGTAAAGAAGGCCCCTGGGCCAGCGACAACGGAAAGCATCCACCCCCTCCGCCCGAGGTGTTGGGTATCTGGAAAAAAACCTTGGGAGCTGGCTGTTCAGAGGAGTGGTGAACAGATCCACCACCGGCATACCAAACCTGTCCACTATGTCCCGAAATATAGCAGGGTGCAGTTGCCACTCGACATTGTCCAGAGTCTCGCGGCTGAGCCAGTCTGCCTGCACATTGTCCCCCCCCCCCAAGATATGTTCCGCAATGAGGGACAGTAAGTTCTTCTCGGCCCAAAGGCCTAGCCTCATGGCTTCATCCATGAGAGGCCGTGATTTGGTGCCCCCCTGACGGTTGATATGTGCCTTTGCCGACACATTGTCCGTAAGCACAACCACATGTTTCCCCGCCACCCCAGGGAGGAAGTGGCGGAGAGCCAGATGGACCGCCCTCAACTCTAGCCAGTTTACGTTGTGGGCACATTCCACCTGGTCCCATTGGCCTTGTGCTACCTGTGCCTGGAGGGTGGCCCCCCAGCCGAAGAGGCTGGCATCCGTAGTAACCGTCAGGAACTCCTGGTCCTTGAAACACAGGCCTTCTGTGATTGTCTGAGAAGTCCACCAAGTGAGCGAACGCTTGACCTTCGCTGGAACCTGAACCTTGGCCAGTGAACAGCTCAACAGCTTCCTCTGAAAAGGTAAGAGGAACCATTGAAGTTGACGTGAGTGCAAGCGAGCCCATGGAGCAATCCCAATGGCCGACACCATGGTACCCATCAATTTTGACAGCAGTGCCAAGGAGCACCTGTGTGACACGGCTACCCGACCAGCTAGGGTTCTCAAATTGTCCTGCCTTTCCTGGGAGAGGTACACCTTGCATACTTCGGTGTCAATCAACGCTCCCAGGTGAATCAACCTGGTGGATGGGTGCAGGTGACTCTTGGGGGCATTGATGGAAAACCCATGCGCCTGAAGAGCCTGGATGGTGGAGGCGAGGTCCCTCCGAGCCTGGTGAGGGGAGGATGACTGAATAAGTATGTCATCCAGGTAGGCCTGAAGCCGAATAGGTACCTCCCTGAGGTCTGCGATCAGTGCAGCTAGGATCTTAGTGAAGACCCTGAGGGGCTGAAGAAAGGCCAAAGGGGAGGGCAGTGTACTGAAAATGCTGTCCCAGGTACGTAAAACGCAAGAACTGCCTGTGGCGTGGCAAAATGGGGACGTGGAGGTAGGCTTCTGTCAGGTCAATGGAACTCAAAAAATCCCCCTGTCTAATGGACCCCAAGATAGAGTGTAATGAATGCATTTTGAAACGTTTGTAACATATAAACCGATTTAATCGTTTAAGATCCAAAATAGCTCTCCAGCCCCCCGAAACTTTCAGAATGACAAAAAGGATGGAATAAAACCCCTGCCCGCATTCCTCAGGTGGTACGGGCTGTATGGCGGAAATGTCGAGGAGGTGCTGTACCGCCTCCAACATGAGATTCCTGCGAGCAGGGTTGGAAGACACGGGACAGGTCCTGAAGGAGCTAGGGGGGTTGGAGATAAACTCAAGGGCAAGCTCTTGTCTAACTGTAGATCTGACCCAAGCGTCAGAGGTGGTAGCATCCCAAACGTGGGCAAACTTTGCTAACCTACCCCCGATGGGGTAACTGGATTTGGGGGGCCTAGGTTCTACGATAGTAGCGACTCCCCACTCCTCGAAAGGGCCACCTGACAGATTTCCCCCTTTGAAAGCGGTCAAGCTGAGGCCTCTGCCTGGAGGCAAAGCCTCCCTGTTGCTTATAACCCTGAGCCCCATAGTCCACTCCCCGAAAGGAGGAACCATGGTCCTGGCCCCGATGGAACGAACCAGAGTCATGGCCACGGAAGGGAGATCGCCTGGGGTACGGTGCCTGGCGGTTGAAGCCCTTCTTCGGGGCTGATGGAAGGACCTTCCGTTTCTCTTTGTTCTCAATGAGATATGGGTCAAGGGCATTGACCTGGTGGCGAATCTGGCAGTGGTCAGAATAGCGTCCGACGCAAACTGAATCGCCGCCACCAGCTTTGCGATGTGTTGATGGGACCGTATGTCGGATACCGGAACGCGTTGTTGCAGTTCCTGCAGCCACAGTAAGCACGGCGGGTGAAGAAAGATGCCATAGTGGCGGCCTTTACCGTCCAAGCCGCTGCCTGATGACCTCTCTGTAGGGTCAGGTCGGCTTTTTTCTCTTCTGGCTTGAGAACGTCCTCTGGAGCCCCTGGCATGTGCGCCGGGGTGTAAAGGGCGATCACCGGAGCATCAATAGGAGGGACTGCCAGAAATTGGGACAGGTCGTTGGCCACATTAAAGAACCTCCTGTCATTGGCCGAAGGATTGGGCCTGGACGTTGGAGCTGCCCACTGTCGCTGGATCAGGTCCACGAAAATTTTGGGCATTGGGACCACCTCAGTTGGGGGTGTTTGCTGTGCATACAGGGACTCTGCACTCACCGTCGTAGGTCGAGGCGTGGACGTTGTCTGGGGCCCTATCTTGGAGGCTGCCTTGTCCTTGTATAAAAGAGAGGGAAACAGGAGGAAAAAGGCCAGAAAGGGGTTTCTGGTCAGGGACTCTGCCCTCATCCTCGGACAGTTCAGCCTCCCTCAGTTCTCCTTCCTCTGACTCTGAGGAGTGGTCTAATTCCTCCTGGTCAGAAGCTTCAGGTTCAGCAGGTATGGCTACCTGGGCAGCAGCAGGTGGTCTTGTAGCTGTGGCCGCCGCCTGCCTGAGAGCCAGGGTCTGTTGCTGTTGGAAACTGGCCGCTATGCTCTGGGAGATGGCTAAGTTTATAATGTCCTGGAAATTGGGCAGAATCATTGGTGCAAAACCACCCTGTGACTGTCCCACAGAACTGGAGGTAGAAGGCAGAGAACCCAGCCTCTGGACAACAGGAGGCAACTCCATTCCATCACCAGACATGCACCCCTGGTTGGCTTGGGATGACCCCCAGATGTTGGAGACATCCATTGGGAAGACAGGGTTAGTGGGGTTATCATTGGTCTGATTGCCACCCGGAGAAAGCAGAAGGGAATACTGTCCTTGGGGCAGCTGAGGCATATCACTAGGCTTAGGGGAGGATGTTTTCTTGCTGGCAGCCTTATTGTGTAAGCGATCTAAGGCTTTCTGCCTCTCATAACGGGAGCTGGCTGCCTTTTTAGCCTTCTTTGCATTTTTGCCACTGTCTGCCTTTGCAGACTTCTTACTTTTGCTGCTGCTGCTGCTGTTGGAACCCCTGCCCTCAGAGGTACTGGGCTGATGGGTTGGTTGAGGAGTTAAGCCAGCCTCAGTAGGAGCCAGAATTTGAGCCTCCAGTGCCCTGTCAGTAGAGGCTTCGGGAGTCTGTGTGCTGGCGGCCGCCATTTTGGAATCCTTGACAGCCGTTTGAATCAAAATGGCGTTCCCGCTCTTTTTAACTGCCAGCAAAGCCTCTCCTTGCAATGCCCGAGACTCGCAACGGGCTCTTCTGCGACGGTCTTGCAATTCCGGCAATCTGGGTCGCTCCGCAGCCGTTAGCAGTTTTAAAAACTTTTTTTTTTACTTAAATACAGCGCGCGGTTCGCTGCTCTACTTTGAAAGGAGCAGCGGAGCTTTCCCCAGCCAAGCACTCTGCAGCCCAAGTCTAGGGGACTCTGCGGGCACTCAGGAGCAATAGGAATTCAAATCCTTTCACAACAAGCACACTTGCTGACTCGAGAGGCGAATTTTCCGTTCGCAGCAGAGACTTTTGCTCCCTTTGGTAGCCTGCTTGGCCTGAGAGGGCTTAGAGACACAATCAAAAGCCTGGCCGCTAGGACCTTTGGGCTGGTCGGCTGATGGTAGAGCCAAACTCTCCTTAAACAAATCCACTCAGCAAGCTATCAATAAACAATTTTACAATACCAATAGTGATCAAAACACCGGAGAAACACGATAACGCATCCGCCCTCAGCTTTAGGACTGAGTCGAAGCTGGGATCTACCTAGCAATAGGGGCGGAGCTTAAACAACATTACAAGACCCAGTCCTCAATATAATTGGATGAAGGTTAACCCAATCTGGATGCTGCCTCCACCACTAGGGAGAATGGCCGTGCATAGCCTTTAGGAGGCTTGCAAATTCCTCCTGGGGGCTGGGGAGGTCAGAAATGAGTAAAAAATGGGTGGGGTTTTTGCTCCATTTTGCCCCCTCCCAGGGCCCCAGGAGCACTCTATAAGCCTCCTAAAGGCTATGCATGCCCTTTTTTTGACAAAAACAGGCCCGTTTTTGTGAAAAACATACCATTTTTTGCTCATTTTGAGGGAGGGGGGCACCTCCCAGGAGCACTCTGCAGGCCGCCTAAGGGCTATCCATGCCCTTTTTTGGGGGGAAAAACGGGCCCATTTTTGGGAGGTTTGCAAAGTGCAAAATCTCTTTTTTTAAATTTGCCTCTTCAAAATCTTGGTGCGCTTATACTCCGAAAAATACAGTACTTTCCCACCCCAATTTTTATTCTCCTAGTGCTGCAAATTTAAAATTGGTGCCTGCAATTTTCAGCTGGTTGGGAAATTTAAAAAGTCTTCATCTTAGGGTCCACTCCTTGTGATTTTTCTGTACAACTTGTTTTCTTGGAAACTGAGGCATTTCATGAACAAAACTGCTGCTTTAAATTATGCAGATACATAGGACATGCATAAGCTTTGGGAGGCTTGTAGAGTGCTGCTGGGGGGGGGGGGGGCAAAATGGGCAAAAAATGCCTCCAAAACCCTCTGCATGTCCATTTTTGTGAAAAACGGGATGTGCGGGAACAGGGTATCAGAGGCCAAAAAGTGTATACGACGCACCCCGATTTTCACACTTTTGGTGGGGAAGGTGCGTCTTATACTCTGAGAAATACAGTATTCTTGCTGTTTTCACATGTTATGCAGCCTTATATATACAATAATTAAACTCACCACTTTCTGTGAATTTTTTAGATGAAGAGGATGTCCAGAAGACCATCCTGAGCAAGTGAGGATCAGAAGCACCATTAAAAAGGAAAACAAATCCGGCCAGCAATCAAAGTTTTTTCCCCACTTCCTCCAGAAAACCACAAAATTCTTCTCCTCCCCAAGACAGGGGAGAGACAAAAGAGAGAATAACAGAAAGAGAATTTTCAGCTGGAAATAATTGAGTATGTGAAACTCACTGAAACACTCCATGAAAAGGTCAAGGTCAGGATCATTTCCAAATCCCAAATTATCTGGAAATCCAGAATAGAAGAGGTCACTTGGATAGGCCCATAGCACAGACAGTCACATGCAAGCCTCATCATATGAAGGAAGAAAGAGTAACTGGAATAAAAGCACCATCGAAGAAGGGATCACAAATATTTCGGATCTTGAGAATCCAAAAATGTAAGTGATGGAAACACCCCTGCAAAAATTTCAGATCATAGCTGATTATGCATAAGAGGATCCAAACTGGAGGAAAGTCTGCCCAGTGCCATCACTGTGGCAAAAGCTTCAGAAATCAGGCCACCCTAAGAATACACCAGAGGACCCACACTGGGGAGAAACCGTATGAGTGTCTGGATTGTGGGAAAAGATTCAGTCAGAATTCCAATTTGGTGAAACATCAGAGGACCCACACAGGGGAGAAACCATATGAGTGCCCGGATTGTGGGAAAAGTTTCAGTCACAATTACGATCTGGTGAAACATCAGAGGACGCACACAGGAGAGAAACCGTATGAATGTCTGGATTGTGGGAAAAAGTTCAGTCAAAATTCCCATCTGGTGAGCCACCATAGGATTCACACTGGGGAGAAACCGTATGAGTGCCCGGATTGTGGGAAAAGTTTCAGTCACAATTACGATCTGGTGACACATCAAAGGACCCACACAGGAGAGAAACCGTATAAATGTCCTAATTGTGGGAAAAATTTCTATCGGAATTCCGACCTTTTGATACACCAGAGGACTCACACAGGGGAGAAACCATATGAGTGTACGGACTGTGGGAAAAGATTCAGTAAGAAATCCAATCTGGTGAGCCACCATAGGATTCACACTGGGGAGAAACCATATGAGTGCCCGGATTGTGGG
This sequence comes from Natrix helvetica, assembly GCF_964273705.1. Lineage (NCBI taxonomy): Eukaryota > Metazoa > Chordata > Lepidosauria > Squamata > Natricidae > Natrix > Natrix helvetica. The sequence continues at coordinate 352,565,911 of NC_138548.1, read as the reverse complement.
AAAAGTTTCAGTCATTATTCCGGCCTGATGAAACACCAGCGGACTCACACAGGAGAGAAACCATATGAGTGTCTGGATTGTGGGAAAAGATTCAGTCAGAATTCCAATCTGGTGAGCCACCGTAGGACTCACACTGGGCAGAAACCGTATGAGTGCCCGGTTTGTGGGAAAAGTTTCAGTCACAATTCCTATCTGGTGGTTCATCAGAGGACGCACACAGGAGAGAAACCATATGAGTGTTTGGATTGTGGGAAAAGATTCAGTCACAATTCCCATCTGGTGAGCCACCATAGGATTCACACTGGGGAGAAACCGTATGAGTGCCCGGATTGTGGGAAAAGATTTAGTCAGAATTCCGATCTGGTGGTACATCAAAGGACACACACAGGAGAGAAACCATATGAGTGTACAGACTGTGGCAAAAGTTTCAGTCGCAGTTCCAGCCTGGTGATACACAAGCGGACTCACACTGTGGAGAAACCATACATGTGTCCAGACTGTGGGAAAAGTTTCAGTTGCAGTTCCAGCTTGGTGATACACAAGAGGACTCACACTGCGGAGAAACCTTACATGTGTCCAGACTGTGGGAAAAGTTTCAGTCATTATTCCAGCCTGATGAAACACCAGCGGACTCACACAGGAGAGAAACCATATGAGTGTTTGGATTGTGGGAAAAGATTCAGTCAGAATTCCAATCTGGTGAGCCACCGTAGGACTCACACTGGGGAGAAACCGTATGAGTGCCCGGATTGTGGGAAAAGTTTCAGTCACAATTCCTATCTGGTGGTACATCAAAGGACGCACACAGGAGAGAAACCATATGAGTGTCTGGATTGTGGGAAAAGATTCAGTCACAATTCCCATCTGGTGAGCCACCATAGGACTCACACTGGGCAGAAACCGTATGAATGTCTGGATTGTGGGAAAAGATTCAGTCAGAATTCCGATCTGGTGGTACATCAAAGGACACACACAGGAGAGAAACCATACGAGTGTACAGACTGTGGCAAAAGTTTCAGTCGCAGTTCCAGCCTGGTGATACACAAGAGGACTCACACTGCGGAGAAACCATACATGTGTCCAGACTGTGGGAAAAGTTTCAGTTGCAGTTCCAGCTTGGTGATACACAAGAGGACTCACACTGCGGAGAAACCATACATGTGTCCAGACTGTGGGAAAAGTTTCAGTGAGAATTCCAAGCTGGAATTACACCAGAGGACTCACGCAGGGGAAAAACCATATGAGTGCCCGGATTGCGGAAAAAACTTCACTTGGAATTCTGAGCTGGTTATACATCGAAGGATTCACACAGGAGAGAAACCGTATGAGTGTCTGGATTGTGGGAAAAAATTCTGTTGGAATTCCAGCCTGGTGATACACCAGAGGACTCATACAGGGGAGAAACCATATGAGTGTCTGGACTGTGGGAAAAGTTTCAATCAGAATTATGCCCTGGTGATACACCAGAGGACTCACACAGGGGAGAAACCATATGAGTGTCCGGATTGTGGGAAAGATTTTAGTACTAGGTCTAAACTTATCAATCATGTAAGTTTACACATTGGGGAGAAACCTTTTAAATGTCCAGAGTGTGGACGATGCTTCTCACAATATTCCTCCCTTGCTGCACACAAGAAAATCCATGTGACACAGAAGGTGATGACTGTAGGGAAGGCTTGCATTTCATAATGTTTCTCCGAGGCTCCAAAAATCTGCTAGAGATCCTAAAAAGTACATTACAGAATAATGTTGGAAGGGATCTTGGAGTTGTTCTAGTACAACCCCCTGCTCAAGGAGAAGACTCTGTACCATCAATCCTCAAACTACGGCATGCGGGCCGGATACAGCCCACCAATGCAAAGTATCCGGCCCGTGGAGTGATGGGATTCAGTCCCGCCCCTCGTTGACCTTATCTTCCAGCGAGCATCCACTCCAGCTGAACCTCTGCTTAGTTATTTCGCCGGTTGAGCTGCACTTCTGATCGCACCGCTGCTGCTGAAGATGAGGCTGAAGGGTGCAGGGGAGGACCAGCTGGCTGAGGGGTGATCTCACCAGTGCAGCCACATGATCCAAGGCCAGTGTATGAGTAGGGGAGGGGCTGCTGCTGGCTTGAAAAGCAGCTGCCAGCTTGTACTACTTTAAAAGCCTTTAAAAATGCTCTAAAAACAGCTTTTCGGGATGCTTTTCAAAGCCATATGATCCAGGGCTGGTGGATGAATAGGGGAAGGGCAAGTACAGCAAGGACAAAGGCAAAATGTACGGCTAAATTGGCCACGCCCACCCAGCCACATGCCCACCCAGCCACATGCCCACCCAGCTGGTCCTCCAGTCTGAGGGACCGTGAATTGGCCCCCTGTTTAAAAGTTTGAGGACCCCTGCCTTATACCATTCCAGATAAGTAACTGTCCAGCCTGTCTTCTTAAAAACCTCCATTGATGGAGCACCCAGAACCTCTGAAGGCAAGTGATTCCACTGGTTAATTGCTCCAAGTGTCAGGAAATTTCTCCTTAGTCCTAAGTTCTGGTTCTCTGCTTGATTAGTTTTCCCTCCAAAGGAAAAAGATAGGAGCACTGAGTGATGGTGGCTCCTCAAATATGAGGTGATGGGAGAGGAGAGGTAAAGAGGATTCCAGAGTTCCATCTTTTCCTAACATGCACAAAAATTGAGCGCAAGGAGAACAGTGAATTCAGAAACACAGCGCAGTGACGCACAGAACGGAGAACATAGGAGGGAGGTTTGGAGTAGTGAGAAGAGCACAAAAGTTTCCTATGTAAAGGTGGTTGACTATGACATGGAAATGCTGTTGTAATATCTAGAGAAAAAGGGGTTGTGGCTTTTGAGCACAGGATCTTCAAATCTATTAGCAACTCCTGCTGTGATCTTTTTTGTGTGGAGGTGCCTCTTGTTACCTTTTGAAGGCGGGAGGGATGATAGCAGTGCCAAGATGCTGAGTTTACCAAAGAATTCAAGGTTTGTTCATTTCAGTAACCCATTTGAAGTTATAATACAATGCCCCCTTCACTCTCGACCCCCCAGAAACAAAAGAGCACGTGCTTCTCCAGTGAGCCTTGGTAAGGCCACACTTGGAATACTGCATCCAGTTTTGGTTGCTATGATGTAAAAAATATGTTGAGACTCTAGAAAGAGTGCAGAGAAGAGCATCAAAGATGATTAGGGGGCTGGAGGCTACAACATGAAGAACGGTTGCTGGAATTGAGTATGTCTAGCAGTTCAATGAAAAGACGGACTAGGCGACATGACAGCAGTGTTCCAATATCTCAGGGGCTGCCACAAAGAAGAGGGAGTCAAGCTGTTCTCCAAAGCACCTGAAGGCAGGAAAAGAAGCAATGGATGGAAACAAATCATGGAGAGAAGCAACCTAGAACTAAGGAGAAATTTCACGACAGAGCAACTAATCAGCTTACCTCCAAAAGTTGTGAATGCTGGCTGGGGAATTCTGGGAGTTGAAGTCCACCCATTTTCCAAGTTCCCAAGGTTGAGAAACTCTGTCCTACACCATCTTACCCTAGCTTTCCTTTTAGTTCCATTTCACCTTCTCTTTTATATGTATTCCCTCTTCTATGTATTTTAAAAATAATTATCATTTTTGGACTATTTTTCTTTTCTGTACTTTTTAACTGTATGCTGATCTTACACTGTAATAAATATTGATTTGATTTTGTCAGGTTATCTATTACTTTTTTCTCTCCAATAGATCGCATCGTGTATGAACCAGTGGTGAAATCTAAACCTTTTTCCTACTGGTTTTGTGGGTGTGGCTTGGTAGTGGTGGGGTCATGTGACTGGGTGGGCATGGCTATGTAGTCATGTGACTGGGGGGTTGTCAGAAGACAGAAACTCACTTTAACAATGTCCTGCTGGAGCCTGGGGTTGGACTAGATGACCTTCAGGTGCCTTCCAGCCCTGGATTGCTGTGCTCTTTCAAGGTATCCCCTGAAGCTGCGTCTAGTGCCCGATTTGTGGTCCTTCCTCCTTCTCCTTTTTCCCTCCCTCCCTCTCCCTCTTTCTTTCTTTTTTTCGCAGCAGCCCCTACCCCTCGTTTTTGGCCTAGCAGGGCCAAGGGAAGCCTCCTGGCAGCAAAAACAGACCCCAAATCAGCACAACTGATCATCAGAACGTTTTTTTTACTTTCTTAAGCATTTTTTTAAACTACTGGTTCGGGTGAACTGGCCCAAACATACCCCTGGAATGAACCCTTTACAAAGGAAACCCAAGAACTACCAGTAGAACCAGGGTAGGGATTAGGAAGCGTGTTTGGCCTGAACCTTAAGCTCCAAGTGGCTTCAAATTTAAATATGTGCAAAGTTCTTATACTTTAAAATAATCAAGCTATATTTAATTCTCTTTTCCTTCTGTAGGAAGTTGGCACCCTCCCCACTCCTAGAAAAATGAAATATTTTAGGAAATATTAAAAGGGCAGAATATCTCTCCTAAAAAGGGAGGCAGATATTCATCCTCCACCCTCCTCAATAGCCCACAGCAGCGATAAAGCGATAGCTAGGTCTATTCATAGGCAAATGCCCTCACCCAAGATCCAACAAATGTAGGATTAGCCCTCTACCCATCTACCAACAGAACTCACCACACGGCCCCTGGGGAGATTGCATCACCCAGCAAGATTCAACCAAGTTTGGGACTCCGGACAGCCTACAGAGCTGCCCCTGCATCAGTGGTGGGGTCCTGCCTGTTTGGACCGACTCGGCTGAACCGGTTGTAGTTTGGTGGCCTGGGTCGCTGCCGGTTCCACGCCCGTCATGCCCCTGAGCCGGTTCTCCTGGCAGCACTGTAAGTGGTGCCATCTTGGTTTTTGCTTCGGCAGATGCACAGAACAATTTTGATTGCATTTATGGTCCAATGTGCACGCATGCAGGTTGTGTGTCTGGCGTGCACAAGCGAGGAAAGCGCATGTACCGAATCAGCAGTAATGCTGGCAGCAAACCACCCTTGCCCTGCATAGCCCCATGGGAGCCTGACAACCAATCAGAACACAAGCTCAAATTCAAAGCCCAAGAGAGGGTATAAACCTTTCTCTCCCTCTCTCTCACCCAGGTGCCTTTTTCTTTGCCCAAGATCTCCAAGGCATGGGATCCCGTTCATTAATAAACCTTCTTTCCAAGCAACTGCCATGAATCCAGTGTCTTTTCCTCCACTTAGAACTGAACCCAGAAGGATATTTCTTTCCACACTTCCTTATTCCCTTCTCTTTTTCAGTGCCTTTTTCTTCTTAGCACCTCTGCTGTCAAGTCACATTATGCTTAGGAGCTGAAAATGCGTGAGATGCTTTAAAAGCATCTGGATCTTCGAGAGCCTCGTTACATAATGCAAACGTTTAGTGGCTACAACATTCGGATATCTTTGGGGAACAAAATGGGTCATTAGCACAGAGGGAAGGAATGGAGGATGCTGGAAGAATCCATGATTGACTGGCTGCTGCAAAAGTTCATTGCAAAAGGTGGATACTGCAAAATCTCCATTCCATCCCAATCATTTGGGACTCGGGAGTCACTTCCTCTTTCTAAGACAGAAAAGCTGCTCCCAGACGCCTCCTGTTATATTGTATAGATATTGAATGAATCCCAGCATTCCAGTCAACAGTGGCAGGGCCCAAAGGTGATGGGTTTTGTAGTCTTATCATATCTGTGGGACAGTCTCAGCTTTTCGATTCTATTCATTTCATTTCTAGTTCTCTATTTCTATTCCTATTTCTATTCATTCCTATTGTATTCTATTCCCAATTCCTAATCTAATTCCTATTCTATCCTTATCCCACTCTATATTCAATAGCTAATTTCCCCCTGTAGATGCAGATAAGCAGATGCAAGTTTCCCTTTCCGTCTCGGTGCTTGCTTTGAGCCTTCGGCTTTTCCCTCTGGGTGACGCGAGCTATCCTTTCTTCACCCGGGCTGTGGATTTTGGGATCTCTCGGTCCCGCCCCATCCCCGTCCGGCCTTCAGCGAAGGGGTTAAACGCAGAGAGTTTTATCCCCCTATGCGCCTAGAGAGGAGGCAGGAAAGGGGCAAAGTGGGCTGGGATTCCAGTTTCCTGCCCCTTCCGCCTCTTTCCCCACCCACCCCCGTCTCCCGCCGTTTGCTACGCCGGGACTGCGGAGATCCCCTCGCGGGGAGGGGCGCCAGGTGAGCAAGACGCTGGCAAGAGGGCAGCTGGACCCCGATCGGGGGAGGGGGGGCTCAGGTGGAGACGAGGGGGGATCCCCAGGTGAGGGAAGGGGAGGCGGGATTCCTTGGGAGAAGGAGCAAAGAGAGTTTTTTGGCCAGCTGCGCCTTCTCCCCATCGGAGTCTCCGGTTTTTGCTTGCAAGGTTTTCTGCTCCGTGCACGGTGCTGCCCCGCTGCTTGGTTGCTGCTTCTTTGATCTGCTCCACCGATCCCCTTAAAATCCTCCCTCCAAGCCTGCAGAGATTCTCAGCCATCCAGGGCATGGTTGTCCCAAAGATGTTTTCTTCAAGAGGCCGCTGGACTTTCTTGGGGTTTTCTTTCCTTATTGAAGACGTTTCGTTTCTCATTCAAGAAGCTTCTTTAGCCCTGACAGGATGATGGGGAATGGAAGGATTTATATTCCTTGCAGACAGACAGCTGGTCGTTTGAATCCTTTCAGAGGGTCCTTGAAGCCCTTGGAGGTTTATCTCCGTCCTCTGGAAATCCATTTGGTGTGGAAGTAGGCATTTTAGATGTTGATTGTGCTGGTTTTTGAGTAGTTGGCTGTCCTTTGCTTGTGCTTCCCAGCACTTTACCTTCTAAGTACTTGATAGGCTGATGGTAAATCAGCACTCCTGTTGACTGACAAAGGCCCCCTTTCCCAAAGGCTTCAATCACTTCCCTAGCTGTTTCTGTGCCTGCTCACCCAACAACCTTAGTAGTGACAAAACTGAATCTCTGCCCTTGATCATTGCAGGGTGAAGCTACCAATTTGTTCGGATCTCCCTGTCTGACCACTCGCTTGTGTTCTTACAATTTGGTGTTCAGCTTCCTCCCTGTCTGTCCTACATACTCACAGGGGCAATCCATGCAGGGGATCTGGTAGATTACATTAGAAGTATCTCCCACCTCCAAGCGATCTTTACAATGCATAATTTGTCCTCGTACGGTAGCCTCTGGGCAAACAGTGGGCATCTCGGAAGCTGCGTTCTACAGCATTCTGAAATATTATTGATGTACGGCAGAGTGTGCCATGTGGTTGGCCTTGTGCCTTGTTCTCTTTCTAGAGTCCATGCAGTAGCTAGAACTGAGGAAAGATCAGAGACAAAGGCTGAGAGCAAGTGGGGCTATGTGGTTTGCTCCACAGTGGAGAAGCAGAGCAGAGAAGCGGCTAGGCTGAAACATATTCAGCTGCTACATATACCATATTTTTGGAGTATAAGACACACCTTTTTTCCTCAAAAAAGAAGCAGAAAGGAGTGTGAGCTGATGTCGCGACGATACGACGCCAATATTTCTGCCAATGGACGGTCCTAAACCGTCACAAAGAGATGGTGATAGAGAAGAGTATGTCCATCTGATCTCAGGGACACCGCCAAGTTCTGATCGATCCTGGAGAAGCTCTTTTTGCTGATGACAGAAATCCAGCCCCGAAGCTGCTGAAGTTGGGACAGCTCCAGAACGGAAAGAATACAGAAGAGAACACTGTGTCGGACTGGTAAGGAAATTTTATTATTAAAAAAGAGATTACCCAAAGAAAATTAAAACTAAATTAAAATTGAAGATAATCGCGGGGAGGCGGAACCGGAATGTCCAAGATGGTTCCGCCCCAGACGCCTGATGGAACCTGATAGGTTCCAGACGGAGCTTGGGCCATTTCCTGTAGCCCTGACCCGCACCCGGATGGAGGACCTAGTGGCTGCATGGAACAGTGCGGCCACCGGGGCCTTGGACCGAGTTGTGCCTTTGCGGCCTCTCTTGCAGCAGCGATCCACCCAGGCCCCTTGGTTTACCGAGGAGCTGAGGGTGATGAAGCGCCGCAAGAGACGCCTAGAGATCAGATGGAGATCGTCACGCTCTGAATCTGACCGATCACAGGTGAGAGCCCATTTACGGACTTACCTTGTGGCATTAAGAGTGGCCAAGCGTCAGTATTGTGCCACCCTTATTGCGTCCGCAGATAACCGCCCTGCCACCCTGTTTGGGGTAACCCGCTCCCTCCTTCAACAGAGGCCGCGGGAAGCCCTTTTGCAGGGTAGAGCAGAGGAATTTGGGGAGTATCTGCAGGACAAAATCGCTCAGATTCGAAGCGAGTTGGTCTCTACTAGTGGTCTGGAGGTGACGTCGGAGATGAGTCTTGAGGCTCCACTCTGGGAGGAGTTTGACTCTGTTACTTCCGACGATATGGACAGGCTGCGTAGGCGACTGCGAGCCACCACATGTTTACTGGACCCATGTCCCTCCTGGCTTGTACTGGCATCCTGGGAGGTCACATGAGGCTGGCTCCAGGAGTTAGTCAACGCTTCTTTGAGTGAGGGGTTCTTGCCGGCCGTCCTGAAAGAGGCGGTGGTGAGGCCCCTACTCAAGAAGCCTTCCTTGGACCCAGCTGTGTTAGCCAACTACCGTCCCGTCTCCAACCTTTGCTTTCTGGCGAAAGTTGTAGAGAGTGTGGGGGCACAACAGTTTCCACTCCACCTGGAGGAAACTGATTATCTGGACCCGCGCCAGTCCGGTTTCCGGCCCGGCCACAGCACGGAGACGACATTGGTCGCGTTGGTGGATGATCTCTGGAGGGCCAGAGATGGGGGTTGCTCCTCCATCCTGGTCCTACTAGACCTCTCGGCGGCTTTTAATACCATCGACCATGGTATCCTATTGCATCGACTGGAGGGGCTGGGGGTGAGGGGCACCATTCTGCGGTGGTTCTCCTCCTACCTCTCTGGCCGAGTGCAATTTGTATTGGCAGGGGGGCAGAGGTCGACCTCGAGGCCGCTCACTTGTGGGGTGCCACAGGGGTCGGTCCTCTCGCCTCTCCTGTTCAATGCATATATGAAGCCGCTGGGCGAGATCATTCGTGGGTTTGGGGTAGATTACCATCTGTACGCGGATGATACCCAGCTGTACATCTCTACCCCGAAACACCCCAACGATGCCGTCAAAGTGATGTCCCGGTGTCTGGAAGCCGTACGGATCTGGATGGGAAGTAACAGACTCAAGCTCAACCCGTCCAAGACGGAGTGGCTGTGGCTACCGGCACCCCGGTTCAACCAGCTGATTCCATCACTGGCCATTGGGGGCGAACATCTGGCCCCCGTGGATCGGGTACGCAATTTGGGCGTCCTCCTAGATGCCCAGCTGTCAATGGACGACCATGTGACAGCTGTGGCCAGGGGGGCGTTTCACCAGGTTCGCCTGGTGCGCCAATTGCGTTCCCTATTGGACCAGAATGCCCTTCGCACAGTCACCCATGCGCTTGTGACATCCCGGCTAGACTACTGTAACGCTCTCTACATGGGGCTCCCCTTGAGATGCACCCGAAGACTGCAGTTGGTTCAGAATGCGGCCGCGCGGGTAGTCTCGGGAGTCGCTAGATACTCCCACGTAACACCTCTCCTGCGCGGGCTGCACTGGCTACCTGTAGCTTTTCGGGTGCGTTTCAAGGTGTTGATTATCATCTTTAAAGCGCTCCATGGCACAGGGCCTAGTTATTTGCGGGATCGTATCCTGCCCCACACATCCCTTCGGCCGATTCGCTCACACAGAGAGGGACTTCTCCGGGTGCCGTCCACTAGGCTGTGCCAGCGGGCGACGCCCAGGGGAAGGGCCTTCTCTGTGATGGGCCCGACCCTCTGGAATGACCTTCCCCCTGATAATAGAACAACCACGGACCTCCGCTCCTTCCGTAAGAAGCTCAAAACCCACCTATTTAATCTAGCCGGCTTTAATCAGCTCTCCCACCTCAGCGTGTATTTTTAAATTTTGGTCTTAGGCTAAGTTTTTAATTTTTATAAATTTGTACAGGGGTTTAAAGTTTAATTCGATTTTAACTCCTGTTCAACACATACATGGAATAGTGCGACTGCCGGGGCCCTAGACCGGGTGGCGCCTTTGCGGCCTCTCCTGCGGCGACGAACCACCCTGGCCCCTTGGTTCACCGAGGAGCTAAGGGTGATGAAACGCCACAAGAGACGCCTAGAGAGTCGTTGGAGATCCTCCCGTTCCGAATTTGACCGAGCACAGGCACGAGCCTACTTGAGGACGTACCTTGTGGCATTAAGAGCGGCCAAACGTCAATATTGCGCCGCTCTTATTGCGTCCGCAGATAACCGCCCTGCCGCCCTGTTTCGGGTGACTCGCTCCCTCCTGTCTGAGAGACCGCGGGAAGCCCCTTTACAGGGCAGAGCAGAGGAGTTTGGGAAATATCTACAGGACAAAGTCGCTCAAATCCGGATGGGATGGGCCCCTTTCAGTAGTCCATCTGAGACGCCCGCGGCGAGTCTTGAGGGATCGCTTTGGGAGGAGTTTGACTCGGTTGCCATCGAGGATTTGGACAGGTTGCGTGGACGTCTGCGACCTACCACATGTTTATTGGACCCGTGTCCCTCCTGGCTTGTACTGGCATCCTGGGAGGTTACACACGACTGGCTCCTGGGCCTAGTGAACGCTTCGTTGGGTGAGGGGCTCCTACCGACCGCCTTGAAAGAGGCGGTGGTGAGGCCCCTGCTCAAGAAGCCTTCCCTGGACCCAATGGACCTAGTCAATTATCGTCCAGTCTCCAACCTTCCTTTTTTAGCGAAGGTTGTAGAGAGTGTGGTAGCACAACAGTTCCCACGTCACCTGGAGGAGAATGATTATCTAGACCCGCGCCAGTCCGGCTTCCGACCCGGGCACAGCACGGAGACGGCCTTGGTCGCATTGGTTGATGATCTCTGGAGGGCCAGAGATAGGGGCTGTTCCTCTATCCTGGTCCTATTAGATCTCTCGGCGGCGTTCGATACCATCGACCATGGTATCCTGTTGCACCGGCTGGAGGGGCTGGGAGTCAGGGGCACCGTTTTACGGTGGTTTGGCCCCTACCTCTCTGACCGGACGCAACGTGTGTTGGCAGGGGAGCAGAGATCGACCCGGAGGTCACTCACATGTGGGGTGCCTCAGGGGTCGGTGCTCTCGCCTCTCCTGTTCAACACATACATGAAACCGCTGGGCGAGATCATCCGTGGCTTTGGGGTGGGATATCATCTGTATGCTGATGATACTCAGCTATACATTTCCACCCCGAACCACCCCAATGAGGCCGTCGAAAGGATGTCCCGGTGTTTGGAGGCCGTACGGGTCTGGATGGATGATAACCGACTAAAACTCAACCCTTCCAAGACAGAGTGGCTGTGGCTTCCGGCCTCCCGGTTCAACCAGTTGCTTCCATCTCTGGCCATCAGGGGCGTGCAACTGGCCCCCATGGAACAGGTGCGCAATTTGGGCGTCCTCCTAGATGCCCGGCTGTCCATGGATGACCATGTAACAGCCGTGGCAAGGGGGGCGTTCCATCAGGTTCGCCTGATGCGCCAATTGCGCCCCTTATTGGACCGGGATGCCCTACGCACAGTCACCCATGCACTAGTGACGTCTCGCCTGGACTACTGCAATGCTCTCTACATGGGGCTTCCCTTGAGATGCACTCGGAGACTGTAGTTGGTCCAGAACGCGGCCGCGCGGGTGATTATGGGGAGGACTAGATACTCCCCTGTAACACCTCTCCTGCGCGAGCTGCACTGGCTTCCTGTAGTCTACCGAGTGCGTTTCAAGGTTTTGATTATGATCTTTAAAGCGCTTCATGGCACAGGGCCTAGTTACATGCAGGATCGCATCCTGCCCCATACATCCCTACGACCAATCCGCTCACACAGAGAGGGACTTCTTCGGGTGCCGTCCGCCAAACAGTGTCGGGGGGCGACACCCAGGAGCAGAGCCTTCTCTGTGTCGGGCCCAGCCCTGTGGAATGACCTCCCCCGTGACATCAGGACTACTTCCGATCTCCGCTCCTTCCGTGTACAGCTGAAGACCCACCTCTTTCAATTATCTGGCCTGGCTCAACCGTAAACTTTTCTTACTCCTCCTGACAGTTCTTTTAAATTTTAAAAACCTTAAATTTTAAATTGTGTTTTACAATTGGGGTATTTTTAATGGTGACTTTTAATTGTCCAATGTGATGTAATTTGTTACCTCCTCTGTGTATGTATGTCCTGTATATATGTATGTTTATGTGTTGTATATGTTTTATATGCTCCACTGTACGCCGCCCCGAGTCCTGTCTGGAAAGGGAGCGGCTAATAAATTTAAATTTATTATTATTATTATTATTTGTGAGGTTTTTAATTTGGTACCTGTACACCGCCCCGAGTCCCTTTGGGGAGAGGGGGCAGTCTAGAAATCAAATAAAATAAATAAATAAAAGAAAACAAGTGGGGAATTTAAACTACATGAAACTTAGTATGTTATTCTTTTTTTAATTTCTCTTTTTACGAATGGAAGTTCTGCAAATGTTTCCTATTTTTTAAATTGGAAGGCTCAGTTTTTCTTCTACTTTTTATTCTTTGCTTGTGGATTAAAATTTTATTTTTTTGTTCTCTTACAAAGTTTGATTGAATTGGTTTTTTTATTAAGAATTTTTCTCCTTAAGTCTGCTGTTTAAAGAGGGCTGTAACAGCAGAGAGAGAAAAAAGTAACACTGCCATTTTAAGGCTGGAGGCTTGGAAACTTTTGTTTCTTTTCTTTTTTTCTCTTTGACCATTGGAATCACATTTCAAAGTCATTCAGTTTGTTTATTGAGAGTGATAATGGAAAGAGCACGAATTGTTTACACAGGTGCTCTTTTGGAGCTTCTTCTAATAGCTGGACTGCAGTAAAGTTAAAGTCTGGACTTGAAAGACTATAATGAATTTGTTTGGAATATAACTAAAAGCCTTGAATGCCATGGCGGTAGTGTTTATAAGTCAGAAGGATGGCTCAACATGAAAAAGAAAAAATAATATTGCAAATAATTATGTTTAAAATTCAAAAAATACTAGCAATAAGAGAGAAACTTGAGATGAGAATGGATGATGTAGAACAAAGAACAGCAAAAAGAGATGGAAAAATTGAGGATCAAAGGAAGAAAGTTGAGGACAGAGTCCTAAAAATTGAAGGAAAAAAGGAACAAAGAGATAAGAAAATTGTTGATACTGACAGCATACTGAGCGTGGTTGGAAATAGTAAGTGTGTACTATGCAAAGGGGAGATAGGTGGACTGGAACCCTACCTCAAACCTCAAAGTACAGAAGAAGAAAAAAGAGAAATTTTGATGGAAGTAAGGAGAAAAATCTTGACTGAAACATCGGGGATAACCAAAGATAAGTTGATGAAAGGAACAGATGGAGGGTTTTGAGTGCTCATAAGATATACAATGAGCAACAAGCTGTGAAAAAAAGTCCTTAAAAGACCTACCAAGAATACAATCAGAATATTAATTCCACAAATGACACGAGATATAAAATTGCACTACTACTGGAAGGACACAGGTTGACGTAGTGAAAGTTGTCTTGTCTTTGACCAAAAAAGAAAAAAATTCCTTTTTAAAAAAAATAAGAACTGATCTACAAAGATTTTTGGGTTTGCAGAAATACCACCTCAGGAAAATACAAATTAAGAGCTGGAAGAGACACCCGCAGCAATAGAAAAAGAAAGGAAGAGAGGAAATGAGAGGAAAATGAGGGAAGGAAGAGAGACGGTGAGGAGAGGAAGAGGGAAGGGGGAAGGGAAGGAGAGAAGGAGAGAGGGTAAGAAGGGGAAGAGGTAGAGAGAAATAGCGGAGAGGCAAGGGAAGAAGGAAGGGAAAAGAGGAGGAAAGAAGAAAGTAGAGAAGGGAGGGAGGGAAAGAAAGGAAGAGAGGAGAGGAAGAGGAGGGAAGGAAGTTAGAGAGGAAGAGAGGAAGAAGGAAGAGAAAGGAGGAAGGAAGGAAGTAGAGAAGGGAGGGAGGGAGAAAAGGAAAGGAGAAGAAGGTGGTGTCAAAATAGGCGAGGGATGGTAATAACCTGAATGGAATATTACAATTTTATAAATGGAATGACAAATGTATTAGAATTATGAATGTTAAAAAAAGGGAAAAAAGAGAGAATATTAATTATCTGAATGTACAGGTAAAACTCAAAAAATTAGAGTATCGTGCAAGAGTTCATTTATTTCAGTAATACAACTTGCCATGAAATATCCTAATTTTCTGAGATGGTGGATTTGGGGTTTTCATGAGCTGTACATCATAATCATCAAAATTATGACAAATCACGGCTTGAACTATCTTGCTTTGCATGTAATGAGTCTTATCTCATATATTAGTTTCACCTTTTAAGTTGCATTAGTGAAATAAATGAACTTTGGCACGATATCCTAATTTTTTGAGTTTCACCTGTATATATAGAGAACAAAAAATAAAAAACTTTATTTAAAAAAAAGAGGCAGAAAATCTTGATGCATCTTATACACTGAATACAGCATTTTTGCCTCCTAAAACCCCGCCCCCTTCACCAAAAAGGGCGTTGGTACTTACCTGAGACGCCTCTTCTCCTAGGGTGGAGGCAGCATCCATATTGGGTTAACCTTCATCCAAATATATTGAGGACTGGGTCTTGTAATGTTGTTTAAGCTCTGCCCCTGTTGCTAGGTAGATCCCAGCTTCGACGAAGAGAAATATTTGACCCAGCGTGTTATCACCAACAAAAGGAACATACACACACTCCAGCCAACCGTTGCTCAAACCAGTCATAACCATAGAACACAAAATCCTACCACCTTGAAAGAGAATCAACGCCACACAGCAGATGTTGCTCCTTCTTATGGTTTTATTATGTAACATTTTTTCTTCCCTTTTTTTTTTACATAAACTGTAAACATTTAAAACAGAACCTCAACACGCTAACCATGAAATAGGAACACCCCCCAAAAAAACAGGGAGGGGCTGGATGCTGCCTCCACCCTAGGAGAAGAGGCGTCTCAGGTAAGTACCAACGCCCTTTCTCCCTAGTGGTGGAGGCAGCATCCAGATTGGGACGTACCCAAGCAGTAACTGTCCCAGGGTGGGTCTAAGACTGTGACAATGAAGCATCAGCCCCAACCACCGATTGCAGCACTACGCGACCAAAGGCCGCCTCCGCTGATGCCAAGGAATCCATCCTGTAGTGTTTAATGAACGCATTTGGAGTAGCCCAGGTAGCCGCCCTACAGATCTCATGCAGAGACGCTTGGGCAGCCCACGCCGCTGAAGTGGAAGCGCTTCTGGTGGAATGCGCCATGATCTGCGCAGGCACCGGGAGTGACTGAGCCTGGTAGGCCAAAGAAATGCAGGCCTTTAACCATTTGCCAATGGTAGGAGAGGAGACCTTGTTACCCAATGAAGTGGGCGGAAAGCAGACAAAGAGAGCGTCGGATTTCCAAGTTGCAGCCGTACGCTTTAGATAAATCTTAAGGGCCCTCCTGACATCCAAGGTGTGCCACTTGCGTTCCAGAGGACGGACCGGATTAGGACAGAAATTGGGCAAAATTACCTCTTGACTCCTGTGGAAACAAGAACACACCTTGGGGATGAAGGAGGGGTCCAGGCTTAAGACCACTCAGTCAGCATGGAAAACGCACACCTCCTTCCTGCATGAAAGAGCCTGCAACTCCGAAATCCAACGTGCCAAAGTTATGGCCACCAGGAAGGAAACCTTTAAGGACAGAAACCTGAGTGAGACCTCCCTCAGAGGTTCAAAGGGAGCCCTGGTCAATGCGTCTAGAACCTTGATCAGATCCCAGGAAGGGTCCCTATGGACCGCAGGGGGCTTGAGATTGGACGCCCCCCTGAGGAAGTTGCGCACTATGGGTAATTGGGCAAGGGAAAGGGACCCCCTGCATGCCAAAACGGAGGTTATGGCTGCCACCTGTCTCCTGATGGTATTAGGAACCAGACCTTTGTCCAGACCATCCTGCAGGAACTCAAGCAGTTGTGGGATTGTGACTTGGACAGGGTCCAAGGACTTACCAATGCACCAGGCACAGAAGGCTTTCCAGGTGGCATTGTAAATCCTGTCAGTGGACGGCCGTCTCACGGCCTGAATGGTGTCAATGATCCTGGGGGAGAATCTCCTCCTTTAGGACATTCCGCTCAAACACCAGACGGCCAACTGGAACCACTGAGGGTCTGGATGTTCCAGCGACCCCTGACGGAGGGAGATCCTGTCCCGAGGGATCCTCCAGGGCCTGTCTGCAGAAAGCGTTCGCAGGTCGGCGAACCAAGGCCTGCGTGGCCAGTGTGGAGCGACCAGCACCACCTCGGCCCCCTCCCTCAGAATCTTCTGTATGACCCTGGGTAGAAGGGGTAGGGGCGGGAAGGCGTAAAGAAGGCCCCTGGGCCAGCGACAACGCAAAGCATCCACCCCCTCCGCCCGAGGTGTTTGGTATTTGGAAAAAAACCTTGGGAGCTGGCTGTTCAGAGGAGTGGTGAACAGATCCACCACCGGCATACCAAACCTGTCCACTATGTCCCGAAATATAGCAGGGTGCAGTTGCCACTCGGCATTGTCCAGAGTCTTGCGGCTGAGCCAGTCTGCCTGCACATTGTCCCCCCCGCTGAGATATGTTCCGCGTGCTACCTGTGCCTGGAGGGTGGCCCCCCAGCCAAAGAGGCTGGCATCCGTAGTAACCGTCAGGAACTCCTGGTCCTTGAAACACAGGCCTTCTGTGATTGTCTGAGAAGTCCACCAAGTGAGCGAACGCTTGACCTTCGCCGGAACCTGAACCTTGGCCAGTGAACAGCTCAACAGCTTCCTCTGAAAAGGTAAGAGGAACCATTGAAGTTGACGTGAGTGCAAGCGAGCCCATGGAGCAATCCCAATGGCCGACACCATGGTACCCATCAATTTTGACAGCAGTGCCAAGGAGCACCTGTGTGACACAGCTACCCGACCAGCTAGGGTTCTCAAATTGTCCTGCCTTTCCTGGGAGAGGTACACCTTGCATACTTCGGTGTCAATCAACGCTCCCAGGTGAATCAACCTGGTGGATGGGTGCAGGTGACTCTTGGGGGCATTGATGGAAAACCCATGCGCCTGAAGAGCCTGGATGGTGGAGGCGAGGTCCCTCCGAGCCTGGTGAGGGGAGGATGACTGAAGAAGTATGTCATCTAGGTAGGCCTGAAGCCGAATAGGTACCTCCCTGAGGTCTGCGATCAGTGCAGCTAGGATCTTAGTGAAGACCCGAGGGGCTGAAGAAAGGCCAAAGGGGAGGGCAGTGTACTGAAAATGCTGTTCCAGGTACGTAAAACACAAGAACTGCCTGTGGCGTGGCAAAATGGGGACGTGGAGGTAGGCTTCTGTCAGGTCAATGGAACTCAAAAAATCCCCCTGTCTAATGGACCCCAAGATAGAGTGTAATGAATGCATTTTGAAACGTTTGTAACATATAAACCGGTTTAATCGTTTAAGATCCAAAACAGCTCTCCAGCCCCCCGAAGCTTTCGGAATGACAAAAAGGATGGAATAAAACCCCTGCCCGCATTCCTCAGGTGGTACCGGCTGTATGGCGGAAATGTCGAGGAGGTGCTGTACCGCCTCCAACATGAGATGCCTGCGAGCAGGGTTGGAAGACACGGGACAGGTCCTGAAGGAGCTAGGGGGGTTGGAGATAAACTCAAGGGCAAGCCCTTGTCTAACTGTAGATCTGACCCAAGCGTCAGAGGTGGTAGCATCCCAAACGTGGGCAAACTTTGCTAACCTACCCCCGATGGGGTAACTGGATTCGGGGGGCCTAGGTTGTATGATAGTAGCGACCCTCCCCTCCTTGAAAGGGCCGCCTGGCAGATTTCCCCCTTTGAAAGCGGTCAGGCTGAGGCCTCTGCCTGGAAGCGAAGCCTCCCTGTTGCTTATAACCCTGAGCCCCATAGTCCGCCCCCCGAAAGGAGGAACCATAGTCCTGGCCCCGATAGAACGAACCAGAGTCATGGCCACGGAAGGGAGATCGCCTGGGGTACGGTGCCTGGCGGTTGAAGCCCTTCCTCGGGGCTGATGGAAGGACCTTCCGTTTCTGTTTGTTCTCAATGAGATACGGGTCAAGGGCATCCCCAAAAAGAGAACCCCCCCTTGAAGGGGGCAGAAGCCAGCTTCCATTTGTGACGAGCGTCGGCCTGCCACTGACGAAGCCACAGCAACCTTCTGGAGGCCACGGAGGAGGCCATTGACCTGGCGGTGAACCTGGCAGTGGTCAGAGTAGCGTCCGACGCAAACTGAATCGCCGCCACCAGCTTGGCGATGTCTTGATGGGACCGTATGTCAGACACCGGAACGCGTTGTTGCAGTTCCTCCAGCCACAGTAGTGAAGAAAGATGCCATAGTGGCGGCCTTTACTGCCCAAGCTGCTGCCTGATGACCTCTCTGTAGGGTCAGGTCGGCCTTTTTCTCTTCTGGCTTGAGAACGTCCTCTGGAGCCCCTGGCATGTGCGCCGGGGTGTAAAGGGCGATCACCGGAGCATCAATAGGAGGGACTGCCAGAAATTGGGACAGGTCGTTGGCCACATTAAAGAACCTCCTGTCATTGGCCGAAGGATTGGGCCTGGACGTTGGAGCTGCCCACTGTCGCTGGATCAGGTCCACGAAAATTTTGGGCATTGGGACCACCTCAGTTGGGGGTGTTTGCTGCGCATACAGGGACTCTGCACTCACCGTCGTAGGTCGAGGCGTGGACGTTGTCTGGGGCCCTATCTTGGAGGCTGCCTTGTCCTTGTATAAAAGAGAGGGAAACAGGAGGAAAAAGGCCAGAAAGGGGTTTCTGGTCAGGGACTCTGCCCTCATCCTCGGACAGTTCAGCCTCCCTCAGTTCTCCTTCCTCTGACTCTGAGGAGTGGTCTAATTCCTCCTGGTCAGAAGCTTCAGGTTCAGCAGGTATGGCTACCTGGGCAGCAGCAGGTGGTCTTGTAGCTGTGGCCGCCGCCTGCCTGAGAGCCAGGGTCTGTTGCTGTTGGAAACTGGCCGCTATGCTCTGGGAGATGGCTAAGTTTATAATGTCCTGGAAATTGGGCAGAATCATTGGTGCAAAACCACCCTGTGACTGTCCCACAGAACTGGAGGTAGAAGGCAGAGAATCCAGCCTCTGGACAACAGGAGGCAACTCCATTCCATCACCAGACATGCACCCCTGGTTGGCTTGGGATGACCCCCAGATGTTGGAGACATCCATTGGGAAGACAGGGTTAGTGGGGTTATCATTGGTCTGATTGCCACCCGGAGAAAGCAGAAGGGAATACTGTCCTTGGGGCAGCTGAGGCATATCACTAGGCTTAGGGGAGGATGTTTTCTTGCTGGCAGCCTTATTGTGTAAGCGATCTAAGGCTTTTTATTTCTGCCTCTCATAACGGGAGCTGGCTGCCTTTTTAGCCTTCTTTGCATTTTTGCCACTGTCTGCCTTTGCAGACTTCTTACTTTTGCTGCTGCTGCTGCTGTTGGAACCCCTGCCCTCAGAGGTACTGGGCTGATGGGTTGGTTGAGGAGTTAAGCCAGCCTCAGTAGGAGCCAGAATTTGAGCCTCCATTGCCCTGTCAGTAGAGGCTTCGGGAGTCTGTGTGCTGGCGGCCGCCATTTTGGAATCCTTGACAGCCGTTTGAATCAAAATGGCGTTCCCGCTCTTTTTAACTGCCAGCAAAGCCTCTCCTTGCAATGCCCGAGACTCGCAACGGGCTCTTCTGCGACGGTCTTGCAATTCCGGCAATCTGGGTCGCTCCGCGGCCGTTAGCAGTTTTAAAAACTTTTTTTTTTACTTAAATACAGCGCGCGGTTCGCCGCTCTACTTTTAAAAGGAGCGGCGGAGCTTTCCCCAGCCAAGCACCCTGCAGCCCAAGTCGAGGGGATTCTGCGGGCACTCAGGAGCAATAGGAATTCAAATCCTTTCACAACAAGCACACTTGCTGACTCGAGAGGCGAATTTTCCGTTCGCAGCAGAGACTTTTGCTCCCTTTGATAGCCTGCTTGGCCTGAGAGGGCTTAGAGACACAATCAAAAGCCTGGCCGCTAGGACCTTTGGGCTGGTCGGCTGATGGTAGAGCCAAACTCTCCTTAAACAAATCCACTCAGCAAGCTATCAATAAACAATTTTACAATACCAATAGTGATCAAAACACCGGAGAAACACGATAACGCATCCGCCCTCAGCTTTAGGACTGAGTCGAAGCTGGGATCTACCTAGCAATAGGGGCGGAGCTTAAACAACATTACAAGACCCAGTCCTCAATATAATTGGATGAAGGTTAACCCAATCTGGATGCTGCCTCCACCACTAGGGAGAATGGCCGTGCATAGCCTTTAGGAGGCTTGCAAATTGCTCCTGGGGGCTGGGGAGGTCAGAAATGAGTAAAAAATGGGTGGGGTTTTTTTGCTCCATTTTGCCCCCTCCCAGGGCCCCAGGAGCACTCTATAAGCCTCCTAAAGGCTATGCATGCCCTTTTTTTGACAAAAACAGGCCCGTTTTTGTGAAAAACATACCATTTTTTGCTCATTTTGAGGGGGGGGCACCTCCCAGGAGCACTCTGCAGGCCGCCTAAGGGCTATCCATGCCCTTTTTGGGGGGAAAAACGGGCCCATTTTTGGGAGGTTTGCAAAGTGCAAATCTTTTTTTTTTTAATTTGCCTCTTCAAAATCTTGGTGCGCCTTATACTCTGAAAAATACAGTACTTTCCCACCCCAATTTTTATTCTCCTAGTGCTGCAAATTTAAAACTGGTGGCAGCAATTTTCAGCTGGTTGGGAAATTTAAAAAGTCTTCATCTTAGGGTCCACTCCTTGTGATTTTTCTGTACATCTTGTTTTCTTGGAAACTGAGGCATTTCATGAACAAAACTGCTGCTTTAAATTATGCAGATACATAGGACATGCATAAGCTTTGGGAGGCTTGTAGAGTGCTGCTGGGGGGGGGGGCAAAAATGGGCAAAAAATCCCTCCAAAACCCTCTGCATGTCCATTTTTGTGAAAAACGGGATGTGCGGGGACAGGGTATCGGAGGCCAAAAAGTGTATAAAACGCACCCAGATTTTCAGACACTTGGAGAGGGGAAGGTGCATCTTATATTCTGAAAAAGACAATATTGTTGCTGTTTTCACATCTTGTGCATCCTTTTATATACAATAATTAAACTCACCACTTTATGTGAATCTTTTAGATGAAGAGGATGTCCAGAAGACCATCCTGAGCAAGTGAGAATCAGAAGCACCATTAAAAAGGAAAACAAATCTGGCCAGCAATCAAAGTTTTTTGCCCACTTCCTCCGGAAAACCACAAAATTCTTCTCCTCCCCAAGACAGGGGAGAGACAAAAGAGA
The DNA here is from genome assembly GCF_964273705.1 of Natrix helvetica. Taxonomy (NCBI): domain Eukaryota; kingdom Metazoa; phylum Chordata; class Lepidosauria; order Squamata; family Natricidae; genus Natrix; species Natrix helvetica. The sequence continues at coordinate 352,544,590 of NC_138548.1, read as the reverse complement.
GAATAACAGAAAGAGAATTTTCAGCTGGAAATAATTGAGTCTGTGAAACTCACTGAAACACTCCATGAAAAGGTCAAGGTCAGGATCATTTCCAAATCCCGAATAATCTGGAAATCCGGAATGGAAGTTGTCACTTGGATAGGCCCGTAGGGTACACAGTCACATGCAAGCCTCATCATGTGAAGGAAGAAAAAGTAGCTTGAATAAAAGTACCATCGAAGAAGGGATCACAAATATTTTGGACCTTGAGAATCTAAAAATGTAAGTGATGGAAAAACCCCTGCAAAAATTTCAGATCATAGCTGATTATGCATAAGAGGATCCAAACTGGAGAAAAGTCTGCCCAGTGCCATCACTGTGGCAAAAGCTTCAGAAATCAGGCCACCCTAAGGATACACCAGAGGACCCACACAGGGGAGAAACCGTATGAGTGTCTGTATTGTGGGAAAAGATTCAGTCAGAATTCCCATCTGGTGAAACATCAGAGGACCCACACAGGGGAGAAACCGTATGAGTGTTTTGATTGTGGGAAAAGATTCAGTCAGAATTCCCATCTGGTGAGCCACCATAGAACCCACACTGGGCAGAAACCATATGAGTGTTTGGATTGTGGGAAAAGATTCAGTCAGAATTCCCATCTGGTGAGCCACCATAGAACCCACACTGGGCAGAAACCATATGAGTGTTTGGATTGTGGGAAAAGATTCAGTCAGAATTCCCATCTGGTGAGCCACCATAGAACCCACACTGGGCAGAAACCATATGAGTGCCCGGATTGTGGGAAAAGTTTCAGTCACAATTACGATCTGGAGAAACATCAGAGGACCCACACAGGAGAGAAATCGTATGAATGTTTGGATTGTGGGAAAAAGTTCAGTCAAAATTCCCATCTGGTGAGCCACCATAGGATTCACACTGGGGAGAAACCATATGAGTGCCCGGATTGTGGGAAAAGTTTCAGTCACAATTACGATCTGGTGATACATCAAAGGACCCACACAGGAGAGAAACCATATGAATGTCCTAATTGTGGGAAAAATTTCTATCGGAATTCCGACCTTTTGATACACCAGAGGACTCACACAGGGGAGAAACCATATGAGTGTCTGGATTGTGGGAAAAGATTCAGTCACAATTCCAATCTGGTGAGCCACCATAGGATTCACACTGGGGAGAAACCATATGAGTGCCCAGTTTGTGGGAAAAGTTTCAGTCATTATTCCGGCCTGATGAAACACCAGCGAACTCACACAGGAGAGAAACCATATGAGTGTCTGGATTGTGGGAAAAGATTCAGTCAGAATTCCAATCTGGTGAGCCACCGTAGGACTCACACTGGGCAGAAACCGTATGAGTGCCCGGATTGTGGGAAAAGTTTCAGTCAGAATTCTGATCTGGTGGTACATCAAAGGACACACACAGGAGAGAAACCATATGAGTGTACAGACTGTGGCAAAAGTTTCAGTCGCAGTTCCAGCCTGGTGATACACAAGAGGACTCACACTGCGGAGAAACCATACATGTGTCCAGACTGTGGGAAAAGTTTCAGTTGCAATTCCAGCTTGGTGATACACAAGAGGACTCACACTGCGGAGAAACCATACATGTGTCCAGACTGTGGGAAAAGTTTCAGTTGCAGTTCCAGCTTGGTGATACACAAGAGGACTCACACTGCGGAGAAACCATACATGTGTCCAGACTGTGGGAAACGTTTCAGTGAGAATTCCAAGCTGGAATTACACCAGAGGACTCACGCAGGGGAAAAACCATATGAGTGCCCGGATTGCGGGAAAAACTTCACTTGGAATTCTGAGCTGGTTATACATCGAAGGATTCACACAGGAGAGAAACCGTATGAGTGTCTGGATTGTGGGAAAAAATTCTGTTGGAATTCCAGCCTGGTGATACACCAGAGGACTCATACAGGGGAGAAACCATATGAGTGTCTGGACTGTGGGAAAAGTTTCAATCAGAATTATGCCCTGGTGATACACCAGAGGACTCACACAGGGGAGAAACCATATGAGTGTCCGGATTGTGGGAAAGATTTTAGTACTAGGTCTAAACTTATCAATCATGTAAGTTTACACATTGGGGAGAAACCTTTCAAATGTCCAGAGTGTGGACGATGCTTCTCACAATATTCCTCCCTTGCTGCACACAAGAAAATCCATGTGACACAGAAGGTGATGACTGTAGGGAAGGCTTGAATTTCATAATGCTTCTCCGAGGCTCCAAAAATCTGCTAGAGATCCTAAAAAGTACATTACAGAATAATGTTGGAAGGGATCTTGGAGTTGTTCTAGTCCAACCCCCTGCTAAAGCAGAAGACTCTGTACCATCAATCATCAAACTACGGCATGCGGGCCGGATACAGCCCACCAATGCAAAGTATCCGGCCCGCGGAGTGATGGGATTCAGTCCCGCCCCTCGTTGACCTTATCTTCCAGCGAGCATCCACTCCAGCTGAACCTCTGCTTAGTTATTTCGCCGGTTGAGCTGCACTTCTGATCGCACCGCTGCTGCTGAAGGTGAGGCTGAAGGGTGCAGTGGAAGACCAGCTGGCTGAGGGGTGATCTCACCAGTGCAGCCACGTGATCCAAGGCCAGTGTATGAGTAGGGGAGGGGCTGCTGCTGGCTTGAAAAGCAGCTGCCAGCTTGTACTACTTTAAAAGCCTTTAAAAATGCTCTAAAAACAGCTTTTCGGGATGCTTTTCAAAGCCATATGATCCAGGGCTGGTGGATGAATAGGGGAAGGGCAAGTACAGCAAGGACAAAGGCAAAATGGACAGCTAAATTGGCCATGCCCACCCAGATGACCCCCTAGCATGCCCACCCAGCCACATGCCCACCCAGCTGGTCCTCCAGTCTGAGGGACCGTGAATTGGCCCCCTGTTTAAAAGTTTGAGGACCCCTGCCTTATACCATTCCAGATAAGTAACTGTCCAGCCTGTCTTCTTAAAAACCTCCATTGATGGAGCACCCAGAACCTCTGAAGGCAAGTGATTCCACTGGTTAATTGCTCCAAGTGTCAGGAAATTTCTCCTTAGTCCTAAGTTCTGGTTCTCTGCTTGATTAGTTTTCCCTCCAAAGGAAAAAGATAGGAGCACTGAGTGATGGTGGCTCCTCAAATATGAGGTGATGGGAGAGGAGAGGTAAAGAGGATTCCAGAGTTCCATCTTTTCCTAACATGCACAAAAATTGAGTGCATGGAGAACAGTGAATTCAGAAACACAGCGCAGTGACGCACAGAACGGAGAACATAGGAGGGAGGTTTGGAGTAGTGAGAAGAGCACAAAAGTTTCCTATGTAAAGGTGGTTGACTATGACATGGAAATGCTGTTGTAATATCTAGAGAAAAAGGGGTTGTGGCTTTTGAGCACAGGATCTTCAAATCTATTAGCAACTCCTGCTGTGATCTTTTTTGTGTGGAGTTGCCTCTTGTTATCTTTTGCAAGCGGGAGGGATGATAGCAATGCCAAGATGCTGAGTTTACCAAAGAATTCAAGGTTTGTTCATTTCAGTAACCCATTTCAAGTTATAATACAATGCCCCCTTCACTCTCGACCCCCAGAAACAAAAGAGCACGTGCTTCTCCAGTGAGCCTTGGTAAGGCCACACTTGGAATACTGCATCCAGTTTTGGTTGCCATGATGTAAAAAATATGTTGAGACTCTAGAAAGAGTGCAGAGAAGAGCATCAAAGATGATTAGGGGGCTGGAGGCTAAAACATGAAGAACGGTTGCTGGAATTGAGTATGTCTAGCAGTTCAATGAAAAGATGGACTAGGCGACATGACAGCAGTGTTCCAATATCTCAGGGGCTGCCACAAAGAAGAGGGAGTCAAGCTGTTCTCCAAAGCACCTGAAGGCAGGAAAAGAAGGAATGGATGGAAACTAATCAAGGAGAGAAGCAACCTAGAACTAAGGAGAAATTTCACGACAGAGCAATTAATCAGCTTACCTCCAAAAGTTGTGAATGCTGGCTGGGGAATTCTGGGAGTTGAAGTCCACCCATTTTCCAAGTTCCCAAGGTTGAGAAACTCTGTCCTACCCCATCTTACCCTAGCTTTCCTTTTAGTTACATTTCACCTTCTGTTTTATATGTATTCCCTCTTCTATGTATTTTAAAAATAATTATCATTTTTAGACTATTATTCTTTTCTGTACTTTTTAACTGTATGCTGATCTTTCGCTGTAATAAATATTGATTTGATTTTGTCAGGTTATCTATTCCTTTTTTTATCCCGATAGATCGCATTGTGTATGAACCAGTGGTGAAATCTAAACCTTTTTCCTACCGGTTCTGTGGGTGTGGCTTGGTAGTGGAGGGAGTCATGTGACTGGGTGGGCATGGCTATGTAGTCATGTGACTGGGGGTTTGTCAAAAGACAGAAATTCACTTTAACAATGTCCTGCTGGAGCAGGGGGTTGGACTAGATGACCTCCAGGCAATGTTCCCTCTAATTTTTTTTCAGTGTGAGCAGAAAAGTGTAGTGTTTGAGCGGCACATTTTCATGCCTGAGCACCTGAATTTTTTTCACAGATGTCACCTAAGACAACAACGAAATCAGTATTATTTGCAACTCAAAGTTATGTTTATTCAAGGTACCCGCTTAATTAAAAGTGTTATATAATATCAGTATCACTTAACAACGCTCCTGCTTAGCAACCAAAATGTTGGTTCAGAAACTCTCCATTTGAAGCATGCAAGTCTTAAAGCTGTCAAGTTACAAGACCCTTGCACCCCTAACCCTTTAGAAAAAAAAAACCCAGGGGTGTTCAAACTTGACAGCTTTTAGGACTTGTGGACTTCAACTCCCAGAAATTCCTCCTCCAGTCCTGTTGGCTCAGGAACTCTGGCATTTGAAGCATGGAAGACTTAAAGCTGTCAAGTTACAAGATCCTTGCACCCCTAATCCTTTAGGGAAAAAAACCCCAGGGGTCTTCAAACCTGACAGATTTAAGACTTGTGGACTTCAACTCCCAGAATTCCTCCTCCAGTCATGTAGGCTCAGGAACTCTGGCATTGAAGTGTGCAAGTCTTAAAGCTGTCAAGTTACAAGACCCAGAATCCGTCCAGACCTGGAAGCTGTGGTGACATCATCAGCCTGGAACTGCTCCATCTTCGGTTTTTTCACCGGGGGCAGGGCCGCTGCTGAAGATGCCGACGAGCCCCCTGCCGCCTCCTCCTCCAACAACAACACCGCATTTGCTGCCTGGCGCTGCGGCTGAGGTGGAGCCGCCCATGGCAGCAGTGGCGGTGCCTCCCTCTCCGCTTGGAGCACCTGATCCCGTTATCCCTGCTGCCTCCTCTGCCGCCGTGCTTTTGAGGAGCCACGAAGCCTTATTTTTCCTGCTCCCTCCCCCTCCGCCGCCTTCCTACTGGCTCCCGCGATGGCACTGCTGTTGGGTTCCTCCTCACTACCTCAGCTTTGCCAGGGCTCCGGTGCCCTTTTCCCCTCCCACGGTCGGTTCGCACCTGCCGTACAGCTCCCGCCCTGCAGGAAAAAAAAAGGCCTTATGGTTCCTCAAAAGCACAGCGGCAGAGGATGAGGCGGCAGGGGTAATGTGGGGCCCAGCTCAAGTGCTCCGAGCGGAGGGGGAGGCACGGCCGCTGCTGCCATGGGCAGGGGCACCAGCGGGAGCTTTGGTGGCTTCACCTCAGCCGCAGTGCCGGGCGGCAAATCCACCAATGCTGTTGGAGGAGGAGGAGGAGGCAGCAGTTATTCTGGTGGCGGCGGGGGCTTTGGCGACTTCCCCGCACTTGTTTTGTTGAATAGGGGGCGACTGACGGTAGTTTGAGCGGCACAGCTGGCCCCTAGGAGGTCCTAGAGACTGGCCGTGCCACGTAAGCTCCTGCCACCATCCACACCCCTGCGCCCATGCTAACCCTAACCAGGACAGAAAATCTGAGGCCCCTCAGCTTCCAGAGCCTGTGACATTAGAAATCACTAATGTGCTTTCTTGCCACATGCGCGGCCGCACAACCTCGCAGCTGCGCACCTTAGAGAGAACAGTGCCTCCAGGTGCCTTCCAGCTCTGGAATGCTGTGCTCTTTCAAGGTATCCTCTGAAGCTGTGTCTAGTGCCCGATTTGTGGTCCTTCCTCCTTTTTCCCTCCCTCCCTCCCCCTCTTTCTTTTTTTCGCAGCCCCCCCCCCCCCCCCCGTTTTTGGCCTAGCAGGGCTCAGGGAAGCCTCCTGGGACCCAAAACAAACCCCAAATGCTAAAAAAATATTTTTTAAAGTTCCTACCATCAGGCAGCACAGCTGATCATCGGAACTTTTTTTTGCTTTGTTAAGCATTTTTTTTAACTACCAGTTCGGGTGAACTGGCCCTAACCAGTAGCATTTCACCCCTGGTATGAACCCTTTACATAGGAAACCCAACAATACCAGTAGAACCAGGGTAGGGATTAGGAAGCGTGTTTGGCCTGAGCCTCAAGTTCTGGGTGGCTTCAAATTTAAATATGTGCAAAGTTCTTATACTTTGACTCCCTCTTCTTTCTGGCAACCCCTGAGATATTGGAACACTGCTATCATGTCTCCCCTAGTCCTTTCTCTTAAGCTAAACATACCCAGTTCCTGCAACTGTTCTTCATATGTTTTAGTCTCCAGTCCCCTAATCATCTTTATTGCTCTTCTCTGCACTCTTTCTAGAGTCTCCACATCTTTTTTACATCGTGGCAACCAGAACTGAATGCAGTATTCCAAGTGTGTCCTTACCAAGGCATTATAAAGTGGCATTAACACTTCACGTGATTCTATCCCTCTGTTGATGCAGCCTAAAAAAGCCAACACAGTTCTAGGCTGCATAAATAGAGGGATAGAATCAAGTTATATTTAATTCTCTTTTCCCTCTGTAGGAAGTTGGCACCCTCCCCTCTCCTAGAAAAATGAAATATTCTAGGAAATATTAAAAGGGCAGAATATCTCCCCTAAAAAGGGAGGCAGATATTCAACCCCCACCCTCCTCAATAGCCCACAGCAGTGATAAAGAGATAGCTAGGTCTATTCATAGGCAAATGCCTTCACCCAAGATCCAACAAAGGTAGGATTAGTCCTCTCCCCGTCTACCAACAGAACTCACCACACAGCCCCTGGGGAGATTGCATCACCCAGCAAGATTCAACCAAGCTTGGGACTCCGGACAGCCTATAGAGCTGCCCCTGCATCAGTGGTGGGGTCCTGCCTGTTTGGACCGACTCGGCTGAACCGGTTGTAGTTTGGTGGCCTGGGTCGCTGCCGGTTCCACGCCCGTCATGCCCCTGAGCCGGTTCTCCTGGCAGCACTGTAAGTGGTGCCATCTTGGTTTTTGCTTCGGCAGATGCACAGAACAATTTTGATTGCATTTATGGTCCAATGTGCACGTATGCAGGTTGTGTGTCTGGCGTGCACAAGTGAGGAAAGCGCATGTACCGAATCAGCAGTAATGCTGGCAGCAAACCACCCTTGCCCTGCATAGCCCCATGGGAGCCTGACAACCAATCAGAACACAAGTTCAAATTCAAAGCCCAAGAGAGGGTATAAACCTTTCTCTCCCTCTCTCTCACCCAGGTGCCTTTTTCTTTGCCCAAGATCTCCAAGGCATGGGATCCCGTTCATTAATAAACCTTCTTTCCAAGCAACTGCCATGAATCCAGTGTCTTTTCCTCCACTTAGAACTGAACCCAGAAGGATATTTCTTTCCACACTTCCTTATTCCCTTCTCTTTTTCAGTGCCTTTTTCTTCTTAGCACCTTTGCTGTCAAGTCACATTATGCTTAGGAGCTGAAAATGCGTGAGATGCTTTAAAAGCATCTGGATCTTCGAGAGCCTCGTTACATAATGCAAACGTTTAGTGGCTACAACATTCGGATATCTTTGGGGAACAAAATGGGTCATTAGCACAGAGGGAAGGAATGGAAGATGTTGGAAGAATCCATGATTTACTGGCTGCTGCAAAAGTTCATTGCAAAAGGTGTGTTTCTTTCGATTATCATTCTGTGAAGACTCCATTTTTTTCCCCCTTTGGGGTTTGTCTTACACATACAATCAAAATACCAGAAGGCAAGAAAGAGGGGCAATGGGAATGAGGGCGAGGAGGGGAATAACAATATATGCCACGCTTAAGAATTAAGTGTGGAGCAGAATTAAAAGAATAGCAACTGAATCGCATGACAGAAACGTTCAAAATAGACACAATGAAACCGATAAAAAGGGAATAGTGGAATTCCCAACAAGTAACCACTTAACAGTTGAAGGAATATATAAATTAGACACTCCAAAACCTACAAATATGATATAATTAATAAAATCAAACAATATTAAGCAGGAAATATCATAGCTGGAAGAGCTCATCCCTAGAACCAGGCTGGAATAGTGGTGGGAATCAAACATTTTTACTACCAGTTCTGTGGCTATGCCTTCCCCACTCCAGGGGAAAGATACTATAAAATGTCTTTTCCTTCCCCACTCCAGGGAAAGATACTGTACAATCTCCATACCATCCCCACTCGAGGGGAAGGATACTGCTAAATCTACATTCCCTCCTCTCTCCAGGGGAAGTATACTGTAAAATCTCCAATCCCTAACCACTCCAGGGGAAGGATAGTGTAAAATCTCCATTCCCTCCCCATTCACTCCAGGGGAAGGATACTGTACAATCTCCATTCCCTCCACACTCACTCCATGGGAAGGATAGTGTAAAATCTCAATTCCCTCTCCTATACAGAGGAAGGAAACTGCAAAGTCTCCATTTCCACCCCACATCAGGGGAAGGATACTGCAAAATCTCCATTTGCACCCCACTCACTCCAGGAGAAGGATACTGTAAATGACCATTGGCTTACCTGAAGGGTCCTTTTCTGTGCACCGCGGGAGAGTCAAAGCAATGGGTTAATTCAGTCTGGTTGCCCTTGGACTGAGGAACTTTTTTTCGGGGTGAATGTCGGGTCCAGTCTCAAGACTACCCTGTCAGGATAGACCACGCATAGATCCTGTCGTACGGACAGGGCTGCAAGCTCCGAGATCTGACGGGCGGACGTAATGGCGATAAGGAAAGCCGTCTTGAGAGTCAGGTGGCGGAGGGACGCCGTGAGTAGGGGCTCAAAGGGTGGAACGGTGAGAGCCTGCAAGACCATGGACAGCTGCCAGTTAGGGTAGCGATGAACCGTGGGAGGCCGGATGTTTGAGGCACCCTTGAGGAAAAGACGCACCCTGGGGATCTTGCCGAGGGGTAAGATGAGATCGCCAGACCAAACGGAAAGGGCCGCCACCTGGCGACGAAGCGTGTTGGGAGCCAGACCCTTGTCGAATCCACCTTGCAGGAAATCCAAAACCCGGGAAACAGGAGCAATTGTTGGGTCGATCTGGAACTCCTCACACCATTTGGTGAAGGTGGCCCAAGAGGTGTCATAGATCCTTGTTGTAGAAGGACGTCTAGCTGCTTGGATGGTGCGCACCACCTCCTCCAACAAACCTTCGCCCCTTAGCCGGTCCCCCTCAAGTGCCAGACGGCCAGTTGGAGCCACTGAGGCTCCGGATGGACAACGGCCCCTGCCTGAGGGAGATCTGGTCTGGGGGAATTCGCCACGGAGGAGACATTGACAGGTGGACTAGGTCGGCGAACCATGATCTGCGGGGCCAATGGGGGGCCACGAGAAGAACCTCTGCGCCTTCTGCGATGACCATGTTGATAAACTGGAAGGAGGGGCAGGGGAGGAAAGGCGTACAGAAGCTCGGGGGCCATCTGCATCGCAGGGCATCCGTCCCCTCCGCCCCCGGGGTGTAGAACTGGGAGAAGAACCGCCGGAGTTGCGTGTTGTTCCTGGACGCAAAGAGGTCGACTGTTGGTGTGCCGAATCTGTGGGACAACTGGTTGAATAGGGCAGGATCCAGTTTCCACTCCGCGGGATCTATGGTCGTCCTGCTCAACCAGTCCGCCTGGGTGTTGTCCACTCCGGAGATGTGGTCAGAGCGGAGGGACTCCAGGTGAGTCTCTGCCCAGCGAGCCAGGGTCTCTGCCTCTCTCATCAGCGTCTTGGACTTGGTGCCGCCCTGGCGGTTGATATGCGCCTTGGTGGCCACATTGTCTGTCATCAGGAGTACATGGCGTCGATGGACGGACTGGTGAAAGTGACGCAGGGCCAGGCGGGCTGCTCGCAACTCCAGAAGGTTTATGCTGTAGCATGCCTCTGCTGGAGACCACTTGCCTTGTACCACGAGGTGAAACATGTGAGCCCCCCAGCCGGCGAGGCTGGCGTCTGTGGTGATGACCAACCACTCGGGCTCCTTGAAGAGGTGGCCCTTGAGAAGCGCCAGAGACACCCACCAACGGAGAGATCTCTTCACCTTTGGGGGAACGCGAACCAGCATGGGCGAGTTGCTCCTGGAGGCCCTCTGATGGGGTAACAGCAGCCACTGCAGTGCCCTGGAATGTAGACGGGCCACGGGACGATGGAGATGCAGGAAAGCATCTTCCCCAGCAGCTGCGACAGAAGGACCACTGGAGCTTGCCTCATGTGTATCACCTTGTGGGTCATGGACTTTAGGCCCTCCAACCTTCTTGGGAGAGGAATACCCTGCACAAGGTGGTATCTATCACCGCCCCCAGGTGGACCAGTCTGGTGGTGGGTACAAGATGGCTCTTCTCTAGATTCAGGGAAAAACCGTGACTCCTGAGGGACCTCATGGTGACCTGGAGATCCCGTAAGGCCTGCTGTCTGGACGACGACTGAATGAGAATGTCGTCCAGGTAGCACTGCAGCCTCACGGGCCTGCGCCTGAGCTGGGCCGCCACGACCGCCACGACCTTGGTGAAGGTCCTGGGTGCCGACGATAGGCCGAATGGTAGTGCCCTGTATTAGAAGTGGCGGCCGGCATAGAAGAAGCGCAGGAACTTCCTGTGCTGGGGACGGATGTGGATGTGGAGATAGGCCTCTTTTAGATCTATGGAGGTGAGGAGGTCTCCCTGGCGGATCCCTGCCAGGATGGTCTGGAGGGACTGCATCTTGAACCTCCGATAGGCGATGTGCCTGTTGAGGTTTTTGAGGTCCAAGATGGCCCTCCACCCCTCTGAGTTTTTGGGTACCAGGAAAAAGATGGAATAGAACCCCCTCCCCTCCTCACCGGGGGGAACTGGTTCTACGGCCCTGATCTCCAGGAGGTGATTGACCTCCTGTTCCATGCATTCCCTTTTCAGAGGACAGGATGGAGTGGGACACCGGATGAAGGTTAGGGGAGGAAGGGACAGGAATTCCAGGGAGAGGCCTTCCCTGACAATATGGAGGACCCAAGCGTCCTCGGTGGTCTGAGCCCAATGGGAGGCAAACAGTTGGGGCCGACCCCTTATGGGCGCTGTGTTCAGGCAGTCCCTTGGACTTATGGAACGGCCTGTTGGAGGCCCCGCCGCGATTGTACTTGCGGAAGCCGAACTGCTGTCTGCTCCTGTCCCGAAAGGCGGTCCTGTCCTGGCCTCTGTCACCCTGTTGACCGTAGGATCTATTGGGGGAAGAGAAGGAAGAGGAGGAAGTGGAAGGTTCGGAGGCCCAAAAGGACTGTCTCCTGGGCTAGGGTGCGGCCTTGCTGTCCTGCTTTTTGGTCAGCGAAGGCAGGACCTTCCTCTTGTCTTTGGACTCTATGAGGAATGGGTCCAGCACTTCGCCAAATAATTTAGACCCCTTGAAGGGGGCGGAAGCCAACTTCCATTTGTTCTTCTGATCCGCCTGCCAATGCCGGAGCTAGATTAAACGGCGGGAAGTGACATTGGACGCCAGGGCCCTAGAAGCGAATTTGGTGGCATTGAGTGATGCATCAGCGGCGTATTGGGAAACCGCAATTATCTTAGAGACATCTTGGCGGAGATGAACGTCCCCCGCCGGAAGCTTGACCAGCAGCTCACGTAGCCAGATGACAGAGACCCTGTTGAAAAAGGACACGGACGAAGAAGCTTTAATGGCCCAGGCGGCCGCAAGTTGGGTTTTGTGGCACGCCTTCTCTGCCTTTTTATCCTCCGTCTTGAGACCTTCCAGGAGGTCGGCTGGTAGGGAGGAATTTGAAGTCAGGGCAGCTATAGGCGGGTCAACGGTTGGTAGGACCAGTAGGTCCTCCAAGGCTGGCTCCATCATGTAGAGCTTCTTGTCCACTCCACTGAGAGAGGACTGCGTGGCTGGCTGGGCCCACTGACGCTGGATGAGATCAAGGAACAACCCAGGGACAGGGACCAGCTCCTGTTGAGGAGTGGCACGTCAAACATGACTGCGTTGGGGTTGACCGAAGTCGACTCCCCCGCAGGTAGAGTGGGTTTGGGTTTGACCCCTACCTTAGTGGCAGCCTTGACTTTATGGAGGACCGACTTAAAAAGGCTGGGTTTAAAGAAACCCGCGAAGGCTGGTGCCTCCAGTGGGAGGTCCTCGTCCTCCGACAGTTCTTGCCCCTCCTGGTCGGGGTCCTCAAGGGCTGAGACCTCGCTGACCACAGAGGACTCCAGGGAAGGATGGCGGACTCGCTTGGCCGGAGGGGGGACGGCCTGGTCGGGTCTGGCGGCCCTTGGAGTCGCTGAGGGGGAATCCCGGGTTTTCATGGCCTCGGCGATGCCCTTGGCAATGGCGCGGGCCATCACCGCTTGGATGCGAGGCGATAGCTCGGGCTCCTGATTGGAATCTAGTCCTAAGGCCTCCTCTAGAGGAGGGCGAGTATCCCCGGGCATGTTGTCCAAACATGGGTCCCCTGGAGGTGGTGCTTGTTCGCAGGCCCAAGATGGGGCTGGGGAAGCCGGTTCCACTAACGACCTGTTGGGGGACAAGTCCTGGGACTCTACCTCCTCAGACAGAACCACTTGGGGATCCTCCCGAGACAGGGGAAAGTCAGAGTGGGACGGTTCCCTGCCTGCCTGGCGCCGGGCCTTCTCGAATTGCTTGTCCAGGGCCTGTTGGCGCCTTTCAGCGTCTTTGGCCTCTGCCGCGGACAGGGTCCTGGAACGATGTTTTCCAGATCCGCCCCTTCCGCCTTTACCCGTTCCCCCACTCCCAGAGGAAGAGGATCCCTTGGTAGGAGCCTGGGAGAAACCTGATCTAGTATCTTGGGAATCAGGGGGACTGGGCAGCTCCATAGTCAATGACCACGCAAGATGGTGCAAGGCTATGAAATGGCTGAAGAGCCGGTGGCGAGACTGGTCTGCTGGAAAAAGGAACAAGAAAACCAAGAGGATTAGTGCTTGTACAACGTTAGCCATAGAAAAAAAAATTGTAAACTATGTAACATTAGGACAGGGAAAAGATTCAAAAAAAAAAAAACCTGAATAAGGAGACCAGTCTTAGGCCCAGGAGGTAGATTGGGGCCTGCACCCGGGTGCGAGGCCCCACAGGAGAGGCAGGGAGGAGAATGACTATGCAAAAACTTATTTTGGCCTGCATATTACAAGGCCTCCTCCCTGAGCCGGTGCAATGGCCGTTGCACAGCCCGGGAACCAGCGCCGCTTGCAAAAAGGGGAAGAAGGTTGGTGGGCCGGCCTGGAGACCCTTGCCAGGCCCCCCCAAACTTCAGCGGTCTCCTGCAGTAGCGTGGCTGAAGCGTAATGGCCTGCCGAAAAAGAGCATGAAAATATTCACGCCCAAAATGGCCGCCGCAACAGCGTGTGGGTCAAGGGAGCCAAGACCGGCGACCGCGCTTTAAAACGACGATCACCCACTTCTCCCTGCCGCAGAGGTCCTCTAGCAGGCCGGGGGAACGAAAAAACTACGTTTAAAATAAGAAACGAGGGGCCTAGGGAACCAGGGACCTTGCCATTCTAGCCGCGCCGTTTTAAAAGGCAAGCGGCAGGCCTCCGAAGCCGTCCAACGCGGCGCGGCTGAGGAGCACCTCCCCCCCTTCTAACTTACCTCCTGGACCTCTAGAGCGGAGAATCTGCTGGGAAAAGATACAGCAACAAAGGGAATCCAAAACACAACAGTAAAGGGGAGATTTTAGGAAAAAAATTAGGAATGGAGAGTCCAAGCCAAAAAAATAGGATTAATTCAGCTGGAACTCAAGCAAATTGCATCCGAACGGGCTTGACTGAGGAAAAATTCTGGGGAGTGGCTACGCGAGAAGGTGTGGTCAAAGGAAAAAAAGTTCCTCAGTCCAAGGGCAACCAGACTGAATTAACCCATTGCTTGGACTCTCCAAGCGGTGCACAGGAAAAATCTGCATTCACACCCCACTCCAGGGGAAGGATACTGTAAAATCTCCATTACCTCTCCTCTCCAGGGGAAGGATACTGCAAAACCTCCATTCCCACCGCACTCCAGCGGCAGGATACTGCAACATTTCCATTCCCTCCCCACTCCAGGGGAAGGATACTGTACAATCTCCATTCCCATCCCACACACTCCAGGGGAAGGATACTACAAAATCTCCATTCCCTCTCGTATCCAGGTGAAGGATACTGCAAAATCTCCATTCCCTCCCCACTCCAGGGGAAGGATTCTGCAAAATCTCCATTTCTTCCCTCCTCTCTCCAGGGGAAGGATACTGCAAAATCTCCATTCCCTCCCCACTCCAGGCGAAGGATACGGTACAATCCCAAATAGGAATGTGTGATGACAATTATTTGATAGAACCACAGAAAGCAAAATTGTATGGTTTTTCTTTTCCCAATTCTTTTTCTGTTTCTCTGTTCATTTTTGCTTGTGTTGCATACATTTTACTACATTAAACATTTTTTTTACTTTAAGAAAAAATGACAATTATGGTGGCATTATGTGTGCAAGTATAGATATTGAGTGAATCCCAGCATTCCAGTCAGTAATGGCAGGGCCAAAAGGTGATGGATGTTGTAGTCCTATCACATCTGTGGGACAGTCTCAGGTTTTCTATTATATTCTATTCTCCTATTCATTTCATTTCTAGTTCTCTGTTTCTATTCCTATTTCTATTCATTGCTATTCTAATTCCTATTGTATTCGAATTCCTATTCTATTCTAATTCCTACTCTATTCTATTCTTTTCTACTCTACTCTATTATCCTATTCATTTCATTTGCAGTTCTCTATTTCTATTTCTATTCATTCCTATTTTAATTCCTATTGTATTCTATTCCCAGTTCCTAATCTAATTCCTATTCTATCCTTATCCCATTCTATATTCAATAACTTTGAATTCCTAATTTCCCCCTGTAGATGCAGATAAGCAGATGCAACTTTCCCTTTCCGTCTCGGTGCTTTTTTTGAGCCTTGGGCTTTTCCCGCTGGGTGACGCGAGCGATCCTGCCTTCACCCGGGCTGTGGATTTTGGGATCGCTCGGTCCCGCCCCCTCCCCGCCCGGCCTTCAGCGAAGGGGTTAAAAGCAGAGAGTTTTTTTTTCCTTTGCGCCTAGAGAGGAGGCAGGAAAGGGGCAAAGGGGAGCTGGGATCCCAGTGTCCTACCTCTTCCGCCTCTTCCCCCACCCACCCCCGTCTCCCGCCGTTTGCTACGCCAGGACTGCGGAGATCCCCTCGCGGGGAGGGGCGCCAGGTGAGCAAAGACTCTGGCAAGAGGGCAGCTGGACCCCGAGCGGGGAAGGGGGGGCTCAGGTGGAGGAGGGGGGGGGTTTGCCAGCTGCGGCCTCTCCCCATCGGAGTCCCCGGTTTTTGCTCGCAAGTTTTTCTGCTCCGTGCACGGTGCTTCCCCGCTGCTTGGTTGCTGCTTCTGCGATCGGCTCCACCGATCCCCTTAAAATCCTCCCTCCAAGCCTGCAAAGATTCTCAGCCATCCAGGGCATGGTTGTCCCAAAGGTGTTTTCTTCAGGAGGCCACTGGACTTTCTTGGTTTTTTTTTTTTCCTTATTGAAGACGTTTCCTTTCTCATTCAAGAAGCTTCTTTAGCTCTGACAGGATGATGGGGAATGGAAGGATTTATATTCCTTGCAGACAGACAGCTGGTCGTTTGAATCCTTTTAGAGAGTCCTTGAAGCCCTTGGAGGTTTATCTCCGTCCTCTGGAAATCCATTTGGTGTGGAAGTAGGCATTTTAGATGTTGATTGTGCTGGTTTTTGAGTAGTTGTTGTCCTTTGCTTGTGCTGCCCAGCCCTTTACCTTCTAAGTATTTGATAGGCTGATGGTAAATCAGCACTCCTGTTGACTGACAAAGGTCCCGTTTCTCAAAGGCTTCAATCATTTACCTGGCTGTTTCTGTGCCACTCACTTGTGTCCTTACAATTTTGTGTTCACTTCCTCCCTGTCTGTCCTACATAGACACAGGGGCAATCCATGCAGGGGATCTGATAGATTACATTAGAAGTATCTCCCACCTCCAAGCGATCTTTACAAGTACGGTAGCCTCTGGGCAAACAGTGGGCATCTCGGAAGCTGCTTTCTACAGCATTCTCAAATGTTGTTGATGTATGGCAGAGCGTGCCATGTGGTTGGCCTTGTGCCTTGTTCTCTTTCTAGAGTCCATGCAGTAGCTAGAACTGAGGAAAGATCAGAGACCAAGGCTGGGAGCAAGTAGGGCTATGTGGTTTGCTCCACACTGGAGAAGCAGAGCAGAGAAGCTGCTAGGCTGAAAGATATTCAGCTGCTACGTATACCATATTTTTTGGAGCATAAGGCACATCTTTTTCCCTCAAAAAAGAGGCTGAAAATCTGAGTGCATCTTATACACTGAATACAGCATTTTTTGCCTCCCAAAACCCCGCCTGCTTCACCAAAATGGCCGTGCATAGCCTTTTGGAGGCTTGCAAAGTGCTCCTGGGGGCTGGTGAGGGCCGAAATGAGCGAAAAACTGGGTGTTTTTTTGCTCAGTGTTTCCCCCCCAACCCCTAGGAGCACTGTATAAGTCTCCTAAACGCTATGCATACCTTTGTTTTTTTTTACAAAAACAGGTGGAATTTTGTGAGAAACGGGCCATTTTTTGCTCATTTTGGGGGGGGGGGGGGTAAACCCCAGGAGCTCTCTGCAAGCCTCCTAAAGGCTATCCATGCCGTTTAAAAAAAAAAAAAAACAGGCACGTTTTTGGGAGGTTTGCAGACTGCAAAATCTTTTTTTTTTTAAAAAAAAATGCCTCTTCAAAATCTTGGTGCGTCTGGTACCTTCCCTCCCCAATTTTTATTCTTCTAGTGCTGCAAATTTAAAACTGGTGGCTGCAATTTTCAGCTGGTTGGGAAATTTAAATAGTCTTCATCTTAGGGTCCTTGTTATTTTTCTGTACATCTTGTTTTCTTGGAAACTGAGGCATTTCATGAACAAAACTGCTGCTTTAAATTTTGCAGACACATAGGGCATGCATAGGCTTTGGGAGGCTTCTAGTGTGCTGCTGGGGTGGGGCAAAAATGGGCAAAAAACACCTCCAAAACTCGCTGCACGTCCCTTTTTGTGAAAAGCGGGATGTGCAGGGATGGGGTATTGGCCAAAAAGTGTATAAGACGCACACAGATTTTCACACTCTTTTGTGGGGGAAGGGAGAAGGTGCGTCTTTATACTTTGAAAAATACAGTATTCTTGCTGTTTTCACATCTTGTACAGCCTTTTATATACAATAATTAAACTCACCACTTTATGTGAATCTTTTAGATGAAGAGGATGTCCAGGAGACCATCCTGAGCAAGTGAGAATCAGAAGCACCATTAAAAAGGAAAACAAATCCGGCCAGCAATCAAAGTTTTTTCCCCACTTCCTCCAGAAAACCACAAAATTCTTCTCCTCCCCAAGACAGGGGAGAGACAAAAGAGAGAATAACAGAAAGAGAATTTTCAGCTGGAAATAATTGAGTCTGTGAAACTCACTGAAACACTCCATGAAAAGGTCAAGGTCAGGATCATTTCCAAATCCCAAATAATCTGGAAATCCGGAATGGAAGAGGTCACTTGGATAGGCCCATAGGGTAGACAGTCACATGCAAGCCTCATCATGTGAAGGAAGAAAGAGTAGCTGGAATAAAAGCACCATCGAAGAAGGGATCACAAATATTTCGGACCTTGAGAATAGAAAGTGTAAGTGATGGAAACACCCCTGCAAAATTTTCAGATCATAGCTGATTATGCATAAGAGGATCCAAACTGGAGGAAAGTCTGCCCAGTGCCATCACTGTGGCAAAAGCTTCAGAAAGCAGGCCACCCTAAAGATACACCAGAGGACCCACACAGGGGAGAAACCGTATGAGTGTCTGTATTGTGGGAAAAGTTTCAGTGACAATTCCAATTTGGTGATACATCAGAGGACCCACACAGGGGAGAAACCGTATGAGTGTACAGACTGTGGGAAAAGATTCAGTCAGAATTCCCATCTGGTGAGCCATCAGAGGATTCACACTGGGGAAAAACCGTATGAGTGTCTGGATTGTGGGAAAAGATTCAGTCAGAATGCCCATCTGGTGAGCCACCATAGGATTCACACAGGGGAGAAACCATATGAGTGCCCAGATTGTGCGAAAAGTTTCAGTCACAATTCCGAACTGGTGATACATCAGAGGACTCACACAGGGGAGAAACCATATGAGTGTCTGGATTGTGGGAAAAGATTCAGTCAGAATTCCCATCTGGTGAGTCACCATCGGATTCACACCGGGGAGAAACCGTATGAGTGCCCGGATTGTGGGAATAGTTTCAGTCACAATTCCGAACTGGTGATACATCAGAGGACACACACAGGGGAGAAACCATATGAGTGTCTGGATTGTGGGAAAAGATTCAGTCACAATTCCCATCTGGTGAGCCACCATAGGATTCACACTGGGGAGAAACCATACGAGTGCCCGGATTGTGGGAAAAGTTTCAGTCACAATTCCTATCTTGTGGTTCATCAGAGGACACACACAGGAGAGAAACCATATGAGTGTCTGGATTGTGGGAAAAGATTCAGTCAGAATTCCCATCTTGTGAGCCATCATAGGACTCATACTGGGGAGAAACCATACGAATGCCCGGATTGTGGGAAAAGTTTCAGTCACAATTCCTATCTGGTGGTTCATCAGAGGACACACACAGGAGAGAAACCATATGAGTGTTTGGATTGTGGGAAAAGATTCAGTCACAATTCCCATCTGGTGAGCCACCATAGGATTCACACTGGGGAGAAACCATACGAGTGCCCGGATTGTGGGAAAAGTTTTAGTCACAATTCCGATCTGGTGGTACATCAGAGGACACACACAGGAGAGAAACCATATGAGTGCCTGGATTGCGGGAAAAGATTCAGTCAGAATTCTCACCTGTTGATACACAAGAGGAGTCACACAAGGGAAAAACCATACAAGTGTCTGGAATGTGGGAAAAACTTCACTCGGAATTCTAAGCTGGTTATACATCAAAGGATTCACACAGGAGAGAAACCGTATGAATGTCTGGACTGTGGGAAAAGTTTCAGTCAGAATTATGCCCTGGTGATACACCAGAGGACTCACACAGGGGAGAAACCATACAAGTGTCCAGATTGTGGGAAAAGATTCAGTCAGAATTCCAATCTGGTGAGCCACCATAGGATTCACACTGGAGAGAAACCATATGAGTGTCCGGATTGTGGGAAAAGTTTTAGTAGTATGTCTAAACTTACCAATCATGTAAGTTTACACATTGGGGAGAAACCTTTCAAATGTCCAGAGTGTGGACGGTGCTTCACACAAAATTCCTCTCTTGCTGTACACAAGAAAATCCATGTGACGCAGAAGGTGATGACTGTAGGGAAGGCTTGAATTTCATTTCTGAGCTGCTTATAAAAATATGGTTGAGAAGTTAACTCTTTAATTTCTGGCCTTGTTCATTTAGTCAAATGGGCTTCAGTATTAGAGCTGAGGGAGAGAAGAAAATTTAATAAAGGCTAATTTCCCATAGCTCACTATCAGCAGAAATCAAGGTTTGTTCATTTCAGTAACCCATTTCAAGTTATAATACAATGCCCCCTTCACTCTCGACCCCCAGAAACAAAAGAGCACGTGCTTCTCCAGTGAGCCTTGGTAAGGCCACACTTGGAATACTGCATCCAGTTTTGGTTGCTATGATGTAAAAAATATGTGGAGACTCTAGAAAGAGTGCAGAGAAGAGCATCAAAGATGATTAGGGGGCTGGAGGCTAAAACATGAAGAACGGTTGCTGGAATTGAGTATGTCTAGCAGTTCAATGAAAAGACGGACTAGGCGACATGACAGCAGTGTTCCAATATCTCAGGGGCTGCCACAAAGAAGAGGGAGTCAAGCTGTTCTCCAAAGCACCTGAAGGCAGGAAAAGAAGCAATGGATGGAAACAAATCATGGAGAGAAGCAACCTAGAACTAAGGAGAAATTTCACGACAGAGCAATTAATCAGCTTACCTCCAAAAGTTGTGAATGCTCCAACATGATACGCTATGCTGGCTGGGGAATTCTGGGAGTTGAAGTCCACCCATTTTCCAAGTTCCCAAGGTTGAGAAACTCTGCCCTACCCCATCTTACCCTAGCTTTCCTTTTAGTTCCATTTCACCTTCTGTTTTATATGTATTCCCTCTTCTATGTATTTTAAAAATAATTATCATTTTTAGACTATTATTCTTTTCTGTACTGTTTAACTGTATGCTGATCTTACACTGTAATAAATATTGATTTGATTTTGTCAGGTTATCTATTACTTTTTTTATTCCAATATATCGCATCGTGTATGAACCAGTGGTGAAATCTAAACCTTTTTCCTACCGGTTCTGTGGGTGTGGCTTGGTCGTGGTGGGGTCATGTGACTGGGTGGGCATGGCTATGTAGTCATGTGACTGGGGGGGTTGTCAGAAGACAGAAACTCACTTTAACAATGTCCTGCTGGAGCCTGTGGTTGGACTAGATGACCTCCAGGTGCCTTCCAGCCCTGGATTGCTGTGCTCTTTCAAGGTATCCCCTGAAGCTGCGTCTAGTGCCCGATTTGTGGTCCTTCCTCCTCCTCCTTTTTCCTTCTCGCTTCCTCTTTCTTTCTTTTTTTCGCAGCAGCCCCACTGTCACCCTCCGTTTTTGGCCTAGCCGGCCTCAGGGAAGCCTCCTGGGAGCAAAAACAGACCCCAAGTACTAAAAAAAATTTTTTTTTTAAAGTTTCTACCATTGCACAGCACAGCTGATCGTCAGAACTTTTTTTAATTTGTTAAGCATTCTTTTTAACTACCAGTTCGGGTGAACTGGCCCTAACCAGTAGCATTTCACCCCTGGTATGAACCCTTTACAAAGGAAACCCAACAACTACCAGTAGAACCAGGGTAGGGATTAGGAAGCCTGTTTGGCCTGGACCTTAAGCTCCAAGTGGCTTCAAATTTAAATATGTGCAAAGTTCTTATACTTTAAAATAATCAAGTTATATTTAATTCTCTTTTCCTTCTGTAGGAAGTTGGCACCCTCCCCACTCCTAGAAAAATGAAATATTCTAGGAAATAATAAAAGGGCAGAATATCTCCCCTAAAAAGGGAGGCAGATATTCAACCCCCATCCTCCTCAGTAGCCCACAGCAGCGATAAAGAAATAGCTAGGTCTATTCATAAGCAAATGCCCTCACCCAAGATCCAACAAAGCTAGGATTAGCCCTCTGCCCATCTACCAACAGAACTCACCACACAGCCCCTGGGGAGATTGCATCATCCAGCAAGATTCAACCAAGCTTGGGACTCCGGACAGCCTACAGAGCTGCCCCTGCATCAGTGGTGGGTTCCTGCCGGTTTGGACCGACTCGGCTGAACCGGTAGTAGTTTGGTGGCCTGGGTCGGTGCCGGTTCCAAGCCCGCCATGCCCCTGAGCCGGTTCTCCTGGTGGCGCAGTAGGTGGCGCCATCTTGTTTCTTTCTTCTGGCATGCGCAGAACAATTTTGATTGCATTTATGGACCAATGTCCACGCATGCAGGTTGTGTGTCTGGCGTGCAGAAGCGAGCAAAGCGCACTTACCGTATCGGCAGTAATGCTGGCAGCAAACCATCCCTGCCCTGCATAGCCTAATGGGAGCCTGACAACCAATCAGAACACAAGCTGAAATTCAAAGCCCAAGAGAGGGTATAAATCTTTCTCTCTCTCTCTCTCTCACCCATGTGCCTTTTTCTTTGCCCAAGATCTCCAAGGCATGGGATCCCGTTCATGAATAAACCTTCTTTCCAAGCAACTTCCATGAATCCAGTGTCTTTTCCTCCACTTAGAACTGAGCCCAGAAGGATATTTCTTTCCACATTTCCTTATTCCCTTCTCTTTTTCAGTGCCTTTTTCTTCTTAGCACCTCTGCTGTCAAGTCACATTATGCTTAGGAGCTGAAAATGCGTGAGATGCTTTAAAAGCATCTGGATCTTCGAGAGCCTCGTTACATAATGCAAACGTTTAGTGGCTACAACATTCGGATATCTTTGGGGAACAAAGTGGGTCATTAGCACAGAGGGAAGGAATGGAAGATGTTGGAAGAATCCATGATTGACTGGCTGCTGCAAAAGTTCATTGCAAAAGGTGTGTTTCTTTCGATTATCATTCTGTGAAGACTCCATTTTTTTTCCTTTTGGGGATTGTCTTATACATACAATCAAAATACCAGAAGGCAAGAAAGAGGGGCAATGGGAATGAGGGCGAGGAGGGGAATAACAATATATGCCACGCTTAAGAATTAAGTGTGGAGCAGAATTAAAAGAATAGCAACTGAATCCCATGACAGAAACGTTCAAAATAGACACAATGAAACTGATAAAAAGGGAATAGTGGAATTCCCAACAAGTAACCACTTAACAGTTGAAGGAATATATAAATTAGACACTCCAAAACCTATAACACGATATAATTAATAAAATCAAACAATATTAAACAACAGGGAATATCACAGCTGGAAGAGCTCATCCCTAGAACCAGGCTGGAATAGTGATGGGTTTCAAACATTTTTACTACCCGTTCTGTGGCAATACCTTGGTGGGAGTGGCAGGAAAAGATACAGCAAAATCTCCATTCCTTCCCCACTCCAAGGGAAGGATACTGCAAAATCACCATTCCCTCCCCACTCACTCCAGGCGAAGGATACTACAAAATCTCCATTCCCTCCCCACTCAATCCAGGGGAAGGATACTGCAAAATCTCCATTCCCTCCCCACTCCAGGAGAAGGATACTGTACAATCTCCATTCCCTCCCCACTCCAGGGGAAGGATACTGTACAATCTCCATTCCCTCCCAACTCCAGGGGAAGGATACTGCAAAATCTCCATTCCCTCCCCACTCCAGGGGAATGATACTGTAAAATCTCCATTCCTTCCCAACTCCAGGGGAAGGATACTGCAAAATCTCCATTCCCTCCCCATTCACTCCAGGGGAGGGATACTGCAAAATTTCCATTCCCTCCACATCATCTGAGACTCGGGAGGCAGAGAATAGATGGGGGTGGGCCCAGTGAAAGGTGGTATTTACCAGTTCTCTGAACTCCTCAAAGTATCCACTACTGGTTCTCCAGAACTTGTCAGAACCTGCCGAATTCCACCTCTGGTTGATTCCTAAAGCATGTTTGCTTTTTTATTGTAATGTATGCTTTTTTTCCCCTTGTAGTTTTTGCATGTTGTCCATCCATTTTATATGCAATCCTTAAGTTAAGATTTCAAAGTTTGTAACGCAGCTCAGAGGTCAGACTATAATGCAATATCCCAGTGACTCAGGACACACAAAAACAACACAATATATGCTTCTCTAGTGCCTTTATTACAGGGAGTACTACCTGTAGTCTCATCTCACCCTTATTGCCTAAATATTTAGGGCAATTCTTCACCTCCATGTTGCTTTCAGGTAGTGACCCTGCTACAACATACAATGTTGCTAGGTATTAAAAAGTCTCAGATGTTGGATGATCTGGGCTATAAAATAACACAAGTTAACGTGGTGAGAGGGTTCTTGGTAGTTCTTAGATTAGGCTGCTGTTTACTGATTAAAGCACCACAGTGGCGCAGTGGTTAGAATGTAGTACTGCAGGCTACTACTCATCACCGGCTGCCAGCAGTTTGGCAATTCGGTTCTCACTGGCTCAAGGTTGACTCAGGCTTCCATCCTTCCGAGGTGGGTAAAATGAGGACCCAGATTGTTGTGGGCAATAGGCTGACTCTGTAAACCATTTAGAGAGGGCTGTAAAAGCACTGTGAAGCAGTATATAAGTCTATAAGTCCATTGCTTTTGCTATTACTGGTTAACACCAACAATAACAGGTTAAGGGGCTTGAATATAGAGCAAGCCATACTCACTTGTAGCACTGATGTACTAACAGGTTGGATAATGGAACATTTGCCAGAAAACAACCAAGCTCAGATAGTACCAAGGATAGTACCCAGGGGTGGTTTTCACTTATCGTCCCTACTGGTTCACAAATGTGCACATGTGTACACTTTACATGCTACAAAACTGTCCCTTAATAGGACGACATAAAGCCAGGGTGGGTGGGTGGTGGACCCAACTGCGATTTCTCCTACCGGTTCGGGTGAACCAGTCCAAAACGGCTGAATACCACCTCTGACAGTACCACAAAAAAAATCAGATCAAGTGACTGGCCTGGGAGGTCTAATATAGCTGCATGCAATGCATTTGGGGGGAACAGAGACGTGTGCACAATAGCACAATAGCCAGGTTTGTTGCGCTCCAAACAGCCTTTAGTTATTGGAATAAAATATTGTGTCCTCACTCTGGACATGCCCCCCCAAAGGTCAAACATAACCCTGATGCGGACCTCAATGAAATTGAGTTTGACATCCTGCCATAGATATTTCCATCCATTACTTCTTGCACTGCCTTCAGAATAACTTGACTCCCTTTTCGTGATAGCCTCTTGAATATTGGAAGGCTGCTCTCATGTCACCCCTAGTCCTTTTGTTCATTAGACATACCCAGTTCCTGCGACCGTTCATCATATGTTTTAGTTTCCACTGCCCTCATCAGTTTTGTTGCTCATCTCTGCACGCTTTCTAGAGCAATGGTTTACCTTTTTGCCATCATGTGCCAAAAGCATGGGGGGCATAGGGGAGTCCTGTGTGGGCGTGCCCACACCCATAATTCTTAGCATGTGACCCCCCATGAATGCATGCACAACTCTCCTCCCGTGCATGTGCATGCGACCCCCGCCCTCTCCCCCACTTTAGCGCAGCCTCCTCCTCAGACCCGCTAGAGGCTTCCGGAGGGAGAAAAACAGCCCTACGGGCAAACTGGAAGTTCAGGAACAGACTTCTGGGTTGCCTATAGGGCCCTTTTTCTCCCTCCGGAGTCTTCAGGGAAGCCTCCTGAAGGCGAAAAACGGACAAAAATGAAAGCTGAAGTCAGCTGGCCAGCACTCGCATGCACGCTGGACCTGACAGGCCAATGCCTTGCGTGCCCTAACAAATAGATCCGTGTGGCACGCGTGCCATAGGTGCGCCATCACGGTTCTAGAGTCTCAACATCTTTTTGTATTATGTGACCAAACCTGGACACAGTATTCCAAGTATGGTCTTACCAAAGCAGTATAAAGCGGTATTAACACTTCAGTATTCCATGTCTGGCCTCAGTCACAGAATTGTTCTGAATCCCTCCCCTTCCTGTTTATAACTTTCACTTTCCATAAAGATATATTTTCGTGTGTTAACATGTATGTAAATCTTCAGACACTTCAAAGATTAACTGACTCCACTCTTGCAAATAAGATGATGTTATTTTGAGTGAGTGGAAGGGAAATGCCAGTCTGGATTTCTCTCAGGAATGAACTTGAAGCCAGGATCTGTTTTCAAGGAATGTTTTATTCTGGTTCCCAAATAGGAATATGTGATGACAATTATTTGATAGAAGGGCAGAAAGCAAAATTGTATGGTTTTTCTTTTCCCAATTCCTTTTCTGTTTCTCTGTTCATTTTTTGCTTGCGTTGCATATATTTTTCTACATTAAACTTTTTTTTACTTTAAGAAAAAAATGTGTCTGACAATTATGGTGGTATTATATGTGCATTGTGCATATCTCTTACAACCGCATGAAATGTTTCCTTGGAAAGTTTATCATTTTCTTTTAGTGTATATGGACAGTCACTTCCTCCTTTCTAAGACAGAAAAGCTGTTCCCAGACTCTTCCTGATATACTGTATAGATATTGAATGAATCCCAGCATTCCAGTCAGCAATGGCAGGGCCAGAAGGTGATGGATGTTGTAGTCCTATCACATCTGTGGGACAGTCTCAGGTTTTCTATTCTATTCTATTCTCCTATTCATTTCATTTCTAGTTCTCTGTTTCTATTCCTATTTCTATTCATTGCTATTCTAATCCTATTGTATTCTAATTCCTTTTCTATTCTAATTCCTATTCTATTCTATTCTATTCTATTCTATTCTTTTCTACTCTACTCTACTCTACTATCCTATTCATTTCATTTGTAGTTCTCTATTTCTATTCCTATTTCTATTCATTCCTATTCTAATTCCTATTCTATTCTAATTCCTATTCTGTTCTATTCTCCTATTCTATTCTATTCATTTCTAGTTCTCTATTCCTATTCCTATTTCTATTCATTCCTATTCAAATTCCTATTGTATTCTATTCCCAATTCCTAATCTAATTCCTATTCTATCCTTATCCCATTCTATATTCAATAGCTTTGAATTCCTAATTTCCCCCTGTAGATGCAGATAAGCAGATGCAACTTTCCCTTTCCGTCTCGGTGCTTGCTTTGAGCTTTCGGCTTTTCCCTCTGGGTGACGCGAGCGATCCTGCCTTCACCCGGGCTGTGGATTTTGGGATCGCTCGGTCCCGCTCCCTCCCCGCCCGGCCTTCAGCGAAGGGGTTAAACGCAGAGAGTTTTTTTTTCCTTTGCGCCTAGAGAGGAGGCAGGAAAGGGGCAAAGGGCGGCTGGGATCCCAGTTTCCTGCCCCTTCCGCCTCTTCTCCCACCCACCCCCGTCTCCAGCCGTCTGCTACGGTAGGATTGAGGAGATCCCCTCGCGGGGAGGGGCGCCAGGTGAGCAAAGAGGCTGGCAAGAGGGCAGCTGGACCCCGAGCGAGGGAGGGAGGGGCTCAGGTGGAGGAGGAGTGGGGTTTTTGTCAGCTGCAGTCTCTCCCCATCGGAGTCTCCGGTTTTTGCTCGCAAGTTTTTCTGCTCCGTGCACGGTGCTGACCCGCTGCTTGGTTGCTGCTTCTACGATCGGCTCCACCGACCCCCTTAAAATCCTCCCTCCAAGCCTGCAGAGATTCTCAGCCATCCAGGGCATGGTTGTCCCAAAGGTGTTTTCTTCAGGAGGCCACTGGACTTTCTTGGTTTTTTTTTTCCTTATTGAAGAAGTTTCTTTTCTCATTCAAGAAGCTTCTTTAGCTCTGACAGGATGATGGGGAATGGAAGGATTTATATTCCTTGCAGACAGACAGCTGGTCGTTTGCATCCTTTTAGAGGGTCCTTGAAGCCCTTGGAGGTTTATCTCTGTCCTCAGGATCACCTGAGTTGTGCTCCTGGTTCTGCAATTTTTTCCCCTCTGGAAATCCATTTGGTGTGGAAGTAGGCATTTTAGATGTTGATTGTGCTGGTTTTTGAGTAGTTGGCTGTCCTTTGCTTGTGCTGCCCAGCCCTTTACCTTCTAAGTACTTGATAGGCTGATGGTAAATCAGCACTCCTGTTGACTGACAAAGGACCCGTTTCTCAAAGGCTTCAATCACTTCCCTGGCTGTTTTTGTGCCTACTCACCCAACAATCTTAGTAGTGACAAAACTGAATCTCTGCCCTTGATCATTGCAGGGTGAAGCTACCAATCAGTTCGTGTCTCCTCGTCTGACTACCCGCTTGTGTTCTTACAATTTGGTGTTCAGCTTCCTCCCTGTCTGTCCTACATACTCACAGGGGCAATCCATGCAGGGGATCTGGTAGATTACATTAGAAGTATCTCCCACCTCCAAGCGATCTTTACAATGTATAATTTGTCCTCGTACGGTAGCCTCTGGGCAAACAGTGGGCATCTCGGAAGCTGCTTTCTACAGCATTCTCAAATGTTGATGTATGGCAGAGCGTGCCATGCGGTTGGCCTTGTGCCTTGTTCTCTTTCTAGAGTCCATGCAGTAGCTAGAACTGAGGAAAAATCAGAGACCAAGGCTGGGAGCAGGCTGGGAGCCAGTAGGGCTATGTGGTTTACTCCACAGTGGAGAAGCAGAGAAAAAGAGTTAGGCTGAAACATATTCAGCTTCTACATATACCATATTTTTTGGAGTATAAGACACACCTTTTTCCCTCAGAAAAGAGGCTGAAAATCTGAGTGCATCTTGTACACTGAATACAGCATTTTTGCCTCCCAAAACCCCACCCCCTTCATCAAAATGGCCGTGCACAGGGACGTGCGGGCAGGGGAGGCAGGGGAGGCAGAGCCTCACCTCTCTTCATGAAATAATAGTATATAATATTATATACTATATATATATAATATTATAATATTATATACATCCGTCCGGCCGCGCCCGGGAGCTGCAGAGGGCGCAGGCAGAAATGTTGTCGGCGGTGCCTTCGTCATCCGGCAGCGCCGACAACATTTCTGCCTCCGCCCTCCGCAGCTCCCGGGCGCGGCCGGATGGATGTAGCCACAGCGACGCCGAGGCGGTCTAGGCGGACGAAAGAGCGAGCGAGGCAGCCTGATCCTCGGTCGCTCGCCCACCGGACTGCCTCGGCGCCATTCTGGCTACCTCCATTCAGGCGCGCCCGGGAGCTGCGGAGGGCGGAGGCAGAAATGTCGGCGCTCCCGGATGATGAAAGCACGAAAGTGGCTGGGGAACGACGAGAACCTTCCTGTCTCTGCTGGATTTCGCGCGCTCCTTGAGGAGGACTGTGGAGCGCAAGCCGGCGGAGCACGCTCAGGAAGGCAGGGAATGGGATCACGTGTGCTGGAGGCTGAGGCAGCCTGAGCCTCCAGCACACGTGGTCCCATTCCCCGCCTTCCTGATGACGTCACCAGCCTCACCAGCCATGAACCTCACCGCACGTCACTTGCTAAGTGCTCTTGGGGGCTGGGGAGGGCAGAAATGAGCAAAAAACAGGGCATTTTTTTCGCTCAATTTTGCCCCCACTTACCTCCAGGAGCACTCTATAAGCCTCCTAAAGGCTATGCATGCCCTTTTTTGACAAAAACAGGCCCATTTTTGTGAAAAAAGGTAGTTTTTTGCTCATATTGGAGGGGGGCACTCCCCAGGAACACTCTGCAAGCCTCCTAAAGGCTATCCATGCCCTTTTTTTGAAAAAAAACCAGGCGGGTTTTTGGGAGGTTTGCAAAGTACAAAAACGTTTTTTTTTAACTTGCCTCTTCAAAATCTTGGTGCGTCTTGTACACCAAAAAATGCAGCACCTTTCCCCCCCCCTCCAATTTTTATTCTTCTAGTGCTGCAAATTTAAAACTCTAGCCTGCAATTTCAGCTTGTTGGGAAATTTAAAAAGTCTTCATCTTAAGGTCCACTCCTTGTGATTTTTCTGTACATCTTGTTTTCTTGGAAACTGAGGCATTCCATGAACAAAACTGATGCTTTAAATTTTGCAGACACATAGGGAATGCATAGGCTTTGGGAGGCTTGTAAAGTGGTGCTGGTGGTGGTGGGGGAATGGGTAAAAAACGCCTCCAAAACCCTCTGCGTGTCCATTTTTGTGAAAAACGGGATGTGCGGGGATGGAGTATCGGAGCCCAAAAACTGTATAACAAGCACCCCGATTTTCACAGTCTTTTGGTGGGGGAAGGTGCGTCTTATACTCCGAAAAATACAGTATTCTTGCTGTTTTCACATCTTGTGCAGCCTTTTATATACAATAATTAAACTCACCACTTTATGTGAATCTTTTAGATGAAGAGGATGTCCAGAAGACCATCCTGAGCAAGTGAGAATCAGAAGCACCATTAAAAAGGAAAACAAATTCGGCCAGCAATCAAAGTTTTTTCCTCACTTCCTCCAGAAAACCACAAAATTCTTCTCCCCAAGACAGGGGAGAGACAACCGAGAGAATAACAGAAAGAGAATTTTCAGCTGGAAATAATTGAGTCTGTGAAACTCACTGAAACACTCCATGAAAAGGTCAAGGTCAGGGTCATTTCCAAATCCCAAATTATCTGGAAATCCAGAATAGAAGATGTCACTTGGATAGGCCCATAGGACAGACAGTCACATGCAAGCCTCATCATATGAAGGAAGAAAGAGTAACTGGAATAAAAGCACCATCGAAGAAGGGATCACAAATATTTCGGACCTTGAGAATCAAAAAATGTAAGTGATGGAAACACCCCTGCAAAAATTTCAGATCATAGCCGATTATGCATAAGAGGATCCAAACTGGAGGAAAGTCTGCCCAGTGCCATCACTGTGGCAAAAGCTTCAGAAATCAGGCCACCCTAAGGATACACCAGAGGACCCACACAGGGGGGAAACCATATGAGTGCCCGGATTGTGGGAAACGTTTCAGTGACAATTCCAATCTGATGATACATCAGATGACCCACACAGGAGAGAAACCATATGAGTGTCCGGATTGTGGGAAAAGATTCAGTCACAATTCCAATCTGGTGATACATCAGAGGATTCACACTGGGGAGAAACCGTATGAGTGTCTGGATTGTGGGAAAAGATTCAGTCAGAATTCCGATCTGGTGATACATCAGAGGACACACACAGGAGAGAAACCATATGAGTGTACAGACTGTGGCAAAAGTTTCAGTCGCAGTTCCAACCTGGTGATACACAAGAGGACTCACACTGGGGAGAAACCATACAAGTGTCCAGATTGTGGGAAAAGTTTCAGTCAGAATTCCCATCTCGTGAGCCACCATAGGATTCACACTGGGAAGAAACCACATGAGTGCTCAGATTGTGGGAAAAGTTTCAGTCGAAATTCCGATCTGGTGATACATCAAAGGACACACACAGGAGAGAAACCATATGAGTGTACAGACTGTGGCAAAGGTTTCAGTCGCAGTTCCAACCTGGTGATACACAAGAGGACTCACACAGGGGAGAAACCATACAAGTGTCCAGATTGTGGGAAAAGTTTCAGTCGGAATTCCGATCTGGTGAGACACCATAGGATTCACACTGAGGAGAAACCATATGAGTGCCCGGATTGTGGAAAAAGTTTCAGTCACAATTCCTATCTGGTGGTTCATCAGAGGACACACACAGGAGAGAAACCATATGACTGTCCAGATTGTGGGAAAAGATTCAGTCAATATTCCCATCTGGTGAGCCATTATAAGATTCACACTGGGGAGAAACCGTATGAGTGCCCGGATTGTGGGAAAAGTTTCAGTCACAATTCCGATCTGGTGGTACATCAGAGGACACACACAGGAGAGAAACCATATGAGTGCCTGGATTGTGGGAAAAGATTCAGTCAGAATTCTCACCTGTTGATACACCAGAGGAGTCACACAAAGGAAAAACCATACAAGTGTCTGGAATGTGGGAAAAACTTTACTCGGAATTCTGAGCTGGTTATACACCAAAGGAGTCACACAGGGGAGAAACCGTATGAATGTCTGGACTGTGGGAAAAGTTTCAGTCAGAATTATGCCCTGGTGATACACCAGAGGACTCACACAGGGGAGAAACCATATGAGTGTAAGGACTGTGGGAAAAGATTCAGTCAGAATTCCCATCTGGTGAGCCACCAGAGGATTCACACTGGAGAGAAACCATATGAGTGCCCGGATTGTGGGAAAGGTTTTAGTACTAGGTTTAAACTTATCAATCATGTAAGTTTACACATTGGGGAGAAACCTTTCAAATGTCCAGAGTGTGGAAGGTGTTTCACACAAAATTCCTCCCTTACTGCACACAAGAAAATCCATGTGACACAGAAGGTGATGACTGTAGGGAAGGCTTGAATTTCATTTCTGACCTGCCTATAAATATATGGTTGAGAAGTTAACTCTTTAATTTCTGGCCTTGTTCAGTTAGTCAAATGTGCTTCAGTATTAGAGATGAGGGAGAAAAGAAAATTTAATAAAGGCTAATTTCCCATAGCTCACTATCAGCAGAAATTACTGGATATTCACGGGAAGAGGAATAGCGCAACTGCAAAAAAGACTTTTAGGATGTTTTTTTGCATACTGATCATCGTACATCATAGAAAAGCCCAGAGAGAATTTCAGCCTTCTACCTATATGTCCTTCTCATTTTGAGCCCAAGAATTCCTCAGCCAGCAGGTCTTTTTTTAAAAATGTGGGAGTCATAATGTTTCTCTGAGGCTCCAAAAATACAATACAATACAATATAATAGTAGAGTTGGAAGGGACCTTGGAGGTCTAGTCCAACCTCCTGCCTAGGCAGGAAACCCTATATCGTTTCAGACAGATGGCTATCCAACATCTTCTTAAAGACTTCCAGTGTTGGGGCATTCACAACTTCTGGAGGCAAGTCGTTCCACTGATTAATTGTTCTAACTGTCAGGAAATTTCTCCTCCGTTCTAAGTTGCTTCTCTCCTTGATTAGTTTCCACCCATTGCTTCTTGTTCTGCCCTCAGGTGCCTTGGGGGTAGAATCTGCTACTAATACTAAAAAATACATTACAGAATAATGTTGGAAGGGATCTTGGAGATCTTGTAGTCCAACCCCCTGCTCAAGCAGAAGACTCTGTACCATCGATCCTCAAACTACGGCCTGCAGGCTGGATGTACCCCACCAATGCAAATTGACCAAATCCGGCCAATGGAGTGATGAGATTCAGTCCCGCCCCTCGTTGGCCTTATCTTCCAGCTAGCATCCACTCAAGCTGTACTTCTAGTTAGTTAGGTCGATGTGAGTAGGGGAGGGGCTGCTGCTGGCTTGAAAAGCAGCTGCCAGCTTGTAGTAGTTTAAAAGTCTTTAAAAATGCTTTAAAAATAGCTTTTAATGATGTTTTTCATAGCCATATGATCCAGGGAAATGCTGTTGTAATATCTAGAGAAAAAGGGGTTGTGGCTTTTGAGCACAGGATCTTCAAATCTATTAGCAACTCCTGCTGTGATCTTTTTTGTATGGAGGTGCCTCTTGTTACCTTTTGAAGGCGGGAGGGATGATAGCAATGCCAAGATGCTGAGTTTACCAAAGAATTCAAGGTTTGTTCATTTCAGTAACCCATTTCAAGTTATAATACAATGCCCCCTTCACTCTCGACCCCCAGAAACAAAAGAGCACGTGCTTCTCCAGTGAGCCTTGGTAAGGCCACACTTGGGAAGTTTTGGTTGCTATGATGTAAAAAATATGTTGAGACTCTAGAAAGAGTGCAGAGAAGAGCATCAAAGATGATTAGGGGGCTGGAGGCTAAAACATGAAGAACGGTTGCTGGAATTGAGTATGTCTAGCAGTTCAATGAAAAGACGGACTAGGTGACATGACAGCAGTGTTTCAATATCTCAGGGGCTGCCACAAAGAAGAGGGAGTCAAGCTGTTCTCCAAAGCACCTGAAGGCAGGAAAAGAAGGAATGGATGGAAACTAATCAAGGAGAGAAGCAACCTAGAACTAAGGAGAAATTTCACGACAGAGCAATTAATCAGCTGACCTCCAAAAGTTGTGAATGCTCCAACATGATACGCTATGCTGGCTGGGGAATTCTGGGAGTTGAAGTCCACCCATTTTTGGACTATTTTTCTTTTCTGTACTTTTTAACTGTATGCTGATCTTTCACTGTAATAAATATTGATTTGACTTTGTCAGGTTATCTATTACTTTTTTTATTCCAATAGATCGCATCGTGTATGAACCAGTGGTGAAATCTAAACCTTTTTCCTACCGGTTCTGTGGTTGTGGCTTGGTAGTGGAGGGAGTCATGTGACTGGGTGGGCATGGCTATAGTCATGTGACTTGGGGGGTGTCAAAAGACAGAAATTCACTTTAACAATTTCCTGCTGGTGCCGGGGGTTGGACTAGATGACCTCCAGGTGCCTTCCAGCCCTGGATTGCTGTGCTCTTTCAAGGTATCTTCTGAAGCTGCATCTAGTGCCCGATTTATGGTCCTTCCTCCTCCTTTTTCCTTCTCTCCCTCTTTCTTTTTTTCGCAGAAGCCCCCCCACTCCGTTTTGGTCCTAGCAGTCCTCAGAGAAGCCGCCTGGGAGCAAAAACAAACCACAAATGCTAAAAAAATATTTTTTTAAAGTTCCTACAATCAGGCAGCACAGCTGATCGTCGGAACTTTTTAAATTTTGTTAAGCATGTTTTTAAACTACCGGTTCGGGTGAACTGGCCAAACATACCCCTGGAATGAACCCTTTACAAAGGAAACCCAACAACTACCAGTAGAACCAGGGTAAGGATTAGGAAGCATGTTTGGCCTGGACCTTAAGCTCCAAGTGGCTTCAAATTTAAATATGTGCAAAGTTCTTATACTTTAAAATAATCAAGTTATATTTAATTCTCTTTTCCTTCTGTAGGAAGCTGGCACCCTCCCCACTCCTAGAAAACTGAAATATTCTAGGAAATATTAAAAGGGCAGAATATCTCTCCTAAAAAGGGAGGCAGATATTCAACCCCCACCCTCCTCAATAGCCCACAGCAGTGATAAAGAAATAGCTAGGTCTATTCATAAGCAAATGCCCTCACCCAAGATCCAACAAAGGTAGGATTAGCCCTCTACCCATCTACCAACAGAACTCACCACACGGCCCCTGGGGAGATTGCATCACCCAGCAAGATTCAACCAAGTTTGGGACTCCGGACAGCCTACAGAGCTGCCCCTGCATCAGTGGTGGGTTCCTACCGGTTTGGACCGACTCGGCTGAACCGGTAGTAGTTTGGTGGCCTGGGTCGCTGCCGGTTCCAGGCCCGTCATGCCCCAAGCCGGTTGTCCTGGTGGCGCAGTAGGTGGCGCCATCTTGTTTCTTCTGCGCATGCGCAGAACAATTTTGATTGCATTTATGGTCCAATGTGCATGCACGCAGGTTGTGTGTCTGGCGTTCACAAGCGAGCAAAGCACATGTACCGAATCGGCAGTAATGCTGGCAGCAAACCACCCCTGCCCTGCATAGCCCCATGGGAGCCTGACAACCAATCAGAACACAAGCTGAAATTCAAAGCCCAAGAGAGGGTATAAATCTTTCTCTCCCTCCCTCTCTCTCACCCATGTGCCTTTTTTTTTGCCCAAGATCTCCAAGGCATGGGATCCCGTTCATTAATAAACCTTCTTTCCAAGCAACTTCCATGAATCCGGTGTCTTTTCCTCCACTTAGAACGGAACCCAGAAGGATATTTCTTTCCACATTTCCTTATTCCCTTCTCTTTTTCAGTGTCATTTTCTTCTTAGCACCTCTGCTGTCAAGTCACATTTTATTATGCTTAGGAGCTGAAAATGCGTGAAATGCTTTAAAAGCATCTGGATCTTCGAGAGCCTCGTTACATAATGCAAACGTTTAGTGGCTACAACATTCGGATATCTTTGGGGAACAAAATGGGTCATTAGCACAGAGGGAAGGAATGGAAGATGTTGGAAGAATTCATGATTGACTGGTTACTGCAAAAGTTCATTGCAAAAGGTGTGTTTCTTTTGATTATCATTCTGTGAAGACTCCATTTTTTTTTCCTTTTGGGGATTGTCTTATACATACAATCAAAATACCAGAAGGCAAGAAAGAGGGGCAATGGGAATGAGGGCAAGGAGGGGAATAACAATATATGCCATGCTTAAGAATTAAGTGGAGCAGAATTAAAAGACTAGCAACTGAATCCCATGACATAAACGTTCAAAATAGACACAGTGAAACTGATAAAAAGGGAATAGTGGAATTCCCAACAAGTAACCCCTTAACAGTTGAAGGAATATATAAATTAGACACTCCAAAACCTACAACACGATATAATTAATAAAATCAAACAATATTAAGCAACAGGGAATCTCACAGCTGGAAGAGCTCGTCCCTAGAACCAGGCTGGAATAGTGGTGGATTTCAAACATTTTTACTGCCAGTTCTGTGGCAATGCCTTGGTGGGAGTGGCAGGGAAAGATACTGCAAAATCTCCATGACCTCCCTACTCCAGGAGAAGGATACTGCAAAATCACCATTCCCTCCACATTCCAGGGGAAGGATACTGCAAAATCTCCATTCCCTCCACATTCCAGGGGAAGGATACTGCAAAATCTCCATTCCCTCCGCACTCCAGGGGAAGGATACTGTACAATCTCCATACTATCCCCACTCACTCCAGGGAAAGGATACTGTACAATCTCCATTCCCTTCCCTTTCCAGGGAAAGAATAATTGAAAATCTACATTCCCTCTCCACTCGCTCCAGGCAAAGGATACTGCAAAATCACCATTCCCTCCCCACTCCAGGGGAAAGATACTGTAAAATCTCCATTCCCTCCCCACTCATTCCAGGGGAAGGATACTGCAAAATCTCCATTCTTTCCCTACTCACTCCAGGGGAAGGATAGTGTAAAATCTCCATTCCCTCCTCTCTCCAGGGGAAGGATACTGCAACATCTCCAGGGGAAGGATACTGCAACATCTTCCCTCGTCTCTCCAGGGAAGGATACTGTAAAATCTCCATTCCCTTCCCTTTCCAGGGGAAGGATACTGCAACATCTCCATTCCCTCCCCACTCTGTGGGAAGGATACTGCAACATCTCCATTCGTTCCCCACTCACTCCAGTGGAAGGATACTGTTATATCTCCATCCCCCCTCCCACTCCAGGGGAAGGCTACTGCTATATCTCCATCCCCCCCCCCACTCCAGGGGAAGGAGTGGGGTGGGAATGGAGATTTTGCAGTATCTGTTGGTGACATAGAAATGAGAAATCAGACAGGAATCAGGTTGATGGGAAGGCACCCCAATGGAAGGCACCCTGAATACTTCACAAGGATACTGCAAAAAATGAAAGCTGAAGTGAGCTTGCCAGCGCTTACATGAGGGCTAGAGCTGACAGGCCAACGCCTTGTGTGCCCTAACAAATAGCTCCGTGTGGCACACGTGCCTTAGGTGCGCCATTACGGTTCTAGAGTCTCAACATCTTTTTGTATTATGTGACCAAACCTGGACACAGTATTCCAGGCATGATCTTACCAAAGCAGTATAAAGCCGTACTAACAATTCAATATTCCATGTCTGGCCTCAGTCACAGAATTGTTCTGAATCCCTCTGCTTCCTGTTTATTTATTTATTTATTTATTATTCATGCTTCTAGACCGCCCCCTCTCCCAAAAGGAACTCGGGGCGGTGTACAGTCCATGCAAAATATATCAAAATACAATAAAAATTGAATATGTACAGTTGGAATGGAGGAGGTTAAAAATGGAATTAAAAGAACTGTACAAAGCAATATATATAAATATAGGATTTTGAACCCCTAAAACACACACAATAAGTTAAAAACAATACCCCTAAAATAACCAGTTAATACATTTGCCAGGAGGGACAGTTGTAATTATGCCAGGCCTGCTAATCGGAACAGGTGAGTCTTCAATTTTTGCCGGAAGGAGCGGAGGTCAGTAGTGGTTCTAATGTCGGGGGGGAGGTCATTCCAGAGGGTTGGGCCCATCACAGAGAAGGCCCTACTCCTTGGTGTCGCCCGTTGGCATTGCCTAGTGGATGGCACCAGGAGAAGTCCCTCTCTGTGTGAGCGAATTGGCCGCAGGGATGTATGTGGGAGGATGCGATCCCGCAAGTAACTAGGTCCCGTGCCATGGAGCGCTTTAAAGATGGTAATCAGCACCTTGAAACGCACCCGAAAAACCACAGGTAGCCAGTGCAGCTCGCGCAGGAGAGGTGTTACGTGGGAGTACCTCGTACTCCCCATCACAGCCCGCGCGGCTGCGTTCTGAACTAACTGCAGTCTCCGGGCGCGTCCCAAGGGCAGCCCCATGTAGAGAGCGTTGCAGTAATCCAGGCGGGACGTCACCAACGCGTGAGTGACCGTGCGTAGGGCATCCCGGTCCAGTAGGGGGCGCAATTGGCGCACCAGGCGAACCTGGTGGAACGCCCCCCTCGCCACGGCTGCCACATGGTCATCCATTGACAGCCGGGCATCAAGGAGGACGCCCAAATTGCGCGCCCGTTCCACAGGGGGCAATTGTTCGCCCCCTATGGCCAGCGATGGAATCAGCTGGCTGAACCGAGGTGCCGGTAGCCACAGCCACTCAGTCTTGGAGGGGTTGAGTTTAAGTCTGTTGTCCCCCATCCAGACCCCGACGGCTTCCAAACACCGGGACATCACTTCGACAGCCTCGTTGGGGTGGTTTGGGGTTGAAATATACAGCTGGGTATCATCAGCGTAGAAGTGACACTCAACCCCAAAACCACGGATGATCTCACCCAGCGGCTTCACATATGTGTTGAACAGGAGAGGCGAGAGGACCGACCCCTGTGGCACTCCACAAGTGAGTGGCCTCGGGGTCGACCTCTGTCCCCCTGTCAACACACATTGCTTCCGGTCGGAGAGGTAGGAGCCGAACCACCGCAGAACGGTACCTCCGACTCCTATCCCCTCCAACCGGCGCAATGGGATACCATGGTCGATGGTATCAAAAGCCGCCGAGAGGTCTAATAGGACCAGGATAGAGGAACAACCTCTATCTCTGGCCCTCCAGAGATCATCGACCAACGCGACCAAGGCTGTCTCTGTGCTGTGCCCGGGTCGGAAGCCGGACTGGCGTGAGTCTAGATACTCGGATTCGTCAAGGTGTTGTGGAAACTGCTGCGCCACCACATTCTCGACAACCTTCGCTAAAAACGGAAGGTTGGAGACTGGACGATAGTTAGCTAGCTCCATTGGGTCGAGTGC
Source organism: Natrix helvetica (assembly GCF_964273705.1). Taxonomy (NCBI): domain Eukaryota; kingdom Metazoa; phylum Chordata; class Lepidosauria; order Squamata; family Natricidae; genus Natrix; species Natrix helvetica. Next base: position 352,506,015 of record NC_138548.1, on the reverse strand, counting down.
AGGCCTCTTAAGTAAGGGTCTCACCACCGCCTCCTTCAAGGCGGCTGGTAAGGATCCCTCACCCAATGAGGCATTCACCAGGCCCATAACTTTCAGATTCCATAAAGATATCTTTTAGTGTGTTAACATGTATGTAAATCTTCAGACACTTCAAAGACTAACTGACTCTACACTTGCAAATAAGATGATGTTAATTTGAGTAAGTGGAAGGGAAATGCCGGTCTGGATTTCTCTCAGGAATGAACTTCAAGCCAGGATCTGTTTTCAAGGAATGTTTTATTCTGGTTCCCAAATAGGAATGTGTGATGACAATTATTTGATAGAAGGGCAGAAAGCAAAATTGTATGGTTTTTCTTTTCCCAATTCCTTTTCTGTTTCTCTGTTCATTTTTGCTTGTGTTGCATACATTTTACTACATTAAACTTTTTTTACTTTAAAAAAAATGTGACAATTATGGTGGCTGTTAGATATTTGCATAAACTGCTGTAGTCTCCACTCAGGTCCGCCACTAGGGCGGGAACAAGGGGTTGTTCTGATTGGACGAGGGGTCTGCCAGATCCCTATAAAAGGGGAGCTGCCTGACCCCATTTAAGCTGGATCACTACTACCTCACTAATAAAGAGCTGATATGTCACTATCGTCTGGAGTCTGTTCTCTCGTTGCCCGAATCTAATACTGGCGACGAAGGTGGGATCGAGAGGCAGATAGGACGAAGATCTTCTAACAAAATCCACGGATCGATCCAGCCCAGATTTCGGCGGAAATTCCGGCAGCCATCTCAGCGCGGCAAATTCAAACGCAGGACAAGATGGCGATGCACGCTCCACCAACCCCGTACAACCCAGTAGCCGAGCATTGGGAATCTTACATGCTGAGATTCGAATGCTTCCTCGAGGCAAACGATCTCACGGGAGTACTGGACTCCCGGAAAAAGAACATGTTCCTGAGCTACTGTGGTCGAGAGGTTTTCGAGACGGCCAGGGATCTTTCGGAGCCAACTCCCATCCAGGCAGTCACATGGACGGCTTTGCAACAAACGCTGCAGACACACTACGCATCCAAGCCTTCCCGCCACGTTCGCCGCCACGAGTTCTACATGCGGAATCAGAAGGTGGACGAAACGATCAACCAATACGTTGCAGCACTTCGCAAAGCGGCAACGTATTGCGAATTCAGAAATCTGGACGAGCACATCCTGGATCGGCTCATATGCGGAGTGCGGGACATTTCATTGCAGAAACGTTTATTGGCACGATCCAATTTAACATTGCAGATCGCACTCGATGAGGCAAGAGCTTCAGAATCAGCGGACAGATCTATGGAAACACTACAACGCGGGTACGGCACACCCCAATCCGGAACCAGACAAACCCGGGTGCATCACGAGGCCACCGATCAAGAAACCGAGGACAGCGAGTGCGAAGACAGCCATCACATGCACAGCAGCCACACAAAACCGGCGCGAAAATTTGAATCCCGTTTGCCGCCCTGCGCAAGCTGCGGAGGGAATCATCCCCGGTCTATCTGCCGATTTAGAGACGTTGTTTGCTCACGTTGCGACAAAATCGGGCACATTGCAAAGGTGTGCCGGAGCGAAGTCCCTGCTACAACATGGCAGCCGCCATCGAATCGCCGACAGAAGCCCAACCCAGGGGCTTGGCGAAAAAACAAAGGGCGCCCAGAGAGAGAGCCAAGGGAGTCAGCCGTGAGAGTGTATTCCCAGGGAGCCGAGAGAGAGTATCCCCAGAGAGAACCACTAAGAACCTATCTCACAACGATAGGACAGGTCCGCACAAAGCGACCTAAAAAGCTGAAAATCACTGTCCTCCTAGAGGACTCCCCTTGCGAGCTTGAAGTCGACACGGGATCATCACTGACGATCATCTCGTGGTCAGCGATGAAAAAGGTGATTCCGAGCCTAAAGAAGCGCCAACTACGAACACCAGACATCCTGCTTTGAGACTACCAGGGGAACAGGGTCCCCATCGTGGGTCAAGGCATGTTTCGAGTCCAGTTCAAAAACATCACAGCCCAGCTGCCCGTGACCGTTGCCAGCGCGCCATTACAAAGCCTCTTGGGACTGGATTGGTTCGAAGCTTTGGGGCTAGAAGTTACCGGGATAAACGCCGTGGGTAACAGCAGCGCTGAAGGAATTTTTAAGGAGTTCGAGGATGTGTTCAGCCCCGGCCTTGGTAAGTATGTGGACAAACCTATTTCATTTAATTTGGATCCAAATGTGGCGCCTATCAGGCTCAAACCTAGAAGAGTGCCTTTTGCGCTCCGTCCCAAAATTGATAAGGAAATTGATAAGCTGGTAGAGCAAGGAATGCTTGAACCAGTGGATCACGCTCGCTGGGAAACCCCAATCGTAAACCCCGTTAAGCCAGACGGGTCAGTCCGTATCTGCGCGGACTATAAATGCACAATTAATGTTGCCCTACAACAAAGCGCATATCCTGTGCCCATAGTACAACACCTATTGCACTCGTTGGGGCCAGGAAATTTTTTTGCAAAACTAGACATGGCACAAGCATATCAGCAGCTGCCAGTGGATAGTGCCACGGCGGAGGCCCGAACTATAGTGACGTACAGGGGTGCTTTCAAATGCAACCGATTACAATTCGGCGTAAGCATCGGTCCGGGATTGTTCCAAAGCGTCATGGAACGGCTTTTGCAGGGCATACCAGGAGTCGTCCCTTACTTCGACGACATCTTGGTATCGGCTGCAAACGAGGAGCAATTATTAAAGCGTGTAAGGACTGTTTTGGCCAGAATTCAAGAAAAGGGTCTCCGCCTAAAAAAAGAAAAATGCCAAATTAACATGCCCAGCGTAGAATTCCTGGGTTACAGGATCGATGGACTGGGAATACAGCCGACATCGAAAAAAATTAAGGCGATCCAGGACGCCCCCACACCACGAAATCAGACCGAGTTGCAGGCCTTCCTCGGACTTCTTAACTTCTACAGCGTCTTTCTCAGACAGAAAGCCACCGTGGCTGAGCCGTTGCACCGACTTCTAGCAAAGAACGCGAAATGGACCTGGGGACGTTCCGAGGCTACCGCTTTCGCCGCCGTCAAGCGCCTGCTGACGACCGACTCTCTGCTGATCCAGTACAGCCAAACCCTACCACTGGTATTGACCTGCGATGCCTCACCTTTCGGCATCGGCGCAGTCCTCAGCCACAGAATGCCAAACAGGAACGAAGCCCCCATCGCTTTCTACTCAAGGACATTGTCTTTGGCGGAACGCAACTACAGCCAACTGGACAGGGAAGAGGTAGCCGCTGTGGCTGGAGTCAAGCGTTTTCACGAATACCTCTACGGCCGTGATTTCGAACTTATAACAGACCACAAACCATTGCTGGGTCTACTGGTGGGAAACCGTCCCACACCGGTCTCCCTCTCCCCGCGCATGACCAGGTGGACTGTTTTCCTGGCTGTGTATTTCTACAAACTGGTACACCGACCGGGTTCTACATTGGGGCATGCAGACGCGCTCAGCCGCTGCCCACTACCAGAACTGTTGGCCGATCCCACTCCAGAAATACCGGTCCTTTTGATTGACTGTTTGGACACAGGGCCAGTATCTTCCATGGACGTTGCTAGGTTTTCTGCTAAGGACAACGTGATCAGACAAGTGCAAACTTGGGTATGGAGGGGGTGGCCAAAAGGGATTGTGGGACCCGAATTCAAACTGTTTTGGTCCAAGCGTGATGAACTGTCAGTTTTGAAAGGTTGTTTATTGTGGGGAGATCGAGTTGTTGTACCGCACAAACTGCGGAGAAATGTATTAGAAGTGTTGCATGTTGGGCATCCAGGGATCGTAAGGATGAAAGCATTGGCTAGGAGCTACGTTTGGTGGCCTAACATGGATAAGGAGATAGAGGAATGGGTAGCCATTTGCAATCCCCAGCCAGTACAATGGAACAAAGAGGACACTCCGATCATACACCCGCTCCTGCAAAACCGTAACTACGCAGGTCCACCCGTACAAGGCAGAAACCTGCATACTTACAGGACTTTGTCACTAACCGGAACACTCCATCTAAGAGGGGAGGGGTGTTAGATATTTGCATAAACTGCTGTAGTCTCCACTCAGGTCCGCCACTAGGGCGGGAACAAGGGGTTGTTCTGATTGGACGGGGGGTCTGCCAGATCCCTATAAAAGGGGAGCTGCCCGACCCCATTTAAGCTGGATCACTACTACCTCACTAATAAAGAGCTGATATGTCACTATCATCTGGAGTCTGTTCTCTCGTTGCCCGAATCTAACAGTGGCATTATGTGTGCAAGTGCATATCTCTTACAACCGCATGAAATGTTTCTTTGGAAAGTTTATCATTTTCTTTTAGTGTATATGGACAGTCACTTCCTCCTTTCTAAGACAGAAAAGCTGCTCCTAGACTCTTCCTGAGATACTGTATAGATATTGAGTGAATCCCAGCATTCCAGTCAGCAATGGCAGGACCAAAAGGTGATGGATGTTGTAGTCCTATCACATCTGTGGGACAGTCTCAGGTTTTCTATTCTATTCTATTCATTTCATTTCTAGTTCTCCTTTTCTATTCCTATTCCTATTCCTATTCATTCCTATTCTAATTCCTATTCTATTCTAATTCCTACTCTATTCTATTCTTTTCTAATCTACTCTACTCTACTCTATTCTCCTATTAATTTCATTTGTAGTTCTCTGTTTCTATTCCTATTTCTATTCATTCCTATTCTAATTCCTATTCTATTCTAATTCTTATTCTATTCTAATTCCTATTCTATTCTGCTATTCTATTCATTCCATTTCTAGTTCTCTATTTCTATTCCTATTTCTATTCATTCCTATTCTAATTCCTATTGTATTGTATTCCCAATTCCTAATCTAATTCCAATTCTATCCTTATCCGATTCTATATTCAATAGCTTTGCTTTGAATTCGTAATTTCCCCCTGTAGATGCAGATAAGCAGATGCAACTTTTCCTTTCCGTCTCGGTGCTTTTTTTGAGCCTTGGGCTTTTCCCTCTGGGTGACGCGAGCGTTCCTGCCTTCACCCGGGCTGTGGATTTTGGGATCGCTCGGTCCCGCCCCCTCCCCGTCCGGCCTTCAGCGAAGGGGTTAAACGCAGAGAGTTTTATCCCCCCCCCCCCTATGCGCCTAGAGAGGAGGCAGGAAAGGGGCAAAGTGGGCTGGGATTCCAGTTTCCTGCCCCTTCCGCCTCTTCTCCCACCCACCCACGTCTCCCGCCGTTTGCTACGCCAGGACTGCGGAGATCCCCTCGCGGGGAGGGGCGCCAGGTGAGCAAAGACGCTGGCAAGAGGGCAGCTGGACTCCGAGCGAGGGAGGGAGGGGCTCAGGTGGTGGAGGAGGTTTTTTTTTGTCAGCTGCGCCCTCTCCCCATGGAAGTCCTTGGTTTTTGCTCGCAAGGTTTTCTGCTCCGTGCACGGTGCTGCCCCGCTGCTTGGTTGCTGCTTCTTCGATCGGCTCCACCGATCCCCTTAAAATCCTCCCTCCAAGCCTGCAGAGATTCTCAGCCATCCAGGGCATGGTTGTCCCAAAGGTGTTTTTTTCAGGAGGCCTCTGGACTTTCTTGGGGTTTTTTTTCCTTATTGAAGACGTTTCCTTTCTCATTCAAGAAGCTTCTTTAGCCCTGACAGGATGATAGGGAATGGAAGGATTTATATTCCTTGCAGACAGACAGCTGGTCGTTTGCATCCTTTTAGAGGGTCCTTGAAGCCCTTGGAGGTTTATCTCTGTCCTCAGGATCACCTGAGTTGTGCTCCTGGTTCTGCAATTTTTTCCCCTCTGGAAATCCATTTGGTGTGGAAGTAGGCATTTTAGATGTTGATTGTGCTGGTTTTTGAGTAGTTGGCTGTCCTTTGCTTGTGCTGCACAGCCCTTTACCTTCTAAGTACTTGATAGGCTGATGGTAAATCAGCACTCCTGTTGACTGACAAAGGCCCGGTTTCTCAAAGGCTTCAATCACTTCCCTGGCTGTTTCTGTGCCTGCTCACCCAACAACCTTAGTAGTGACAAAAGTGAATCTCTGCCCTTGATCATTGCAGGGTGAAGCTACCAATCAATTTGGGTCTCCTTGTCTGACCACTCACTTGTGTTCTTACAATTTGGTGTTCACTTCCTCCCTGTCTGTCCTACATAGTCACAGGGGCAATCCATGGAGGGGATCTGGTAGATTACATTAGAAGTATCTCCCCCTCCAAGCGATCTTTACAACGTATATACCGTATCAGAGGCATTTCATGAACAAAACTGCTGCTTTAAATTTTGCAGACACCTAGGGAATGCATAGGCTTTGGGAGGCTTGTAGAGTGCTGCTGGGTGGGGGCAAAAATGGGCAAACAATGCCTCCAAAATCCTCTGCACATCCATTTTTGTGAAAAACGGGATGTGCGGGAAGAGGGTATCAGAGGCCAAAAAGTGTATAAGATGCACTCAGATTTTCACACTCTTTTGGTGGGGGAAGGTGCGTCTTATACTCTGAAAAATACAGTATTCTTGCTGTTTTCACATCTTGTGCAGCCTTTTATATACAATAATTAAACTCACCACTTTCTGTGAATCTTTTAGATGAAGAGGATGTCCAGGAGACCATCCTGAGCAAGTGAGAATCAGAAGCACCATTAAAAAAGAAAACAAATCCGGCCAGCAATCAAAGTTTTTTCCCCACTTCCTCCGGAAAACCACAAAATTCTTCTCCTCCCCAAGACAGGGGAGAGACAAAAGAGAGAATAACAGAAAGAGAATTTTCAGCTGGAAATAATTGAGTCTGTGAAACTCACTGAAACACTCCATGAAAAGGTCAAGGTCAGGATCATTTCCAAATCCCAAATAATCTGGAAATCCGGAATGGAAGAGGTCACTTGGATAGGCCCATATGGCAGACAGTCACATGCAAGCCTCATTATATGAAGGAAGAAAGAATAGCTTGAATAAAAGCACCATCGAAGAAGGGATCACAAATATTTCGGACCTTGACAATCCAAAAATATAAGTGATGGAAACACCCCTGCAAAAATTTCAGATCATAGCCGATTATGCATAAGAGGATTCAAACTGGAGAAAAGTCTGCCCAGTGCCATCACTGTGGCAAAAGCTTCAGAAAGCAGGCCACCCTAAGGATACACCAGCGGACCCACACAGGGGAGAAACCATATGAGTGTCTGGATTGTGGGAAAAGTTACAGTAGCAATTCCTATCTGGTGATACATCAGAGGACCCACACAGGAGAGAAACCATATGAGTGTTTGGATTGTGGGAAAAGATTCAGTCAGAATTCCCATCTGGTGAGCCACCATAGGACTCACACTGGGCAGAAACCGTATGAGTGCCCGGATTGTGGGAAAAGTTACAGTAGCAATTCCTATCTGGTAATACATCAGAGGACACACACAGGGGAGAAACCGTATGAGTGCCCGGATTGTGGGAAAAGTTACAGTAGCAATTCCTATCTGGTGATACACCAGAGGACACACACACGGGAGAAACCGTATGAGTGCCCGGATTGTGGGAAAAGTTACAGTCAAAATTCCTATCTGGTGATACATCAGAGGACACACACAGGGGAGAAACCGTATGAGTGCCCGGATTGTAGCAAAAGATTCAGTCACAATTCCGATCTGGTGGTACATCAGAGGACACACACAGGAGAGAAACCATATGAGTGTACGGACTGTGGCAAAAGTTTCAGTCACAGTTCCAACCTGGTAATACACAAGAGGACTCACACTGGGGAGAAACCATATGAGTGTCCAGATTGTGGGAAAAGATTCAGTCAGAATTCCAATCTGGTGAGCCACCGAAGGATTCACACCGGAGAGAAACCGTATGAGTGCCCAGTTTGTGGGGAAAGTTTCATTCGCAATTCTGAACTGGTGATACATCAGAGTACACACACAGGGGAGAAACCATATGAGTGTCTGGATTGTGGGAAAAGTTACAGTCACAATTACCATCTGGTGAACCACCGTAGGATTCACACGGGGGAGAAACCATATGAGTGCCCGGATTGTGGGAAGAGATTCAGTCGCAATTCCGTTCTGGTGATACATCAGAGGATCCACACAGGGGAGAAACCATATAAGTGTCTGGATTGTGGGAAAAGATTCAGTCACAATTCCCATCTGGTGAGCCACCATAGGATTCACACTGGGCAGAAACCATATGAGTGCCCGGATTGTGGGAAAAGTTTCAGTCATTGTTCTGGCCTGAGGATACACCAGCGGAGTCACACAGGAGAGAAACCATATGAGTGTCTGAATTGTGGGAAAAGATTTAGTCAGAATTCTGATCTGGTGAGCCACCACAGGACACACACAGGGGAGAAACCATATGAGTGCCCGGATTGTGGGAAAAGTTTCAGTCACAATTCCGATCTGGTGGTACATCAGAGGACCCACACAGGAGAGAAACCATATGAGTGTACAGACTGTGGCAAAGGTTTCAGTCGCAGTTCCAGCTTGGTGAAACACAAGAGGACTCACACTGCAGAGAAACCATACAAGTGTGCAGATTGTGGGAAAAATTTCAGTCAGAAATCCAATCTGGTAAGCCACCATAGGACTCACACTGGAGAGAAACCGTATGAGTGCCCGGATTGTGGGAAAAGTTTCAGTCATTATTCCGGCCTGAGGATACACCAGCGGAGTCACACAGGGGAGAAAACATATGAGTGCCCGGATTGTGGGAAAAGTTTCAGTCACAATTCCGATCTGGTGATACATCAGAGGACCCACACAGGAGAGAAACCATACGAGTGTACAGACTGTGGCAAAGGTTTCAGTCGCAGTTCACGCCTGGTGATACACAAGAGGACTCACACTGCGGAGAAACCATACAAGTGTCCAGACTGTGGGAAACGTTTCAGTGAGAATTCCAAGCTGGTATTACACCAGAGGACTAACGCAGGGGAAAAACCATATGAGTGCCTGGATTGTGGGAAAAAGTTCAGTCAGAATTTGAAGGAATAGAGGTAAGGCTACGTAAAGACATGGCCACACCTTAACGAGGAGAAACAGTTAATCATGTTATTTCTCATCTTTTTTCAGCCATTATTGCCTTGGGTAAATCCTTTTTCTTAAAAGACTGATAATGGCCTGGCCTATTTTTCATTGGCCTTTTTGCAATTTTGTACAAATTGACACATTGTTTTAATTTTGGGGCTTCTTTACAATTCCACAGGTCAAGCCATTGTGGAATGTGCTAATTGGTCCTTTAAGGACTGTCTTTTCAAACAAATAAAAAAGGAGGGATCTCGGGTACCTAACAATTTGGTGTACCCCAATTACGAGGAACGAGGATATGCTGTGCTTGCTTCTACAGGTCTTTGTGGATTCTAGCATGTTCGTCTAGCTAAGAATATCGTGGTACCAGTCCCCGTATCCAGTTCCGGAAATGACCAAAGTGACTTTACAGAGAGCACAGTGGCCAATACAATCTTGTCGGACTAGCTGTCCAGTGATGTGAAAACCCTGACCACAAGCACAAGCAGTGCTGCAACAACAACACGTGGAACAAATCCCTGAAAACTTATGCGCTGCCATTTTTACCAATTCCTTAGTCATCATTTGTTTAAGTTTACTTGTTAATTGCTTCCCTTTAGCGATAGCTGCTATCATCTCACCCAAAAACTCACTTGAACAATGACTGAAGTAAAAATCTATGGGTGCAGCTAGCTAATATCACACACCCGATGTCTCTTGCTTATCTGAATTGTACATGGAACATTTACTTTCTACATGCTTGGTTCCTGTTTGAATCCTGCCTGCAGTAATTCAACACTTCACTGGTTTGATAAAAACTTTTAACTATAAGACTATATCTATTAGGGATTGATTGCCTATGATCTGTCCCCTGATGCAATTGCTTTGTGTACACTGATAGTAGTAGTTCCTGAGAATACAACGTGTGCAAAAGAAGTTAATTGCACATCTTCAAGTAAAAAGCCTCACTGTCTCCATATTAGTTCACCTGCTTTAAATTGTACAGCTTTGAGAAGATTTCCTTTCACTTTGCTTATGTTTGGCTCCTGCAAGGATGGTTTTTTACATGTGGTCAAGAAACTTTTAATTACGTTCCTGCTAACATTAGTGAAGCACAATGTTGCTTTCGCTAGTTAATTCCTGTGTTGCTTTCCAAGCAGCAACTTCAGACATCACTTGTGACTCTGAGACAGCTTTACTTAATAAAGTGGAATATGTAGCATTGGCTGTATCTATAGTGGGTGTGCCAGCGCTTGCTGCTCGTGCTCATTTTAATATTAATGCTGTTGCATGTAATTTGGTAAAAACAATTAATGCTACTTTTTTAGCTATTTTAGCAATTGATCATGAGCTACAAGCTTTGCGTAAAGCTATTTTGCAAAATCGTGCTGCTATCGATTATTTGCTTCTTCGCCAGCATATGGGTTGTGAAAGTTTTGATAGGATGTGTTGTTTTAATTTTTCCGATGAATCCAGAACTATCCAGCACCAATTCAATATTTTACACAATTTGGCCTCTGATTTGAAAATTGATATTTTAGGATCTTGGTGGGAAAGCTTTTGTCCACAGGTTCATTGGGAAATGTTCTACGTTATTTAATTATCATTTGTGCTATTTTAATTGGTGGGTGCTGTTTTATTCAGTGTCTTCCCTCCCTTTGCAAAACATATGTATCACAGCTTTTTGCCCTAAACCCTCTGCTGCATTGACTCAGGGTGAAGTATATATGCCCTGTATAAACAATTGCAAGGATGTTCTTTTTTTGATTATGATTCTTTTACTAGCCTCTCCTACGATGCCTTGTCAAACAAAACAAAAAAGAGTGAGGTGAAGGAATGAGAGGTGGTTGGAATAATTAATCAAACCGGCACCACTTTGAGTACGTGCAGGCTGACATCTCAGCTGAAACACGTCCAAGGACGAAGGGAGTTTCAAAGGCAACATTCCATCCCTGGCTGTGATAAAGGGAGTTTTCAAAAGAAACATTTCATCCCTGGCCGCGATATCTCAGAACGTGTAACAAATGAAACATTCACGTGTAAAGTTTTGCCATACATGAAATTGTATCTTTCCCCACACTGTTCCCTTGCTTGTCTTTTGTATCCACCCATTTTTATAACTAATAAAAGAGAGTCACGGAGTCAGATCTGGGCTCTCATCCCGAGAAAGCAGCCTTGTGTGTCTTTCCTGATTCGGCTCCTCATGAGAAGCCCACCGGACATTCGCAAGAGGTAACCTTACGTAAAGACATGCATAGGAAGCTATCATGATCTCAGTAGCTGGTTATCTTGGATACCTACAAGCTCACCTAATTAGCAGAACCAGATGTGGGAAAAGAGGAAAGGTTACATACAGACATGCGCATTAAACTGCCATGATCTCAAGTAGCCGGTTATCTTTTAGCCCATTATCTCACTGAGCAGAGACAGACGGTATCAGGGAGTTATGTGAGATTCAACCTTGGCTGGGATCACAAGGGAAAAATAGGGGGTAAACTAAAAACAAAACCGTTGCTTTCTGTGCTTTGTTCTGCTTGTTAAAACTGTATAAAAGCCAAATAAACTCTGCCGAAGGCAGACAGACATTTTGGACACCACTGCTTGATGGATTTCTGAAAACCTACAAGAATTCCCATCTGGTGAGCCACCATAGGATTCACACAGGGGAGAAACCATGCAAAAGTCCTAATTGTGGGAAAAGTTTCAGTAGGAATTCCAAGCTGGTGATACACCAGAGGTCTCACACAGGGGAGAAACCATATGAGTGTCCGGATTGTGGGAAAGGTTTTAGTACTAGGTCTAAACTTATCAATCATGTAAGTTTACACATTGGGGAGAAACCTTTCAAATGTCCAGAGTGTGGACGGTGCTTCACACAAAATTCCTCCCTTGCTGCACACAAGAAAATCCATGTGACGCAGAAGGTGATGACTGTAGGGAAGGCTTGAATTTCATTTCTGAGCTGCCTATAAAAATATGGTTGAGAAGTTAACTCTTTAATTTCTGGCCTTGTTCAGTTAGTCAAATGTGCTTCAGTATTAGAGATGAGGGAGAAAAGAAAATTTAATAAAGGCTAATTTCCCATAGCTCACTATCAGCAGAAATTAATGGATATTCACGGGTAGACAAATAGCGCAATTCTGCAAAAAAGACTTTTAGGATGGTTTTTTTTTGCATACTGATCATTGTACATCATAGAAATGCCCAACAGAATTTCAGCCTTCTATCTATGCATCCTTCTCACTTTGAGCCCAAGAATTCTTCAGCCAGAAGATCTTTTTAAAAAAAGGTGGGAGTCATAATGTTTCTCCGAGGCTCCAAAAATCTGCTAGAGATCTGAAAAAGTACATTACAGAATAATGTTGCAAGGGATCTTGGAGATCTTCTAGTACAACCCCCTGCTCAAGCAGAAGACTCTGTACCATCGATCCTCAAACTACGGCCTGCGTGCCGGATACAGCCCACCAATGCAAAGTATCCGGACCATGGAGTGATGGGATTCAGTCCCGCCCCTCGTTGGCCTTATCTTCCAGCGAGCATCCACTCCAGCTGTACTTCTAGTTAGTTAGGTCGATGGCAAGTACAGCAAAGACAAAGGCAAAATGGATGGCTAAATTGGCCACGCCCACCCAGATGACCACCCAGCCGCATGCCCACCCAGCTGGTCCTCCAGTCTGAGGGACCGTGAATTGGCCCCCTGTATAAAAGTTTGAGGATCCCTGCCTTATACCATTCCAGATAAGTAACTGTCCAGCCTGTCTTCTTAATAACCTCCATTGATGGAGCACCCAGAACTTCTGAAGGCAAGTGATTCCACTGGTTAATTGCTCCAAGTGTCAGGAAATTTCTCCTTAGTCCTAAGTTCTGGTTCTCTGCTTGATTAGTTTTCCCTCCAAAGGAAAAAGATAGGAGCACTGAGTGATGGTGGCTCCTCAAATATGAGGTGATGGGAGAGGAGAGGTAAAGAGGATTCCAGAGTTCCATCTTTTCCTAACATGCACAAAAATTGAGTGCAAAGAGAACAGTGAATTCAGAAACACAGCGCAGTGACGCACAGAACGGAGAACATAGGAGGGAGGTTTGGAGTAGTGAGAAGAGCACAAAAATTTCCTATGTAAAGGTGGTTGACTATGACATGGAAATGCTGTTGTAATATCTAGAGAAAAAGGGGTTGTGGCTTTTGAGCACAGGATCTTCAAATCTATTAGCAACTCCTGCTGTGATCTTTTTTGTGTGGAGGTGCCTCTTGTTATCTTTTGCAAGCGGGAGGGATGATAGCAATGCCAAGACGCTGAGTTTACCAAAGAATTCAAGGTTTGTTCATTTCAGTAACCCATTTCAAGTTATAATACAATGCCCCCTTCACTCTCGACCCCCAGAAACAAAAGAGCACGTGCTTCTCCAGTGAGCCTTGGTAAGGCCACACTTGGAATACTGCATCCAGTTTTGGTTGCTATGATATAAAAAATATGTTGAGACTCTAGAAAGAGTGCAGAGAAGAGCATCAAAGATGATTAGGGGGCTGGAGGCTAAAACATGAAGAACGGTTGCTGGAATTGAGTATGTCTAGCAGTTCAATGAAAAGACGGACTAGGCGACATGACAGCAGTGTTCCAATATCTCAGGGGCTGCCACAAAGAAGAGGGAGTCAAGCTGTTCTCCAAAGCACCTGAAGGCAGGAAAAGAAGGAATGGATGGAAACTAATCAAGGAGAGAAGCAACCTAGAACTAAGGAGAAATTTCACGACAGAGCAATTAATCAGCTGACCTCCAAAAGTTGTGAATGCTGGCTGGGGAATTCTGGGAGTTGAAGTCCACCCATTTTCCAAGTTCCCAAGGTTGAGAAACTCTGTCCTACCCCATCTTACCCTAGCTTTCCTTTTAGTTACATTTCACCTTCTGTTTTATATGTATTCCCTCTTCTATGTATTTTAAAAATAATTATCATTTTTAGACTATTATTCTTTTCTGTACTTTTTAACTGTATGCTGATCTTTCGCTGTAATAAATATTGATTTGATTTTGTCAGGTTATCTATTACTTTTTTTATTCCAATAGATCGCATCGTGTATGAACCAGTGGTGAAATCTAAACCTTTTTCCTACCGGTTCTGTGGGTGTGGCTTGGTAGTGTTGGGGTCATGTGACTGGGTGGGCATGGCTATGTAGTCATGTGACTGGGGGGGTCAAAAGACAGAAACTCACTTTAACAATGTCCTCTTGGAGGTCTAGTGCCCGATTTGTGGTCCTTCCTCCTTCTCCTTTTTCCCTCCCTCCCTCTCCCTCTTTCTTTTTCTCGCAGCCCCCTCCCCGGTTTTGGCCTAGCAGGCCTAAGGGAAGCCTCCTGGGAGCAAAAACAGACCCCAAATGCTAAAAAATATTTTTTTAAAGTTCCTACAATCAGGCAGCACAGCTGATCGTCGGAACTTTTTAAATTTCGTTAAGCATGTTTTTAAACTACTGGTTCGGGTGAACTGGCCAAACATACCCCTGGAATGAACCCTTTACAAAGAAAACCCAACAACTACCAGTAGAACCAGGGTAAGGATTAGGAAGCATGTTTGGCCTGGACCTTAAGCTCCAAGTGGCTTCAAATTTAAATATGTGCAAAGTTCTTATACTTTAAAATAATCAAGTTATATTTAATTCTCTTTTCCTTCTGTAGGAAGTTGGCACCCTCCCCTCTCCTAGAAAAATGAAATATTCTAGGAAATATTAAAAGGGCAGAATATCTCCCCTAAAAAGGTAGGCAGATATTCAACCCCCATCCTCCTCAATAGCCCACAGCAGCGATAAAGAAATAGCTAGGTCTATTCATAGGCAAATCCCGTTACCCAAGATTTTACTACCAGTTCTATGGCCATGCCTTGGTGGGAGTGGCAGGGGAAGGATATTGCAAAATCTCCATTCCCTCCCAGCTCACTCAAGGGGAAGGATACTGCAAAATCTCCATTCCCTCCCCACTCACTCCAGGTGAAGGATAGTGTAAAATCTCCACTCTTTCCCCACTCCAGGGAAAGGATACAGCAAAATCTCCATTCCCTTCCTCCTATCTAAGACAGAAAAGCTGCTCCCAGACTCTTCCTGATATACTGTATAGATATTGAGTGAATCCCAGCATTCCAGTCAGCAATGGCAGGGCCAGAAGGTGATGGATGTTGTAGTCCTATCACATCTGTGGGATAGATTTCATTTCTAGCTCTCTATTTCTATTTCTATTCATTCCTATTCTAATTCCTATTCTATTCTAATTCCTATTCTAGTCTATTCTATTCTCCTATTCTATTCTAATTCCTATTCTATTCATTTGTAGTTCTCTATTTCTATTCCTATTTCTATTCATTCCTATTTTAATTCCCATTGTATTCTATTCCCAATTCCTAATCTAATTTCTATTCTATCCTTATCCCATTCTATATTCAATAGGTTTGAATTCGTAATTTCCCCCTGTAGATGCAGATAAGCAGATGCAACTTTCCCTTTCCGTCTCGGTGCTTTTTTTGAGCTTTCGGCTTTTCCCTCTGGGTGACGCGAGCGATCCTGCCTTCACCCGGGCTGTGGATTTTGGGATTGCTTGGTCCCGCCCCCTTTCCTCCCCGCCTTCAGCGAATGGGTTAAAAGCAGAGAGTTTTTCCCCCTATGCGCCTAGAGAGGAGGAAGGAAAGGGGCAAAGGGGAGCTGGGATCCCAGTTTCCTGATCCCTTCCGCCTCTTCTCCCACCCACCCCCGTCTCCAGCCGTCTGCTACGCCAGGACTGCGGAGATGCCCTCGCGGGGAGGGGCGCCAGGTGAGCAAAGACGCTGGCAAGAGGGCAGCTGGACCCCGAGCGAGGGAGGGGGGGCTCAGGTGGAGGAGGAGGAGGGATTTTGTCAGCTGGAGAAGAGGGGGGGATCCCCGGGGGAGGGAAGGGGAGGGGGGATTCCTTGGGGGAGGGAGCAGAGAGTTTTTTTTTTGCCAGCTGCGGCCTGTCCCCATCGGAGTCCCCGGTTTTTGCTCGCAAGTTTTTCTGCTCAGTGCACGGTGCTGCCCCGCTGCTTGGTTGCTGCTTCTGCGATCGGCTCCACCGATCCCCTTAAAATCCTCCCTCCAAGCCTGCAGAGATTCTCAGCCATCCAGGGCATGGTTGTCCCAAAGGTGTTTTTTTCAGGAGGCCACTGGACTTTCTTGGGTTTTTTCCCCCTTATTGAAGAAGTTTCTTTTCTCATTCAAGAAGCTTCTTTAGCCCTGACAGGATGATGGGGAACGGAAGGATTTATATTCCTTGCAGAGAGACAGCTGGTCGTTTGAATCCTTTTAGAGGGTCCTTGAAGCCCTTGGAGGTTTATCAGTGTCCTCGGGATCACCTGAGTTGTGCTCCTGGTTCTGCAATTTTTTTCCCCTCTGGAAATCCATTTGGTGTGGAAGTAGGCATTTTAGATGTTGATTGTGCTGGTTTTTGAGTAGTTGGCTGTCCTTTGCTTGTGCTGCCCAGCCCTTTACCTTCTAAGTACTTGATGGGCTGATGGTAAATCAGCACTCCTGTTGACTGACAAAGGCCCTGTTTCTCAAAGGCTTCAATCACTTCCCTGGCTGTTTCTGTGCCTACTCACCCAACAATCTTAGTAGTGACAAAACTGAATCTCTGCCCTTGATCATTGCAGGGTGAAGCTACCAATCAGTTCGGGTCTCCTCGTCTGACCACTGGCTTGTGTTCTTACAATTTGGTGTTCAGCTTCCTCCCTGTCTGTCCTACATAGTCACAGGGGCAATCCCTGCAGGGGATCTGGTAGATTACATTAGAAGTATCTCCCACCTCCAAACGATCTTTACAATGTATAATTTGTCCTCGTACGGTAGCCTCTGGGCAAACAGTGGGCATCTCGGAAGCTGCATTCTACAGCATTCTCAAATGTTGTTGATGTATGGCAGAGCGTGCCATGCGGTTGGCCTTGTGCCTTGTTCTCTTTGTAGAGTCCATGCAGTAGCTAGAACTGAGAAAACATCAGAGACTAAGGCTGGGAGCAAGTAGGGATATGTGGTTTGCTCCACAGTGGAGAAGCAGAGCAGAGAAGCGGCTAGACTGAAACATATTCAGCTGCTACATATGCCATATTTTTTGGAGTATAAGACACACCGTTTTCCCTCAAAAAGGAGGCAGAAAGGAGTGTGAACTGATGTTGCAACAATACGATAGTTCTGCCACTGGATAGTCCTTTCGGACCTAAACTGTCACGAAGAGATGGTGATAGAGAAGAGTAGGTCCTGCTGATCTCAGGGACACCGCAAATTCCCTGATCGACCCTGGAGAAGCTCTTTTTGCTAATGACAGAAATCCAGCCCTGAAGCTGCTGAAGTTGGGACAGCTCCAGAACTGAAAGAATACAGAAGAGAACAGTATGTCGGACTGGTAAGGAAATTTTATTATTAGAAAAGAGATTACCCAAAGAAAATTAAAACTAAATTAAAATTGAAGATAAAAGAAAACAAGCGGCAAATTTAAGCCACGTGAAAGTTAGTGTGTTATCCTTTTTTAATTTCTCTTTTTGCGAATGGAAGTTCTGCAAACGTTTCCTATTTTTTAAATTGGAAGGCTCAGTTTTTCTTCTACTTTTTATTGTTTACTTGTGGATTAAAAATTACCTTTTTTTGTTCTCTTACAAAGTTTGATTGGATTGGTTTTTTTATTAAGAATTTTTCTCCTTAAATCTGCTATTTAAAGAGGGCTGTAACAGCAGAGAGAGAGAAAAGTAACACTGCCACTCTAAGGCTGGAGGCTTGGAAACTTTTTTTTTCCCTTTTTTTCTCTTTGATCATTGGAGTTACATTTCAAAGCCGTTCAGTTTGTTTATTGAGAATGATAATGGAAAGAGCACGAATTGTTTACACAGGTGCTCTTTTGGAGCTTCTATTAATAGCTGGACTGCAGTGAAGTTAAAGCCTGGACTTGAAAGACTATAATGAATTTGTTTGGAATATAACTAAAAGCCTTGAATGCCATAGTGGCAGTGTTTATAAGTTGGAAGGATGGCTCAACATGAAAAAGAAACATTAATTTTGCAAATGATTATGTTTAAAATTCAAAAAATACTAGTAATAACAGATAAATTTGAGATGAGAATGGGTAATGCAGAACAAAGAACAGCAAAAAGAGATGGAAAAATTGAGGATCAAAGGAAGAAAGTTGAGGACAGGGTCCTAAAAATTGAAGGAAAAAAGGAACAAAGAGACAACGAAATTGTTGATCCTGACAGCATACTGAGCGTGGTTGGAAATAGTAAGTGTGGACTATGGAAAGGGGAGATAGGTGGACTGGAACACTACTTCAGACCTCAAAGTACAGAAGAAGAAGAAAGGAGAAAATTTGATGGAAGTAAGAGTAAAATCTTGACTGAAACATTGGGGATAACCAAAGATAAGTTGATGAAAGGAACAGATGGAGGATTTCAAGTGTTCATAAGATATACAATGAGCAACAAGCTGCGAAAAGAAGTCCTTAAAAGACCTACCAAGAAAACAACCAAAATATTAATTCCACAAATGACACAAGATATAAAATTTCACTACTACTGGAAGGACACAGGTTGACGTAGTGAAAGTTTACAATAAAAATTAAGTCAAACTTAGTTAAATTTAGAGTATTATATATAGTCATATAAATTAGTAATATTGATAATACATATATTGGTATTAGTTTGAGGATATGCAATTT
The DNA here is from genome assembly GCF_964273705.1 of Natrix helvetica. Classification (NCBI taxonomy): domain Eukaryota; kingdom Metazoa; phylum Chordata; class Lepidosauria; order Squamata; family Natricidae; genus Natrix; species Natrix helvetica. The sequence goes on along the minus strand of NC_138548.1, from coordinate 352,487,340 downwards.
TATACAAACTGCAAATGAGGACTATGAGAGGAGATTTAAAAGTATTTGTTATTAAATATAATCAATTTTTTTTGAATATGTTAGAAAGATGAAATGTTATTGGATGATTTTAGGAGGATTTAATGGAATGCTATTATATAGTTTTACTTTAAACTTAGGATATTTCATACAAAAGGATGTAAAAGCAATTTATAGTCAAATGAATGTTTAATAATTATAATATTTTTTATATAATATACTGGATTGATGATATGAGAATTTGGTTGAAATGAGTTGATAATTTGTGATCTTACATACATTTGAAAGTGAGGACTATGATGCACAAACACTTTACAACCAAATGACATGCTGTACATGATTGAAGAAGGTTCTATGTGTTATGTGTTGTCTGTCTTTGACCAAAAAAGAAAAATATTCCCTTTTTTAAAAAAATAAGAACTGATATACAAAGATTTTTGGGTTTGCGGAAATACCACCCCAGGAAAATAGAAATTAAGAGCTGGAAGAGACACCTGCAGCAATAGAAAAAGAAAGGAAGAAAGGAAATGAGAGGAAAAGGAGGGAAGGAAGAGAGAAGGGGAGGGGAGGAAGAGGGAATGGGGAAGGGAAGGAGAGGAGGAGAGAGGGTAAGAAGGGGAAGAGGTAGAGAGAAGTAGGGGAGAGGTAAGAGAAGAAGGAAGGGAAAAGAGAGGAGAAAATAAGAAAGTAGAGAAGGGAGGGAGGGAAAGAAAGGAAGAGAGGAGAGGAAGAGGAGGGAAGGAAGTTAGAGAGGAAGAGAGGAAGAAGGAACAGAAAGGAGGAAGGAAGGAAGTAGAGAAGGGAGGGAGGGAGAAAAGGAAAGGAGAAGAAGGTGGTGTCAAAATAGGCAAGGGATGGTAATAACCCGAATGGAATATTACAATTTTATAAATGGAATGACAAATGTATTACAATTATGAATGTTTTAAAAAAAGGAAAAAAAGAGAGAGAATAATAATTATGTGAATGGATATATAGAGAACAAAAAATAAAAACTTTATTTAAAAAAAGAGGCAGAAAATCTTATACACTGAATACAGCATTTTGGGGGTCCCAAAACCCCGCCCCTTCACAGAAATGGACGTGCATAGCCTTTAGGAGACTTGCAAAGTGCTCCTGGGGGCTGGGGAGGGCAGAAATGAGCAAAAAACAGGGTGTTTTTTTGCTCAATTTTGCCCCTCCAACCCCCAGGAGTACTCTATAAGCCACCTAAAGGCTATGCATGCCTTTTTTGACAAAAACAGGCCAATCTTTGTGAAAAAGGGTCGTTTTTTGCTCATTTTGGAGGGGGGGGCACTCCCTAGGAACACTCTGCAAGCCTCCTAAAAAGGCTATCCATGCCGTTTTTTTAAAAAAAGGGGACCGTTTTTGGGAGGTTTGCAGAGTGCAAAACCTTTTTTAAAAAAATTTGCCTCTTCAAAATCTTGGTGCGTCTTATACTCCTGTGCGTCTTATACTCTGAAAAATACAGTATCTTCCCGCCCCAAATTTTATTCTCCTAGTGCTGCAAGTTTAAAACTGGTGCCTGCAATTTTCAACTGTTTGGGAAATTTAAATCCCAACCCATTTTAGGGTTCGCTCCTTGTAATTTTTCTGTACATCTTGTTTTCTTGGAAACTGAGGCATTCCATGAACAAATCTGATGCTTTAAATTTTGCAGATCCCTAGGGAATGCATAGGCTTTGGGAGGCTTGTAGAGTGCTGCTGGGGGCGGGGGGCAAAAATGGGTAAAAAACGCCTCCAAAACCCTCTGCGCATCCATTTTTGTGAAAAATGGGATGTGCGGGAACCGGGTATCGGAGCCCAAAAAGTGTATAAGATGCACCCAGATTTTCACACATTTTTTGGGGGGTGGGGGGGAGAAGGTGAGTCTTAAATTCTGAAAAATGCAGTATTCTTGCTGTTTTCACATCTTGTACAGCGTTTTAAACTCACCACTTTTTGTGAATCTTTTAGATGAAGAGGATGTCCAGAAGACCATCCTGAGCAAGTGAGAATCAGAAGCACCATTAAAAACGAAAACAAATCTGGCCAGCAATCAAAGTTTTTTTAACTCTTCCTCCGGAAAACCACAAAATTCTCCTCCCCAAGACAGGGGAGAGACAAAAGAGAGAATAACAGGAAGAGAATTTTCAGCTGGAAATAATTGAGTCTGTGAAACTCACTGAAACACTCCATGAAAAGGTTAAGGTCAGGATCATTTCCAAATCCCAAATAATCTGGAAATCCAGAATAGAAGATGTCACTTGGATAGGCCCATAGGACAGACAGTCACCTGCAAGCCTCATCATATGAAGGAAGAAAGAGTAGCTTGAATAAAAGCACCATCGAAGAAGGGATCACAAATATTTCTAATCTTGAGAATCCAAAAATGTAAATGATGGAAATACCCCTGCAAAAATTTCAGATCATAGCTGATTATGCAACTGGAGAAAAGTCTGCCCAGTGCCATCACTGTGGCAAAAGCTTCAGAAATCAGGCCACCCTAAGGATACACCAGAGGACCCACACAGGGGGGAAACCATATGAGTGCCCGGATTGTGGGAAAAGTTTCAGTCAAAATTCCAATCTGGTGATACATCAGAGGACCCACACAGGGGAGAAACCATATGAGTGCCCAGATTGTGGGAAAAGTTTCAGTCACAATTCCAATCTGGTGATACATCAGAGGACCCACACAGGGGAGAAACCATATGAGTGTCTGGATTGCGGGAAAAGATTCAGTCACAATTCCCATCTGATGAGCCACCATAGGATTCACACTGGGGAGAAACCATATGAATGCCCGGATTGTGGGAAAAGTTTCAGTCACAATTCCGATCTGGTGAAACATCAGAGGACTCACACAGGGGAGAAACCATATGAGTGTCTGGATTGTGGGAAAAGATTCAGTCAGAATTCCCATCTGGTGAGCCACCATAGGATTCACACCGGGGAGAAACCGTATGAGTGCCCGGATTGTGGGAAAAGTTTCAATCACAATTCCGAACTGGTGGTACATCAGAGGACACACACAGGAGAGAAACCATATGAATGTAAAGACTGTGGGAAAGGTTTCAGTCAGAATTCCGAGCTGGTGAGCCACCATAGGATTCACACTGGGGAAAAACCATATGAGTGCCCAGATTGTGGGAAAAGTTTCAGTCACAGTTCCTATCTGGTGGTACATCAGAGGACCCACACAGGGGAGAAACCATATGAGTGTCTGGATTGTGGGAAAAGATTCAGTCAGAATTCTCATCTGGTGAGCCACCATAGGATTCACACTGGGGAGAAACCATATGAGTGCCCGGATTGTGGGAAAGGTTTCAGTCACAATTACTATCTGGTGGTTCATCAGAGGACACACACAGGAGAGAAACCATATGAGTGTTTGGATTGTGGGAAAAGATTCAGTCACAATTCCCATCTGGTGAGCCACCATAGGATTCACACTGGGGAGAAACCATATGAGTGCCCGGATTGTGGAAAAAAATTCAGTCACAATTCCTGTCTGGTGGTACATCAGAGGACCCACACAGGAGAGAAACCATATCAGTGTACAGACTGTGGCAAAGGTTTCAGTCGCAGTTCCAACCTGGTGACACACAAGAGGACCCACACTGGGGAGAAACCATACAAGTGTCCAGATTGTGGGAAAAGTTTCAGTCGGAATTCCGAGCTGGTGAGCCACCATAGGATTCACACTGGGGAGAAACCATATGAGTGCCTGGATTGCGGGAATTGTTTCCGTCAGAATTCTCACCTGTTGATACACCAGAGGAGTCACACAAAGGAAAAACCATACAAGTGTCTGGAATGTGGGAAAAACTTCACTCAGAATTCTGAGCTTGTTAAACATCAAAGGATTCACACAGGAGAGAAACCGTATGAATGTCTGGACTGTGGGAAAAGTTTCAGTCAGAATTATGCCCTGGTGATACACCAGAGGTCTCACACAGGGGAGAAACCATATGAGTGTCCGGATTGTGGGAAAGGTTTTAGTACTAGGTCTAAACTTATCAATCATGTAAGTTTACACATTGGGGAGAAACCTTTCAAATGTCCAGAGTGTGGACGGTGCTTCACACAAAATTCCTCCCTTGCTGCACACAAGAAAATCCATGTGACGCAGAAGGTGATGACTGTAGGGAAGGCTTGAATTTCATTTCTGAGCTGCCTATAAAAATATGGTTGAGAAGTTAACTCTTTAATTTCTGGCCTTGTTCAGTTAGTCAAATGTGCTTCAGTATTAGAGATGAGGGAGAAAAGAAAATTTAATAAAGGCTAATTTCCCATAGCTCACTATCAGCAGAAATAAATGGATATTCACTGGTAGAGAAATAGCGCAATTCTGCAAAAAAGACTTTTAGGATGTTTTTTTGCATACTGATCATCGTACATCATAGAAATGCCCAGATAGAATTTCAGCCTTCTACCTATGTGTCCTCCTCATTTTGAGTCCAAGAATTCCTCAGCCAGCAGGTCTTTTTTAAAAAATGTGGGAGTCATAATGTTTCTCTGAGGCTCCAAAACATTTGAGGACCCCTGCCTTATACCATTCCAGATAAGTAACTGTCCAGCCTGTCTTCTTAATAACCTCCATTGATGGAGCACCCAGAACCTCTGAAGGCAAGTGGTTCCACTGGTTAATTGCTCCAAGTGTCAGGAAATTTCTCCTTAGTCCTAAGTTCTGGTTCTCTGCTTGATTAGTTTTCCCTCCAAAGGAAAAAGATAGGAGCACTGAGTGATGGTGGCTCCTCAAATATGAGGTGATGGGAGAGGAGAGGTAAAGAGGATTCCAGAGTTCCATCTTTTCCTAACATGCACAAAAATTGAGTGCAAAGAGAACAGTGAATTCAGAAACACAGCGCAGTGACGCACAGAACGGAGAACATAGGAGGGAGGTTTGGAGTAGTGAGAAGAGCACAAAAATTTCCTATGTAAAGGTGGTTGACTATGACATGGAAATGCTGTTGTAATATCTAGAGAAAAAGGGGTTGTGGCTTTTGAGCACAGGATCTTCAAATCTATTAGCAACTCCTGCTGTGATCTTTTTTGTGTGGAGGTGCCTCTTGTTACCTTTTGAAGGCGGGAGGGATGATAGCAGTGCCAAGATGCTGAGTTTACCAAAGAATTCAAGGTTTGTTCATTTCAGTAACCCATTTGAAGTTATAATACAATGCCCCCTTCACTCTCGACCCCCCAGAAACAAAAGAGCACGTGCTTCTCCAGTGAGCCTTGGTAAGGCCACACTTGGGAAGTTTTGGTTGCTATGATGTAAAAAATATGTTGAGACTCTAGAAAGAGTGCAGAGAAGAGCATCAAAGATGATTAGGGGGCTGGAGGCTAAAACATGAAGAACGGCTGCTGGAATTGAGTATGTCTAGCAGTTCAATGAAAAGACGGACTAGGTGATATGACAGCAGTGTTCCAATATCTCAGGGGCTGCCACAAAGAAGAGGGAGTCAAGCTGTTCTCCAAAGCACCTGAAGGCAGGAAAAGAAGCAATGGGTGGAAACTAATCATGGAGAGACGCAACCTAGAACTAAGGAGAAATTTCACGACAGAGCAATTAATCAGCTTACCTCCAAAAGTTATGAATGCTCCAACATGATACGCTATGCTGGCTGGGGAATTCTGGGAGTTGAAGTCCACCCATTTTTGGACTATTTTTCTTTTCTGTACTTTTTAACTGTATGCTGATCTTACACTGTAATAAATATTGATTTGATTTTGTCAGGTTATCTATTGCTTTTTTTATTCCAATAGATCGCATCGTGTATGAACCAGTGGTGAAATCTAAACCTTTTTCCTACCGGTTCTGTGGGTGTGGCTTGGTAGTGGTGGGGTCATGTGACTGGGTGGGCATGGCTATGTAGTCATGTGACTGGGGGGTTTGTCAGAAGACAGAAACTCACTTTAACAATGTCCTGCTGGAGCCTGGGGTTGGACTAGATGACCTTCAGGTGCCTTCCAGCCCTGGATTGCTGTGCTCTTTCAAGGTATCCCCTGAAGCTGCGTCTAGTGCCCGATTTGTGGTCCTTCCTCCTTCTCCTTTTTCCCTCCCTCCTTCTCCCTTTTTCTTTTTCTCGCAGCCCCCTCCCCGGTTTTGGCCTAGCAGGCCTAAGGGAAGCCTCCTAGGAGTAAAAACAGATCCTAAATGCTAAAAAAAATTTTTTTTAAGTTCCTACCATTGCGCAGCACAGCTGATCGTCAGAACTTTTTTTTTACTTTGTTAAGCATTTTTTTAAACTACCGGTTCGGGTGAACTGGCCCAAACATACCCCTGGTATGAACCCTTTACAAAGGAAACCCAACAACTGCCAGTAGAACCAGGGTAGGGATTAGGAAGCCTGTTTGGCCTGGACCTTAAGCTCCAAGTGGCTTCAAATTTAAATATGTGCAAAGTTCTTATACTTTAAAATAATCAAGTTATATTTAATTCTCTTTTCCTTCTGTAGGAAGTTGGCACCCTCCCCACTCCTAGAAAAATGAAATATTTTAGGAAATATTAAAAGGGCAGAATATGTCCCCTAAAGAGGCAGATATTCAACCCCCACCCTCCTCAATAGCCCACAGCAGTGATAAAGAGATAGCTAGGTCTATTCATAGGCAAATGCCTTCACCCAAGATCCAACAAATGTAGGATTAGCCCTCTCCCCATCTACCAACAGAACTCACCACACGGCACCTGGGGAGATTGCATCACCCAGCAAGATTCAACCAACCTTGGGACTCCGGACAGCCTACAGAGCTGCCCCTGCATCAGTGGTGGGTTCCTATCGGTTTGGACCGACTCGGGTGAACCGGTAGTAGTTTGGTGGCCTGGGTCGCTGCCGGTTCCAGGCCCATCATGCCCCCGAGCCAGTTGTCCTGGCGACGCAGTAGGTGGCGCCATCTTTTTTTTTTTTTTGCTTCTGTGCATGTGCAGAATAATTTTGATTAAATTTCTGGTCCAATGTGCACGTACGCAGGATGCGTGTCTGGCGTGCACGAGTGAGCAAAGCGCACACACCGAACCAGCAGTAATGCTGGCAGCAAACATGGGGCCCTTCATAGCCCCATGAATAGCAACTGAATCCCATGACATAAAAGTTCAAAATAGAGACAGTGAAACTGATAAAAAGGGAATAGTGGAATTCCCAACAAGTAACCACTTAACAGTAGAAGGAATATATAAATTAGACACTCCAAAACCTACAAACACGATATAATTAATAAAATCAAACAATATTAAGCAACAGGGAATCTCATAGCTGGAAGAGTTCATCCCTAGAACCAGGCTGGAACATTGGTGGGATTCAAACATTTTTACTACCAGTTCTATGGCCATGCCTTGGTGGGAGTGGCAGGGGAAGGATACTGCAAAATATCAATTCCCTCCCCACTCCAGGGAAAGGATACTGCAAAATGTCCTTTCCTTCCCCACTCCAGGGAAAGGATACTGCACAATCTCCACTCCTTCCCCACTCCAGGGAAAGGATACTGCACAATCTCCACTCCTTCCCCACTCCAGGGAAAGGATACTGCAAAATGTCCTTTCCTTCCCCACTCCAGGGAAAGGATACTGCACAATCTCCACTCCTTCCCCACTCCAGGGAAAGGATACTGCAAAATGTCCTTTCCTTCCCCACTCCAGGGAAAGGATACTGCACAATCTCCACTCCTTCCCCACTCCAGGGAAAGGATACTGCACAATCTCCACTCCTTCCCCACTCCAGGGAAAGGATACTGCAAAATGTCCTTTCCTTCCCCACTCCAGGGAAAGGATACTGCACAATCTCCACTCCTTCCCCACTCCAGGGAAAGGATGCAGCAAAATCTCCATTCCCTTCCTCCTATCTAAGACAGAAAAGCTGCTCCCAGACTCTTCCTGATATACTGTATAGATATTGAGTGAATCCCAGCATTCCAGTCAGCAAAGGCAGGGCCAGAAGGTGATGGATGTTGTAGTCCTATCACATCTGTGGGATAGTCACAGCTTTTCTATTCTATTCTCCTATTCTATTCATTTCATTTCTAGCTCTCTATTTCTATTCCTCTTTCTATTCATTCCTATTCTAATTCCTATTCTATTCTAATTCCTATTCTATTCTAATTCCTATTCTATTCTATTCATTTCTAGTTCTCTATTTCTATTTCTATTCATTCCTATTCTAATTCCTATTGTATTCTATTTCCAATTCCTAATCTAATTCCTATTCTATCCTTATCCCTTTCTATGTTCAACAGGGCTGAATTCCTAATTTCCCCCTGTAGATGCAGATAAGCAGATGCAACTTTCCCTTTCCGTCTCGGTGCTTGCTTTGAGCGTTCGGCTTTTCCCTCTGGGTGACGCGAGCGATCCTGCCTTCACCCGGGCTGTGGATTTTGGGATTGCTCGGTCCCGCCCCCTCTCCTCCCGGTCTTCAGCGAAGGGGTTAAAAGCAGAGAGTTTTTTTTCCTTTGCGCCTAGAGAGGAGGCAGGAAAGGGGCAAACGGGGGCTGGGATCCCAGTTTCCTGCCCCTTCCGCCTCTTCTCCCACCCACCCCCGTCTCCCGCCGTTTGCTACGCCAGGACTGCGGAGATGCCCTCGCGGGGAGGGGCGCCAGGTGAGCAAAGAGGCTGGCAAGAGGGCAGCTGGACCCCGAGCGAGGGAGGGGGGGCTCAGGTGGAGGAGGAGGGGGGATCCCCAGGTGAGGGAAGGGGAGGGGGGATTCCTTGGGGGAGGGAGCAAAGAGGGGGGCTTTTGCCAGCTGCGCCCTCTCCCCATCGGAGTCTCCGGTTTTTGCTCGCAAGGTTTTCTGCTCCGTGCACGGTGCTGCCCCGCTGCTTGGTTGCTGCTTCTGCGATCGGCTCCACCGACCCCCTTAAAATCCTCCCTCCAAGCCTGCAGAGATTCTCAGCCATCCAGGGCATAGTTGTCCCAAAGGTGTTTTCTTCAAGAGGCCGCTGGACTTTCTTGGGGTTTTCTTTCCTTATTGAAGACGTTTCATTTCTCATTCAAGAAGCTTCTTTAGCTCTGACAGGATGATGGGGAACGGAAGGATTTATATTCCTTGCAGACAGACAGCTGGTCGTTTGCATCCTTTTAGAGGGTCCTTGAAGCCCTTGGAGGTTTATCTCTGTCCTCAGGATCACCTGAGTTGTGCTCCTGGTTCTGCAATTTTTTCCCCTCTGGAAATCCATTTGGTGTGGAAGTAGGCATTTTAGATGTTGATTGTGCTGGTTTTTGAGTAGTTGGCTGTCCTTTGCTTGTGCTGCCCAGCCCTTTACCTTCTAAGTACTTGATAGGCTGATGGTAAATCAGCACTCCTGTTGACTGACAAAGGCCCCGTTTCTATACAATAGTAGAGTTGGAAGGGACTTTGGAGGTCTTCTAGTCCAACCCCCTGCCTAGGCAGGAAACCCTATACCGATTCAGACAAATGGCTATCCAACATCTTCTTAAAGACTTCCAGTGTTGGGGCATTCACAATTTCTGGAGGCATTTTCTGTTCCACTGATTAATTGTTCTAACTGTCAGGTAATTTCTCCTCAGTTCTAAGTTGCTTCTCTCCTTGATTAGTTTCCACCCATTGCTTCTTGTTCTGCCCTCAGGTGCTTTGGAGAATAGTTTGACTCCCTCTTCTTTGTGGCAACCCCTGAGATATTGGAACACTGCTATCATGTCTCCCCTAGTCCTTCTTTCTCTTAAGCTAGACATACCCAGTTCCTGCAACCGTTCTTCATATGTTTTAGTCTCCAGTCCCCTAATCATCTTTGTTGCTCTTCTCTGCACTCTTTCTAGAGTCTCCACATCTTTTTTACATCGTGGCGACCAGAACTGAATGCAGTATTCCAAGTGTGGCCTCACCAAGGCATTATAAAGTGGTATTCTCAAAGGCTTCCCTGGCTGTTTTTGTGCCTGCTCATCCAACAACTTAGTAGTGACAAAACTGAATCTCTGCCCTTGATCATTGCAGGGTGAAGCTACCAATCAGTTCGGGTCTCCTCATCTGACCACTGGCCTGTGTTCTTACAATTTGGTGTTCAGCTTCCTCCCTGTCTGTCCTACATAGTCACAGGGGCAATCCGTGCAGGGGATCTGGTAGATTACATTAGAAGTATCTCCCACCTCCAAGCGATCTTTACAATGTATAATTTGTCCTCGTACGGTAGCCTCTGGGCAAACAGTGGGCATCTCGGAAGCTGCGTTCTACAGCATTCTGAAATGTTGTTGATGTATGGCAGAGCGTGCCATGCGGTTGGCCTTGTGCCTTGTTCTCTTTCTAGAGTCCATGCAGTAGCTAGAACTGAGAAAAGATCAGAGATCAAGGCTGGGAGCAAGTAGGGCTATGTGGTTTGCTCCTCAGTGAAGAAGCAGAGCAGAGAAGAAGCCAGACTGAAACACATTCAGCTGCTACGTATACCATATTTTTTGGAGTATAAGACACACCTTTTTCCCTCAAAAAGGAGGCAGAAAGGAGTGTGAACTGACATTGCAACAATACGATAGTTCTGCCACTGGATGTTCCTTTCGGACCTAAACTGTCACAAAGAGATGGTGATAGAGAAGAGTAGGTCCTGCTGATCTCAGGGACACCGCAAATTCCCTGATCGACCCTGGAGAAGCTCTTTTTGCTAATGACAGAAATCCAGCCCTGAAGCTGCTGAAGTTGGGACAGCTCCAGAACGGAAAGAATACAGAAGAGAATAGTGTGTCGGACTGGTAAGGAAATTTTATTATTAGAAAAGAGATTATCCAAAGAAAATTAAAACTAAATTAAAATTGAAGATAAAAGAAAACAAGCGGCAAATTTAAGCCACGTGAAAGTTAGTGTGTTATCCTTTTTTTAATTTCTCTTTTTACGAATGGAAGTTCTGCAAACGTTTCCTATTTTTTAAATTGGAAGGCTCAGTTTTTCTTCTACTTTTTATTGTTTACTTGTGGATTAAAAATTTCCTTTTTTTGTTCTCTTACAAAGTTTGATTGGATTGGTTTTTTTATTAAGAATTTTTCTCCTTAAATCTGCTATTTAAAGAGGGCTGTAACAGCAGAGAGAGAGAAAAGTAACACTGCCACTTTAAGGCTGGAGGCTTGGAAACTTTGTTTTTTTCCTTTTTTTCTCTTTGATCATTGGAGTTACATTTCAAAGCCGTTGAGTTTGTTGATTGAGAGTGATAATGGAAAGAGCACGAATTGTTTACACAGGTGCTCTTTTGGAGCTTCTATTAATAGCTGGACTGCAGTGAAGTTAAAGCCAGGACTTGAAAGACTATAATGAATTTGTTTGGAATATAACTAAAAGCCTTGAATGCCATAGTGGCAGTGTTTATAAGTTGGAAGGATGGCTCAACATGAAAAAGAAACATTAATATTGCAAATGATTATTTTTAAAATTCAAAAAATACTAGTAATAACAGATAAATTTGAGATGAGAATGGGTAATGCAGAACAAAGAACAGCAAGAAGAGATGGAAAAAATTGAGGATCAAAGGAAGAAAGTTGAGGACAGGGTCCTAAAAATTGAAGGAAAAAAGGAACAAAGAGACAAAGAAATTGTTGATCCTGACAGCATACTGAGCGTGGTTGGAAATAGTAAGTGTGGACTATGGAAAGGGGAGAAAGGTGGACTGGAACACTACTTCAGACCTCAAAGTACAGAAGAAGAAGAAAGGAGAAAATTTGATGGAAGTAAGGAGTAAAATCTTGACTGAAACATCGGGGATAACCAAAGATAAGTTGATGAAAGGAACAGATGGAGGATTTCAAGTGTTCATAAGATATACAATGAGCAACAAGCTGCGAAAAGAAGTCCTTAAAAGACCTACCAAGAAAACAACCAAAATATTAATTCCACAAATGACACAAGATATAAAATTTAACTACTACTGGAAGGACACAGGTTGACGTAGTGAAAGTTTACAATAAAAATTAAGTCAAACTTAGTTAAATTTAGAGTATTATATATAGTCATATAAATTAGTAATATTGATAATAATACATATATTGGTACTAGTTTGAGGATATGAAATTTTATACAAACTGCAAATGAGGACTATGAGAGATTTAAAAGTGTTATTAAATATAATCAATTTTTTTTTAGAATATGTTAGAAAGATGAAATGTTATTGGATGATTTTAGGAGGATTTAATGGAATGCTATTATATAGTTTTACTTTAAACTTAGGATATTTTATACAAAAGGATGTAAAAGCAATTTATAGTCAAATGAATGTTTAATAATTATAATAATTTTTACATAATATACTGGATTGATGATATTTATTTTATTTATTTATTTGATTTGATTTCTAGACCGCCCCCTCTCCCCGAAGGGACTCGGGGCGGTGTACAGGTACCAAATTAAAAAAACCTTACAAATAATCATAAATATAGTTAAAAACGAATTAAACTTTAAACCCCTGTACAAATTTATAAAAATTAAAAACTAAGCCTAAGACCAAAATTTAAAAACACAGACTGGGGTGGGAGAGCTGGAATTAGGCCAAGCCGGCTAGATTAAACAGGTGGGTTTTGAGCTTCTTACGGAAGGAGCGGAGGTCCTTGGTTGTTCTAATATCAGGGGGAAGGTCATTCCAGAGGGTCGGGCCCATCACAGAGAAGGCCCTTCCCCTGGGCGTCGCCCGCTGGCACAGCCTAGTGGACGGCACCCGGAGGAGTCCCTCTCTGTATGAGCGAATCGGCCGAAGGGATGTGTGGGGCAGGATACGATCCCGCAAATAACTAGGCCCTGTGCCATGAAGCGCTTTGAAGATGATAATCAGCACCTTGAAACGCACCCGAAAAGCTACAGGTAGCCAGTGCAGCCCGCGCAGGAGAGGTGTTACGTGGGAGTATCTAGCGACTCCGAGACTGCCCGCGTGGCCGCATTCTGAACCAACTGCAGTCTTCGGGTGCATCTCAAGGGGAGCCCCATGTAGAGAGTGTTACAGTAGTCCAGCCGGGACGTCACAAGCGCATGGGTGACTGTGCGAAGGGCATTCCGGTCCAATAGGGGACGCAATTGGCGCACCAGGCGAACCTGGTGAAACGCCCCCCTTGCCACGGCTGTCACATGGTCATCCATTGACAGCCGGGCATCTAGGAGGATGCCCAAATTGCGTACCCGAACCACGGGGGCCAGATGTTCGCCCCCAATGGCCAGTGATGGAATCAGCTGGTTGAACCGGGGTGCCGGTAGCCACAGCCACTCCGTCTTGGACGGGTTGAGCCTGAGTCTGTTACTTCCCATCCAGATCCGTACGGCTTCCAGACACTGGGACATCACTTTGACGGCATCGTTGGAGTGGTTCGGGGTAGAGATGTACAGCTGGGTATCATCCGCGTACAGATGGTAATCTACCCCGAACCCACGAATGATCTCGCCCAGCGGCTTCATATATGCATTGAACAGGAGAGGCGAGAGGACCGACCCCTGTGGCACCCCACAAGTGAGCAGCCTTGAGGTCGACCTCTGCCCCCCCTGCCAATACAAATTGCACTCGGCCAGAGAGGTAGGAGGAGAACCACCGCAGAACGGTGCCCCTCACCCCCAGCCCCTCCAGTTGATGCAATAGGATACCATGGTCGATGGTATCAAAAGCCGCCGAGAGGTCTAGTAGGACCAGGATGGAGGAGCAACCCCCATCTCTGGCCCTCCAGAGATCATCCACCAACGCGACCAATGTCGTCTCCGTGCTGTGGCCGGGCCGGAAACCGGACTGGTGCGGGTCCAGATAATCAGTTTCCTCCAGGTGGCATGGAAACTGTTGTGCCACCACACTCTCTACAACCTTTGCCAGAAAGCAAAGGTTGGAGACGGGACGGTAGTTGGCTAACACAGCTGGGTCCAGGGAAGGCTTCTTGAGTAGGGGCCTCACCACCGCCTCTTTCAGGATGGCCGGCAAGAACCCCTCACTCAAAGAAGCGTTAACTAACTCCTGGAGCCAGCCTCGTGTGACCTCCCAGGATGCCAGTACAAGCCAGGAGGGAGACGGGTCCAGTAAACATGTGGTGGCTCGCAGTCGCCTAGGCAGCCTGTCCATATCGTCGGAAGTAACAGAGTCAAACTCCTCCCAGAGTGGAGCCTCAAGACCCACCTCCGACGTCCCTTCTAGACCACTAGTAGAGACCAACTCACTTCAAATCTGAGCGATTTTGTCCTGCAGATACTCCCCAAATTCCTCTGCTCAACCGTGCAAAGGGGCTTCCCGCAGCCTCTGTTGAAGGAGGGAGCGGGTTACCCCAAACAGGGTGGCAGGGCAGTTATCTGCGGACGCAATAAGGGTGGCACAATACTGACGCTTGGCCACTCTTAACGCCACAAGGCAAGTCCGTAAATGGGCTCTCACCTGTGATCGGTCAGGTTCAGAGTGTGACGATCTCCATCTGCTCTCTAGGCGTCTCTTGCAGCGCTTCATCACCCTCAGCTCCTTCGTAAACCAAGGGGCCTGGGTGGTTCGCTGCCGCAAGAGAAGCCGCAAAGGCGCAACCCGGTCCAAGGCCCCAGTGGCCGCACTATTCCATGCAGCCACTAGGTCCTCCATCCGGGTGCGGGTCAGGGCTACAGGAAATGGCCCAAGCTCCGTCTGGAACCTATGAGGTTCCATCAGGCATCTGAGGCGGAACCATCTTGGACATTCCGGTTCCGCCTCCCCGCGATGGGGAGTAACGGCTGGGAAGTCGAGCCGGAGAAGTGAGTGGTCTGACCATGACAGGGGTGTAATAACTAAATCCCCTACTCCCAGATCACTCCTCCACTGGCCAGAGACAAAGATAAGATCCAGTGTGTGACCTCCCTCGTGTGTGGGGCCCTGAATTATCTGGGTCAGGTCCATGGCTGTCATGGAAGCCATGAACTCCCGATCTACCTCGGATGTCTCCCCTACCGATGGCAAGTTAAAGTCCCCCATGACCAACAGCCTGGGGGTCTCAACTGCCATCTCGGCGATCACCTCGAGGAGCTCGGGCAGGGCTGCTGATGCATAGTGAGGAGCCAGGTATACAATCAGCAAGCCCAGCTGTCTCCCTGGGCCCCATTTCACGCATAGGGACTCACAACCGGTTATCTGTGGCACAGTGGTCTCTCTCGGCTCGAGACCTTCCCTCACAATGACCGCTACCCCACCACCCCTGCCTAGTGCCCGTGACTGATGAAATGTGCAGTAACCTGGCGGGCACATTTCCACGAGAGGGAGACCTCCCTCGTGGCCCAGCCAGGTCTCCGTGATTCCTGCCAGGTCCGGCTCCCCCTCCGACACCAAGTCGTTAATGAGGGGGGCTTTGTTGACAACGGACCTGGCATTGCATAGCATCAGTCTCAGGCCCTGGCTCTGTAGGGCCTGACCACCTAGATTGCGGGGGTTGGGACATATGACCGGCTGTACCCAACGACCTTGGCCTTGGTCTCCCAACCGGCGATAAGATCTCTGGCTACCCTCGCACCTGCCCCTCCCTACGACCGTTGGAATAAAAAGACCCTCTTCTGGAATATCACTACTCCCCCCCCTTAATGGCTCCGCTCACTTCCTTATTAACTCCACCCGCCAGCTTGGCATTGGTCCCTCCCTCAGTCTGACTAGCCCCTCCCCCCACCCTGGAAGCCCCTAAAAAACGAATAAAACATTTAACTAAAAACCCCCTAAGATTGCGCCTCGCCCACCTCTCTGGATTAATATATCCCTCATCAAGGTGGGCCCTCTTAAGGGCGGAGGGCCAGACCTGCGAGAGGGGGGACTCCCGCAGTAAAATCAGGTCTGCCCTAGAATATAAACAGTCCTCAGTCCCTGTAGCAGCCGGTCGTTCTCCAGCTCCATCGCGCGCACCCACTCGATGTAGAGGGCCAGGTGGTCGCTGAGGTGCCGCAGCTCCCTCCTCTCCTGTAGGCGCGAGAGCCGCATGGGCGGGAGGGGCATCACTGGGGCGGCAGTGGCGGCGGCAGTGGACATGGCGTGGGCGGGGGGCCCCCAGGCGGGCGCCGGTCATTCAATATGAGAATTTGGTTGAAATGAGTTGATAATTTGTGATCTTACATACATTTGAAAGTGAGGACTATAGAAGTAATGCACAAAACTTTACAACCAAATGACATGCTGTACGTGATTGAAGAAGGTTCTATGTGTTATGTGTTGTCATTCTTTGTCTGACCAAAAAAGAAATATATTCCTTTTTTAAAAAAAATAAGAACTGATATACAAAGACTTTTGGGTTTTTTGCTCATTTTGGAGGGGGGGCACTCCCCAGGAACACTCTGCAAGCCTCCTAAAGGCTATCCATGCCCTTTTTTTGAAAAAAAAAACGGGCCCGTTTTTGGGAGGTTTGCAGAGTGCAAAACCTTTTTAAAAAAAATTTGCCTCTTCAAAATCTTGGTGCGTCTTATACTCCGAAAAATACAGTATCTTCCCGCCCCAAATTTTATTCACCTAGTGCTGCAAGTTTAAAACTGGTGCCTGCAATTTTCAACTGGTTGGGAAATTTAAATCCCAACCCATCTTAGGGTTCGCTCCTTGTGATTTTTCTGTACATCTTTTTTTCTTGGAAACTGAGGCATTCTCCCTAGTGGTGGCGGCAGCATCCAGGCTGGGTTAACCTTCATCCAATCATATTGAGGACTGAGTCTGATAACATTGTTAAGCTCCGCCCCTGTTACTAGGTAGACCCAGCTTTCGACTCAGTCCACTCGATGAGGACGGCTGCGTCATCGCTTCTCTCCGGTCTTTTTGAGCTAATTGGTTGATTGCTAAACTGTCAATTGTGAGTACTGGACTGATTTCTGAAAGGAAATAAGGCTAATTCCAACGACCCTACAGCACTAAGGTCCTTGCAGGGCCAGACATTGGTGGTCGGAGCCTCTAAGCCCTGTCAGGGCACGTAGGCTAGCATTGTGGCAAGGGTGGCCATTACTGTGAGGATGACTATTTACCACCTCGCTTCGCACCACTTGTCTTCTGAGGGCTCAGAGGGAGCTCCCTTTTTGTTTCCAACGAAGGTCATTCGCTGCGTTGCCATTTCTCTGTTTTATTGTTTGGCTGGCTGAGAGAACAGCTGGGAAACGCTCCAACGCTCCTGTTAACAGTTGAGCGGCGAACCGCGGCTGCTATTAATTTAAAGACAAAATTATTTTTAAAAAATTGTCTGATGGCCGCAGAGCAACCCAGAAGGACAGAAACTTTAAAAACACTGTTGATTCAGAAGGGGCGCGGCGAAGAGACATTCCTCAGACCCCTTCATCGCGGCAGTTGTAAAAAGGCGCGAATCGCCATTTTTTCAAACGTCTGTCAGTGGCACACAAAATGGCGGCCGCCATTACACAAGCTCTCAATACAGTGGCAGAGAGTGCTGAGGAGGCACAAGTCACACTACCAGGAGAGGGGTCTTTAATGCCTCAATCACCCCCGATAGATGCTCCGGTGATTGCCCTCTACACACCAGCTCACATGCCAGGGGCTCCGGAGGACGTCCTTAAACCGGAGAAGAAGAAAGCAGACCTAACTCTACAAAGAGGTCATCAGGCGGCAGCTTGGGCAGTCAAGGCTGCCACTACAGCCTCCTTCTTCACCCGGCCATGTCTGCTATGGCGACAGGAACTACAACAGCGAGTTCCTATCTCAGACATAAGGGCCCACCAAGACATTGCCAAACTGGTGGCGGCGGTTCAGTTTGTGTCGGATGCTATATTGACGTCCGCCAGGTTCATTGCCAGAGCCATGGCCGCCTCCGTGGCTTCCCGTAGACTGCTGTGGCTTCGGTAGTGGCAAGCCGATGCTCGCCACAAGTAGAAGTTAGCCTCCGCTCCTTTCAAGGGAGGTTTTCTTTTTGGAGATGCCCCGGATCCATACTTCGTGGAAAATAAAGAGAAGAGGAAGGTCTTTCCTTCAGCTCCCAAGAAGGGCTTCAACCGTCCGTCGCCATATTCCAGGCGTTCTTCCTTTCGAGGCCAGGACCTTGGTTCGTCCTTTTGGAACCAGGACTATGCTTCCTTCTTTCGGGGGGCGGACTATGGGGGCCAGGGATATAGGCAGCAGGGAAGCTATGCTTCCAGACAAAACCCCCAGCCTGACCGCTTTCAGCAGGGAAAATCTTCCAGGTGTCCCTTTCGAGGAGGGGGGGCGCGTTATCCCCTTGGAGGTAGGCTAGCTATGTTTGCTGACGTTTGGGACGCTACCACCTCCAACGCTTGGGTTAGGTCTACTGTTAGGCAAGGGCTTGCCCTTGAGTTTATCTCCAACCCCCCTAGTTCCTTCAGGGCCTGCCCAGTCTCCTCCAACCCAGCTTGCAGGCGCCTCATGCTAGAGGCAGTCCAACAACTCCTCGACATTAGGGCCATACAACCAGTACCAGCAGAGGAATGCAGGCTGGGGTTTTATTCTATCCTTTTTGTGATACCAAAGGCCTTGGGGAGCTGGAGAGTAATTTTGGATCTTAAAAAATTAAACAACTTCATTTGTTACAAGCGTTCTTTGCATTCCATTTTGGGATCCATCAGACAGGGGGATTTTCTAAGTTCGATTGACCTAACGGAGGCATACCTCCACGTTCCTGTTTTGCCCCAGCATAGACAGTTTCTGCGTTTTTCATATTTAGGGCAGCATTTCCAATACACTGCCCTCCCCTTTGGGCTGTCTTCGGCTCCACGTGTATTTACAAAGGTCCTAGCTGCCTTGGTCGCAGCTCTCAGGGAAGTGCCCATTAGACTTTAGGCTTATCTGGATGATATACTCATCCAATCTTCATCCCCTAGTCAGGCACGTAGGGATCTTGCATCTACCATCCAGGCTCTTCAGGAGCATGGGTTTTCGATTAGTGTTCCCAAGAGCCATCTCCATCCGTCTACCAGATTAGTGCACTTGGGAGAGTTGATCGACACAGATGAATGCAGAATGTACTTGTCTCGCGAGAGGCAGGACAATCTTAGGGCCTTGGCAGGTCAGATGGCCAGGTCACACAGGTGCTCCTTGGCTTCACTATCTAAATTGCTGGGGACCATGGTGTCGGCCATCGGGATTGTTCCGTGGGCTCGTTTACATTCACAACGCCTCTAATGGTTCCTCTTACCTTTTTAGAGGAAGCTCTTGAGCTGTTCCCTGACCAAGGTGCATGTCCCGGCAGAGGTCAACTGTTCCCTCAGGTGGTGAACGTCTCAGGCCATCACGAAGGGTCTTCTTTACAAGGACCAAGATTTTTTGACTGTCACAACAGATGCCAGCCTTTTCGGCTGGGGTGCCACCCTTCAGACAACAGGTAGCACAAGGCCAGCGGGACCAGGTGGACCGTGCACACAATATAAACTGGCTAGAGTTGAGGATGGTCCATCTGGCTTTACGCCAATTCCTCCCAGGGGTGGCGGGAAAACATGTGCTTGTGCTAACGGACAATGTGTCTGCAAAGGCACACATCAAACAACAAGGGGGCACCAAAGCACGCTCACTCATGGACGAAGCCGTGAGGCTGGGTCTTTGGGCCGAGAAGAACTTACTCTCTCTCACCGCGGAACATATCTCTGAGGTGGCGAATGTGCAGGCAGATTGGCTTAGCCGCAGATTCTGGACAATGCCGAGTGGCAACTGCACCCCTCGATCTTTCAGGCCATAGTGGACAGATTTCGCATGCCGGTAATAGATCTATTCGCCAACCCACACAACAGTCAGCTTCCGAGGTTTTTCACTCAGTACCCAGCACATCGGTCAGAGGGGGTGGATGCCTTGAGATGCCGATGGCCTCCTGGCCTTCTATACACCTTTCCACCTCTGCCTCTCCTGCCCAGAGTAATACAGAAAATTCTAGGAGAAAAGGCCGAGGTTGTGTTGGTCGCCCCACACTGGCCACGCAGGACTTGGTTCACCGACCTGCGGACACTTTCGGTGGACAGACCCTGGAGGATCCCTCGGGACAGGATCTCCCTCCGTCAGGGGTCACTGGAACACCCAGATCCTCAGTGGATCCAGTTGACTGCCTGGCGTTTGAGCGAGGCGTCCTAGGGGGGGGGACAATTTCTCCTCCAGGGTCATCAAGATGATTCAGGCCACTAGGTGGCCATCCACAGACAGAATTTACGATGCCACCTGGAAATCTTTCTGTTCCTGGTGCTCTGGTAAGACTTTGGACCCTATCAGGGTCACAATCCCTCAACTCCTAGAGTTTCTGTAGGATGGATTAGATAAGAGACTAGCCCCAAATACCATCCGGAGACGAGTGGCAGCCACATCTTCCGTTTTGACATGTGAGGGTTCTCCTTCCCTGGCTCAGCTGCCCACGGTGCACTGCTTTCTCAAAGGGGCGTCCAACCTCAAGCCTCCTGCGGTCCATAGGTATCCTTCCTGGGATTTACCCAAGGTACTTGACGCCTTGACTAAGGCTCCCTTTGAACCTCTGAGAGAGGTTTCACTCAGATTATTAACATTAAAGGTATCATTTCTGGTTACCATAACTTCTGCGCGTCGGATTTCGTTCAGAAAAGAATTGTGCATTTTCCATACAGACCGAGTGGTCTTACGCCTGGATCCCTCCTTTGTTCCCAAGGTGTGTTCCTGTTTCCACAGAACGCAGGAAATTATTCTTCCCAACTTCTGTCCCCATCCTGTCCATCCACTGGAACGCAAATGGCACACCTTGGACATCAGGAGGGCTCTCAAAATTTATTTACAATGCACATCTGCAAGTAGAAAATCTGACGGTCTCTTTGTGTCCTTCCAGCCCACTTCCCTAGGTAACAAGGTCTCTTCCCCTACCATAGGCAGGTGGTTGAAGGCCTGCATTTCTTTGGCATATCAGTCTCAGTCTCTACAAGTGCCAGTTAGGATCACTGCGCATTCCACTAGAAGCGTGTCAACCTCCGCGGCATGGGTGGCTCAAGCTTCCCTACAGGAAATCTGTAGGGCTGCCACCTGGGCTACACCTAATGCCAGGGGTGGGGAACTGTGGCTCTTTTGCGACTTGTGGACTTCAACTCCCAGAATTCCAGAACCAACACAGCTGCCTCAGGAATTCTGGGAGTTGAAGTCCACAAGTCGCAAAAGAGCCACAGTTCCCCACCCCTGCCTAATGCCTTCATTAAGAACTATAGGATGGATTCATTTGCATCAACAGAGGCGGGCTTTGTTCGCAGGGTACTGCAGTTGGTGGTTGGGGCTGATGCTTCATTACCACAGTCTTAGACCCCCCCTGGGACAATTACTGCTCTGGTACGTCCCAGCCTGGATGCTGCCTCCACCACTAGGGAGAAAGGGCATTGGTATTTACCTGAGACGCCTCTTCTCCTAGGGTGGAGACAGCATCCAGCCCCTCCCTGATTGGGACTTGATCCTGGGTCATACCTTGCTTGTTACTGTTTTTTAATTTTGCTGTTTACCTGTTGAATAAAAAAAAATTAAATGGTTGTCATCTTAGTTATGACGCGGTAAGGATGATCAGAAGAGATTAATGGCATAGCAGACGGGTGCAACTGGATGTCCGGAGTACAGGTATATTACAACTGTTGACGATGACGCACGGGGTCTGGGGTTTTTCTTCGTAAAAAGCTGTGTCTACCTAGCAACAGGGGCGGAGCTTAACAATGTTACCAGACTCAGTCCTCAATATGATTGGATGAAGGTTAACCCAGCCTGGATGCTGCCTCCACCCTAGGAGAAGAGGCATCTCAGGTAAGTACCAACGACCTTTTCATGAACAAAATTGCTGCTTTAAATTTTGCAGACACCTAGGGAATGCATAGGCTTTGGGAGGCTTGTAGAGTGCTGCTGGGGGGGGGGGGCAAAAATGGGCAAACAACGCCTCCAAAATCCTCTGCATGTCCATTTTTGTGAAAAACAGGATGTGCGGGGATGGGGTATCGGAGGCCAAAAAGTGCATAAGATGCACTCAGATTTTCACTTTTTTTTTTTGCGGGGGGGAGAAGGTGCATCTTAAATTCTGAAAAATACAGTATTCCTGCTGTTTTCACATCTTGTGCAGCCTTTTATATACAATAATTAAACTCACCACTTTATGTGAATCTTTTAGATGAAGAGGATGTCCAGAAGACCATCCTGAGCAAGTGAGAATCAGAAGCACCATTAAAAACGAAAACAAATCCGGCCAGCAATCAAAGTTTTTTCCCCACTTCCTCCAGAAAACAACAAAATTCTTCTTCTCCCCAAGACAGGGGAGAGACAAAAGAGAGAATAACAGAAAGAGAATTTTCAGCTGGAAATAATTGAGTCTGTGAAACTCACTGAAACACTCCATGAAAAGGTCAAGATCATTTCCAAATCCCAAATTATCTGGAAATCCAGAATAGAAGAGGTCACTTAGATAGGCCCATAGGGTAGACAGTCACATGCAAGCCTCATCATGTGAAGGAAGAAAGAGTAACTGGAATAAAAGCAGCATCGAAGAAGGGATCACAAATATTTCGGACCTTGAGAATAGAAAAATGTAAGTGATGGAAACACCCCTGCAAAAATTTCAGATCATAGCTGATTATGCATAAGAGGATCCAAACTGGAGAAAAGTCTGCCCAGTGCCATCACTGTGGCAAAAGCTTCAGAAAGCAGGCCACCCTAAGGATACACCAGAGGACCCACAAAGGGGAGAAACCATATGAGTGTCTGGATTGTCGGAAAAGTTACAGTAGCAATTCCTCTCTGGTGATACACAAGAGGACCCACACAGGGGAGAAACCGTATGAGTGCCCGGATTGTGGGAAAAGTTTTAGTCACAATTCCAGTCTGGTGATACATCAGAGGACCCACACAGGGGAGAAACCGTATGAGTGTCTGGATTGTGGGAAAAGATTCAGTCACAATTCCCATCTGGTGAGCCACCATAGGATTCACACTGGGGAGAAACCGTATGAGTGCCCGGATTGTGGGAAAAGTTTCAGTCACAATTCCAGTCTGGTGATGCATCAGAGGACCCACACAGGAGAGAAACCATATGAGTGTTTGGATTGTGGGAAAAGATTCAGTCACAATTCCCATCTGGTGAGCCACCGTAGGATTCACACTGGGGAGAAACCGTATGAGTGCCCAGATTGTGGGAAAAATTTCAGTCACAATTCTGATCTGGTGAAACATCAGAGGATCCACACAGGGGAGAAACCATATGAGTGCCCGGATTGTGGGAAAAGTTTCAGTGACAATTCCAATTTGGTGATACATCAGAGGACCCACACAGGAGAGAAACCATATGAGTGTCTGGATTGTGGGAAACGTTTTAGTCACAATTCCAGTCTGGTGATGCATCAGAGGATCCACACAGGGGAGAAACCATATGAGTGTCTGGATTGTGGGAAAAGATTCAGTCACAATTCCCATCTGGTGAGCCACCGTAGGATTCACACTGGGGAGAAACCGTATGAGTGCCCAGATTGTGGGAAAAGTTTCAGTCACAATTCCAATCTGGTGATACATCAGAGGACGCACACAGGGGAGAAACCATATGAGTGTCTGGATTGTGGGAAAAGATTCAGTCACAATTCCCATCTGGTGAGCCACCGTAGGATTCACACTGGGGAGAAACCGTATGAGTGCCCGGATTGTGGGAAAAGTTTCAGTCACAATTCTGATCTGGTGAAACATCAGAGGACCCACACAGGGGAGAAACCATATGAGTGTCTGGATTGTGGGAAAAGATTCAGTCACAATTCCCATTTGGTGAGCCACCATAGGATTCACACTGGGGAGAAACCATATGAGTGCCCGGATTGTGGGAAAAGTTTCAGTCACAATTCTGAACTGGTGGTACATCAGAGGACACACACAGGAGAGAAACCATATGAGTGTACAGACTGTGGCAAAGGTTTCAGTCGCAGTTCCAACCTGGTGATACACAAGAGGACCCACACTGGGGAGAAACCATACAAGTGTCCAGATTGTGGGAAAAGTTTCAGTCGGAATTCCGAGCTGGTGAGCCACCATAGGATTCACACTGGGGACAAACCATATGAGTGCCTGGATTGCGGGAATTGTTTCCGTCAGAATTCTCACCTGTTGATAGACCAGAGGAGTCACACAAAGGAAAAACCATGCAAGTGTCTGGAATGTGGGAAAAACTTCACTCAGAATTCTGAGCTTGTTAAACATCAAAGGATTCACGCAGGGGAGAAACCGTATGAATGTCTGGACTGTGGGAAAAGTTTCAGTCAGAATTATGCCCTGGTGATACACCAGAGGACTCACACAGGGGAGAAACCATATGAGTGTCCGGATTGTGGGAAAGATTTTAGTACTAGGTCTAAACTTATCAATCATGTAAGTTTACACATTGGGGAGAAACCTTTCAAATGTCCAGAGTGTGGACGGTGCTTCACACAAAATTCCTCCCTTGCTGCACACAAGAAAATCCATGTGATGCAGAAGGTGATGACTGTAGGGAAGGCTTGAATTTCATTTCTGAGCTGCCTATAAATATATGGTTGAGAAGTTAACTCTTTAATTTCTGGCCTTGTTCAGTTAGTCAAATGTGCTTCAGTATTAGAGATGAGGGAGAAAAGAAAATTTAATAAAGGCTAATTTCCCATAGCTCACTATCAGCAGAAATTAATGGATATTCACGGGTAGAGAACTAGCGCAATTCTGCAAAAAAGACTTTTAGGATGTTTTTTTTTGCATACTGATCATTGTACATCATAGAAATGCCCAGACAGAATTTCAACCTTCTACCCATGTGTCCTTCTCATTTTGAGCCCAAGAATTCCTCAGCCAGCAGGTCTTTTTAAAAAAATGTGGGAGTCATAATGTTTCTCTGAGGTTCCAAAAATCTGCTACACATCCGAAAAAATACATTACAGAATAAAGTTGGAAGGGATCTTGGAGATCTTCTAATTCAACCCCCTGCTCAAGAAGAAGACTCTGTACCATCGATCCTCAAACTACGGCCTGCGGGCCGGATACAGCCCACCAATGCAAAGTATCCGGACCATGGAGTGATGGGATTCAGTGCCGCCCCTCGTTGGCCTTATCTTCCAGGGAGCATCCACTCCAGCTGTACTTCTAGTTAGTTAGGTCGATGGTGAGTAGGGGAGGGGCTGCTGCTGGCTTGAAGAGCAGCTGCCAGCTTGTAGTACTTTAAAAGTCTTTAAAAATGCTTTAAAAAAAGCTTTTCAGGATGCTTTTCATAGCCATATGATCCAGGGCTGGTGGAAGAATAGGGGAAGGGCAAGTACAGCAAGGACAAAGGCAAAATGGACAGCTAAATTGGCCACGCCCACCCAGATGACCACCTAGCTATGCCCACCCAGCTGGTCCCCCAGTCTGAGGGACCGTGAATTGGCCCCCTGTTTAAAAGTTTGTGTCTTAAAGATATTATGAGTACAATCTTAGCAGATTACATTAAGAGAGACAAAAAACAATTATGGTGGGATATGGATCTAGTATATAGGATAAACTCAGCATATGCCAGAAGTCATAATGTTCCAAGGGAGATACATGTTAAATTTGTCAGGAGATCCACAAGGGATGAGGTGCTTGCGGCCCAAAGGGAGAGACCATTGATATATAAAGGGGAAGAGATCACCATTCTTAAACAGATCCCCAAAAAATAAGAGAGAGAAGGAGGAAATATTCCTCCTTATCAAAAAAATTATATAATAAAGGGGTCTGGTTTAGATGGCTGTTACCAGAGGGGGATGTTGGTCTTCTGGGAGGGAAATAGGATTAGAATTAACACAGTTCAGGAGGCGGAAGCCTTCATTAAAAAGAATCTTTCCCTCCCAGAGGAGGAATTTAGTGGGAGTAATGAAAAGGACAGCAAGACGCAAGCTGGGAGGGAGGGGGGCGTGAAGGCCTCTTCTGGGGGCAGGGAAGAAGGAGCAATATCGAAAAGGCTCAGATCACAAAAATAGAGGTATTTGGAACAATAGCAGTTGGTGATATTTTAGAAAGTGACAAATAAAAATGTAGAAACACATGATTGATAATATAGAGTAAGATTTGCTCTGCTGCTTTCTTTTATATTTTGTTTTTAAGATTGTTAAATCTGTGAGTTTCTTGGAGGGATCTCCACCACCAGTGTGGAAGCTGCCAAAATTTTTGTACATCCCCTTACCTTTCCCTATATATTCAAAAACCAATAAAACTTTGTTTTATAAAAAAAAAAGTTTGAGGACCCCTGCCTTATACCATTCCAGATAAGTAACTGTCCAGCCTCTTCTTAAAAACCTCCATTGATGGAGCACCCAGAACTTCTGAAGGCAAGTGGTTCCACTGGTTAATTGCTCCAAGTGTCAGGAAATTTCTCCTTAGTCCTAAGTTCTGGTTCTCTGCTTGATTAGTTTTCCCTCCAAAGGAAAAAGATAGGAGCACTTAGTGATGGTGGCTCCTCAAATATGAGGTGATGGGAGAGGAGAGGTAAAGAGGATTCCAGAGTTCCATCTTTTCCTAACATGCACAAAAATTGAGTGCAAGGAGAACAGTGAATTCAGAAACACAGCGCAGTGACGCACAGAACAGAGAACATAGGAGGGAGGTTTCGACTAGTGAGAAGAGCACAAAGATTTAAAGGTTTTTGACTATGACATGGAAATACTGTTGTAATATCTAGAGAAAAGGGGGTTGTGGCTTTTGAGCACAGGATCTTCAAATTTATTAGCAACTCCTGCTGTGATCTTTTTTGTGTGGAGGTGCCTCTTGTTATCTTTTGAAGCAGGAGGGATGATAGCAATGCCAAGACGCTGAGTTTACCAAAGAATTCAAGGTTTGTTCATTTCAGTAACAAACATTTGTTCGTTTGGTTACAAGCTTTTGTGCATCAGTTTTTACAATTGGAAATAAGATCACTGGTTATCCATCAAACATAACTAAATACACCACTATCATTGAGCATTATTTGTTCAGGTTACCATTAATATTAATCATGCATAGAGTATACAATACTTATAGTGTGACATATTCAACTCCAGAAATAGTTTTCCATTGTTAATCCGAGTAGTTATTGAATATTTCAATTCATGTATGTATCAATTATTCATTACATCATCATTAGTCCATACAACAAAGATTGAAAAATGGAGGGGTTTTATGATAAAATGAATGAATTAGATAACATTTTAACAGGTACTGATGAAAAAGTAATTAAAAAACTTTATGGCTACCTATTAGAGGTGAAGGCTACAGGAAGAACACGTTAAAGAAACTATGTTAGCTTGGGAGGAAAATTTTGGGCATGAGATTGACCTAGAGAAATGGTTAAAACTGTGGTCTCAAAACTATAAAATGACGATGTCCATTGCATATAAAGAGAATTTGTATAAGATGTTTTATAGGTGGCACTTATCCCCAACGAAAATAGGAAGAATGCCTAAGAACAAATCGAAAAAATGCTGGAAATGTCATCAGACGTCGGACTCATACTACCACATGTGGTGGACTTGTACTGAAGCTAAAAGATATTGGAGTAAAATCCACATGTAGTTGGAGAAAATGATACATAAACACATAGACTTAAAAGCACAATAGCCAGGTTTGTTGCGCTCCAAACAGCCTTCAGTTATTGGAATAAAATATTGTGTGGAATGGTTTTGGTTTAGACTTCTATCCAGCCAATTCTGCTTCTTCTCAGTGTTGCATTACATTCCCCCCTTTCTGATTGTCAGTTGCCTCCAAGTTAACAGAAAGGGCGTTGGTACTTACTTGAGACTCCTCTTCTCCTAGGGTGGAGGTAGCATCCAGATTGGGTTAACCTTCATCCAATTATATTGAGGATTGGGTCTTGTAATGTCTTTAAGCTCCGCCCCTGTTGCTAGGTAGACCCCAGCTTTGACGAAGAGAAATAACAGACCCCGTGCTTTATCGCCTAACAGAAGGAACATACTTACATTCCGACCAACCTTTGCGCATACCTGCCAATACCATAGGATTGCCATCCGACCACCTTGTGAGAGAACCAACGACACACAGCAACTTTTGTTTCTTTTTATTGTATTTTTTAAAAATCAGGTAACAGTCAAATCAAAACCTCAACACGCCATCATGACGTAAGAACACACTCCAAACAGGGAGGGGCTGGATGCTGCCTCCACCCTAGGAGAAGAGGCATCTCACGTAAGTATCAACGCCCTTTCTCCGTAGTGGTGGAGGCAGCATCCAGATTGGGACGTACCCAAGCAGTAACTGTCCCAGGGTGGGTCTAAGACTGTGACAATGAAACATCAGCCCCGACCACCGACTGCAGCACTCTGCGACCAAAGGCCGCCTCTGCTGATGCGAAAGAATCCATTTTATAATGTTTAATGAATGCATTGGGTGTAGTCCAGGTAGCCGCCCTACAGATTTCCTGCAGGGACGCCTGAGCCGCCCATGCAGCTGATGTGGAAGCGCTTCTGGTGGAATGCGCTGTGATCCTGACAGGCACTGGGAGAGATTGAGACTGGTAGGCCAAGGAAATGCAGGCCTTTAACCACCTGCCAATGGTAGGAGAAGAGACCTTGTTACCCAGGGAAGTGGGTTGAAAGGAGACAAAGAGAGCATCAGATTTCCGAGTTGCAGCAGTACGTTGAAGTACATTTTAAGAGCCCTCCTGACGTCCAAGGTGTGACATTTGCGTTCCAGAGGATGGACCAGATGGGGACAGAAGTTGGGTAAGACAACCTCCTGGGTCCTATGGAAGCAGGAACACACCTTGGGGACAAAGGAGGGGTCCAGGCGTAAGACCACTTGGTCTGTATGAAAAATACACAGCTCCTTCCTGGACGAAAGAGCCTGCAACTCCGAAATCTGACGTGCTGAAGTTATGGCCACTAGAAAGGATACCTTTAATGACAGAAACCTGAGCGAAACCTCCCTCAGAGGTTCAAAGGGAGCCCTGGTCAAAGCGTCAAGAACCTTGGTCAAGTCCCAGGAAGGGTCCCTATGGACCGCAGGGGGCTTGAGGTTGGATGCCCCTCTGAGAAAACTGCGTACCATAGGCAGCTGAGTCAGGAAAGGAGACCCCCCCGCATGCCAAAACTGAAGAAATGGCTGCCACTTGCCTCCGGATGGTGTTTGGTGCTAGCCCTTTATCCAACCCATCCTGCAGGAGCTCCAGTAGCTGCGGTATTGTGACCCTAATAGGGTCCAAAGTCTTACCCGCACACCAGGAACAGAAAGCCCTCCAGGTGGCGTTGTATATTCTGTCTGTGGACGGCCGCCTAGTGGCCTGAATTGTTTCAATGACCCTGGGAGAGAAATTGTCACCCCTCAGGACGCCCCGTTCAAACACCAGGCGGTCAACTGGAACTACTGAGGGTCCAGAGGTTCCAGCAACCCCTGACGGAGGGAGATCCTGTCCCGAGGGATCCTCCAGGGCCTGCCTACTCAAAGTGTCGGCGGGTCGGCAAACTAAGGCCTGCGTGGCCAGTGTGGTGCGACCAACACCACCTCAGCCCCCTCTCTCAGAATTTTCTACACAACCCTGGGTAAATGGGGTAAGGGTGGGAAGGTGTAAAGCAGGCCACTGGGCCATGGACAATGCAAAGCATCCACCCCCTCCGCCCGAGGTGCAGGGTATCTGGAAAAAAACCTTGGAAGTTGGCTGTTCAGAGGGGTGGCGAACAGATCCACCTCCGGCATACCAAACCTGTCCACTATGTCCCGAAATATTGAGGGGTGCAGTTGCCACTCGGCATTGTCCAGTGTCTCGCGGCTGAGCCAGTCTGCCTGCACATTGTCGTCGTCCCCCCGAGATATGTTCCGCGGTGAGGGACAGTAAGTTCTTCTCGGCCCAAAGGCCCAGCCTCATGGCTTCGTCCATGAGAGGCCGTGATTTGGTGCCCCCCTGACGGTTGATATGTGCCTTTGCCGACACATTGTCCATAAGCACAAGCACATGTTTCCCCGCCACCCCAGGGAGGAAGTGGCAGAGAGCCAGATGGACCGCCCTCAACTCTAGCCAGTTGATGTTGTGTGTACGGTCCAACTGGTCCCACTGGCCTTGCACTACCTGAGTCTGGAGGGTGGCCCCCCAGCCGAAGATACTGGCATCCGTTGTAACCGTCAGGAACTCCTGGTCCTTGAACCACAGGCCTTCCGTGATTGCCTGAGACGTCCACCAACTGAGCGAATGCTTGACCTTCGCCGGGACCTGAACCTTGGCCAGTGAACAGCTCAACAGCTTCCTCTGAAAAGGTAAGAGGAACCATTGTAGGTGCTGTGAGTGCAAACGAGCCCATGGAACAATCCCAATGGCCGACACCATGGTACCCATTAATTTAGACAGCAAGGCCAAAGAGCACCTGTGTGACACGGCCACCTGACCTGCTAGGGCTCTCATATTGTCCTGTCTTTCTTGGGATAGGTACACCTTGCATACTTCAGTGTCAATCAATGCACCTAGGTGCACTAATCTGGTGGATGGATGTAGGTGGCTCTTAGGAACATTGATGGAAAATCCATGCGCCTGAAGAGCCTGGATAGTGGAGGCGAGGTCCCTTCGGGCCTGGCGAGGGGAGGAGGACTGAATAAGTATGTCATCCAGGTAGGCCTGAAGCTGAATAGGCACCTCCCTGAGGTCTGCGATCAATGCAGCTAGGATTTTAGTAAATACATGAGGGGCTGAAGATAGGCCAAAGGGGAGGGCAGTGTATTGAAAATGCTGCCCTAAGTAAGCAAAACGTAGGAACTGCCTATGACGTGGCAAAATGGGAACGTGGAGGTAGGCCTCTGTCAGGTCAATGGAACTCAAAAAATCCCCTTGCCTAATGGACCCCAAAATGGAATGTAAGAAATGCATTTTGAAACGTTTGTAACAAATAAACTGGTTTAATCGTTTAAGATCCAAAATAACTCTCCAGCCCCCCGAGGCCTTTGGAATAACAAAAAGGATAGAATAAAACCCCAGCCCGCATTCCTCAGTCGGTACCGGTTGTATGGCGGAAATGTCGAGGAGGTGTTGGACCGCCTCCAACATGAGGCACCTGCGAGCTGGGTTGGTGGATACGGGACAGGCCCTGAAGGAACTAGGGGGTTGGAGATAAACTCAAGGGCAAGGCCCTGTCTAACTGTGGATCTCACCCAAGCGTCAGAAGTGGTAGCATCCCAAACGTGGGCAAACTTCGCTAACAGTCCCCCGATGGGGTAACTGGATTCGGGGGGCCTAGGTTCTACGATAGTAGCGACCCCCCCTCGAAAGGGCCGCCTGGCAGATTTCCCCCTTTGATAGCGGTCAGACTGAGGCCTCTGCCTGGAGGCAAGGCCTCCCTGTTGCTTATAACCCTGGGCCCCATAGTCTGCCCCCCGAAAGGAGGAACCATAGTCTTGGCCCCGATAGAACGAACCAGAGTCCTGGCCACGGAAGGAAGAGCGCCTGGGGTATGGTGCTGGGCAGTTGAAGCCCTTTTTCGGGGCTGATGGAAGGACCTTCCATTTCTCTTTGTTCTCAATGAGGTACGGGTCAAGGGCATCCCCGAAAAGAGAACCCCCCTTGAAAGGGGCAGAGGCCAGTTTCCATTTGTGGCGAACGTCAGCTTGCCACTGACAAAGCCACAGCATTCTCCGGGTAGCCACGGAGGAGGCCATGGACCTGGCGGCGAACCTGGCTGAGGTCAGTGTAGCGTCCGACGCAAACTGAATTGCCGCCACCAGCTTAGCAATGTCCTGGTGGGCCCTTATGTCGGATATAGGAATACGCTGTTGCAATTCCTGCAGCCACAGCAAGCATGGGCAGGTAAAGAAGGGAGCCGTAGTGGCGGCTTTCACCGCCCAGGCCGCTGCCTGGTGACCCCTTTGCACGGTCAAATCAGCTTTCTTCTCCTCTGGTTTAAGGACGTCCTCCGGGGCCCCTGGCATGTGTGCTGGGGTGTAGAGTGCGATCACCAGAGCGTCAATAGGAGGGACAGCCAAAAATTAGGATAATTCATTGGCCACGTTGAAGAACCTCTTATCATTGGCTGATGGATTAGGTCCGGACGTGGGAGCAGCCCACTGTCTCTGGATCAGGTCAACAAATATTTTGGGCATCGGGACAGCCTCAGTTGGGGGTGTCTGCTCGGAATACAAGGACTCTGCACTCACAGTTGTTGGACGATGCGTGGTCGCTGCTGGTTGAGGCCCCAACTTGAAGGCTGCTTTGGCCTTGTACAGAAGAGACAGGAACAAGGCAGGAGGAAAAAGGCCAGAAAAGGGCTTCTGGTAAGGGTCTCTACCTTCATCCTCAGACAGTTCAGCCTCTTTCAGTTCTCCTTCCTCTGACTCTGAGGAGTGATCCAATTCCTCCTGGTCAGACACCTCTGGCTCTGCAGGAATAGTCACCTGGGCTGGAGCAGATGGTACAATAGCTGAGGCAGCTGCCTGCCTGAGAGACAGGGCCTGTTGCTGCTGGAAGCTGGCCGTGATGCTCTGAGATATGGCCGAAGCTATAATATCCTGAAAGTTGGGCAGGATCATTGGAGCATAGCCATCCTGGGACTGTCCCAAGGTGTTTGAGGTGGAAGGCAATGAGTCCAGCCTCTGGACTACAGAAGGCAACTCCATCCCACAGCCAGACATGTGACCCTGGATCGTTTGGGATGACCCCCATATGTTGGAGACATCTATAGGAAAGACAGGGTTAATGGGGTTGTCACTGCTCTGTCTGCCCCCAGGAGAAAGCAGCAGGGAGTATTGCCCTTGGGGCTGCTGAGGCATGTCTGTAGATTTTGGAGAGGATGTTTTTTTGCTGGCAGCCTTTTTGTGCAAGCGATCCAAAGCCCGCTCCTTCTGCCTCTCATAACAGGAGCTGTCTGGTTTTTTTGCCTTTTTTGCACTGTCTGCCTTTGCAGACTTCTTTTTACTGCTGCTGCTGCTGCTGGAACCCCTGCTCTCCAAAGTGCTGGGCTGAGGGGCTGGTTGAGGCATTGAATCCACCTCACCTGCTGGGAGAACTTGTGGCTCAGAAGCCCTGTCAATTTGTGTCTCGAGAGCCTGAGTGCTGGCGGCCGCCATTTTGAAACCTCTGACAGCTGTTTGAACAAAATGGCATTCCCGCCTTTTCTCAACTGCCGCAAGCTCCCTCTCTCTGCCTCACAACTGCCTTAGTCGGAGTCTATTTGCAAGAAAAAGGTGTTCTGGGTCGCTCCGCAGCTGTCTCAACAATTATTAAAAGTCAATTTGTCTGTTTGGAGGCAGCCGCAGTTCACCGCTCTACTAGCTAAGGAGCGGCAGAGCGTTTCCCAGCACAGTGTATGGGTGCAAACTGACCAGCAACGAGCTCTCACCAAGCCAGCAGAGATCCACAGCGTGAGGTTGAGGGTTGAGCTCGCCCTCTCAGCAATGTCTTCCTTTCTCTGTCATGCTGACAGCCTGCGTGCCCTGACAGGGCTTAGAGGCTCCGACCAAAAAACGCCTGGCCGCAAGCACCTTAGGGCTGACTGGTCACGAAGCAGATATAAACACTGCTTTCGAAATCCAAACTTCCAATTCCACAAGCAGTCAATTTGACAAAGAGCCGGAGAAACGTGATAACGCAGCTGTCCTCACAACTGGACTGAGTCAAAGCTGGGGTCTACCTAGCAACAGGGGCGGAGCTTAAAGACATTACAAGACCCAGTCCTCAATATAATTGGATGAAGGTTAACCCAATCTGGATGCTGCCTCTACCACTAGGGAGAATAACAGTTGTAATGCACATAGGAAGACTTCGAGTCCAATCCCCTGCTTAAGTAGGGAACACTACACCATTCCAGACAAAGAGCTGTCCAATCTCCTCTTAAAAACCTTCAGTGATGGAACACCCATAGCTTCTGGAGGCAAGCTGTTCCATTGATTAATTGTTCTCATCCAAGAAGCTCCTTCAGCTCTGAAGCTTCTTGGATGAAAAGCAAAATGTCTTCAAAGGAAAGACAAGAAAGTCCAGTTGCCTCTTGAAAAAGCACCTTTGGGACAACCATGACCTGGATGACTGAGAATCTCCATAGATCAAGGTTGTCAAACTCAAGACCCAGGGCCCGGATCTGGCCTGCAGGGTGTTTAGATCTTGCCCCCGGGGCTGCTCTGGAAACAGTGAAGGACTGTGGGCGGCTTGAGCTCCGTTTTCACTGCCAGAGGGTTGCAGGGGCTGTCACAGCCAAAAAAAAGAAGTCTGGAGCCCATTTTTGCTGGCACAGGTGCCCTCAACACGAGTGATGTTGAGCTGGCCACGCTCACTCTGGACATGCCACCCCCAAAGGTCAAGCATAACCCTGATGCGGACCTCAATGAAATCAAGTTTGACATCCTATAAAGCCCCTGGAGCCTGGGGAGGGCAAAAAATGGCTTGTAAAAAGGGTGAACTCAGCTGGCCAGCGCGCAGATGCGCACTGGGCAGCTGACAGGGCAGCACCTTGCGTGTCCTGACAAATGGCTCTGCGTGCCACCTGTGGCAAGCGTGCTATAGGTTCGCCATCACTGCTCTAGAGGCTTCCGGAGGGAGAAAAACGGCCCTACGGGCAAACTGAAAGTTCAGGAATGGAATTCTGGTTGCCTATAGGGCCGTTTTTCTCCCTCCGGAGGCTTCAGGCAAGCTTCCTGAAGGCGAAAAACGGACAAAAATGAAAGCTGAAGTCAGCTGGCCAGCGCTCGCATGCACGCTGGAGCTGACAGGCCAACGCCTTGCATGCACTAACAAATAGCTCAGTGTGGCACACGTGCCATAGGTTCACCATCACGGTTCTAGAGTCTCAATATCTTTTTGTATTATGTAACCAAACCTGGACACAGTATTCCACACATGATCTTACCAAAGCAGTATAAAGCCGTACTAACAATTCAATATTCCATGTCTGGCCTCAGTCACAGAATTGTTCTGAATCCCTCTGCTTCCTGTTTATAACTTTCACTTTCCATAAAGATATCTTTTCGTGTGTTAACCCACCTTTGTCAATGAGGAGCTAGAGAAACATGTTTTTAGGCAGAAAACAGACTCACTCTTAATAGCTCCCCTCACCTTTGTCATTGGGCCATTAAAAGCCTGAGCATTAAAAGATCTACCTCCTTCAGGCAGACCCATCTGCAACAGAAACTCACCCCATGGCATCTGGGAACTCAACCAAGCTTAGGACTCAAAAGACACACAACCTACAAAGTTAGCTAAGACTAAGGCCCTGGGAGTCTGACAACCAATCAGAATACATTTCTTACACAGGAACAGGAAACAGAGAGATGGAGCCGAACAGGGAGTCTTAAAAACTGAGGAACTCTCAGCAAGCCCCTTTCCCCCTTTTTTTCTTCAACATCTGGAAGCATGTGATCACTTTTTTCCCCAGGACCTCAAACCATGTGGTCCTGTCCACCATTAAAACCATCTTTCCAAGCAGCATTTGAGCTCAACACTCAAAACCCCTTTAAAACCTAATTCCAAATGGCTAAGGTCCAGGAAAATCTACCCACAGACTCAATGGGGTCTGTGCTGGCAAGGGAGGCTTACTTCCCATTGGTTAGGTTAGCTTGGAGTCCCATCTGGGTCCCCAAATTGTTGGAAGAAATGTCCTGGATTCAGTTCCAAGTGGGGAAAAAGACACTGGAAACATGGAAGCTACTTGGAACGATGGTTTTAATGGTGGACAGGACCATTGTCCACATGGTTTGAGGTCTGGGGAAAAAGATGATCGCATGCTTCCAGGTGTTGGGTGAAAAAGAAAAAGGGAAGTTTAGAAGACACCAAACAATTCGAGGTTTGTTCATTTCGGTAATACAATTCAGGTTATAATGCAATACCAATGGTAGGTTTCAGGAGGTACGCCCTAGTACGTGTGTACTGGTGTCTGCTGGAAGCAGCAGCCACCGTACCAGAATGGTGCTTTGGATGGCCCATCCGCTGCCCTTCTTCCTTACCTGTATTTGAAGGAAACAGGCAATCTGCGCATGCATGCGCATTGTACGGTGCCTGCGCGACGCTCCACCAAGCAGCTGGAGTGTCGCAGGTGGTGGGTGCGCATGCGTGCGCAGTGCGCATGCCCATGGTGCACACTTGGCCCCCGTTACAGTGTACTGGTTGCAATGGGAGCCAAAACCCACCACTGTGCAATGCCCCCATTACTCTGGACACAGAAACAACAGAGCACATGTTTCTCCAGCGGCTATATTACAGAATTATTTGTACCAGACTTCCCTCTCTGGTACTGCATACATACTAGAGTCATGCAGAATTCTACAGCTCTCTGTGTGTACCAGTGGTGGGTTCCTGCCGGATCGCACCGGATCGCGCGCTCCCTTTCGGCGCTGAACCCGGAAGTATGTTCTTGCCCTGCCCCTGGCAACGGGACGACACTTGCCTGCGCTCCACCAGCTCGGCTGGGACTGGAGACGTTTCC
Organism: Natrix helvetica; assembly: GCF_964273705.1. Lineage (NCBI taxonomy): Eukaryota > Metazoa > Chordata > Lepidosauria > Squamata > Natricidae > Natrix > Natrix helvetica. Next base: position 352,451,160 of record NC_138548.1, on the reverse strand, counting down.
TCAGCGGAGCGGAGCGCCTGAAAGGGACGCAAGCTCAGCCTGCCAGGCTGCCACCACTCCACTGAAGACATTGCTGAGCAGAGAAGCGTCTCCGGTCCCAGCCGAGGTGGTGGAGCACAGGCAAGCGTCGTCCCGTCGCCAGGGGCGGGGCAAGAACGTACTTCCGGGTTCAGCGCCGAAAGGGAGCGCGCGATCCGGTGCGATCCAGCAGGAACCCACCACTGGTGTGTACTGATACTACATACAGTATAATGTTGCCAGTTCTGCAGAGCAGCACTTAAATTTGGTCAGAAGATGGATGACCTTAAACTCATCCTACAGTGTGCTCTGTAGAGTGCTAGATTTAGTCTGCCACATGCTAAACTTTATGCACCCTTATATGTCATTTATGTCTTTTATGTTTCTGAGTATATCTTTTTAGACTTTAATGACTTTCTGTACTTTTTAGCCGAATATACCCCCAAGTTCCTTATTCTGGTCTTCCTCTAAAGTAATAAAAAATTAAATGTTATTATTTTAAAATATTAATATTTAAATTTAAAATAATCAAATTATATTTAATTCTTATTAGAAACAGAAACAAAGAACCAGAACAGAGAGTGACCATGTCATATTGGAATTCAATATAAAGCAAATACAAACAATAGAACACAACGAAACCATGGTCTCAGACTTTAAAAGAGCTGATTTTAACAACCTTTGAGAGAGCCTAGGAAAGATTCCATGGGTGAAAAGCTTAAAAGGGAAAACCAACTCAAGAAGATTGGGAAACTAAAAAATATGATTGTAAAAGCCCAGTCCAGGTAATACCACTTAAAAAAAACCCCAAAAGAAACTAGGATTGGTTGCACAAACAATTTGAAAAAGAAAAATGATCATGCCAAAAAACAGGTCAGGGATCTATCATGGTAAAGTGCAGCTATCCATATGGTCCAGAGGTAGTATTCAGCCAGTTCGGTTTGGGCGAATCGTTAGCAGCAGCTGTGGGAGGCTCCGCCCACCCACCCCAACGTAATGCGCGGGCACTGCTCATGTGCCTCAGGCGTGAGCGAAGCACGTATGCGCTCACATTTGCAAATAGGTAGGGAAAGTAAGTGAATCCCACTGCTGATATGGTCGGTGGTTTTGAAAACCACTTGATGACGCATACAGTAATCAATCAAAAATCTTGCAAAGACTGTAATTCTATCTTTTGTCGCTAGTTGGCGCGCGCTCTTTTAAATGAGTAACACCCGGCGACTAGAAAGCGGGTCAATACAGTAGAGCGGCATCGATGGTGGCTGAGTACAGACATCCAACGGGAGGGAGAACGACGGAGCCTAACGGTGTTGAAACTATAATAGAGTACTCGATTTCTAGAGCGGAAGTGAAACAGAGGAGAAGAATAGAGGAAGTGCCTTTTCCGGATGAACTGTGGGAGGACAGAGGCGTGGAGGGCGCCTCTCCTGCTCTTCCTAGGTCCTAGGACAGTGATGGCGAACCTATGGCATGTGTGCCACAGGTGGCACGTGGAGCAATTTGTCAGGGCACACGAGGTGCTGAGTTCACCCTTTTTTAAAGCCATTTTTTGCCCTCCCCAGGCTCCAGAAGCTTAATAGGAGCCTGGGGAGGGCGGAAATAGCCCCCGACCCCACCCTCCCGGAGGCCCTGCGGAGGCTTCATGAGCTTCCCTGATGCCTTCGGATCGCTCAAAACGACCCTCCAAGCAAACCGGAAGTCACTTCCTGTTTGCTTGAAGGATCATTTTGAGCGCTGCGAAGGCGTCAGGGAAGCCTCCGGACGGTCCCTGAAGTCACTTCCAGTTTGCTCGGAGGGTCGTTTTGAGTGCTCCAAAAGCTTCAGGGACCGTCCGGAGACTTCCCCGACGCCTCTGGAGGGCGTCCGGGGGGGGCGGCGGTGGAGACTGTTTTCGCCCTCCCCAGGCTCCTATAAAGCCTCTGGAGCCTCGGGAGGGGGAAAAAAGCACGTAAAAATGGAGGCGGAGTGCCTGTAGTGCGTGCATGCGCACTGGGGGGGTTCGCGTATTGCATTATGGGTGCGGCACGCCCGCACACGACCCCCCTGCGCTCCCCCCACTTATGGCACACGAGCCAAAAAAGGTTCGCCATCACTGTCCTAGGACTTCAGCAGCTGGAAGGTGAGTGGAGGGCAGGTCGGAGGAGAAGCCGGGAGTAAGGAGGGCTGTTTGATTTCCTCCACAGCGCAGAAGCAGAGAAGAATCCAGGCTGAAACATGTCAGGTGCTGCTGCATGATCCTTCCCTCTCCAAATTTGGTTCCAGTGGTGCTGGTCGCTTTAAAAGTGGTGCCTATAAATGTTCTGCAGGTTGGGAGATTTTAAAAAGTCTCCTTCAGTTTAGGATTGATTGACGCTTTGTGATTTTTATGGACGTGTTAGTTTTTTGGGGAACTCTGGGGTTTCATGCACAAAATGGGATTATATCTTGCAGATGATTTGTGCACCATTTTATTTGTTGATGCCTCTCCTCCGTTGAAAATAACATCTTGGAAGACTAAGAATGTTTTGCTGAATTCCAGAATCTCCAGAATTAATGTTTGTGTGAATATTTGAACTTGGATCTCTTCTTTTTTTTCAATCAAATCTTTATTTTTTATATTCTTTATACATATCAATGCGTGAATGGTGTGGTAACTGGGTAACATACACATAAACTGTCTTATTATTCCTAAATATTACATTTCACTCCATTATTTCATATTACTTATACATGCCTTTTATTATCACCTTCCATTTCTGAACCATCTTTCTGTCCTTTTGTATATTGTAACATATTAATATATAATAATTATTATTCCCCACTATTTTCTATCCCTATTTTAACTTCCCCCCTTTCATATCACTATAATATTCAAAGACATGTTTTCTACCTATTTTGTTGTTCATATTTTCTTAGTTAAATGTAAGTTCCATCCTTCATTCTTCCATTATTCAATATCTCCTTATACAGTTTTATTATCAGTCACAATCATTTATACATTTAGATTCATATTTTTTCCAGTTCTTCAATCCATATGATTCTATCATTAATACACATGTTTAGATTAATATATATTAATCTTGCCCACTGTTAAGTTCTAACCTTCCACTGTTGTTCATATTTTTCTACATATTTTGTATATTTTCCCAATTCTTCATATCCATTTATATTAAAATATTATCCTGATATATATCACACTGCTAAAATAATAATCCAACCTGTATAGCTCTGATATTAATACACATGATCGAAATATATTCATAACAGTATTATTTTACTCTATTTTTGCTTAATCATCATCTCTTACCCCCATCCAATCCTTTAACCTTATTTTCTTTTTAGTTTTCCTCCCACATTTGTCCCTTAGGTCTTTTATTCCCTCTATTTGATTATGCAATCTAACTTTTCCTCCCAACTCTACCCTTTCCCTCTGTCTAATTCCAGAACTATCCATTCCACCTCCTATCTTTTTTCCCCAGTTCTCTTTCTGTTTCTCCCATTCCCTTTTTAGGTTTTTTACATTATTTCCCTCCTTTTTTAGTTCCTTAATCACTATTTGTTTTGGTAACATCTCCCTCTTGTTATTTTCTTCTTGCTGATTTCTCTCCACTTTCCTCTCTGTTTCTTCTGGTGGCTGCATTCTTTCTTCCTTGTCCTGATCATTGTCCGTTATTCTTTGTATTAAATTTCCCAATTTTTGGTCTATACGATCAAATATTTTCTCAGTGCTCTGAAGAAAAAACTCTATTCTGTTTAAGTTCTCCTCACTTCCATCTTGTGTCGTGTCTGTTTAGTCAATCTCTTTTTTAGACCTCTGTCCAGAGTTCATTAATTTAAAAAGCCAAACGTCTAAGTCACAATTTTAAATGTCTCATCAATAGTCAGCCAAACAATTTAAATTCACCAGGAGGTTATCCACGCCTCTTCAAATTGCTTTATATGTTTAATAATATTCAGTGATGTTCAGAGGCTCTTAACTGAAGTCCTTAGTTAATAATAAAATCTCTAGTGGTCTTAAGAGTATGTCTGTGTCTGACAGATATTTCCAGTCTTTTTGAATAGTTATTTCCAAACTTGCATATTTCCCTTTTCGTCAGCAGATGGCACTCTCGCTTCTGTCTGCTTCAGCCTCTCTGCGATATTGTTGACAGTTCCAATTTAAATTATTTTAAAATTATAAATCCAATAATTGAACAATGTTTGTAAAGAGAAATTTTGGACTTTAATTCCAGCATTTTAAAATGCTCTCAATACCACCTCTTTTACCTTTGAGGAACCAAGTCTCTATTTATTATTTAAAAATCATTTTTTTTCCTTCTTCAATTCTCCGGTATTTTTCCTATGTGCCCATTCGCAGCTTCAACAAATTGTTTTAAATATGCTTCCCCTTGGATTTCTGGAGTCAACTTCCAATTAAAAATATTTTCTCACCCAGATCACACTCCACTCTCTCCAAAACAGCACAGTCATGGGTATTCAGGTTGTCCCTGGCTTCATGGCAGCCATTTTGGCTGCTACTGCTCCTCGTCTTCAGATGAGGGGGCTTTCCCAGTCAGGGAGGAGAGATGCAGCTCTCCTCGACCTGCCAGGCAATCCCCCTTTACTTCACCACTCCCTCAAGGTGGCTATGTTCCAAATTTGGACTCTCCAACAGAAAGAGGTCACAGCTGACCAAAGAGCTTGCGGATCAGGCTTCTGAAGGCGCTGTAACTACAACCGGACGTCTGATCTTGCTAGTCTTCTATGGGTCAAATGAATCATAGTTAATATTAGAGGTTGAACTAGCACTTTGGCATGTTTGCTTTCTCATTGTAATGAATGTTTTGTTCTCCTGCTGTTTTAACATTTTCTGCAACCACTTCATAAACAACCATTAAATTATGGGCTTGTATTGATCTTACAGATAAAGAGGATGCCAGGATCACAATCCACATTAAAAAGGAAAGCAAATCCAGCCAGTCTGAAAGTCTTTCCCACTTCTTCCCCTTCTGAAGGGAGGTGGCAGACAAAAGAGAGAAGAACAGGAAGAGAGTTTTGGGCTGGAAAAAAATTGAGTATATAGAATCAAGCAAGCACTCTCAAAAAAAGGTAAAGAGGGATCATTTCCAAATTCAGAAAACAGGGAAATACTCTAGAAATCCCTGGAGCTAAAAGAGACACTTGGATAGGCGTAGAAGACAGGAAGCCATGGAAGCTTCATCCTGTGAAGAAGGAAAGAGTAGCTTGAATGAAATAAAACCATCTCTCTGTCCAGGCTGTGGGAAAACTTTCATTCGGAATGCTCACCTATTGAAACACCTGATGATTCACCACGAAGGAGAAAAACTGTATGAGTGTCAGTATTGTGGGAAAAGTTTCAGTCAGAATTACCCTTTGGTGGTACACCTGAGGACTCACACAGGAGAAAAACCCTATGAGTGTCGGGATTGTGGGAAAAGTTTCAGTCATAATTCCACCCTTGTGAAACACCAGAGGACTCACACAGGAGAAAAACCCTATGAGTGTGAGGATTGTGGGAGGGGTTTCAGACATAATTCTGGCCTGATGATACACCAGAGGATTCACACGGGAGAAACCCTATGAGTGTCCGGATTGTGGGAAATCTTTCAGTTCAAAATCTGGTCTGGTGGTACACCAGAGAACTCACACAGGGGAGAAACCTTATTCAATTTAGTCAAACGTTGAGGGTGTAACTTGGAATGGTGACGCAGAGCACATGCTTCTCAAAGTAGTATAGAGACGTTTGTGCCAGGCTCATCTCCTGTACTGCATAAACTACTGTCCTCTTTGGATTTCCTTTCAGATTTCTAGTTTTTTTTAATATACTCTGTCATTTATGTCTTTTGCGTTTCAGTATAATTACTATTTTTTAGACTTCGATTACTTTCTATAGTTTTTAACTGAATATACCCCATGTTTATTAGGTTGGTCTTTCACTTGTAATAAAGATTTTAAGCTTTAAAATAATCAAATTACATTTAATTTTTGTTTACTTAATTCTCGTTTCAGTGTCATCTTTGGGCACATCTGTTACTACATTTTTTGTATGCTTTAGGCGCTGAAATGCTTGAAGAATCTCGAAACAATCTGAATCTTCGGGAGGACCATTTCATAAAGCAAACTCTTAGTTGCTACAGCATTTTAATGTCGTTGGGGAACAAAATGGGTTATTAGCGCAGATAGAATGAAGTAGAATAATTTGGAAGAGTTTGTGGCTGACTGGTTAGTTCAATGCAAAGAGTATGTTTCTTCTGATTATCATTCTGTCTCATACATATATCCAAAACCCCTGTAAGGTACAAAACATAAAAACTGCACTTGAGTCACCAGAATGCCAAAATGAGACTCAAGAAGAGGCTTGGAAAATAACAGTGTTTATTTTGTACAAAGAAGAGCTGGGTAGGCTTATTCCATATGCATGTAGAAAACAAAGACGTAAAGAGAGAAGCAACACCTAGGTAAAGTTTGTCTATGATCTTACACACTCATTTAGCCAATCGGAGACAAAAGTTAGTTACCCAATGTGGGCAATGTCTTGCCCATGTTCCCCTTATCCATGGAGCATTCTTTGTCCAGGCTCTGTCCATGCTTTATCATCTTATAGAGTATCCCAATCAATCAAGCTGTCTGTGTGTCTCTGGGTCTGTGTGTGTCTGTGTGTGTGTGTCTGTCTGTCTGTCTGTCTGTCTGTCTCTCTCTCTCTCTCTCACACACACACACACACACACACACACACACACACACACACGATGTTGGACTAGATCTTGAAAGCGCCAGCCACAGGAACAGATGAGTGGGTAAATTTTGTAAGGAATAAGAGCCAGTTTGTTGTGTTTGAAGCTTAAGGCTACAGACTGGGAAGTGCTCAGTTCCAGTCCTGCCATAGGCACGAAACCATCTCGGCTTCCCTGGCCAAACCCTCTATCAGACCTAGGAAGCAGGAAAGGTGAAAACCACTTTGGAAAATCATTGCCAAGAAAACTGCAGAGAAAGCATTCCAGCCAGTTGCCGGGTGTCAAGTCAGACCTGAAATCTGACCTAAAAGAAACATTGGCTGTAAGGGTCAAGAACGGGGAATGAGAGCCTAAAAATGTTCTAATTCAATGTCAGGTTAGGCACGAAGGTAGAAAATCCTGCAAACGACAGAAGCCTGTAAGTCAATAAAGGAGAATATTTGTAGCTCAGGGTTGAAATGGAGGGTTCCTTGGTGCTCTCAGAACTTGCTTGTTTTCTTTTTGATCACCATGATGTAAAAAAATCGTTGAAAGTCTAGGAAGAGTGCAGGGAAAAGCAACAAAGATGATTAGGGGACTGGAGGCTGAAACATGAAGAATGGTTGCAGGAACTGGGTATGTCTCGTTTAATGAAAAGAAGGACGAGGGGAGACATGATAGCAGTGTTCCAATATCTCAGGGATTGCCACGAAGAAGAGGGAGTCAAACTATTCTCCAAGGCACCTGAAGGCAGGACAAGAAGCAATGGGTGGAAACTAATCAAGGAGAGAAGCAACTTAGAACTAAGGAGACATTTATTGACAGTTGGAACAATTACCGTAATCAATGGAACAACTTGCCACCAGAAGTTGTGAATGCTCCAACAGTGGAAGGTTTTAAGAAGAGATTGGATATCCATTTGTCTGAAGTGGTGTAGGGTTTCCTGCCTAAGCATGGGGTTGGACTAGAAGGTCTTCAATGTTATTCTATTATTGCAGACGTTTCATTACCCAAATTAGGAAGCATTGATGATGTCATCTAGATCGTAATGAAACGTCTGCAAGAAAAAAAGAAAGCTCGGAGAATCAAGGCCTGCAATTCGGCCTTATATCGCTAGGTGGCGCTCTCTATTAAATGTGTAACACCCGGCGACTAGAAAGCGGGTCAATACAGTAAAGCGGCATCTATGGTGGTTGAGTACAGACATCCAACGAAAGGGAGAGCGACGGAGCCTAAATGTATTGAAACAATAGAGTACTAGGTTTCTGGAGAGGATGTGAAACAAAGGAGAATAGAGGAAGTGCCTCTTCCGGCTGACCCGTGGGAGGACGGAGGCTGTTCCCAGGACTTCAGCAGCTGGAAGGTGAGTGGAGGGCAGGTCGGAAGAGAAGCCGGGAGCAAGCAGGCCGCTTGGTTTCCTCCACGATGCAGAAGCAGAGAGGAATCCAGGCTGAAACATGTCAGGTGCTGCTGCATGATCCTTCCCTCCCCAAATTTGGTTCCAGTGGTGCTGGTCGCTTTAAAAGTGGTGCCTATAAATGTTCTGCTAGTTGGGAGATTTTAAAAAGTCTCCTTCAGTTTAGGATCGATTGACGCTTTGTGATTTTTATAGACGTGTTAGTTTTTTGGGGAACTCTGGGGTTTCATGCACAAAATGGGATTATATCTTGCAGATGATTTGTGCACCATTTTATCTGTTGATGCCTCTCCTCCGTTGAAGACCCTACCCCACCTGTCAAATATTAAACCAAAAAGTGTGATTGTATGCACTCGTGGGACATTGATGCATCTGAAATACACCTGGGCTTTTAACATACATTGGTAGGTGTCTGTGTGTGCATATTTATATAATGTATCCTCAGTATTTCCTGCTATATTTGAAAATAACATCTTTTTTTAATAAAGTTTTTTTAATTTTTTGTTCTCTCTATATATATTCACATAATCACTATTCTTTTTTTTAACATTCATAATTCGAATACATTTGTCACTCCATCTATAGAATTGTATTATTCCATTCCGGTTGTTTTGTTTACCATCCCTCGCCTATTTTGACACCACCTTCTTCTCCTTTCCTTTTCTCCTTCTCCCTTCTCTACTTCCTTCCTTCCTCTTTTCCCTTCCTTCTTCCCTTATCTCTTCCCTCCTCCTCCTCTCCCTCTTCCCCTTCCTACCTTCTCTCCTCCTCTCCTCTCTATCTTCCTTCCCTCCTCTTCCTCTCCTCTCCTCTCCTCTCTTTCTTTCTCTCCCTCTCTCCCTTCTCTACTTTCTTCTTTCCTCCTCTCCTTTCCCTTCCTTCTTCCCTTACCTCCCCTACTTCTCTTTCTTACCCTCTCTCCTTCCCCCTTCCCTCTTCCTCTCCTCACCTTCTCTCTTCCTTCCCTCCTTTTCCTCTCAGTTTCTCTCTTCCTTTCTTTTTCTATTGCTGCAGGTGTCTCTTCCACCTCTTAATTTCTATTTTCCTGGGGTGGTATTTCCGCAAACCCAAAAATCTTTGTATATCAGTTCTTCTTTAAAGAAAAAAAGAATGTTTTTCTTTTTTGGTCAGACAAAGACAGACAACACATAACACAGAGAACCTTCTTCAATCATGTACAGCATGTCGTTTGGTTGCAAAGTTTTTGTGCATCACTTTTATAGTCCTCACTTTCAAATGTATGTAAGATCACAAATTATCAACTCATTTCAACCAAATTCTCATATCATCAATCCAGTATATTATGTAAAAATTATTATAATTATTAAACATTCATTTGACTATAAATTGCTTTTACATCCTTTTGTATGAAATATCCTAAGTTGAAAGTAAAAGTATGTAAGAGCATTCCATTAAATCCTCCTAAAATCATCCAATAACATTTCATCTTTCTAACATATTCTAAATAAAAATTGATTATATTTAATAACAAATACTTTAAAATAATAATAATAATATATTTATTTCTTAGCCGCACCCTCTCCCGAAGGACTCGGGGCGGCGTACAACAAAACATACGAAATAAATATGTAAACAAAACAAACATATAGTAAAGACATAGACTGTAACATACACAAGGAGGAGGACGATGATAAAAACAATTAAAATACAGTATATAAAACCCCTAGAAATTAAATATAATTAAAATACCCAGTTAAAAACCCGTCAGGAGCGATATGGTTAGATCAAAGTTGAGCCAGGCCAGCTGCTTGAAATAGGTGGGTCTTAAGCTTAATACGGAAGGAGCGGAGGTCAGAGGTATTCCTAATATCCGGAGGGAGGTCATTCCACAGGGCTGGGCCCGCCACAGAGAAGGCTCTACTCCTAGGCGCCGCCCCACGACATTGTCTAGCGGACGGCACCTGGAGGAGCCCCTCTCTGTGCAAGCGAATTGGTCGCAGGGATGTATGGGGCAGAATACGATCCCGCAAGTAACTAGGTCCTGAGCCATGGAGCGCTTTAAAGATAGTTATCAAGACCTTGAAACGCACCCGATAGGCCACAGGAAGCCAGTGCAGCTCGCGCAGGAACGGTGTCACATGGGAGTACCTAGTACTCCCCATAATTACCCGCGCGGCTGCGTTCTGGACCAACTGCAGCCTCCGGGTGCATTTCAAGGGAAGCCCCATGTAGAGAGCGTTACAGTAGTCCAAGCGAGACGTCAACAGCGCATGAGTGACTGTGCGCAAGGCATCCCGGTCCAGTAGGGGGCGCAATTGGCACACCAGGCGAACCTGGTGGAACGCCCCCCTTGCCACGGCTGTCACATGGTCATCCATGGACAGCCGGGCATCCAGGAGGACGCCCAAATTGCGCGCCCGCTCCACGGGGGCAAGATGAATGCCCCCAATGGCCAATGATGGAATTAATTGGCTGAACCGGGGGGCTGGTACCCACAGCCACTCCGTCTTGGAAGGGTTGAGCTTGAGTCGGTTGTCATCCATCCAGATCCGTACGGCTTCCACACACCGGGACATCACTTCGATGGCCTCGTTGGGGTGGTTCGGGGTGGAAAAGTACAGCTGAGTATCATCAGCGTACAGATGGTATCCCACCCCGAAACCACGGATGATCTCACCCAGCGGCTTCATATATGTGTTGAACAGGAGTGGCGAGAGGACCGACCCCTGTGGCACCCCACAAGTAAGGGGGCGTAGGGTCGACCTCTCTTCTCCTGTCAACACACGCTGCATCCGGTCAGAAAGGAAGGAGCCGAACCACCGCAAAACGGTGCCCCGGACCCCCAACCCCTCCAGCCGGCGCAGCAGGATACCATGGTCGATGGTATCAAAAGCCGCCGAGAGGTCTAATAGGACCAGGATAGAGGAACAACCTCTATCTCTGGCCCTCCAGAGATCATCCACCAACGCGACCAAGGCCATCTCCGTGCTGTGACCGGGGCGGAAGCCGGACTGGCGCGGGTCTAGATAATCATTTTCCTCCAGATGTCGTGGGAACTGGTAGGCCACCACACTCTCTACAACCTTCGCCAAAAAGGGAAGGTTGGAGACAGGACGATAATTGGCTAGCTCCAAAGGGTCCAGGGAAGGCTTCTTGAGCAAGGGTCTCACCACCGCCTCTTTCAAGGCGGCCGGGAGAGACCCCTCGCCCAACGAAGCATTCACTAGGCCCAGGAGCCAGTCTCGTGTAACCTCCCAGGATGCCAGTACAAGCCAGGAGGGACACGGGTCCAATAAACATGTGGTGGGTCGCAGTCGTCCACGCAATCTGTCCAAATCCTCGATGGCAACCAAGTCAAACTCCTCCCAGATCGAAACCTCAAGACTCGCCATGGGCGTCTCCACTGGACCACTGACTGGAACCCAGTCTCTCCGGATTTGAGTGATTTTATCCTGCAGATATTTACCAAATTCCTCTGCCCTGCCCTGTAAAGGGGCCTCCCGCGGCCTCTGAAACAAGAGGGAGCGGGACACCCGAAACAGGGCGGCAGGGCGGTTCTCCGCGGATGCAATGAGAGTGGCACAATATTGATGTTTGGCCGCTCTCAATGCCACAAGGTACGTCCTTAAATGGGCTCGTACCTGTGTTCGATCAAATTCGGAGCGAGAGGATCTCCAACGACTCTCTAGACGTCTCTTGCGGCATTTCATCACCCTCAGCTCCTCGGTGAACCAAGGGGCTAGGGTGGATCGTTGCCGCCGGAGAGGCCGCAAAGGCGCCATCCGGTTCAAGGCCCCGGTAGTTGCATTATTCCACGCAACCACCAGGTCCCCTACCCGGGGGCGGGTCAAGGTTACAGGAGGTGGCCCAAGCTCCGTCTGGAACCTATCAGGTTCCATCAGGCGCCTGGGGCGGAACCATCTGGAACTTTCCGGTTCCGCCTCCCCGCGGCGGGAGGTAGCACCAGGGAAGTCAAGACGAAGGAGTGAGTGATCTGACCATGACAGGGGAGTGATGGTTAAGTCCCCTCCTCCCAGATCACTCAGCCACTGGCCAGAGACAAAAACAAGGTCCAGAGTGTGTCCTCCCTCGTGTGTTGGGCCCTGAATCATTTGAGTCAGGTCCATGGCTGTCATGGAAGCCATGAACTCCCGAACCCCCTCTGATGCTTCTCCCACCGACAGCAGGTTAAAATCCCCCATCACTAAAAGTTTGGGGGTCTCAACCGCCACCGATGCGATCAGCTCGAGTAGTTCAGGCAGGGCCGCTGATGTATAGCGAGGAGCCAGGTATACTATCAGCAGGCCCAACTGTCTCCCAGGCCCCCATTTCACAACAAGGGCTTCACATCCGGACGTCTGTGGCACAGTAGACTCCCTCGGCTCTAAGTCCTCCCGAATAATTGCTGCCACCCCGCCGCCCCTTCCCTGGGCCCGGGGCTGGTGAAATGCTCGGTATCCTGGTGGGCACATTTCCACAAGGGGAAGACCTCCCTCGTGGCCCAACCAGGTCTCCGTTATTCCCGCGAGGTCCGGCTCCCCCTCTAAAATTATATCGTGGATGAGGGGGGCCTTGTTAACAACGGACCTCGCATTGCATAACAACAGCCTTAGGCCTTGGGTCTGTGACTCTTGACCACCTAGAACACGGGGGTTGGTACAAGCGACCGGGTGTAACCAGCAGCCACGGTCTCCCAACCGACTGTAAGTTCTTAAACTGTCCTCGTATCTGCCCCTCCCTGCGACTGTTGGAATTAAAGAGCCCTGTATAGGAATGGAATCCTCCCCCTCCTCCTCCCTTCCGCCCCCTCTGCTCGCGACCACACCTGGGGGCCCGGCTCTCACATCGCTCCTGGTCTGACCCACCCGCCCCACAACCCCTAAAACCCCACCCCTACAAATATTTAAAAAGCAACTAACTAAAAACCCCCTAAGTCTCCGCTTCCTCCACCTCTCGGGATTAATAAAACCGTCATCAAGGTGGGCCCTCGAAAGGGCGGAGGGCCACACCTGCGAGAGGGGGGACTCTCGCAGTAGGATAAGGTCTGACCTTGAATACATAAAACGTTAAAAAGTTCGTCGTCGGGGCTTAGGGTCTGTGCTGAAGATGTCATGATCCAATAAAATTAGAAGAACACAATTGCAGCAAAAACAGAATAGTCCAGTCATTAGGCTTAGATGGGGGGTAATAGTAATGAATTGGTTAGATGACAATCAAAAGGTGGGGGCGGTGGGTGGTAGGTGGCAAATGGCAAGGGGTAGTTGGACTGTAGTTGGAAATAGGCAGGGAGCAGATGGTCAATCAGCAGTGAATCATATAGGGTAGGCAGAGGTCCTCTAGGGCACACGCAGATGGAATCCGGGCAGTTGTTAATAGATAGTCAGCAGGGGGGTAGGTGGGGTGCAGTCAAATGCACGATGACAAGAGCCTCCTGGCAATCCACCAATAAAACTCCCCCCCCCCCCCCCAGTCTCTATGCAGCCTCCTGAATCATAGTCGTGGTCCTATTCCTACCAGGTCCTAGGCTTTCAAACCTGCCTTGGCCTGTAACTGCGAATTTGGCCCCCCAAAAACCACCATTCCAGGCCCCAACGCCACTCCCACCGGCCTCTCATCGGCCTCCAGCTTCCTTCTCCAGCTTCCTTCCTCCAGCTTCCTTCCTTCCTTCCTCCAACTCCTTCTCAGCCTGTCTATCCAGTCTTTACCGGCCTCAAAAGTCCTGGCCGGTCTCCAATCCTCGCAAATTCAGCCAACATGGATTTTAAACCTTTCCAAACCTCCCATAGCTCCCACAGCTACCTCTCATAACAAGCTGCAGGCCGAGGGATTTGGCCTCCGGCGCTTCCAGCCTTCGCCTCCTCAATCCACAGTCTCTGATGGTCCTAGGTTGCCAGCCTCCAGCCTGAAATCCAAATTCGCTGGTATCGGCGCGTCTCCTCGCTCTCCGTCCGCCATTTTGAGACCGTCTGCCTCTCCTTCAATCAGCTCCAAACGCAGACGGTCTCTCTGCGGCTTCTCCAGGCGCCTCCCCCCATCGGCTGCATTTTTTTCGTTCTTTTCATTCTTCAAGCCTTTCCCAGGCACCCAGCTACCCTGGAAGACCCATTCGGGTCATAAAAGAAACCAGGGTAGCTGTTTACTGGGGGACCCGACCCCCATGCTGGAAAAGGGGCCGGCAGCACTCCTAGTTCCCCGGAACACGCCCCCGCAAAAACGGAGCTCTATCGGCCGACCGCCATTCCTCCGGAAGCTCCTCTCATAGTCCTCATTTGCAGTTTGTATAAAATTTCATATCCTCAAACTAGTACCAATATATGTATTATTATCAATATTACTAATTTATATGACTATATATAATACTCTAAATTTAACTAAGTTTGACTTAATTTTTATTGTAAACGTTCACTACGTCAACCTGTTTCCTTCCAGTAGTAGTGCAATTTTATATCTCGTGTCATTTGTGGAATTAATATTCTGGTTGGTTTCTTGGTAGGTCTTTTAAGGACTTCTTTTCGCAGCTTGTTGCTCATTGTATATCTTATGAGCACTCGAAACCCTCCATCTGTTCCTTTCATCAACTTATCTTTGGTTATCCCCGATGTTTCAGTCATGATTTTTCTCCTTCCATCAAATTTTCTCTTTTTTCTTCTTCTGTACTTTGAGGTCTGAGGCAGAGTTCCAGTCCACCTATTTTTCCACTCTTTCTATTTCCAACCACGCTCAGTATGCTGTCAATATTCTCAATTTTCTTATCTCTTTGTTCCTTTTTTCCTTCAATTTTTGGAACTCTGTCCTCAACTTTCTTCCTTCGATAAATGTCTTCAATTTTTCCATCTCTTTTTGCTGTTCTTCGTTCTGCATCATACATTTTCATCTCAATTTTCTCTGTTATTACTAATATTTTTTGACATTTTTTGATATGGCTGTCCTGAAAGAGGCGGTGGTGAGGCCCCTACTCAAGAAGCCTTCCCTGGACCCAGCTGTGTTAGCCAACTACCGTCCCGTCTCCAACCTTTGCTTTCTGGCGAAAGTTGTAGAGAGTGTGGTGGCACAACAGTTTCCACGCCACTTGGAGGAAACTGATTATCTGGACCCGCGCCAGTCCGGTTTCCGGCCTGGCCACAGCACGGAGACGGCATTGGTCATGTTGGTGGATGATCTCTGGAGGGCCAGAGGTGGGGGTTGCTCCTCCATCCTGGTCCTACTAGACCTCTCGGCGGCTTTTGATACCATCGACCATGGTATCCTATTGCATCAACTGGAGGGGCTGGGGGTGAGGGGCACCGTTCTGCGGTGGTTCTCCTCCTACCTCTCTGGCCGAGTGCAATTTGTATTGGCAGGGGGGCAGAGGTCGACCTCTCGGCCGCTCACTTGTGGGGTGCCACAAGGGTCGGTCCTCTCGCCTCTCCTGTTCAATACATATATGAAGCCGCTGGGCGAGATCATTCGTGGGTTCGGGGTAGATTACCATCTGTACGCGGATGATACCCAGCTGTACATCTCTACCCCAAACCACCTCAACGATGCCGTCAAAGTGATGTCCCGGTGTCTGGAAGCCGTACGGATCTGGATGGGAAGTAACAGACTCAAGCTCAACCCGTCCAAGACGGAGTGGCTGTGGCTACCGGCACCCCGGTTCAACCAGCTGATTCCATCACTGGGCATTGGGGGCGAACATCTGGCCCCCGTGGATCAGGTATGCAATTTGGGCGTCCTCCTAGATGCCCGGCTGTCAATGGACGACCATGTGACAGCCGTGGCAAGGGGGGCGTTTCACCAGGTTCGCCTGGTGCGCCAATTGCGTCCCCTATTGGACCGGAACACCCTTCGCACAGTCACCCATGCGCTTGTGACGTCCCGGCTAGACTACTGTAACGCTCTCTACATGGGGCTCCCCATGAGATGCACCCGAAGACTGCAGTTGGTTCAGAATGCGGCCGCGCAGGCAGTTTCGGGAGTCGCTAGATACTCCCACGTAACACCTCTCCTGCGCGGGCTGCACTGGCTACCTGTAGCTTTTCGGGTGCTGATTATCATCTTCAAAGCGCTCCATGGCACAGGACCTAGCTATTTGCGGGATCGTATCCTGCCCCACACATCCCTTTGGCCAATCCGCTCACACAGAGAGGGACTCCTCCGGGTGCCGTCCACTAGGCTGTGCCAGCGGGCGACGCCCAGGGGAAGGGCCTTCTCTGTGATGGGCCCGACCCTCTGGAATGACCTTCCCCCTGATATTAGAACAACCACAGACCTCCGCTCCTTCCGCAAGAAGCTCAAAACCCACCTGTTTAATCTAGCCGGTCTGGCCTAATTCCAGCTCTCCCACCTCAGTCTGTATTTTTAAATTTCACGGGTTGGTCTTAGGCTAAGTTTTTAATTTTTATAAACTTGTACAGGGTTTTAAAGTTTAATACGATTTTAATTATATTTATTATTATTTGTATGTTTTTAATTTGGTACCTGTACACCGCCCCGAGTCCCTTCGGGGAGAGGGGGCGGTCTAGAAATCAAATCAAATAAATAATAAATAAACATGATTTACAATATTAATGTTTCTTTTTCATGTTGCGCCATCCTTCCAACTTATAAACACTGCCACTATAGCGTTCAAGGCTTTTATCGTATTCCAAACAAGTTCATTATAATCTTTCAAATCCAGACTTTGTCTTCACTGCAGTCCAGTAGTAATAGAAACTCCAAAAGAGCAGCTGTGTAAATAATTTGTGCTCTTTCTACTATCACTCTCAATAAACAAACTGAAAGGCTTTGAAGTGTAACTCCGATGATCAAAGAAAGGAAAGAAAATACAATGTTTTCAAGCCTCCAGCCTTAAAGTGGCAGTGTTACTTTTTTTCTCTCTGCTGTTACAGCCCTCTTTAAATAACAGACTTATGGAGAAAAATTCTTAATTAAAAAAAAAACAATCCAATCCAACATTGTAGAAAAACAGAAAAAAAGAGAAATGTTTAATCCACAAGAATATATAGAAAAAATGAAAAATAAAAAGTAGAAGAAGAAAAACTAAGCCTTCCAATTTAAAAAACAGGAAACATTTGCAGAACTTCCATTTGTAAAAAGAGAATTTTAAAAAAGGATAACGCACTAAGTTTAATGTAGCTTAATTTCGCTGCTTGTTTTCTTTTTGTTTTCAATTTTAATTTAGTTTTAATTTTCTTTGGGTAATCTCTTTTCGAATAATAAAATTTCCTCACCAATCCAACACACTTTCTCTTCCATTTTTTTTTATTCCGATGCTGTCCCAACTTCAGCAGCTTCAGGGCTGGGTTTCTGTCATCGGGAAAAAGAGCTTCTCCTGGATCAATCAGGAGTTTGCGGTGTCCCTGAGATCAGCAGGATGTACTCTTCTCTATCACCATCTCTTCGGGACAGTTTAGGCCCAAAAGGACCATTCAGTGGCAGAAATATTGACTGCGATCTTGGAGCTCCAAGATCGCACATCGTATCATCGCGACAGCTCACTTCCTCGAAAATAACATCTTGTAAGACTAAGAATTTGTGATTTGTTGAAGTCTAGAAGAGAATGTAATGTTTGTGTGAATATTTGAATTTGAATCTTGATAGTCTTCTGTGGGTTGAATGAATCATAATTAATCTTAGAGCTTAAAATAGCATTTTGGCATATTTTCTTCTTCATTACAATAGATGGCTTTTTTTTCTCTTGATGTTTTTATATCTTCTGCAGTCACTTCATAAACAATCATTAAACTAACCTTCTATGTCAATCTTATAATCAAAGAAGATGCCAGGAACAAAATTCGGTCAAGTGAGAATTGCAAATAGCATTAAAAAGGAAAGCAAATCCAACCAGCAATGAAAGACATTTCCTCTTCTTCCAGAAAAGCACAAAAGTTTTTTTCCTGGCAGACTTTTCCTGACAGTTAGAACAATTAATCAGTGGAACAACTTTCCTCCAGAAGTTGTGAATGCTCCAACACTGGACATTTTTAAGAAGAGATTGGATAATCATTTGTCTGAAGTGTTGTAGGATATTCTGCCTAAGCAGGGGCTAGACTAGAATTCGTCCAAGGTCCCTTCCAATTCTTCTATCCTATCCTTTCTGACCTATGGAGTCCCAAAATGAGACTCAACTTTGAGGATCTGGTTCCTGCTTGCAACCTGTGTATAGAGAAAATCTCCCTGTTTCTCTGCACAGAGATGAGCAACATGGAAGGAAAAATGTCGGTCTGGATTTCTCTGAGAGATGGACTTCAAGCCAGGCTGTTTCTAAGAAGAGAAATAGGAATGTGTGATGCCAATTAATTGATAGAATAATAGAGTTGGAAGGGACCTTGGAAGTCTTCTAGCCCACTAATTAAAAGTCACTTGTCAAGGAATGAAGTAAGATTTGTTTGGCATGATCTGTTTCTGACAAATCGGTTGGCTTCTGATGTTGGCAGATCTGTTGCTTTATTATATCCAGGATCTTCCTAGGTATTGATGTCAGGCTGGTTGGTCTGTAGTTAGTGGATCTAGTTTTTCCTACTTTTTGAAGATGGGAACCATATTAGCTCGTTTCCAGTCCTCTGGTAGTTCCCCAGTGCTCCAAGATCTTTGAAAGATATGGTTCAATGGTTCCAAGATCATGTCTGCCAGCTCTCTTCACTGGGATCTGGCAGAATGCTGAGATGTAATCCATCTGGTCCTGGTTATTTGAACTCGTCTACAATGGACAAGTGTTCTCTTGCTTATTTTAATTTGTATTCCTAGTCTGTCTTTTACGGTTATGTTTTTGATAATTTTTGATACATTGGGCTGTATTATCTTTTTGCATGAATGAGAATGATTTAACAGAGTTTCCAGAAGGTCTTTTTTTTTTAAAAAAAAAAGTCAAAATACTCTATTTTTGGTGATGTCAACTTTACACTCAATTTGTGAACTATTGGAAAGCAGCAGCAGAATGAAATTTTATATTCGAGAAAGTTGTGTTGCTAAGTTATTACGCACAAAGTTTCACATTTATCATACCTTTCCTTCCAGAGATATAAAAAGCCAAACTTTAGCCTTTTTTCGAGCTGCAATATTTTTGGCCAACTCTGCTCCAAATTATCTAGATGGAGATCGCTCTTGAGAATGTTTTTATTATATTGTTTAATAGAGCACAAAAAGTTGTACTACGTAGCCAACAAAATATTGGCAAAGATATTATGTCTCAAAGTTGGTGGAACCTCAGAGTAATACTGTAGAAGGCTGTGGTATGAGGGTCAAACAAATGACTATATCTCTGCAAGTATTGCATCGACAAATGTAACACTTTACCAATGTTCATTGGGGACATGTGTCCCCAAATTTCATCAAAATCTGTGATGGTCGAGCAGGGACCCCCAGACCACTTAACATGGAATGTGAAGTATGAATTAAGCAGCTCTTCTTTCTCTCCACTGCCTGTTGCTTCCTTTCCATCTTCTCTCATTGTTTTCTTTACTTTTTTCTTGGTTTTTATATGTTGAAAGAATTATTATTGACATTTTTGCAAGTCTTACCTCCTTCTGAGTCTTATCTTTCCTGACTTCATCTTTGCAAGTTTTTTATTTGTATTCTGCCTTAGTTATATGTCCCTCTTTCCATTTCTTGTACTTATTCTTTTTGAGTTTCAGTTTATCATAGTTTTTTGTGTAACCATTCTGGTTTCATGTTGGATATCTTGTTTTTCTTTTTCAGTGATATTGAGGTGGATTGGCTTTTTATAACCATACTTTTCAGAGTTGCTCAAGCTTTTTGAGTTGTTTCCCCCCTTTAAGACTTTCATCCATGGTATCCTTCCCAAGCTCTCTCTCTCTAAGCTTTGTTAAAATCAGCTCTTTTAACGTTGAAGATGCTGGTTTGATTTTGTTCTATTGTTTGTGTTTGCGTTGTATTGAAATCCAATATGACATGGTCACTCTCCTCCAAAGCAACTTCAGCCCCCTATATCATTTCTTCTCTGTCAGTCTTCCATTACTGCTGTGGTGTGTTTCCAACATACTTTTGTTAATGTAAGTATCATAGCAGAGAAAAAACTAGGCTGAAACATGTCAACTGCTGCTGCGTTTTCCTTTCCTCTGCAGATTTTGTTTCAGTGGTGCTGGGTTTTTTAAAAAGTATTGCCTGCAATTTCTTTGCTGGTTGGAAGATTTAAAAGTCTCCTTCAATTCAGCGTTGACTCTGATTTTTTTGAGATGTGCTGTTTTCTTGAAATGAGGAGTTTATATATCTGGCATATGCTTTGAGCACTATTTCATCAGTTGAAGCACATCTTCTGTGGAAGCCCTTCCCCCTCTAAAATTGGACTAAAAATGTGAGCGTACCTACTGAAATACACATTGACCTTTAAAATACTTACATTGGTAGGTGTATCTATATTTGTCTCTCTGTGCATCAGTGGTGGGTTTCAATTTTTTTTAGAACCTATTCTGTGGGTGTGGCCTATTTTGTGAGTGTGGATTGGCAGTCATGTGACCGGGCGGGTATGACCAAGACATCACTCATGCACACTCAATCACATGACACACACACCTCCAAGCCATGGGGCAATTTTTTTTAGGGACTCCTATGAAGGTGGGGGAGAAGAGAGGGGAAAACCTCCCAAAAATAGACAACTGGAGGATTAAGGGCTGAAATTGGGAGATCGGAGAAGGCAGGACAGAGAGGAATCCAGTAGAAAGCAATCACACGCTGGGGAAAGAACCTTGGGAGATCGGAGGAGGCAAAACAGAGGGGAATCCAGTAGAAAGCTATTGTATGTTGGGGAAAGAACTTTGGGAGATCGGAAGACAGAGGGGAATCCAGGAGAAAACTCCTGAGCTTGCCGCTGCTGTCTGTTGGATTGTGCCGCTGGACCTCTCCATGCTTCTCAGTTCACCACCTCCACTCGCAGGTATTGGATTTGACACCGAAATGGGCTAGGATAGTGCGGACGGGGGGGGGGGAGCGAGCGAGTGAGTGAGCGACAGGGCCGGGGAAGGCGTTCCGGAAGTTACTTCAGGGTCCACCGGTTGAACCTTCTCTCACCAGATCGGTAACTTTCACCATCCGGTTCTCCCGAGCCGGTGCGAACCAGCAGAAACCCACCAATGGTGTGCATATCTGTATAATCTGTCCCAGGTATTCCCTGATATATTTAAAAATAACAGTTCATAATGCTAAGAATTTGTGATTTGCTGAAGTCCAGAAGACAATTTAATATTTGTGTGGATATTTGAACTTGGATCTTGCTAGTCTTCCATGGGTCAAATGAATCATAGTTAATGTTAGAGTTTAAAGTAGCATTTTGGCATATTTGCTTTCTCATTGTAATGAATGTTTTGTTCTCCTGCTGTTTTGACATTTTCTGCAACCACTTCACAAACAACCATTAAACTATGGGCTTGTATTGATCTTACAGATAAAGAGGATGCCAGGAAGAGAATTCCGGTCAAGTGAGAATCACAATCAGCATTAAAAAGGAAAGCAAATCCAGCCAGCAATGAAAGTCTTTCCCACTTTTTCCCCTTCTGCAGGGAGGTGACAGACAAAAAAGAGAACAGGAAGAAAGTTTTGGGCTAGAAAAAAATTGAGTATATAGAACTCAAACAAGCAGTCTCAAAAAAAGGTAAAGAGGGATCATTTCCAAATTCAGAAAACGGGGAAATACTCTAGAAATCCCTGGAGCAGAAAGAGACACTTGGATTGGCGTAGAAGACAGGCAGACATGGAAGCTTCAACCTGTGAAGAAGGAAAGAGTAGCTTGGATGAAATAAAACCATATCTCTGTCCAGGCTGTGGGAAAACTTTCATTCGGAATGCTCACCTATTGAAACACCTGATGATTCATCACAAAGGAGAAAAACTGTATAAGTGTCAGTATTGTGAGAAAAGTTTCAGTCAGAATTACCATCTGGTGGTACACCTGAGGACTCACACAGGAGAGAAACCCTATGAGTGTCAGGATTGTGGGAAAAGTTTCAGTCATAATTCCAGCCTGATGATACACCAGAGGACTCACACAGGAGAGAAACCCTATGAGTGTGAGGATTGTGGGAAAGGTTTCAGTCATAATTCCGGCCTGATGATACACCAGAGGACTCACACAGGGGAGAAACCCTATGAGTGTCCAGATTGTGGGAAAACTTTCAGTCAGAATTCCAACCTTGTGAAACACAAGAGGATTCACACAGGAGAGAAACCATATGAGTGTCAGGATTGTGGGAAAAGTTTCAATGTTAATTCCATCCTTGTGAAACACAAGAGGACTCACACAGGAGAGAAACCATATGAGTGTCCGGACTGTGGGAAAGATTTCACTAATAAGTCTAGTCTTATAAATCATGTAAGTGTACATACAGGGGAGAAACCTTTCAAATGCCCAGTGTGTGGACGGTGCTTCTCGCAAACTTCCTCCCTTAAGGCACACAAGAAAATCCACATGAGGCAGAAGGTAATGAGAGAAGAGAAGGCTTGAATTTCTTTTCTGATCTTTCTTTGCCAAAGCAACTGAGAAACTGACTATTTAATTTCTGGTCTGAATCAATTTAGTCAAACTTGTCCTCAGTATTAGGCATGAGGGAGAAAAAGAACTGGAAATTGAAAGTGTTAGGTTACTCAAAGTTAACTACCTGTGTCTGGCTGTTAGCAGAATATAGTGGGTATTCTCTTGCAAAAGTAGTGCAACTGTTGCAAAAATGATTTGGAGATTTTTTTGCATATTGATAAACAGATATCATAGAAATGCAACATTTAGATTTCAGAAGCCTGCTGCAGATCCTATAAAATATATTAAAAGATAGGAGCACTCAGATTTACTTAGTGATTGTAGCTCCTTAACTATGAGGTAATGGGAGAGGAGAGGTAAAGAGGGATTAGAGTTCATATTTTCGTAAAATTTCAGAAATTCAGTGCGGGAAGACTCCCTGTTCAGATTGTGAACAGTGAAGTAAGGACAGTGAAGGACAGTGAAGAACAGAATACGAGGGAAATTTTGGACAGTGAGAAAAGCACAAAAAATTCACATGTAATAATTGTTGACCATGATATGCAAATGTTATTGGAATGCTATAGAGAAAAAAAGGGGTTGTATTTTAGTGTAGGATTTTCATGTTTATAACAACAACTGCTGTGATGCCTTTGCTTGGAGGTGCCTCCTGTGATCCTTTGAATGCTTGTGGATTAACCTTTGAAAGCTGGCAGTGCCAAGATGCTGAAAAATTTACTAAGTTTAGAAGACACCAAAGAATTCAATGGTTGTTCATTATAATAATATATTTCATGTGCCACCATATATAATGCCACCATGATTCTGGACAGATAGAAGCAATAGAGCATGTTCTTGTATGCCGATTAGTGTACATACAAAGTGACAATAAAATTATTTTAAGTTCTAAGTCTAAATTATCCAGTGATTGTAAGGATACTTGTATCAGAGTTGTCTCTCCAGTACTCAGGGCACACAGGACAATTCTACATCTCCATACTGCTTTTAGATAGTCACCCTGCTACTACATACAGGATAATGTTGCCAAGTTCTGCAGAGTAGCACTTACATTTGGTCAGATGATGGATGGCCTGTGCCATAAAGTAATCTTAAGGAATATCCAATTCATCATACCGTTTGCTTTGTGGAATGATAGATTTAATCTGCCACGTAATAAACCATTCAACCAGAGGTGGGTTTCTAAAGGTATGCACTGGTTCAGGCGAACTGGTAGTGGTAATTTGGCCTGGGTCACAGAACCAGCAGTGACCTAGGCTGGCCATGCCCCCAAACCAGTTCCCTGGTCTTCACTGCTGTTGCCGGCATTTTTTAAATTAGGTTTTCATGGTCTTCACTTCCCTGGTCTTTCCGTAGAGGTGGGTTTAAGCAGTGGTGGGATTCAAAATTTTTTACCAGTTCTGTGGGTGTGTCTTGGTGGGTGTGGCAGGGGAAGGATTCAGTAAAGTCTCCATTCCCTCCCCACTCCAGGGGAAGGTTACTGCAAAATTTCTATTCCCTCTCCACTCCAGGAGAAGGTTACTGCAAAATCCCCATTTCCTCCCAATCATCTGGGACTCGGGAAGCAGAGAATAGATGGGGCGGAGCCAGTCAGAGGTGGTATTAACCGGTTCTCCAAACTACTCAAAATTTGCCATCAGTCAATTGCAGAAGGCAGCTTTACTTGGAACTGCTTCCATCCTGCGGTGATATCCGTAACACCATCAAACATCCAGATTTGCCTATCCCAGGTCCTTGGTAAGGACTCAGTAGATAGATGCCAAACCCAGGCTGAACATCTGGCTGACTGTTCGATTAATAATAATAATATAATATAATTATTATAATAACATGTTACCACCAACAGCAAATGTCGCCTCTGTAATGAGAAAGACGAGATAGTCGACCACTTGATCAGTGGGTGCAGCAAAATTTCACAAACTGACTACCTATAACGCCATGACCGCGTTGCTAAGATCATTCACTGGAAATTGTGTCAAAAGTTTGGATTTGAGTACAGCAAAAACCACTGGGAACAGGTTGAGAAGGTTTTAGAGAATGAGAAAGTCAAGATCTTGTGGGACTTCAGAATCCAGACTGACAGGCACTTGGCCCACAACACACCTGACATAACAATAATTGAAAAGAAAAAAGTATGGTTCATTGACATTGCAATACCTGGAGATGCACGAATTGAAGATAAACAGCAAGAAAAAATCACAAAGTAGCGGGACTTGCAAATTGAAGTTGAGCGACTGTGGAAAAAGAAATCGTGTGTTGTCCCGATTGTAATTGGAGCCCTTGGAGCAATACCTAAAGGGCTACCTCGCTATTTGGAAATTCTAAATTTATCAGACTTGAACATTCTGATTCTACAAAAAACCACCCTACTTGGAACAGCTTATATCCTCCGACATTACCTTAACAGTTCCTAGGTCCTTGGTTAGGACTCAAGCTGTTGAGCTACCAACCAGCCCCAAAGGCTGTGAATCTCACCAAAGATTAACATCATCATCATCATCATCATCATCATCATCATCATCATCATCATCATCAGTCAATAAACAGTCAAATGCAAAAAGCTGCAGTGCTTGAATCCGCACGTATATTACGAAAATATGTTACAATGTCCTAGGCCCGAGGGTGGGGCCCGACTAGTGATCAATGCCAAATCCAGTGAAACAACTGGCAGCTGTGATACAATTGTAGTATAATAATAATAATAATTAATAATAATAATTAATAATAACAATAATAATTAATAACAACAACAATAATCCACTGGCAATCCAAACTGCCAACTTTTCAACAACAAAATTGAAACTGTTTCACATTTAATATATGAATGCAGCAAAATTGCACAAACTGATTACAAAGCTAGTAGACTACTAAATTAATCTAAACTAAAATAGTTTAATCTAAATAGTTTAATCTAAACTAAAATAAAGTTACTAAATTAATCCACTGGTCATTATGTAAAAAATATAACTTACCTGTATCCAAAAAGTCGTGGGAGCACAAAGTTGAAAAAGTTGCCGAAAATGAGAAGGTGAAGATCTTGTGGGACTTTCAAATACAGATGGATCGTCATTTGGAACACAGCACGCTAGATATCACTGTTGTAGAGTGCCGAAACGTACAATTTATTGACATCGTGGTACCAGGAGATGCCAGTGTCGAAGAAAATAATTGGAAAAAGTCACGAAATACCTCGACCTGGTCATCGAAACTTCATGGCTATGGATGAAACATGTAGCAGTGATACCCATTGTCATCAGGGCACTTGGTACCATGTCCAAGAATTTTATAAGATACATCAACAAATTGTAGCTTCCTGCAAGAACACCAGCGGAACTGCAAAAAACTGCACTACTCAGAACATCGTACATCTTAAGAAGGTACTTGGTTGATACCTAGGACTCTGGCAGCAACCCGTATGAACAGGGCCGGATTTTCCTATAGGCTAACTAGACTTCAGCCTAGGGCCTCAAGATCAAGAGGGGCCTTTTATTTTTATTTATTATCCGTGCCACATTTTTTATAAAGGTTAGTACCAATTACAACATGTTTCATTTAATATATTGATATATATCACAGTAATGATGTATTTTATTATCTCTCGTGTAATTTACAAACTTAAAAATGGGAGGTGAAAGGGCCCCATAAGTGGAATAGCCTAGGGCCTCTTTTCATCTAAATCCGGCCCTGCTTATGAACCATTAGCACCAATCGATGGTATTTGTGATGCAGTTCAGTTGACTGAGTTTCATGTTTAATGAATAAAGTATAATAATATTAATATTAATAATAATTATTATTCCCTCACCACTGTCAAACTATTCACTAAGCCTGCATTACTATTACTATTAGTCTTCTCATCATTCCTGTCACCCACTTATGACTGCATGACTGTAACTTTGTTGCTTGTATCCTTACAGTTTATATTTATATTGTTTCCTGATTGCTTATTTGTACCCTATGACTATCATTAAGTGTTGTACCTTATGATTCTTGAGGAATGTATCTTGTCTTTTTATGTACACTGAGAGCTTATGCACCAAAAGACAAATTCCTTGTGTGTCCAATCACACTTGGCCAATAAAGAATTCTATTCTGTTCTATTTTCTAAGTCTATTTTATTCTATTCTATTCCATTCTATTCTCTAATAATAAATCTTGCAAACGCCTCAGGGAAAGCGTCTTTGTCCAGCCTGATGGCGCTCTAAAGATCAGCAACTGTCGCCCCTTAAAAACAATAGCGGCTTGTGAGGTAGAGCATTCGAGTGTTGGGTTGCTAGAAAGGACGTCGGAGGCGGCGAGGAGAAGCCTAGAGGAACTTCCTCTTCTGGCTCATCCACGGGAGGATGGAAGCCTGGAGAGAGCCGGTCTCGTGCTCTTCCCGGGTCCGAAGCAGCAGCAGCTGGAAGGTGAGTTGAGGACAAGTCGGAAGAGAAGCGGGGAGCAAGTCGGGCTGTTTGGTTTCCTCCACGGACGTAGATGCAGGGGAAGGAACTACTAGGCTGACACATATTCAGCTGCTGCGTATTTCTTCCCTCCTCAAATTTTATTCTAATGGTGCTGCACGATTTAAAATCGGTCTCATCCATTTTCTTCTGGTTAGGAGATTTAAATGTTTCCTTCATGTTAGAGTTGTGAGATTTTTTTTAAAAAAAATGAGGGTGTTGTTTTCTTGGCCAGTGAAGAGTTTCGTGGGCAAAACTGGTGCTTTAAATCTGGCAGAGGCTCTGGGCACCATTTAACAGATGAACAGAGTTGGAAGGGACCTTATAGGTCATCTAGTCCAACCCCCCCCTTCCTCAAGCAGGAGTCTACACCATTTCTGACAAATGGCAGTCCAATCTCTTCTTGAAAGTCTCAAGTAATGAAGCTCCCACAAGCATTTCATCTGTAGAGGCTACCCTCTCCACTGCTCTAAAAATTAGATTTAAAAGTTTGAGCATACCCACTTTTGAGACACTGAAATTTTTCAGGCTGAAATACATATGGATTTTCAACATGTGGGTCTATTTGTCTGTGTATTTTTGTTCATGTATCTGTATAATTTTATGTCCTCAGTATTTCCAGATATATTTGATAACGATTTACAATTTGTGATTTACCCTGGATCTTGTTAGTCTTCCATGTGTCAAATGAACCATTAATTTTAATTTTAAAGATTATTCTAGCCTTTTGGCCTTCTTGGTTTTTTTAAAAAAAAGATTTTATTACATTTGAAAAAATAAAAAGGTTAAAATACAAAATTACAACAACAACAAAGAAAAACTAAAAGGGAACAACAACAAAAGTTTAAAAATGACATGATCACCAAATAAAATATTTGAAAGAATTATTTCCAGCTTGCCTCGATACTAAAGTGATGGTGCTCTAGGACATCTGGGAATACTGTACCCAGTTTTGGTCACCACCACGATGTAAAAAAGATGTGGAGACTCTAGAAAGAGTGCAGAGAAGAGCAACAAAGATGATTAGGGGACTGGAGACTAAAACATACGAAGAACGGTTGCAGGAACTGGGTATGTTTAGCTTAAGAGAAAGAAGGACTAGGGGAGACATGATAGCAGTGTTCCAATATCTCAGAGGTTGCCACAAAGAAGAGGGAGTCAAACTATTCTCCAAGGCACCTGAGGGTAGAACAAGAAGCAATGGGTGGAAACTAATCCAAGGAGAGAAGCAACTTAGAACTGAGGAGAAATGTCCTGACAGAATAATTAATCAGTGGAACAATTTTCCCCACCTTTAATGTAATATATAAGCTGTACAATTCAATTGAAAAACAGAACTTTTTGGGGGGGGAGGGGGAAAAAAGTAAAAAACTTACGTAACATAAATGTGTTAAAGTAATATTTTGTTGAATCACCTTTTGATTTTATGACAGCATTCAGCATTTTGGGTAGGAGCCTATCAGCAGAGCGCATCTTGCTCACTCTTCCTTGCACAAATGTTCCAAACTATAAGATTTGTGAGGGAATTGTGCACAGTCTTCTTCAGGTCACCCAGCAGCTTTTCAGGTGGATTAAGGTCCAAGCTCTGGCAGGGCCATTAAAAAAATTATCCTCTTCTGGTGAAGCCATTTTTTCATTGTTTTAGAGGTATGCTTTGGGTTGTTGTCATGTGGAGAGGTGAAATGCCTCTTCCCCTTTAGCATTTTAGCAGAGGTCCGAAGGTTCTGTAATAAAACGGACTGACATTTGGAATTGTTCATAATTCCCTCTACCTTGAATAAAGCCCAGTATCAGCTGAAGAAAAACAGCCCCAAAGGATAATGCTGCCACCACCATGCATCACTGTAGATATCGTGTATTTTTGGTTATGCGCCGTGTTGTTTTTGCATCAACCATACTTTTTGGAATTAGCCAGAAAGTTCAACCTTGGTCTCAACTGACCTGTTCTGACCGAGGCTTCCCAAGAGCATGAAACAAACTCCTTGTCCCGGCAAAAAAACCCTTTTATTAATTTACGGTGAATTCTGCTCCTTCACAGATGGCAAAGTCTTTCAAAGTAGGATTTACGGTCACACACCTTAATCTTGTTTGGAGAACTGACAGGCCGATATCTGCAAAACTTGGCAAGGAGTCTCGGAGAGTCACGAACCAATTAAGCGAACCAATTGTCTCCTGCAAACTCCGCTCCCCTTTTCGCTCCTCTTTTATTTTCTCTGGGAGGGGCCATTCATCGTCTGGCCTTTCTCCCAAGTCAACCCCTGTTCTTTAACTGTTCCCTTCGTCTGGCAATCTGCGCATGCGCACACTGGGAACAGGCTCCAGCTGTTCGTCTGCTTCACTGATGTCTGACTCTGAAAGCAGCTGATAACTGTCAGACGGCCCTGCCCCCCTCTCTGCCTCCGACACAGAGCCCTCATCAAAGCCTTCCTCAGACTCCAGGACTGGCCCATGTTCCACCCCAACCTCCTCACTGCCCGAATCCGCTGCCAGCTCTGCTGGCTGCTGGTGGGCCACAACATGACTATAACCCATTTCCCCACATGCTTTAGCCAGACTTGAGGCAGGTTTTTGCCAGATGTAGCCAAGCGCAGATGTTTTCCTTTGTAAGAAAAAATGCTCCTGTTTACTGCACAGCCCCAACATGTGAAGAATACAGGAGATAGTTTTCACATGTAGCACACAGCTAGTACATGCCAGAAATTCCTGCACCTCATTTAATGTTGTAGGCCTCTTGGCAGCATCTCAGACCAGTTTTCTTGTTCTTTTCCCCTCAATTTTGGAGGGACACCCAGTTCTTCATAATGTCACTGTTGAGCCATATTTTTTCCACTTGTTGATGGCTGTCTTCACGGTGTTCCATGGTATATCCAATGCTGTGGAAATTGTTTTGTACCCTTCTCCTGGCTGATACCTTCCAACAATGAGATCCTTTTGATGCTTTGTAAGGTTTTTGCTGTAAGAGGCAATTAAGTAAATGTGAAAAAAAAATCCTAGTAGCACAGCTAAACTTGACCAGAGTTTGGGAACAGACTTCCGGTTTGCGCATTAGGCGGTTTTTCACCCTCCCGAGGCTTCGGGAAAGCCTCTGGAGGATGAAAAACGGCCAAAAATCAAGGACGAAAATCAGCTGGCCAGCACATGCATGCGCGCTGGAGCTGACAGGGCAATGCCTCACATGGCCGCATGCCCCCTGTGGTACGTGTGCCATAGGTTTGCCATCACGGCACTAGAATATAAACTGAAAGCAAATCCCTACTCCTTATTAGCATTGATGGTGTTGTCCAATTCGGGTAATGAAACATCTTCAAGAAAACAACCCACCTCAGAGAGCAACAAGGACCCCTCATAATTTGTGTACTCCACAGGAAGGAATACAAATATAGCACATACTTTGCAGGTCATCACAGGGCTAGCCTCTTCCTCCAGGGCTCTTCAATGTTTGCCCAGATACAATTAGATAGTCTCTTGTTTCGGTTTTTAGTTGTAAGATTCACGGCCTGATAGGCATGTGGAACGCTAGATTGATCAACTGGAGGAAATCCCAGTTCTCTGCAGCTCATAGTGAGCAACTCCTTGCTTTCCCAGCAATTTCTGGTGTTGTGCTAATATAAACAATAACTTGAGTATTATGGCATGTTTGCTGTTTTATTCTAATTTTTTCCCCTGCTGTTTTCACATCTTATGCATCTATTTATACACAAGAATTAAGCTAACACTTTTATGTGAATTTTATAGATATAAAGGATGCCCAGAAGACCATCATGCAAAGTGAGAAGCACAAGCAGTATTTAAAAGGAAAAGCAAATCCAGCCAGCAATTAAAGTATTTTTCACTTCTCCCAGAAAAAAACCACAAAAGTCCTCCACTATCCCAGCAAGTATCAGACAAAAGAGAGAATAACAGGGAAAGAGTTTTGAGCTGGACATAATTGAGTCTCTGGAAGAAACAAAAAGGTCAAGGGGGATCAAAAAGGTCAAGGGAGATCATTTCCAAATTCAGAAAATGGGGAAAATGTCTGGAAATCAGTGGGGAGGAAGGGAACATTTGGATGGCATCACTTTCTGCCTATGTGGCAATATTTTTTATCTCCACAATCCAAAAATAACACTGGTGGGAAAGATGTGTATATTGTGGGAAAAGCACAGATTACAGATCATACCTGATTATGCATGAAAGGACCACTACTGAACACCCCCCCCCCAGTGCTCTCAATGGGGCAAACGCTTTAGAAAGCAATCACTCTAATAATACACAAGAGAGTTTACCCAGGGGAGATACCATATGAGTTTCTGGATTGTGGGGAAAGTTTCGGTCATAATTCCCAAATGAATCACCATAGGATTCATGGAGGGTGGACACCGTACAAGTGTCTGGATTGTGAGAAAACTTTCAGATGGAAATAATGCTTAGTTCTACGCCAGAGGACTCACATGGAGGTGAAACCATACGAGTGTCCTGATTGTGAGGAAAGTTTCATTCGGAATTCCGACCTTGTGAAACACCACAGGACTCACACAAGAGAGAAAGCGTACGAGTGTCCTGATTGTGAGGAAAGTTTCAGTGATAGTTCTGCCCTTGTGAAACACCAGAGGACTCACCGAGGGAAGAAGCCATACAATTGTCTGGATTGTGAGAAAACGTTCAGTCGGAATGCCGATCTTGTGAAACACCAGAGAACTCATACAGGAGAGAAACCATATGAATGTCCAGATTGTGGTAAATGTTTCAGTCGCAGTTCCTCCCTGGTTGTACACCAGAGGATGCACACTGGGGAGAAACCATACAGTTGTCTAGATTGCGGGAAGACCTTCAGTAGGAATTACTGCCTGGTGTTACACCAGAGGACTCACACTGGGGAGAAACCATACAAGTGTCTGGATTGTGGGAAAAGTTTCAGTCGGAATTCCCAATTGATAATACACCAGAGGTCTAACGTTGGGGGCAAAGTGTATGAGTGCTCAGATTGTGGGAATAGTTTCTGTGGGAATTCTGATTTTATGAAACACCAGAGGAGTCATGGAAGGAAGAAACCATACAAATGTCTGGATTGTGAGAAAACTTTCAGTCGGAATTCCGATCTTGTGAAACACCAGAGAATTCATACGGGAGAGAAGCCGTATGAATGTCGAGATTGTGGTAAATGTTTCATTCGCCGTTCATACCTGGTGGTACACCAGAGGATGCACACTGGGGAGAAACCATACAGGTGTCTGGATTGTGGGAAGACTTTCAGTAGGAGCTACTACTTGGTTTTACACCAAAGGACTCACACTGGGGAGAAACCATACAAGTGTCTGGCTTGTGGGAAAAATTTCAGTCGGAATTCCCAATTGATAATACACCAGAGGTCTAAAGCTGGCGGCAAAGTGTATGAGTGTTCAGCGTGTGGGAATAATTTCTGTGGGAATTCTGACTTTATGAAACACCAGAGGACTCACAGGGGGAGCAAACCGTACAAGTGTCTGGATTGTGAGAAAACTTTCAGTCAGAATTCTGATCTTGTGAAACACCAGAGAACTCATACGGGAGAGAAACCATATGAATGTCGAGATTGTGGTAAATGTTTCAGTTGCCGTTCATATCTGGTGATACACCAGAGGATGCACACTGGGAAGAAACCATACAGGTGTCTGATTTGCTGGAAAACTTTCAATACAAATTACCACCTGGTGTTACACCAGAGGACTCACACTGGGGAAAAACCATACAAGTGTCTGGAGTGTGGGAAATGTTTCAGTTGGAATTCTGGCCTGGTGATACACCAGAGGACTCACACGGGGGAGAAACTATATGACTGTCCTAGTTGTGGGAAAAGTTTCAGTCGACATTCTGACTTGGTGGTACACAAGAGGACACACACAGGAGAGAAACCATATGAGTGCCCGGTCTGTGGGAAAGATTTCAGTACTAAGACTAATCTTATTACTCATGCAGGTTTACACACAGGGGAGAAACGTTTCAAATGCCCAGAGTGTGGGCGATGCTTTGCACAAAAATCCTCCCTTACTGTACACAAGAAAATCCACTTGAAGGAGAAAGTGGTGAGTGAAGAGAAGGCTTGAATTGCTTTGCTTTGGAATGCAACTAAGAAATTAACGATATAATTTCTGGCCTTATTCAGCTTAGTTAAAGATGTCTCAATATTAGGCATGAGGAAGGAAAGAAAACAATGGAAGTGGAAAATATTATTTTTTATAAAAACTAAGTACATATAGCCTTTATCAAACTTAATATTTTCCAGTTCCATTTCTTTTCTGGCTAAGTAGTTTGCAAAAATACCATTCTGATTTATTTAGTGATTGTAGCTCCTCAAATATCAGGTAATGGGAGAGGAGAGGTAAGAGGTTCAGCGGTTATTTTTTTCTAACATTTTCAGAAATTCAGTGCAAGAACAGTGAAGGACAGAACGGTGATGTGCAGGATGAAAAACGAGAGGTTTGGGACAGTAAGAGGAACACAAAAATTTCACATGTAAAGTTGTTGAACATGATATGCAAATGCTGTTGGAATATTGTAGAGAAAAATGGATTGTGGTTTTTGGGTGTAGGATCTTCACGTTTTCTACCAAATCTTGCTGTGATCTTTGTTTGGAGGTGGCTCTTGTTATCCTTTGAATGCTGGTGGTGGTGAATGCTGGATAGCAGTGGAAGTTGCTAAAAAGTTTCCTGAATTTAGAAGACACCAAAGAATTCAAGGATTCTCCCTGTCAGTGTTACAGCTCAGGTTATAATACAATGTTCCTGTGGACCTGAACAAACAGAAAGAACGAAGCACATGCTTCTCCAGGGGATCTATTAGACAGACATTAGTGTCGGGCTCATCTTTCCAATACTGCATAAATACTCAGGCCACACAGGACAATTCTACATCTCCCTGCTGTTTTGAGAGAGTTGCTCCGGTACAAAATGCAGTATCATGTTGCCAGGTTCTGCAGAGCAGCACTTAAAATTGGGCAGATAATGGACGACCTGTGCCATAAAGTAGTCTTAAGGAGCATCCAACTCATCATACTGAGTGCACCCTACAGGGATTTTATGCTCTTCCCTGTTCTCTTTGTTCCATTTAGGCCACAATTTTTATATATACTCTTGTCATTTATGCCTCCTTTGTATTTTTGTATAATTGCTATTTTTACCCTGTGATTACTTTCTCTACTTTTTAACTGAATACACCCCATGTCCATTGTGTTGGCCTTCCACTGTATCAAACTTTTTAAACTTTAAAATAATCCAATTATATTTAATTGTTGTCATATTTAATTCTTTCTTTTTGGTGTTACTTCTGAGCACATCTGTTGTCATCCTTTTATGGTTTGGGTACTAAAATGCGTGGGAATTCTGTAATGCAGACTCTTAGCGGCTACAACATTCTGAGGTCTTTGCGGAACAAAATGGGACATTACCACAGAGTATGGGAAGTGGAAAAGTTGGAAGAGTTCATAGTTGCCTGGCTACTGCAAGAGTTCATTGCAAAGAGCGTGTTTCCTTTGATTATCATTTTTTTTAAAGACTTATTTTTCTTTTGGGATGTGCCTCCCATGTACAACCAAAATACCACATCACAAGAAAGAACGTCAATGGATTTGAGCGTAAGGTGAGGAAGAACAATAACATGACAATACTGCAAGTGTTCATTGCAAAGCGTGTGTTTCTTTTGATTATCATTTGTGAAATAAGGCATTGGATTTCATTAGGCAAAGGTTCAAAGTAGACAATCTGAAACTGATACAAAGAGAATGGTGGAATTCCCAACATGTAACTAACCCACCCCCTTATAGTAGAATGAGTAGCTTAATGAGATCCCAGAAAACCTACAAACACTATATAACTGTAACTCATAAAATCAAGAAAAATTCAGCAACAGGCAATTTCATAGCCAAAGGAGCTGGTCCCCAAGGCCAGGCCAGAAACTGGCAGTCTACAGTCGGAGAAAGACTCCCTTAATTCAGAAGAAAAGATTAAAGCTATTTTAAAGAAATAAAACATTATATGGAGAATAATGGGGAGCTGCTTACTCGACACTAATTCTCTAAGTCACCTGGCCAATCTAAATAAGGGAATTTCCTGCATTTTCCACTAATTTTCAGAGGTGCCAGATGGGGAAAAATTGGAAATAGCAATAGGATGCCACTAGGTACAGTGCAGGTATTCCTCAATTTACAATAACGACAATTAAATTTTTTATCCCTAGGTGATAAGGTCACTGCATTGCTTAGCATTGCCAATCTGTGAAATTCCAATTATCATTAACTGAATCCTATAGTAGTTACACAAGGAAACTTCCTGCCAACTTTCCACAAGAAAAGCCACAGCAGAAACCGGCAGCAACTTATAAGTCTTATGTCAGGAAGGATGGTGTTGGATCCTGTTGGTTGTGGGAGTGACAGACGTGGATGGGGATGGGATGGGGGGCAAAGTTGAGAAGTCTGTATGAGAAAGCAGTTGCATGAAAGGCACCAGGTGGGTCTGAAAAGGTGTGCAGGATGAACAAGAGGCTCTGCACGAATCATCTGCATGAATCATGGAGGGTATATAGGGTGCAAGATAAAATAGGAAGGGTGCAGTGGGGTGCAAAGTAATGGGTAAGAGGTAACTGCACAGTCAGTGGAAGTGCAGAGGGGTGTATTAGGTTCAAGAAGGCCCCTCTCCACTTTGTAAATAGTGTAAATAGCAATAGCACTTTGATTTATATACCACTTTACAATGCTTTACAGCCCACTCTAAGCAGTTTACAGGGTCAGTCTATTGCCCCCAACAATCTGGTTTCTCATTTTACCCACCTTGGAAGGATGGAAGGCTGAATCAACCTTGAGCCTGGTGAGATTTGAACTGCGAAATTGCAGGTAGCCGGCAGTCAGAAGTAGCCTGCAGTACTGCACTCTAACCACTGCACCAAAAAGGCACCCTCCGTAGCCATTTTGGATGCAAATCTAATATGGTGGAGATGGAGATTCCCCACCATAGCTTCCTGAAGCTACTTTTCATGCCTGACCTAACACTGAACTGGAATTTTGCACTTTTAATCCCCTGTCTTTGACCCTGACACCCAATGTTTCTTTTAAGTGCGAGCTGCACTGGCTACCTGTGGTCTTTCGGGTGCGTTTCAAGGTTTTGACCACCATCTTCAAAGCGCTCCATGGCATAGGGCCTAGTTACCTGCGGGATCGCATCCTCCCACATACATCCCTGCGGCCAATTCGCTCTCACAGGGAGGGGCTTCTCATGGTGCCGTCCACTAGGCAATGCCAACGGGCGACACCAAGGAGTAGGGCCTTCTCTGTGATGGGCCCAACCCTCTGGAATGACCTCCCCCCCGACATTAGAACCACCACTGACTTCCGCTCCTTCCGGCAGAAACTGAAGACACACCTGTTCCGACTGGCTGGCCTGGCATAATTTTTAACGTCTACCTCCTGGCATATATATTTCCTACTGGTTTTTTAGGGGACTTAATTTTATAGGACACTGGGGTTTTAAATTTTGTATATTTTAAATTATTCATTTAGCAATTACAGTTCTGTCTATTTTTATCCTCCTCTTATTTATGTATTTATCCATTTAATAATTTTAATTGTTTAAATTTTATTTATGATGTTTTTGATATGGACTGTACACCGCCCCGAGTCCCTTTTGGGAGAGGGGGCGGTCTAGAAGTGCTAATTAAATTAAATTAAATTAAAAAGTGCCTTCAAGTCAGAGTTAACACCTGGGGACTGGCTGGACTGCTTTCTCTGCATTTTTCTTGGCAAGGATTTTCGGCAGTGGTTGCTCTGTGCCTTAATCCTAGACTTGAACGGAGTACCTCAAGGTCTGCGCGAAGCCACAGCTTTCTGCAAACTACCGTAGTTTCCTCCAAGTCTTCAGCCCAAATTGCTTGAGAATGATAAGGCTGAAATTTAACTCCACTGGAGATTGGGAAGGGTGCTCTGACACATTCTGCTCTCTAGTGAGATGTATACTTCCCAAGGAATGTTTAGTGGCAAAGCCAGTTAAAATTCCTATGTAGATGTGGTTCAGATGTGATGCTAGTGGACGTTTTCTGCTTTGTCCCAGGTTTCGCTATTCTATTAATATGATGAAACTGGCAATCATTTAGGTCCACACTAGAAAAGAATTTCATGAACTTTTAGGGGCCAGCAACTAAGTAGACTCAACCTCCACTCTTCAAACTTCCCTCAGTTGGCAAAAGTAGGTTTTGAGGAGTTATCCTTGCTCCCCAGGACGAATAACTTCCTGGAACAGAATTCACCCGTCCACAAATGATGTGTACTTGTTAATGATTGTGTGGACATGGTCCGTCCCCCGCCTCCGCGAATGTTGGTTTGACAAGAGCCCGCTGCGTCAGTTGTAGTAGCTATGAATACATCCTTGAGAGACACGAAAGTACAGGTTAGGGATTAATAATCCAAAGTGAAGCTATCGATGTGGTCGGCACTGTTGAAAACCACTTATCGGCGCATATAGTAATCGATCAAAAATCTTGCAAACGAGGGTGTTTTTCAGCCTTGTGACGCTAGAGGGCGCTCCATGCAATTAATAACACCAGGCGACTACCGGTAGGAAGCGGGTCAATACAGTAGAGCGGCATCGATGGTTGCTGAGTTCCGACATCCAACGGGAAAGGGAGCGACGGAGCCGAAAGGTGTTGAAACAATAGAGTACTGGATTTCTAGAGAGGATTTGAAAGAGAGAAGCACAGAGGATTCTCCTCTTCCGGCTGACCCGTGGGAGGACGGAGGCGTGGAGGGCGCCTCTCCGGCTCTTCCCAGGACTTCAGCAGCTGGAAGGTGAGTGGAGGGCAGGTCGGAGGAGAGGCCAGGAGTAAGGAGGGCTGATTGGTTTCCTCCTCAGTGTATAGAGAAGAAACAGGCTGAAACATATCAGCTGTTGCAGCATATTCCTTCCCTCTCCAAATTTTGCTCCAGTGCTGCTTGTTGGGTTCTCCTGCTTGGATAGGTGGCCTGTAGTATATACCTATTATAGTGGAGATGAGTACAGTCAAAAAGGAATGCAGGGAAATCTTTAGGCTTAGACTAACTTTATTATCACTTTGAAGGTACATTAATCGGCATACATTTATAATGAAATTTCATTGCATACACTTCTCAAAGGGTCATCGCCTCTAATATGCACTACAGAAGCATGACAAAATAATTACATACAAAACTACACATACAACCACATATATTATATGACACAATGAAACAACACAGTCTAGTTCGGAGGTATACATGTATTTGGCGAGAAAATTGAATCCTGCGAGTTTACCAGATGGGTGGCGTAGGGAGCAAAGCTGTTACAGAATGAGGTAGTCCTGCTAGAAATACTTCGATACGTCGTCCCAGAGGGAAGCAACAGAAACAGACTGTGAAGTGGGCATGTGGGGTCCCTAACAATGCTTTGAGCTCTAAACATACAGCGCTTATAAGCAGTATCCTAAATGACAGAAAGCGAGCTTTCTATAATCTTCTCGGCTGTCCTTACCACTCTCTGTTATGGACTTTCTATCTGAAGTGCTGCTGCCACCAAACCAAACAGGGATGCAGTTTGTTAAAACACTCTAAATTGTGCCTCTGAAAAGTGTCTATGACAAATTTATATAATCTGTTCTCAGCATTTTCTCATATATTTGAAAATAACAGTTTGCAGTGCTGTGATCTACTGAAGTCCAGAAGGGAATTTAATGTTTGTGTGGATATTTGAACTTGGATCTCGCTAGTCTTCTATGGGTCAAATGAATCATAGTTAATGTTAGAGGTTAATCTAGCACTTTAGCATGTTAGCTTTTTCATTATAATGTATGCTTTTCTCTCTTGCTGTTTTCACATGTTCTGTAGCAACTTTATAAACAACCATTAAACTGAGGGTTTATGTCCATTTTATAGACAAAGAGAATGCCAGGAAGAGAATTCCACACAAGTGAGAATCCAAATCAGCATTAAAAAAGAAAGCAAATGAAGCCAGCAATGAAGCCTCCTTCAGAAAAGCACAAAATTCTTCCTCAGGAAGGTGACAGACAAAAGAGAGAATAACAAGAAGAGAATTTTGAGCTGGAAAAAACTGTGTATGTGGAACTCAAGGAAACACTGCAGAAAAAGGTCAAACGGGATAATTTGTTAATTCAGAAAAATGGAAATAATCTGGAAATCAATGGGGAGGAAGGGGTCATTTGTATAATCACATTGGACATGTAGTTATACAAGCCTTGTCCTGTGAAGAAAGAATAGCTTGAATGAAAGCAACATCCAAGAAGGGATCCAAAATATTTTTGACCTTGAGAATCCAAAAGCATCAATCTGTGGGAAATGCACAGAGAGCAGATCACACCTGATTGTACACGAAAGGAAACCACACTGAAGAAAAGCCCATCCTTTGCCCTCAATGTGGTACAAGCTTTGAGATGGGAGGGAAGTCATTTGGTTGTTCTGATTGTGGGAAAACTTTCAGTCGGAATTCTCACCTGGTGACACACCAGAGGACACACACAGGAGAGAAACCTTTTGAGTGTCCAGATTGTGGGAAAGGCTTCAGTCAGAATTCCCACTTGGTGACACACCGGAGGACACACACAAGGGAGAAAGTGTATGAGTGTCCAGATTGTGGAAAAGATTTCAGTCACAATTCCAACCTGGTGATTCACCAGAGGACTCACACAGGAGAGAAACCCTATGAATGTCCATATTGTGG
The DNA here is from genome assembly GCF_964273705.1 of Natrix helvetica. NCBI lineage: Eukaryota > Metazoa > Chordata > Lepidosauria > Squamata > Natricidae > Natrix > Natrix helvetica. The sequence continues at coordinate 352,411,480 of NC_138548.1, read as the reverse complement.
GAAAGCTTTCAGTCATAATTCCAACCTTGTGAAACACCGGAGGACTCACACAGGGGAGAAACCGTATGAGTGTCCAGATTGTGGGAAATGTTTCAGCCAGAATTCCCATCTTGTTAAACACCTGAGGACTCACACTCGGGAGAAAAGGTACAAGTGTCCAGATTGTGGGAAATGTTTCTCCTGTAATTCCAACCTGATGATGCACCAGAGGACTCACACAGGGGAGAAGCCATATGAGTGTCCAGATTGTGGGAAAGCTTTCAGTCAGAATTCCAGTCTTGTTAAACATCTGAGGATTCACACTCGGGAGAAACGGTACAAGTGTCCAGATTGCGTGAAAAGTTTCAGTCATAATTGCGACTTTGTGAAACACTTGAAGACTCACAGAGGAGAGAAACCCTTTGAATGTCCTGATTGTGGGAAAAGTTTCAGTCAGAATTCCAAGCTTGTGAAACACCAGAGGACCCACACAGGGGAGAAACCGTATAAGTGTCTGGACTGTGGAAAATGTTTCAGTTGGTATTCTGGCCTGGTGATACACCAGAGGACACACACAGGAGAAAAACCCTTTGAATGTCCTGACTGTGGAAAAGGTTTCAGTACTAGAACTAACCTTATAAATCATGTAGCTTTACACACAGGTGAGAAACCTTTCAAGTGCCCCGAGTGTGGCCGATGCTTCACACATTATTCCTCTCTTACTGCACACAAAAAAATCCATACGAAGCACAAGGTGATGACTGTAGGGAAGGCTTGAATTCCATTTCTGAGTTGCCTTTAGAAGTATGGCTGGGAAATTAAGTATTTAATTTTAGCTAGGCACGTCTCAGTATTAGGCATGAGGGAGGAGAGAAAGGAAATGAAATGAAAAAGGTTAGCTTGATCAAGGTTAACCACTTGTGTGTGGCTATCAGGAAAAGGTAGTGGATATTCCCTTTTGCAAAAAAAGCACAATTGCTGCCAAAAGGCTTTTTTTGCATATTGAACAAGTGGGGTCATAGAAAAGCAACATACAGATGTGAAGAAACCTGCATATGCTTAAATATATAGCAATAGCACTTACACTTATATCCCACTTCACAGTGCTTTTACAGCCCTCTAAGTGGTTTACAGAGCCATCATATTGCCCTCAACAGTCTGGCTCCTCATTTTACCTACCTCGGATGGATGGAAAGCGGAATCAACCTTGAGCCTGTCAAACTGCTTGCAGCCTGCAGATAGCAGAAGTAGCCTGCAGTACTGCACTCTAACCACTGCGTCATCATGGCTCTTAATATATCTTCAGACAGACAGACAGACAGACGCATACGCATTTACTTAGTGATTGTAGCTTCCCAAATATGAGATGATGCAAGCAGAGAGTTCGTATTTTCCTAATATTTTCAGAAATTCAGGGCAAGATGAATCCCTGTTCAGATTGTGAAGAGTCAAGCAAGAACAGTGATGCGTAGAATGGAGAACGTAGGAGGGAGGTTTGGGGCAGTGACAAGAGCGCAAAAAAATTGACATGTAAAGGTTGTTGACCATGGTATGCAAATGCTTTTGGAATATAGAGGAAAACAATTATTGTTTTTGAATGTAGGATCTTCAGGTTTTCTACCAACTCCTGTTGGGATCTTTGCTCGGAGGTGCCTCTTATCCTTTGAATGTTGAGTAGCAGTGGAAGTTGCTAAAAAGTTTCCTGAATTTAGAAGACACCAAAGAATTCAAGGGTTCTCCCTGTCAGTATTACAGCTCAGGTTATAATACAATGTGCCTGTGAAGCTGAACAAACAGAAAGAATGAAGCACATGCTTCTCCAGGGGATCTATTAGACAGACATTAGTGTCGGGCTCATCTTTCCAATACTGCATAAATACTCAGGCCGCACAGGACAATTCTACATCTCCCTGCTGCTTTGAGAGCATTGCTCTGGTACAAAATAGAGTATCATGTTGCCAGGTTCTGCAGAGCAGCACTTAAAATTGGGCAGATAATGGACGACCTGTGCCATAAAGTAATCTCAAGGAGCATCCAGCTCATCATACTGTTTGCACTGAAGTGATAGATTTAATCTGCCCCATGCTAAACCTTATGCACCCTACAGAAATATTATGCTCTTCTCTGTTCTCTTAGTTCCATTTAGGCCACTGTTTTTATATATACTCTGTCATTTATGCCTCTCTTTTTTTTGGGGGGGGGGGGGGTTGTATAATTACTATTTTTTACCCTGTGATTAATTTCTCTACTTTTTAATTGAATACACCCCACATTTATTATGCTGGTCTTTCACTGTAATAATCTTTTTAAACTTTAGAGTAACCCAATTATATGTATTTTTTTTATTTTTTATTTTTAAACAAACATAAAACAAGCAGACATAGACACACACAAGGCATAAAAATCATCCTCCAGTTACATACAGTATGTCAATTGGTTACAAAGCTTTGTCCTTCCTCACATTAGTCCCCGCTTGCAATTTACACAAATTCTCATATCATCAATCCAATATATATGTATGTATGTATGTATGTATGTATGTATGTATGTATGCATGTATGTATATGTATTTGTGTTACAACCCCTGGTATGCCCAAATATGGGAGGAAGCTCACTACTCCCTCCTTCTGTCCTTCGGTTCATCACAGAAAACCATCCAGGCAGAAAACCATATTTTTATTTTTAATGTTGCCTTTTTATATTTGTGTTGTATTTGTGCTGATAAATAAATAATTTATCAGCACAAATACAACACAAATATAAATGAGCCGAAGGACAGAAGGAGGGAGTAGTGAGCTTCCTCCCATATTTGGGCATACCAGGGGTTGTAACACAAATACATACTTATTTCCCTGGCTCAACTGATAAAGGAGGAGAGCCTGTGGCATAGTGGCTAAGACTCCTGCCTAATATGTAATACAGCCCAGGTTCTAATCCCAGTAAGGGTATGGCTAGCTGATGAGAGCTAAATAGCTCGAAATGGATCCATACTGGTCTCCCTTTATTTATTTATCAGCACAAATACAACACAAATATAAAAATTTATACAGGGGATTAAAAGTGCAAAGAAGTTCCATTTCAGTGTCAGGTCAGGCATGAAGGAGCTATGGATGGAATATTGCGATGCCAATTGAAAGGCAAAAAGTTTCTCCATAAAGGGAGATAGGTGGGTAGGAGGCAGGGGTGGGTTCCTGCCAGTTCTAACTCTTCTATAGAAGAGGTTCCACAAATCTACCGTGCCATTTAGAACTGGTTCCAGCTCCCTCCCCCCCGCCCATCCACACCACACTTGCCCTGCCTGCCGCTCACTGATTGGCTGGCTCACCAATCGCCCCGCCCGCCTCTAAGAGTCCTATCTAAACCTTAAAGTCTTAAAGCTGAACACTCCTGGGGTTTTTTTTTCCTAAAGGGTTAGGGGTGCAAGGGTCTTGTAACTTGACAGCTTTAAGACTTGCACACTTCAATGCCAGAGTTCCTGAGCCAACATGACTGGAGGAGGAATTCTGGGAGTTGAAGTCCACAAGTCTTAAAGCTGTCAAGTTTGAACACCCCTGTAGTTTTTTTTCCTAAAGGGTTAGGGGTGCAAGGGCCTTGTAACTTGACAGCTTTAAGACTTGCGTTCTTCAAATGCCAGAGTTTCTGAGCCAACATTTTGGTTAATAAGCAAGAGTGTTAAGTGAGTTTCACCACATTTTACAAGTTGGTCACGCCTACTCAGTCACATGGCTGCCAAGCCACTCCCACCCAGTCACATGGCCGGCAAGCCACTCCCACAAAGCACACCACACCTACAGACGAGGTTCTAAAAATTTTTTGAAACCCACCACTGGTAGGAGGAGTGATTAAAATGAACCTCTTTCTGGCCCAGGATGCTCTCTAGGAAGTGCTTTCTCTCCTTTGAGTTCCCAAAAGAAAAGACAATATATGTTGGTGTTGTTTTCATTCAGATTCCTCCATCCCACAGATATTAGAGCAAACAGCTGAACTAGATCTTTCTGATGTCTAGTTGAGCTACCCTCTCCACTCCCCACCCACTGTGTGGTACCTCTTACTCATCACCGTTCCTATTCTATCTTGCACCCTGTGTACCCTCCACAATTCACTCAGAGACTCTTGCTGAGTCTGCACACCTTTTCAGACCCACATGGTGCCTTTCAGGCACCTCCTTTCTCACACGCCTTTCCAAATTTTCCCATCCATCCCCTCACAACGTCTGTCATTTCCCCACCCAACAGGAGACACATCCTCCCTGGCATATGACTTGCAGCTTCCTGCCGGTTTTCCCAGTGACTTTTCTTGTGAGAAGCTGGTGGGAAGTTTCCTTGCGTGACTACCAGTTAACAACGATAAGCAGAACTTCACAGATCGGCAATGCTAAGATAATCATTTAGGTCTCAAGTATTTCATGACCTTTTAGGGTCCAGCAATCGGCTGAATCTTTCAAAGCTAAGTAGACTCAACCGTCACTCTTCAAGCTTCCTTCAGTTTGCAAAAGCAGGTTTTGAGGAGTTATCCTTGCTCCCCCCAGCCCAGACTAATAACTGGTTGGAAGATAATTCACCGATCCACAAACAACATGTACTTGTTGCTGTTTGTGTGCACATCGTTTCCCACACCCAATTACCCCACTTCTTGAAAACAAAGCCGCTGGGTCAGTTATAGTAGCTATGAGTGCATCCCTGAAGAACAGGTTAGCAATCGATCGACCCAAAGGGAAGCTATCTATGTGATCGGTGGTGTTGAAAACACTCAGTGGCGCATTCAGTAATTGATCAAAAATCTTGCAAACGACCGATTTTGAGCCTTATGTCGCTAGAGGGCGCTCTATGCAATGAGCAAAACCCGGTTACTACAAAGACGTCGATACAGTAGAGCGGCATCGATGGTTGATGAATACTGACATCCAACGGGAGGGGGAAAGGCAGAGCCGAAAGGTGTTGAAACAATCGAGTACTGGCTTTCTAGAGAGGAGAAGAATAGAGGAATCTCCTTTTCCGGCTGACCGGTGGGAGGACGGTGGCGTGCAGGGAGGCTCTCCTGCTCTTCCCAGGACGGCAGTTAGCGGGAAGGTGAATTGAGGAAAGGTGGAGGAGAGGCGGGGAGCAAGTAGGGCTATTCCCCATTGTAGAAATAAAGAAGAATGCACGCTGAAGCTGTCAGCTGTTGCAACATGTTCCTTCCCTCCCCAAATTTTGTTCCAGTGGTGCTGTCGCTTTAAAAGTAGTGCCTGCGATTTTCTGTTGGTTGGGAGATTTAAAAAGTTGCCTTCGATTTAGGGTTGACTCTTTGTGATCTTTATGATCTTGTTTTCTTGGAAACGGGGGGATTTCATGCACAAAACTGGCTATTATATCTTGCAGATGCTTCGAGCACTTTTTTTTTAATCGTTTGAAGCCCCACATCTATGGAAGCCCGCTCCTCCTCTAAAATGAGACTGAAAAGTTTGACCCTAGCCACTTCTGGGACCTTTAACATACTTGCATTGGTAGATGTAACTATATTAGTCTCTGTGCATATCTGCACAGCTAGCCTCTTGTATGTCCCACTGTATTTGGAAATAACAATGCTAAGAATTTGTGATTTGCTGAAGTCCAGAAGGAAATGTAATGCTTGTGTGTGTAGGAAGCTAATACCCACCCCTCTACTAGAAGATGAAATAGTTTGGGAAATATTAAAAGAGCAGAATATTTCCCCCTAAAAGGGAGGAAAAAACTCAGATCCCCTCCCCCTTGTTAATGAGCCATTAAGGGCTGAGCCAGTCTATTCTACATAACAAAGGTAGGATTAATCTTCTGCCCATTTTACCACATAGCACCTGGGAGGATTGCTTCAGCCAGCAGGAGAGCCTACAGAGTTGCCCCTGCATGGCCCCATAGGAATTTGACAGCCAATCAGAGTGTATTTCTTGCACAGGAGCTGGAGGCCCCGGGGTGGGGCCCAACAGAGGGCATAAAACCAGGGACTTTCAGCATCTCAGCCCTTTTTCTTCTTCACCCAACATCTTGAAGCATGTGATCATCTTTTTCCCCAGGACCTCAAACCATGTGATCCTGTCCACCATTAAACCATCTTTCCAAGCAGCCTCCATGTTTCCAGTGTCTTTTTCCCCACTTGGAGCCGAACCCAGAAGGACGTTTATTCCAACAACTGAATATTTAAACTCGAATCTTGCTGGTAAGTATATTTGTTTGTGTGCACATCTGTATGTGGGGGCAGTGGCCTGAGGGTTAAAGATGCTGAGCTTTCCAGCTAAAGAGCTGACAACTGGGGTTTGAGACCATTGCTCCATGCAACAGAGTGAGCTTCCATTACTTGCACCACCTCCTACCAACCTAACAATTTGAAAACATGCAAGTACAAGTTGCATTAATAGGCACTACTCTGATGAGAACGTAATAGAGTTCTATGTGCCTTTGGTATAGAGAGATGCTAAACACATGATCACTGAAATTGTCTCTGGAGTTCTAGTGGACAACCATTTAAATATGAGCCAGCAGTGTGCAGCAGCTGCCAAAAAAGCCAACACAGTTCTAGGCTGCATCAACAGAGGGATAGAATCAAGATCACGTGAAGTGTTAATACCACTTTATAATGCCTTGGAATTATGGCCACACTTGGAATACTGCATTCAGTTCTGGTCGCCACGATGTAGAAAAGATGTGGAGACTCTAGAGAGCAGAGAAGAGCAACAAAGATGATTAGGGGACTAGAGACTAAAACATATGAAGAACGGTTGCAGGAACTGGGTATGTCTAGCTTAAGAGAAAGAAGGACTAGGGGAGACATGATAGCAGTGTTACAATATCTCAGGGGTTGCCACAAAGAAGAGGGAGTCAAACTATTCTCCAAGGCACCTGAGGGTAGAACAAGAAGCAATGGGTGGAAACTAATCAAGGAGAGAAGCAACTTAGAACTGAGGAGAAATTTCCTGACAGTTAGAACAATTAATCAGTGGAACAGCTTGCCTCCAGAAGTTGTGAATGCCCCAACACTGGAAGTCTTTAAGAAGATGTTGGATAGCCATCTGTCTGAAACGGTATAGGGTTTCCTGCCTAGACAGGGGGTTGGACTAGAAGGCCTCCAAGGTCCCTTCCAACTCTACTATTGTATTGTATTGTATTGTATTGACAATGCTGGCTTCCTGAGCCAAGAAACAAAAGAACAGAATAGTAGAGTTGTGTTGGAAGAAATGTCCTTCTGTTGCAAGTGAGTGAAAAGGTACAAAAGAGAGCGAGATGCTGAAAGTCCCTGGTTTTATGCCCTCTCTGGCCTTTGATCATTGTCTTGGTATTCTGATTGGTTGTCAGACTCCCATGGGACCATGCAGGGGCAACTCTTTAGGCTGTATTTTGAATCCAAGTTTGAGCATTGTTCTTCCCAGGTGTGTCCTGTGGTGAGATGGGTAAAGGACTAATACTATCATGCCTTAATCCCATCACCCTGTAGCGGAAGGGGGGATTATGTAGAATAGACTGGCTCAGGCCTTTTAATGATCCATTGACAAAGGTGGGGGCTATTAAGAGTAAGAAATGTATTCTGATTGGTTGTCATACTCCCAGGGGCGTGTGGTCTTAGCTAACTTTGTAGGTAATATGTCTTTTTGAGTCCCAAGCTTAGTTGAGTTTCCAGATGCCATGTGGTGAGTTTCTGTAGAAGGCTAATCCTATCTTTGTTATGCAGAGTAAACTAGCTCATTGACAAAGGTGGGGGCAGAGTAAACTAGCTCATTGGGTCTCCTGCTTGGACTAGAAGACCTTCAAGGTCCCTTCCAACTGTAAGGAACTTAAAACCCACCCCTCTCCTAGAAAATGAAATATCCTGGGAAATATTGAAAAGGATCAGAGAGGGCATAAAACCAGGGACTTTCAGCATCTCGCTCTCTTTTGTACCTTTTCCCTCACTTGGAACAGAAGCCCACCAAGAGCGCGCGGGGCGAGCAAAGCATGCCCGTCGCGATCCACAGCCGGAACCGGAACTCTGAAGTGTGATTTTATTAAGGATTTTTAAAGTGATATGAAATAAGATTGTTTGACACTATCAGTTTTTGACAAATTGGTGTTGGCTTCTGGTTATAACTTTACAGTACTTGCTTCTAGGATTCACAGATCTGATGCTTGGTTATTTATTCCAGTATCTTCCCACGTATGGATGTTATGGTCTGCAGTTTCCTGGATCTGCCCCCCCCCCCCTCATTTTGAAGATGGGAACCACATCAGCTTTTTTCCAGTCCTCGTAGTTCCCCGGTAATTCAGGACATTTGAAAGATATGGTTCAATGATTCAGAGATCACATCTGCTAGGTCCTTCAGAACTGTGGCACGTAATCTGTCAGGTCCTGGTGATTTGAAGTTGTTTAGAGCAGAAAGGTATATCTTTTACTGGGTTTTTTGTTGTTGCTTATTTTAATTTGTATTCCTAGTCTGTCTTTTATGGTTATGTTTTTGGTAGGTTGGGCTGTATTATCTTTTTGCGTGAAGACAGCTGCAAAAATGAATTGTGTAGCTCTGCTTTCTCTCTACTGCCTGTTGCTTCCTTACCATCTTCACTTATTAGTGGATTGTTTTCTTGACTTTTTCTTATTTTTTGTATATGTTGAAAGAATTTTTTTAAATATCTTTTTTTCGTTTGCTGGAAAGCTTATTTCATTCTGATCCTTAGCTTTCCTGACTTCAGCTTTGCAAGTTCCGGCTATTTGTTTGTATTCTGCCTTAGTTATGTCCCTCTTTCCATTTTCTGTACTTACTCCTTTTGTCTTTCACTTTATCAGAGAGTTTGTTGTATAACCATGTTGGTTTCTTCTTGGATTTTTTGTTTTTCTTTTTCAGTGGTATTGAGGTGGACTAGGCTTTTATAACCATATTTGCAATCTTTTTGAGTTGCTTTCCCTTTTAAGATTTTCATCCATGGAATCCTTCCCAAGGTCTCTAAGTTTGTTAAAATCAGCCCCTTAGAAATTTAAGACATTGGTTTGATATGTTCTATTGTTTGCGTTTGAATTATATTAAATTCCAATATCACGTGGTCGCTCTTCCCCAAAGTTGCGGCAAATTCAACTCCCTCTACCACTTATTCTGTGTTAGTAAGAATTAGATCCAGTACAGCTGACTGTAGTTCCCTCCTCTAGCTTTTGGATGACAAACATGTCAGCCTGGGTGGTTAGGAACTTGTTCAATCTCCCACATGATTCAGAGTTTGTCGCCCAATTGATGTCAAGCTAGTTAAATCCCCCCTTTACTATTGTGGTGTGTTTCCAACATATATTTGTTAACTGAGCAAAAAGTTCACCTAGGTCTTAGTGCATTTGGTTGGGTGCCCTGTATTATACACCTAAAACAATGGAGATGAGCACTGTGCATTAGAGTCAGAAATGACTGACAGGGAAATATTTAGCAATGGCTAATCTGTATAATCTGTCCTCCGCATTTTCTCATATATTTGAAAATAACAGTTTGCAATGCTAAGAGTTTATGATTTACCGAAGTCCTGAAGGGAATGTAATGTTAGTGTGAATATTTGAACTTGGATCTCGCTAATCTTCTATGGGTCAAATGAATCATAGTTAATGTTGGAGGTTAATCTAGCACTTTTGCATGTTAGCTTTTTCATTATAATGTATGCTTTTCTCTCTTGCTGTTTTCACATGTTCTGTAGCAACTTTATAAACAACCATTAAGCTGAGGGTTTATGTCCATTTTATAGACAAAGAGAATGCCAGGAAGAGAATTCCACACAAGTGAGAATCCAAATCAGCATTAAAAAAGAAAGCAAATGAAGCCAGCAATGAAGCCTCCTTCAGAAAAGCACAAAATTCTTCCTCAGGAAGGTGACAGACAAAAGAGAGAATAACAAGAAGAGAATTTTGAGCTGGAAAAAAACTGTGTATGTGGAACTCAAGGAAACACTGCAGAAAAAGGTCAAATGGGATAATTTGTTAATTCAGAAAAATGGAAATAATCTGGAAATCAATGGGGAGGAAGGGGTCATTTGTATAATCACATTGGACATGTAGTTATACAAGCCTTGTCCTGTGAAGAAAGAATATCTTGAATGAAAGCAACATCCAAGAAGGGATCCAAAATATTTTTGATCTTGAGAATCCAAAAATATCAATCTGTGGGAAATGCACAGAGAGCAGATCACACCTGATTATACACGAAAGGAAACCACACTGAAGAAAAGCCCATCCTTTGCCCTCAATGTGGTACAAGCTTTGAGATGGAGGGGAAGTCATTTGGTTGTTCTGATTGTGGGAAAACTTTCAGTCGGAATTCTCACCTGGTGAGACACCAGAGGACACACACAGGAGAGAAACCCTTTGAGTGTCCAGATTGTGGGAAAGGCTTCAGTCAGGATTCCCACCTGCTGACACACCAAAGGATTCATACAGGGGAGAAACCATATGAGTGTTGGGATTGTAGGAAAAGTTTCAGTCGGAATTCCCACCTGGTGATGCACCAGAAGACTCACACAAGGCAGAAAATGTATGAGTGTCCAGATTGTGCTAAAGGTTTCAGTCACAATTCCAACTTGATGATACACCAGAGGACTCATACAGGAGAGATACCATATGAGTGCCCCAATTGTGGGAAAACTTTCAGTCGTAATACCAACCTTGTGAATCACTTGAGGACTCAGATAGGAGAGAAAGTTTATGAGTGTTCAGACTGTGGAAAAGTTTTCAGTCATAATTCCATCCTGACGATACACCAGAGGACTCACACAGGGGAGAAAGTTTATGAGTGTTCAGACTGTGGGAAAGGTTTCAGTCATAATTCCATTCTGACAATACATCAGAGGATTCACACAGGAGAAAAACCGTATGAGTGTTCCGATTGTAGGAAAGGTTTCAGTCAGAATTCCGCCCTTGCAATACACCCGAGAATTCATAGAGGAGAAAACCCCTATGAATGTCCTGATTGTGGGAAAAGTTTCAGTAATAATTCCAACCTTGTGAAACACCAGAGGAGTCACACAGGAGAGAAACCCTATGAATGTCCAGATTGTGGGAAAAGTTTCAATCAGAATTCCAATCTGATGCTACACCAAAGGACTCACACAGGGGAGAAACCGTATGAGTGCCTGGACTGTGGAAAATGTTTCAGTTGGTATTCTGGCCTAGTGATACACAAGAGGACACATACAGGGGAGAAGCCATATGAGTGTCCTGATTGTGGTAAAGATTTCAGTACTAAGTCTAATCTTATAAATCATGTAGGTGTACACACAGGTGAGAAACCTTTCAAGTGCCCAGAGTGTGGGAAATGCTTCTCTCAAACTTCCTCACTTATTAAACATAAGAAAATCCACATTACCCAGAAGTTGATGAGTGAAGAAAAGGCTTGAATTTCTTTTTTGATCTGCCTTTGCAACTTCACCTGAGAAATTAAGTATTTACTTTCTGGTCTGATTCTGTTTAGCCAAATATGTTTCAGTAGTAGGCATGAGGGAGGAGAGAAAAGATGGAAATGGAAAATGTAAGCTTGGTCAAGATTAACTACTTGTGTGTGGCTATTAGGAAAATATAGTGGATATTCCCTTTTGCAAAAATAGAATAATTGCTGTCAAAAAGCTTTTTGGAATTTTTTTGCATATTGAGCAACAGAGATAATAGAAAAGCAAAACCCCCTTTTTTTTAGAAATCTGCCAGATCCTGAAATAAAATATAGTAGGAGATAGGAGCACTCTGATTTACTTACCAATTGTAGCTCCTCAAATATGAAATGACAGGAGAAGAGAAGAGAAGTAAAGAGGATCTAGAGTTTATCTTTCCTAACATTTTCATAAATTCAGGTCAAGAAGAATCCTTGTTTAGATTATGCACAATGAAGCACAGGATGGAGAAAATTTAATGGCGTTTGTGGGCAATGAGAAGAGCACAAAAAATTCACATGTAAAGATTGTTGAACTTGATATGCAAATACTGTTGGAATATTATTGGGAAAGAGGGGTTGTAGTTTTTGAGTGTAGGATCTTCAAGTTTATGAGCCACTCCTGCTGTGATCTCCTTTGCTTGGACATGCCTCTTGTTACCTTTTGAAGGTTGATGGGTAATAGCACTATCAAGATGCTAAATATATAAGCAATGGGTGGAAACTAATCAAGGAGAGAAGCAACTTAGAACTGAGGAGAAATTTCCTGACAGTTAGAACAATTAATCAGTGGAACAGCTTGCCTCCAGAAGTTGTGAATGCCCCAACACTGGAAGTCTTTAAGAAGATGTTGGATAGCCCTCTGTCTGAAACGGTATAGGGTTTCCTGCCTAGGCAGGGGGTTGGACTAGAAGACCTCCAAGGTCCCTTCCAACTCCACTATTGTATTGTATTGTATATTTTGCTGAGTTTGGAAGACACCAAAGAATTTAAAGTTTGCTCATTTCAGTAATTCAATTCAGGTTATAACACAATGTCCCCATGACTCTGGACACACAGTAACAACAGAGCACATCTAATGGCTGTATTACAGAGATGTTTGTACCAGGCTTATTTCTCCAGTGTTGCATGGATATGCAGGGCACACAGGACAGTTCCTTGCTGCTTTCAAATAGTACCCCTGTTACCCCATACTGTTCAGGTTGTCCTCACAACCACAATGGAGCCCAAAATTTAGGTTGCTAAGGCAGAAATTTGTTGAGTGAGGTTTGCCTCATTTTACGATTTTTCTTGCCACATTTGTTAAGAGAATCACTGTAGTTGTTAAATCGGTGACCCGGTTGTTAAGTGAATCTGCTTTCTCCATTGACTGCTTGCAAAAGGTACATGACCCCAGGAAAATGCAGCCACCATAAATGTGAGACAGTTGCATCATAATGTAAATCACATGACCCTAGGGATGCTGCAATGGTCATAATTGAACAATGGTCATAAGTCACTTTTTTCAGTGCCATTGTAACACTGGTCACTAAGTGAACGGTTGTACGTCGAGGATTGCCTGTGTAATGTTGCCACATTTCTCCAAAATAGTATTTAGGAATTGTCAGATGATGGCTAACTTGTGCCGTAAAGTAGTCTTTAGGAGCCACCAGCTCATCCTATAATTTGCTCTGTAGAGTGATAGATTTAGTTTGCCACATACTAAACTAAACTTCATGCAGCCTCCAGGCCTTTCTGCCCGCTTAGTTCCTGTCAGGGAACTGTGCAGCAGGTATCCAAATGAAGTCAGATGTTGACATGAACTTGTAGTTCTATATATAAATATATTTTACAACTGTATATATGGCAGAATAGGTAGCCAAGCAAACAGGAACATCATGAGGTAAATCACAACAGCATACAAAGCTCACAGAAGAAAAAGGCGGGAAAACAGGGAAACTCCCCCTCCACATCAACCAATCACAGTGCAGATTACCTCATGCAGGAGCCACCAATCAACCACAACTGTGTGTTCTGGCTCACTGCACCACCCCAGTCCCCCAGCTATTAAATTTAAATACTTTCACAGTTCCATTTAGACTCCTCTTTTTATGTATGCTCTCGTCTTTCATATGTATGGTTTTTTAGTATAATTACTATTATTACACTTCGATGTCTGTACCTTTTAGCAGAGTGCAGCCCACGTTCTTTATACTGCTCTTTGTAATAAAGATTTTAAAGCTTAAAAAAATCAAAATCTATTTAATTCATGTCAGAGTGTATTTAATTCTTACACAGTGAAACTGTGAGTGTCCTGATTGTGGGAAGGTTTTCGTCGGAATTATGCGCTGATATTACATCAGAGGACTCGCACTGGGGAGAAACCATATGAATGTCCTGATTTTGGGAAAGTTTTAGTACTAGGGCAAACCTTATAAATCATGTAGGTTTACACATAGGTGAAAAGCCTTTCAAGTGCCCAGAATGTGGATGGTGCTGATGAGTAAAAAGAAGGCTTGAATTTGTTTTTTTATCTTCCTTTGCAAGTTCACCTGATAAATTAAGTATTTAATTAAGTATTAAGTATTTAATTTATGCCCTGATTGTATTTAGCCAAACATGTCTCAGTATTAGGCATGAGGGATGAGAGAAAAGAAATGGAAAATGTTAACTTGGTCAAGATTAACTACTTGTGTATGGTTATCAGGAAAAGGCAGTGGATATTTCCTTTTGCAAAAATAGAATAATTGCTGCCAAAAGGATTTTTGGAATGTTTTTTGCATATTGAACAACAGAGATAATAGAAAAAGCAATGCACAGTTTTTTAAAAATCTGTTTCAGATCATGAATTTTTTTTTTTTTAGAAGATAGCAACACTATGATTTACTTACCAATTGTAGCTCCTCAAATATGAAGTGACGGGGGAAGAGAAGAAGAGGGGGTTCAGAGTTTATCTTTCTGAACATTTTCAGAAATGTTTTCTAACATTTTTAGGTAAAGCCCATAGAAGAAAAAGGCGGGAAAACAGGTAAACTCCTCCACATCAACCAATCACAACGCTGATCGCCTCACCCAGGAGCCACCAATCAACCACAACTGTGTGTTTTGGCTCACTGCACAGCCCCATTTCTCCAGCTACTAAATTTAAATACGTGGAACAGTTTCATTTTATTCATATACTCCTTTTTGTCTTTGCTTTTTAGTATTACTATTATTAGTAGACTTCGATGTCTGTACTTTTTAGCTGAATACACCCCACATTCATTATGCTGGTCTTTGACTGTAATAAAGATTTTAAACCTTAAAATAATCAAATTCTATTAAAATCATGTCAGAGTGTATTTAATTCTCACACAGTGGAACTGATGGAAAAAATAGTGGAATTTCCAACAAATAGCTTCTTTACAGCAGAACAAATAGATCCATTAAACCCCATTAAACCTACAAACAGTATCATCTGTCCATCCCTACTCTATCTATCTATCTATCTATCTATCTATCTATCTATCTATCTATCTATCTATCTCTCTCTCTATCTATCTATCATCTATCTATCTATCATCTATCTATCTATCCTATCTATCCTATCTATCATCTATCTATCATCTATCTATCATCTATCTATCTATCTATCTATCTATCTATCTATCTATCATCTATCATCATCTATCATCTATCATCTATCTATCATCTATCTATCATCTATCTATCTATCTATCTATCTATTATCATCTATCTATCTATCTATCATCTATCTATCTATCATCTATCTATCTATTATCATCTATCTATCTATCTATCTATCTATCTATCTATCTACTTACCTACCTACCTACCTACCTACCTACCTACCTACCTACCCTCTATATATACCATAAAACCAAATAAAATTCTGCAATGGGCAATCCAAAGGAGGGCCAGGCCAGAAGGCACCATTCCATTTGGAGAGACACTCCATTTCCTCAGAATAAAAGTCTGAAACTCAGATTTGAGACAAAGAAGGTCCGTTTTCTGGAGAATAACAGGAACTCAACTGCAAAGGTGGACTGGGTTTTGAAAGGCTGCAGCCACAGGAACAGATGAGTGGATAGATTGTATGGGGAATAAGAAGAACCAGCTTGGTGCAGTGGTGAAAGCTGCAAGTTACAGATGGGGGAGGCCCTCATTTCCAGTCCTGCCATAGGCATGAAACATCTGGGCATCCCTGGCCAGTCTCTGTCTCAGGTCCACGAAGCAGGAAAGGGGGAGACCATTTGGAAAATCTGTTGTGTTCTACCAGACGCCTTTCCTTTTGCCAAGGAAACTGCAGAGAAACCAGTCCAGACAGTTGCCAGGTGTGAAATCTGTCTTGAAGGAGCTTAAGACAAACATTGGGTGTAAGAATTAAGGACAGGGGATTAAAATTGCAAAGCAGTTCCAGTTCAGTGTCATGTCGGGCATGAAGGAAACTTCCAGGAGATGTGAAATACCGGGATGCCAGTTGAGAGGGGAAAAAATATGTCTGTGAATGGAGATAGGGTGGTAGTGGAGATTAAAATGAACCCCTTTCTCTCCCCAGGATGCTATCTAGGAAGTGCTTGCTATGCCACCTTGAGTTCCCAAAAGAAAAAGGAATTAAGACAATATATGTTGAGGTTGTTTTCATTCAGATTCCTCCATGCAACATTAGAGATTAGAGTCAACATCTGAACTGGGATCTTCTGACTCTACTTAGGCCAGCATCTCCATGATCGTATCCCTCCCCACCCCTCACTCTCCCGACAAGTAATGCTTTCGCTTAGTTTAGTTCTTGCTTCGGTTGAAGTAGCTATGAGTGCATCGTCGAGCAATAAAATCAATAAAAAACCTTGCAAACCACAGAAAAATGTAGTTCAGCCTTATGTCGCTAGGTGGCGAGCGCTGTAATTAAACACCCGGCGACTAGAAAGCGGGTCAATAAAGTAGCGGCATCGATGGTAGCTGAGTACTCAAATCCAACAGGAGGGGGGGGGGGGGGCGACGGGAGCCTAAAGGGGTTGAAACGATAGAGTACTGGATTGTTAGAGAGGATGTGAAACAGAGAGGAATAGAGGAAGTGCCTCTTCCGGCTGACCCGTGGGAGGACGGAGGCGTGCAGGGCGCCTCTTCTGCTTTTCCCAGGACTTCAGCAGCTGGAAGGTGAGTGGAGGGCAGGTCGGAGGAGAAGCCGGGAGCGAGGAGGGCTGCTTGGTTTCCTCCACAGCGTAAAAGCAACCAGGCTGAAACATACTAAGCTATCCGTCATCTGATAAGGCTGGTGCTATCACCCCACTCCAATCCCCCAACATAAACCAGTTTCCATATGAGAAAGGCAATAACTGATCCATTAAATAACCATATAATTTACTTCTGTCATCATTTGGCCTATACGCGCCCACCACTATTGATTTTAACCCCTTAAGTTCTGTTTCCACTATAAATCTACCCTCATCATCTGCTGTAAGTAGCTTAGGTTTAAACTGGGGTTTTATATATAAAACAACTCTATTAATCTTCTTTGCACCAGCTGATATAAATTCCTTCCCTGGTCGTTTATTTTGTTTCTTAATATGTGTTTCTTGAAGACAGACTGTTTCCAAATTCAGTTTCCTCAGATAGTGAAATATATATTTTTGCTTCGATTGAGCATTTGCTCCATTAATGTTCCATGTGAAAAAATTAATCTCCATCTTTGAGCACCATAATAGATTCCTGTATAACTTACCTTAACCCCTTCTTCCTCCTTCCTTCCTTCTTCTCTCTGCCAAATCATCTTGTTCAGTGCCAACTTTAGGGTCTTGCACATCAGCTTGTTTTTGATCTTGGTCAGCCACCAACTTCTTTTCTATACCTGTTTCTCCACATGTGTCAGGGGTTAGTTTATCTCTGATTAAAAAGTCCTTTCCCTATGGAGTTCAGCCTAAGTCTTTATTCATGGTAAGTATCACCCCTTCTAGTCTATCCCAGCGAAATAAGATTCTTCTCTGCTTCAAGATATCAGTGAGAAAAGTATAAGCTTTCCTTTTTCTCAAAATTCTAACAGGAATTTCCTACAAGACAGTAATGTCTATATTATCCATTTTCAACCTATGCTTAAAATGGCAATCCAGAACCTGATCCCTTGTTTCTTTCTTGAAAAGTGAACTAGAACATCTCTTGGTAGCTATCTCATGGCAGCGAATCTGGAGTTTATTCTATATGTCTTATCCAGGTCAAGATTCATTTCTCCCTCCCCTTTATTAATGAATTGAGCCATCCTTGCTCTGATACAGTATCTTCTCAGGTATTCCACGAAATCTTAATTGAAATTCTTTAATCTGCACTTCCAAGTCTGTCATCACATCTAGCTCCGCCTCACACACAGCATTAGTCTTCTTCAATGTATGCTCCACACCGTCTACTCTGGCTTTCATCTCTTTCATATCTCCTTTCAAATCTTTAATTTTTTTCCCTGAGCTCCCTTTCCAAGTTCATCAGTTTTGGATTCCAACTTTGACACGCCATTTTGAATCTGTCTTTGTGATTTGAATGCACAAAGTTGGGGATTATATCTTGCAGATGCTTTGTTTACCATGCATTAATTGAAACCCTGATCTGTTGAAGTTGTCTCATCCCCTAAAATTAGACTCAAACATTTGAGTGTACCCACTTCTCGTACATTTGTGAGACTGAAATACACACGGACTTTTAACAGACATATTTTAGTAGGTGTATCTCTATTTGTCTCTATGTGTGTAGCTGTATAATCTAGCCTCAACATTTCTTGATATATTTGAAAATAACCAATTTGTTATTGAAGAATTTTGATTTACTGAAGTTCAAAAGAGAATTTAATGTTTGTGTGGATATTTGAACTTGGATTTCGCTAGTCTTCTATATGTCAAATGAATCAGAGTTAATTTAGTATTTTGGCATGTTTGCTTTTTCATTATAATGCATATTTTTTCCTCTTGCTTCTGCACCCATTTTATAAATCTTTTATGTCAATCTAACCTTTTAAACTAACCCTTTATGTCAATTTTTTAGACCACAAAGATGCTAGGAAGAGAATTCCAGACAAGTGAGAATCCCAAGCAGCATTAAAAGGAAAGCAAATCCAGTAGCAATGAAAGTCTTTTCCATCTCCGCCAGAAAACTACAAAAGAGTTCTCCTCCAAGCAGGTGACAGACAAAAGAGAAAATATGAAGAGAGTTTTGAGTTGGAAAAAACTTAATATGTAGAGCTCAAGCAAACACTCCAGAAAAAAGTCAAAGGGGATTATTTTCAAATTCAGGAAAAGGAGAGGTAATCTGGAAATCAGGGCAGGAGGAAGTGGTCATTTGATGGTCACATAGCATAGGCAGGAATTCAAGCTTCACCCTGTGAAGCAAGTAAGAGTATCTTGAATGAAAGCACCAAGAAGGGATCCAAAATATTTTTGGTCTTGAGAATCCAAAAAAATATCCTTGGTGGAAAAACTCTACAGTGTGTATATTGCAGGGAAAAATACAGATTGCAGAGCACAGCTGATAATGCATGAGAGGACACCCACTGAAGAAAAGCTCACCCACTGCCCTCAGTGTGGCAAATAGCTTTAGGAAATGTGATACACAAGAGGACTCAATGGGGGAGAAACCATATGGGCGCCTAGATTGTGGGAAAACTTTCAGTGGAAAATCTCATTTGATGATACACCAGAGCACTCACAGAGGGGAGAAACAATATGAGTGTCCAGATTGTGGAAAAGGTTTTAGTCGGAATTGCAACCTGACAATACACCAGAGGACTCACACGGGAGAGAAACCATATGAGTGTCCAGACTGTGGCAAAAATTTCAGTCAGAATTCCAATCTGATTATACACCAGAGGATTCACACAGGAGAAAAACCCTATGAATGTCCAGATTGTGGGAAAGGTTTCAGTCATAATTCCAATCTTGTGAAACACCAGAGGACTCACAGAGGGGAGAAACCATATGAGTGTCCAGATTGTGGGAAAGGTTTCAGTCATAATTCCAACCTGATGATACACCTGAGGACTCACACAGGAGAGAAACCCTATAAGTGTCTCGACTGTGGGAAAGGTTTCAGTCAGAATTCCAATCTTGTTAAACACCTGAGGACTCATAATCGAGAGAAACGGTACAAGTGTCCAGATTGTGGGGAATGTTTCTTTCGTAATTCCAACCTGATGATACACCAGGAGGCTCACACAGGAAAGAAACCCTATGAATGTCCTGATTGTGGGAAAAGTTTCAGTAATAATTCCAACCTTGTGAAACACCAGAGAACTCATACTGGGGAGAAACCATATGAGTGTCCAGATTGTGGGAAAAGTTTCAATCAGAATGCCAACCTGATGCTACACAGGAGGACTCACACAGGGGAGAGACCATATAAGTGTCTGAACTGTGGAAAATGTTTCACTTGGTATTCTGGACTGGTGATACACCAGAGGACACATACAGGGGAGAAGCCATATGAGTGTCCTGATTGTGGGAAAGGTTTCAGTACTAGGACTAACCTTATAAATCATGTAGGTTTACACACAGGTGAGAAACCTTTCAAGTGCCCAGAGTGTGGAAAATGCTTCTCTCAAACCTCCTCACTTATTAAACATAAGAAAATCCACATCACCCAAAAAGTGATGAGTAAAGAGAAGGCTTGAATTTCTTCTGATCTGCCTTTACAAGTTCACCTGAGAAATGAAGTATTTAATTTCTGGCCTGATTCTGTTTAGACAGACATGTCTCAGTATTAGGAATGAGGGATGAGAGAAAAGAAATGAAAATGGATGATGTTAGCTTGATTAAGGTTAACTACTTGAGTGTCAAGTAGGACTGTCAAGATGCTAAACGTTTTCCTGAGTTTGGAAGACACCAAAGAATTTAAAGTTTGTTCATTTCAGTCATTCGATTCTGGTTATAACAATGTCCCCATGACTCTGTACACACAGAAACAGCAAACCATGTTTCTCCAGTGGCTGTATAACAGATGTTCTACCAGGTTTATCTTTCCAGTACTACATAGATACTCAGGGCACACAGGACTGTTCTACAGTTCCCTGCTGCTTTCAGATAGTAACCCTGTTATTACATACTGTGCAGGTAGTCCTCCACGTATTACCACAATCGAGCCCAATATTTATGTTGCTAAGTGAGAAATTGAGTTTTGTGAGTTTTGCCTCATATTACCACTTTTCTAGTCACATTTGTTAAGTGAATCACTGCAGTTGTTAAATTAATGACCTGGTTGTTAAGTGAATCTGCTTTCCCATTGACTTTGCTTTTCAGAAATTTGCAAAAGGCGATCACATGGTCCCAGGACACTGCAACTGTCATAAATGTAAGACAGCTGTCAAGTGTCTGAATGTCATTCACATGACCATAGGGATGCTGCAATGGTCATAATTCTGCAAAACAGTCATAAGTTGCTTTTTTCAATGCGGTTGTAACTTTGAATGGTCACTAAGTAAACTGTTGTACGTCGAGGATTGCCTGTGTAATGTTGCCACATTTCTGCAGACGAGTATTTAGGATTAGTCAGATGACGGATGACTTGTGTTAAGGAACCTCCAGCTCATCCCACAATTTGCTCTGTAGAGTGATAGATTTAGTTTGCCACATACTAAACTTCATGCAGCCTCCAAGCATCTTATGCCTTTCTGTCCTCTTAGTTCTTGTCTGGGGACTGTACAGCAGATGTCCAAATGAAGTCAGAGACATTGACATGAACTTGTTCTATGTATAAATATATTTTACAACTCTATATATGGCAGACTAGGTAGTCAAGCAAACAGGAGCATCATGAGGTAAATAACAGAATAGCATACAAAGCCCACAGAAGAAAAAGGCGGGAAAACAGGGAAACGCCCCATCCATCCCCACAGCAACCAATCACAGCACAGATCACCTCACATAGGAGCCACCAATCAACCACAACTGTGTGTTCTGGCTCACTACACAATCCAACTTCCTCAGCTACTAAATTTAAATACTTGTAACAGTTTCATTTAGATTCCTGTTTTTATAAATACTGTCTCTTATGTCTTTGCTTTTTAATATAATTACTATTATTACACTTCGATGTCTGTACTTTTTAGCTGAATATACGCCACGTTAATTATGCTGGTCTTTGTAATAAACATTCTAAATCTTAAAATAATCATTCTATTTAATTCACGTCAGAGTACATTTAATACTCACTCATTTTAGTAACACTTTTGGACAGATCTGTTGTTACATTTTATCATGCTTAGGCTCTGAACATACTTGAAATAGTTCAAAAGCCTCTGGATCTTTCAGAGGATGATTCCATGATACAAACTACAATAAAAGGTCAATTTTCAGAAGAACAATGGGAACTCAATTGCAAAGATATAGAGTTTGAAAGGCTGCAGCCACCAAGAGATAGTGAGCAGATTTTGTGGGGAATAAGAAGAGTCAGTTTGGTGCAATAGTGAAACCTGCAAGTTACAGGTGGGGAGGTCCTCATTTCCAGTCCTGCCATAGGCATGAAACATCTGGGCATCCCTGGCCAGTCCCTCTCTCAAGTCCACAAACAGGAAAGGGGGAGACCACTTGGAAAATCCTTGCCAAGGAAACTGCTGAGAAACCCATCCAGGCAGTTGCCAGGTGTGAAATCTGTCTTGAAGGAGCCTAAAACAAACATTGGGTGTAAGAATTAAGGGCAGGGGATTAAAATTGCAAAGAAGTTCCAGTTCAGTGTTATGTCAGGCATGAAGGTAGCTTCCAGGAGCTATGGAATTCTGGGATGTCAATTGAGAGGCCAAAATCATGTCCCTGAAGGGAGACAGATGGGTAGGGGAGATTGAAATGAATCTCCTTCTTGGTCCAGGATGCTACCTAAGAAGGGCTTTCTATGCCACCTCAGTTCCCAAAGGAAAAAAAGAATTAAGAAATATAAATTGGGGTTGTTTTCATTCAGATTCCTGCATTCAATAGAGATCATTAGAGCCAACAGCTGAACTGGGGTCTTCTGAATCTAGTTAGGCCAGCAACCCCATCGACTCTCCTTCCCCACCCCCAAAGGACTTTTTCCCTTTGTTTAGTTCTTGCTTCAATTTCAGTAGCTAGGAGTACATATCGATGTCGCGTCTATTAATCAAGCAAAAATCTTGCAAACGACGGGAGCCTGTAATCCAGCCATTTGTCGCTAGATGGCGCGCGCTCTATCAAATGAGTAACACCCGGCGATACAGTAGAGCGGCATCGATGGTGGCTGAGTAAAGACATCCAACGAGAGGGGGAGCGACGGGAGCCTAAAGGGGTTGAAACTATAATAGAGTACTGGATTTCTAGAGAGGATTTGGAAGAGAGAAGCACAGAGGATTCTCCTCTTCCGGCTGAACCGTGGGAGGACGGAGGCGTGGAGGGCGCCTCTCTTGCTCTTCCCAGGACTTCAACAGCTGGAAGGTGAGTGGAGGGCAGGTCGGAGGAGAATCCGGGAGCGAGGAGGGCTGCTTGGTTTCCTCCACAGGGCAGAAGCAGAGAAGGAACCAGGGTGAAACATGTCAGCTGTTGCAGCATGTTTCTTCCTTCCCCAAATTTTGTCCCAGTGGTTAGGGTTATTAGGAAAGTGGTGCCAGCAATTTTCTGCTGGTTGGGAGATTTTAAAAAGTCTCCTTCAGTTTAAGGTGGACTCTTTGATTTTATGGACATGTTCTTTTTTTGGCAACTAGGGCGTTTCATACACAATAGTGGGGTTTATATCTTGCAGATGCTTTGGGTACCATGAATTAATTGAAGCCCTTCATCTGTTGAAGCCGTCCCATCCCCTAAAATTAGACCCAAACGTTTGAGTGTACCCACTTCTCAGACATTTGTGAGGCTGAAATAAACATGGACTTTTAACAGACATATATTAGTAGTGTATCTCTATTTGTCTCTATGCGCGTAGCTGTATAATCTAGCCTCGACATTTCCTGATATATTTGAAAATTACCAATTTGTTATTGAAGAATTTTGAATTAACTCCAGAAGTCCAGAAGAGAATTTAATGTTTGTGTGGATATTTGAACTTGGATCTGACTAGTCATACGTCAAATGAATCATAATTAAGGTTAGAAGTTAATTTAGCATTTTGGAATATATCTTTTTCCATTATAATGCATGTTTTTTCCCTTCTTACTGTTTTCTCATCTTCTGCAGCCACTTTATAAATGTTTTATATTAATCTAACCTTTTAAGCTAACCTTTTATGTCAATCTTTCAGACCGAAAAGATGCTAGGAAGAGAATTCCAGACAAGTGAGAATCACAAGCAGCATTAAAAGGAAAGCAAATCCAGCCAGCAATGAAAGTGTGTTTTGCTGCCTCAAGGAAACTGCAAAAGACTTCTACTTCTCCAGGAAGTTGACGGACAAAAGAGATTAAGAGAGTTTTGAGATGGAAAAAAATGAATATGTAGAACGCAAGGAAACACTCCAGAAAAAGGTCAAAGGGGATTATTTTCAAAAAAAGGAGAGGTAATCTGGAAATCAGGGCAGGAGGAAGTGGCCATTTGATAGTCACATAGGATAGGCAGGCATTTAAGCTTCACCCTGTGAAGCAAGTAAGAGTAGCTTGAATGAAAGCACCAGCCAAGAAGGGATCCAAAATAATTTTGATCTTGAGAATCCAAAAAAGTATCCTTGGTGGAAACCCCCCACAATATGCATATTGCAGGGAAAAGCACAGATTGCAGAGCACAGCTGATAATGCATGACTGCACACACACTGAAGAAAAGCTCACCCACTGCCCTCAGTGTGGCAAATAGCTTTAGGAAATGTGATACACAAGAGGACTTAATGGGGGAGAAACCATATGGGTGTCTAGATTGTGGGAAAACCTTCAGTCGGAATTCCCACCTGGTGATACACCAAAGGACTCACACAGGGGAGAAACCATATGAGTGTCCAGATTGTGGAAAAGGTTTTAGTCGGAATACCAACCTAACGATACATCAGAGGACTCACACAGGAGAGAAACCATATGAGTGTCCAGACTGTGGCAAACGTTTCAGTCAGAATTCCAATCTGGTGATACACCAGAGGATGCACACAGGACAAAAACCTTATGAGTGTCCAGATTGTGGAAAAAGTTTCAGTCAGAATTCTGACCTGGTAATACATCAGAGAACACACACAGGAGAAAGACCATATGAGTGTCCAGATTGTGGAAAAAGTTTCATTCAGAATTCCGACCTAGTGATACATAAGAGGACTCACACAGGGGAGAAACCATATGAGTGTCCTGATTGTGGGAGAGGTTTTAGTCGGAATTATGCACTGGTATTACATCAAAGGACTCATACTGGGGAGAAACCGTATGAATGTCCAGGTTGTGGGAAATGTTTCAGTCGGAATTCCGACCTTGTGACACACCAAAGGACTCATACTGGGGAGAAACCTTATGATTGTCCGGATTGTGGGAAAAGTTTCAGTCGAAATTCCCACCTTGTGCTACACCAGAGGAGTCACACAGGAGAGAAACCATACGAGTGTCCGGATTGTGGAAAAAGTTTCAGTCGGAATTCTGGCCTTGTGATACACCAGAGAACTCATACTGGGGAGAAACCTTTTGAGTGTCCAGATTGTGGGAAAAATTTCAATCGTAGTTCCCACCTGGTGACTCACCAGAGGACTCACACAGGAGAAAAACCATTCGAGTGTCCCGAATGTGGGAAAACTTTCAGTCGGAATTGTGAGCTGGTGATACACCAGCGGACTCACACAGGGGAGAAACTGTACGAGTGTCCTGATTGTGGGAAATGTTTCAGTCAGAATTCCCATCTGGTAGTACACCATAGGATTCACACCGGAGAAAAACCATATGAGTGTCCAGAATGTGGGAAAGGTTTCAGTACTAGATCTAAACTTATAAATCATTTAGGTCTACATACAGGGGAGAAACCCTTCAGATGCCCAGAGTGTGGACGGTGTTTCACACATTATTCCTCCCTTAAGGCACACAAGAAAGTCCACATGAGGCAGACAGGGATAAGTGTAGAAAAGCCCTGAATTTCATTTCTGATTTCCCATTGGGAATACAAATTAAAATTTAATTTTTGGTCTTATTCTCTTCAGTAAATCACGACTCAGTGTTGGCATAAAGGGGGAGGAGAGGAAAATGGAAAAAGTTACTTTGGTGAAGGCTAACTACCTATATCTGACTAACAGCATACTGTAGTGGATAATCAGTTTTGCAGAATTTTGTAGTTTTGCAATTGCCCCACAAAATGTTGGTCTTGGGTTTTTTTTTGTTTTTTGTTTTTTGGCATATTGATCATCACAGATCATACAGATGCCCTAGGAAGAATTTCAGCTTTCTATGTGCTGCATTGGTTTGCCTAACGATGGCAACTGAGACAGCAGCAGTTGCTGTTGTAAGTTGGCTTGGTCTTGCAACATTGTGCTTTATGACCGTGTCCTTTAGTGACAGACTTACCAGTCCCAATTACCATTATCAGGTGAGGGCTACATGTGTTTGTTTTATTCTCATAAGAAACACTAGATTACATACAGGTAGTTCTGCGATTTACCACCACAATATAGTCCCAAATTTCACCCCTAGTTATTAAATGAATTTTGCCCCATCTTATAACCTTTCTTGCCATAGTTGTTAAGTAAAATTGCTGAGTTAGTAACACAGTTGTTAAGTGGATTTATCTTCCCTAGTGACTTTGCTTGTCAGAAGGTCAATACCTAAGAGCCACAGTGGTGCAGTGGTTAGAATGCAGTACTGCAGGCTACTTCTGTTGACTGCCGGCTGCCTGTAATTTGGCAATTCGAATCTCACCAGGCTGAAGGTTGACTCAGCCTTCCATCCTTCCAATGTGAGTAAAATAAGGACCCAGATTGTTGGAGGGTAATAGGCTGATTCTAAACCGCTTAGATACGGCTGTAAAGCACTGTGAAGCGGTATATATGTCTAAGTGCTATTGCTATTTAAACTTCTGTTTTTATATATACTTCCTTTTTTATATCTTTTAGCTGTTTTTAATAATCATTATTCAATTATTTTATTTTAAAAAAAAACTAAATGTACCCCTTGAATCTTATGCTGGTCTTTCACCATAATAAAGATTTGATAATGTTACATATATAACAGCTCTTTTCCTAGTAGGTCATATTTCAGATGATACCTTTGCAGAATGACATCCAACAACCAGGAGCAGGCCAGTCCTGCGGAGGAACCAAGAGGTTTGTTTGTCCTGAGCCTCAAGCTCCAGGTGGCTTCAAATTTAAACATGGGCACTTTTAAAACTTTAAAATAATCAAATTACATTTCATTCTCCTTTTCTTTCTCTTTCTTGGTGCCACTTTTTGGTTGCACCCATTATGAAGATGTATATTTTTATGCTTAGGAGCTGAAGATGCTTGAAATAGTTTAGAAGACTGGATTTTTGAAAAGATCATTGCATTAATCAGACTCTTACGTCTGAATTCTGTATATGGCATTCGACTGTCTCTGGGGAATAAAATAGGTTGTTGGCGCAGAGGGAACAGAAGAGAAGAAGTTGGAAGAGTTTGTGGCTGACTGACTGGCAAGAATTCATTGCACAGAGAGTGTTTATTGTGATTACCCTTCTGTGAAGGTTTGTTAGTTAGTTTGTTTCTATAGATCAGGGGTGTCAAACTCAAGGCCCAGGGCCTGATCTGGCCCGCAGGGTGCTTAGATCGGGCCTTGTAGGGGCACCCTGGAAACAGTGCAGGACCTGCCCATGGCGCCTCTGCCAGGGAACACAAAGCTCGGGAGGGCTGTTTTCCCTGGCAGAGGCTTGCGGGAGGCCATCGCAGGTGAAAATGGAGCTTGTGAGGGCTGTGTGTGGAGTTCCTGGGCTCCATTTTTGCTAGCAGAGGGTTGCAGGAAGCCGTTGCAGCCAGAAATGGAGCTCGGGAGCCTGTTTTTGCTGGCAGAATGCTCGGCCCACCAAAGGCACCCCCGACAGGAGTGACGTCAAGCTGGCCACCCCCACACACCTCCCCCCTCCCAAGGTCAAACACAACCCTGATGCAGCCCTCAATGAAATTGAGTTTGACACCCCTGCTGTAGATAGTTCATACATGACACCCAAAATGCCAGGAAGAAGGGCAACTGGTGTGAATGGGCCCATAAGAAGTCCAAAGCCATTGGCTGAAATAGGCGGCCGTAGAACCCGAATAAATAAACAAAGAACAATAATGCATGTTTTAAGAATTAACTGTACATCACAAATAAAGGAATAGAAATTGAATTCCATTCTGCAAAGATTCAGAGGAAGAGACATTGAACCTGACATGAAGAGAATAATGGAATAACTAGCAAGTAGCTCCTATATAATAACAAGTAGATTAATTAGGCCCAACAAAACTTACTAATCATAAGGTAAAGGTAGAGGTTCTCCTTTCACATACTGTATGTGCTGGTCATTCCCGACTAGGAGGCGGTGCTCATCTCCATTTCAAAGCCGAAGAGCCAGCGCTGTCCGAAGATGTCTCAGCATTTGCAGTTGAACTCTGCTTCCCCTACAATTTGTCTGACCAAGAGATTGGGCGATATTATTATGCAATTAAAACAAACTGATAACGAAGAAAGAATGTGGGAATGTTAAGATGGCCACAGCCACACTGTGGTTAAAACTCCTCCCCATTTATATGCACCACAACACATAAAATGATGGGATTTGGATCGCACAGGTGTGGCTGTTCTCGTGTTTATTTGTTTTTCACCCCTTCCCTGCAAATAGCCATAGAAAGCAACCTGCTTTTCATACTGCAAGCCTTGTCTTCACAGACCCTGAAGAAGCCATGAGCACTCAGCCAAATCCTTCCGTTTTTAATTAAAATAAATTCTAAAGGAAATGTCAGGCGAGGTAAGACTTTTGCTGGGGAGGCCTTGGCAGCTGAATCAGCAACCCCGTGCATAATTTATTCTATTTTTGCTTTTTTTAAAATGACATTTTGTTAGGTTTTTAAAAGTTTTAATGCTGGAAGCATTAAAAGGCGGAAAGTCGAAATGATAAAACACAAGCTGCAATTTGCTTCCTTATTCAGAAGAGGGTGAGCTTTGAGGAAATGGCTGTCCATTTCACAAAAACAGAATGGGCTCTGTTAGGTCTGAAAGCAAGAAAGATGTATAGGGATGTCATGCTGAAGACCTACGAGAATATGGCGTTCGTGGGTAAGTACCACTTTCTCTGCTTCTCCCTCCACTGCTGGAAAGGGCTTGACCATTGTGATTAATTCAGGGAGGTTCTGGATTGGTAAAAGGAAATATTGCTTGAAGTGATGCAGGATGTACTTCCATCAATTGTGTTGATGGTGGCCAACTTATGTTATTTCCTGAGAACAGTTAATCAGTGGAACAATTTGCCTTCAGAAGTTGTGAGTGCTCCAACAATGGGTTTTTTTTAGAAAAGGTTGGACAGGCATTTGTCTCTAGTGGTATATAGGGTCTTCTGTGTCAGAGAGGCATCGTCACATTTATTCATGTTGTGGAGGTGTTTCTCTATTTTCTCTATTTCAATAGCTTCCATAATTATTCTCTTGTTGAAGTATTCAGTACAAGAGAATAATTATGGAAGCTATCGAAATAGAGAAATACCCCCACAACATGAATAAACGTGACGATACCTCCTGCCTACCAGACATCTGGAAACCAGCCCTAGTCAACAAACAAGCCCCACCCACCACCCAAGCCGTTACGAAACAACAACGGACAACAGCCAGCACCAATCTACCAATCATGATGCAACCACACAACCAATCATTCCACTTACTGAAGCAAAGCCAACACTCCACACGCCCCCACCAAGATTTATAGAAAGACGGCAGCTCCGACCACGCTTTAAGCCCAAAACCCAGCCTGAAGATGGCGAGTGAGACCTCGCCGAAACGTTGCCAAGACAATCTCAATCTTACATGGGAAAAGACCCGAATACAAGACCAGCATACCTACATCCATGAAAATCTATGAAAACATATATAAATATCTATCTATCCATCTATCTAAAATAAAAAAGCAAATTATCAAGTTATAATTTATTTTTTCATTTGACTTGCAAGTCCAACCATGGTTTCCGTAGGAATGCATAAGCGAATGATTTTTTACATCCTACTTGTACAGGTAATCCTCAATTTGCAACAGTTCATTTAGTGACCGTTCAAAGTTACAACAGCACTGAAAAAAAGTGACATAGGACTGTTTTTCACGCTTGCAACTATTGCCGCAACCTTATGGTCACATGATCAAAATTCAGATGGTTGGCAACTGACTCATATTTATGACCGTTGCTGTGCCCCAAGGTCATGTGATCAACTTTGTGACCTCCTGACAAGCAAAGTCAATGGGGGAGCCAGATTCACTTAACAACCATGTTACTAACTCAACAATTGTAGTGATTCATTTAGCAAGAAAGATCATAAAATGTGGTAAAACTCACTTAGCGACAGACATTTTGGGTGCAATTGTGACCGTAAATTGAGGCCGTAAGTTCCTGTATAGATATTTCATAACATATTTTTTTGCCATCTCCTGAAAAATCTGACCTTGTTCTATTCTTCACATTTTAAAAGAAACTTAAAAGCAGCCTGCATGCTGCAAATCTGTATTAAATATGGCAAAATGGATACAATCTAAGATGTTGATAGGAAAGTAGCAGGCAATATGTAGTCTATTGGAGAGAATGAAAATGTCAGCCGTCCCAACTTGGCCAGTTAGAAAAGAAAGTCTCTCAAATCCATTGTTAGCAAAAGTGTACTTTACTAAAGCCAAGTGGTTACAGAAGAAGCAAAGCCTAATCTGGAGTTTTCGCGCCCAAAGCATATGGTTAACATTTCCCTTACTCTGTCTATGGAGATTCTCAGTCATCCAGGTCATGTTTGTCCCAAAGGTGGCTTTTTTTCAAGAGGCAACTGGACTTTCTGGTTTTTCTTTGAAGACGTTTTGCTTCTCATCCAAGAAGCTTCCTCAGCTCTGACTGGACAAGTGGGGAATAGAAGGATTTATAGTCCTTGCAGATAGCTGGCCATTTGCATTCTTTTAGTGGGTCATTAAGATAATCTGTAGGTTTATCTGTGTCCTGAGGGTCACCTGGGTGGTGCAAATTGGTGTGGAACCTTCTCGGAACTGTTGAAAGGACAGTGTTGTAGATTGGAGATAGATGATGTCATATCCCTCTGCCTCTGTTAAGAGAGGGCTGTTGAATTTTGCTTTCTATTCTATATAGCCATCTATGTCAAAATTCAACATCCCTCTCTCGCATCTACCATGTGGGGAGAAATTCAGCTAAGAACATTTTTGACAAGATCCATTCATTGTTTTTATTAAAGCTGGAATGTAACAGCGAGTCTCTGGTTTCCGATAGTTTAAGAATGAAAAATGTCAGACCCTATTTCATCAAATTGTAGTTGTGGGATGAAGAGAATGACAAGTGCACACACCTGATATTTGACAAAAGATATTTTTTTTCCAATGGATGAAGGGTACAAATATGGGTACAGACAAATTTCAGCTTACCTATTGCAGTGAGAGAACACTTCGTAATTCCTTAGCTTTTGAACAGCGTAAATGCCAGTTGACCCTATTTATTCTAACGGTTTGAGCACTCATCTCACTTTGAAGGGGAGAGTTGTAAAATATGCGCATAATCAGCATCACTGAGAATGTTTTGATTTATGGAGCATATAGTTTCTGGGTCAAAGGTCATTTATTGGCATAACAAAGGTTAACAAAAGAAGTAATCGTGGCATGTGTATGGAGAAGATGGTTTAGCAGCTAATGTAATTATGGCTAGGCATATTAACTTTGCTATCAATCAGGCAAGAAAAGGCATAGATTTAATCAGAATAGAGCTGGAAGGGCTAAATGGTATGGTTTTTTTTGCTTGAGCAGGGGGATGGACTAGAAGATCTCCAATGTCCTTTCCGACTTCGTTATTCTTTGTTATTCTATTGCCTGCCATTTATTTATTTATTAGTTTATCAAACATGTACAAGATAGCAGGTATATAAGTATGAACATGGACATGAACAAAAGAAATGAATACAGATAAATGGGGACAGTAGGACAGGGATGGTAGGCACGCTGGTGCGCTTGTGCACGCCCGCTTCACGCCTGATTTACGGACCTCTTAGGAATGGGGTGAGGTCCAAGGTTGAAGTTGAAGCTGTGGGGGTAGAGGATGAAACAACGGAGTCAGGTAGAGCATTCCAGGCGTTGACCACTCTGTTGCTGAAGTCGTATTTTCTGTAATTGAGTTTAGAGCGGTTAACCTTAAGTTTGTATCGATTGTTTGCCCGTATATTATTGTGGTTAAAGCTGAAGTAGTCGTTGACAAGTAGGATGTTGTAGCAGACAATTTTGTGTACTATGCTTAGGTCCGACCACAGGCGGCGGAGTTCAAGATTGTCCAAGCCCAAAATTTTGAGCCTGGTTGGTCACCTTATAGTTCAGGGGTGTCCAAACTTGGGAACTTTAAGACTTGTGGACTTCAACTCCCAGAATTCCCCAACCAGCTCTGCTGGCTGGGGAATTCTGGGAGTTGAAGTCCACAACTCTTAAAGTTGCCAAGTTTGGACACCCCTGCCATACACTATAAATAATTAAATTCTTGTTGAGTTACTTGTTTGGGGCAGGGGGGGGGCATACAAATTGAATGAACAAATAACATTATAACCTTATAATGGTCATAAGTCACTTTTTTGGGTGCTGTGGTAACTTTGAACAGTCACTAAATGAACTGTTGTAAGTCGAGGACTACCTCTACTAATGGTACAGGTAGTCCTCGAGTTATGACCACAATTGAGCCCAACATTTATGTGGCTAAGTGAAACATTTGCTAAGTGAGCTTGCCCTGTGTTATGACCTTTCTTGCCACCATTGTTAAGTGAAATTGCATTTGTTCAGTTAGTAACATGGTTGTTAAGTGAATCTGGCTTCCCCATTGAGTTTGCTTGTCAGAAGGTTGCAAAAAGGTAATCACAGGACCGGTGAAAGGTGACCGTCATAAATACAAGTCAGTTGCCAAGCAACTGGATTTTGATCACATGACCATGGGGATGCTGCAACGGTCCTAAGTGGGAATTTAGAATAGAATAGAATAGCAAAGTTGGAAGGGATCTTGGAGGTCTTCTAGTCCAACCCCCTGCTTAGGTAAGAAAATATACAATTTTAAAAACTTCCCATGTTGGGGCATTCACAACTTCTGGAGGCAAGCTGTTCCACTGATTAATTGTTCTAACTGTCAGGAAATTTCTCCTTAGTTCTAAGTTGCTTCACTCCTTGATTAGTTTCCACCCATTGCTTCTTGTCCTACCCTCAGGTCCTTGGAGAATCGGTTGATCCACCTCTTCTTTGTGGCAGCCCCTAGTACTTTCCTGCTGGATTAGAGGCAGGGTCTTGACTAAGCTATCCATAACCCCATTGCTGCTCTGTTTCCTCCCCACTCCATCTCCCCACCACCCTTGAATTTAACCTTTAAATTCTGCCTCCTCTCTTTTTATAGTGTTATTTTGAAACCACACCTGCACAAATGAATTGCATTAGTACTGTGCAGCTACTGACTGAAGTCTACAACTGAGGTTCATGCTATTCTCCAAGGCACCCGAGGGCAGGACAAGAAGCAATGGGTGGAAACTAATCAAGGAGAGAAGCAACTTAGAACTGAGGAGAAACTTCCTGACAGTTAGAACAATTAATCAGTGGAACAGAAGTTGCCTCCAGAAGTTGCGAATGCCCCAACACTGGAAGTCTTTAAGAAGATGTTGGATAGCCATTTGTCTGGAACGGTATAGGGTTTCCTGCCTAGGCAGGGGGTTGGACTAGAAGACCTCAAAGGTCCCTTCCAACTCTACTATTGTATTGTATTGTACATATCATCAATCGCGTGTCTGGGTGCAAATCCTCCTGATCTGAGCAAGGGTGGCTTTTGAGTAAATACAGACAACGCGGGACTCCCTTGTAGAGAAGGACAGGGGACGAGTCAGTACAGACCGAGCCATGAAGAACGCTCATCATGTCACTGTTTGCAGTGCCGTTGTAACTTTGAGCGGTCACTAAGTGAAGCGTAAGCGTAGGACTACCTGCACTTGGCGCCGTATCTTTTTGCCGCCCTTTACACGCAGCCTTGAGTTTCTCAGGCTCCCTACCCTTCATTCATCCATCCGCTCCAACAGCGGATTAGTTGGGTCTACCCTTTGCCAGTCTCCTGGTAGGGCTTCGGTCACATGGTAGGAAGCGGAAAGCCAGGGAAAAAGCCGCCTTTAAAACACAGAGAAAGGAGAAGGAGAGGTTCTTCCCAGGTCTGTTTGGATCCCTGTGTGGGTGTATGTGTGTATGTTGGATGCCTTAATCCGGATTAGCGGCCCCTTAAAAGTGCCGTCTCCCATCAAGTGCCTCTACGTGCTCCCAGCTTTTTAAAATTCACCTCTCTTCTTCCTGATGGGTAGTAGTTGTCCTTTTTAGGGATTGCCCCGATGCAGTTGGCTTTTTGGGGGATGGGTGGAACTTAACTCCTTTATAAAAGTTGGTTTTCTCCCCAAAAGTGGTTGGGGTGTTGAAAAAGAGGGGAAAAAAAAACTACATTCGACTGGGGAAAGAGAAGAAACGCCCAACGAGTGAATTGCTCAAGAGGTAAAGCAGATGGGGAGGGAGAAGGAAGAGGGCAGCATCCAGAGTTTAGAATAGAATAACAGAGTTGAAAGGGACCTTGGAGGTCTTCCAGGTCTCCTGCGTGAACTAGACTAGATGACCTCCAAGGTCCCTTCCAACTCTGTTACTGTTTACTGTCTAGTCCAACCCACCCCCACCCCCCCTTAGGCAGGAAACTCTATACCGCTTCAGACAAATGGTTGTCCAATCCCTTCTTAAAAACTTCCAGTGTTGGAGCATTCACAATTTATGGAGGCAAATTGTTCCACTGATTAATTGTTCTCCCTGTCAGGAAATTTCTCCTTCGTTCTTTGTTCTGGTTCTCTCCTTGGTTAGTTTCCACCCATTGCTTCTTGTCCTGCCTTCAGGTGCTTTGGAGAATAACTTGACTCCCTCTTCTTTGTGGCAGCCCCTGAGATATTGGAACACTGCTATCACGTCACCTCCAGTATATTCCTGCTGGATTAGAGGCAGGGTCTTGACTAAGCTGTCCATAACCCCATTGCTGCTCTGTTCCCCCCCCATCTCCCCTCCCTCCCCGTTGAATTTAACCTTTAAATTCTGCCTCCTCGCTTTTTATAGTGTTATCTTGAAACCACATCTGCACAGAATGAATTGTATTAGTACTGGGCAGCTACTGACTGGGGTTGCATATCATTAATTACGTGTCTGGGTGCAAATCCTCTTGATCTGAGCAAGGGTGGCTTTTGAGTAAATATGGCTGCATCCAGACAACGTGGGGCTCTCTTGTGTAAAAGGACAGGACATTCAGTACAGACCGAGACATCATATGTAAAAGAGTTTCAGTTTGCTTTTAATTGCACTGAAATACATTTTAAATTTTCACCCTTTTTATCCCGCCCGCTTATTGTTTAAAGTTTGGTTTCAACAGGCCAATCAATGACCAGAAATGATGCAGAACATTATTAGATGTGGGTATGTCTACTCTGATGAAAAGAAGGACTAGGGGGAGACATGATAGCAGTGTTCCAATATCTCAGGGGTTGCCACAAAGAAGAGGGAGTCAAGCTATTCTCCAAAGCACCTGAGGGCAGGACAAGAAGGAATGGGTGGAAACTAATCAAGGAGAGAAGCAACCTAGAACTAAGGAGCAATTTCCTGGCAGTGAGAACAATTAATCAGTGGAACAGCTTGCCTCCAGAAATTGTGAATGCTCCAACACTGGAAGTCTTTAAGAAGACATTGGATAGCCATCTGTCTGAAGTGATGTAGGATTTCCTGCCTAAGCAGGGGATTGGACTAGAAGACCTCCAAGGTCCCTTTCAACTCTGTTATTCTATTCTATTCTATTCTATATTCTATTCTATATTCTATTCTATATTCTATTCTATATTCTATTCTATATTCTATTCTATATTCTATTCTATATTCTATTCTATATTCTATTCTATTCTATTCTATTCTACTCTACATAGATATGAGATCAACTCCGATGGTTCTTGTGACTTTTCAGAGAAACCAGAGGAAAAACAAGGGTGGTAGCCTGCTTTTTTAAAAAGGAGAGGGAGGAATTAGAGATG
This sequence comes from Natrix helvetica, assembly GCF_964273705.1. Classification (NCBI taxonomy): domain Eukaryota; kingdom Metazoa; phylum Chordata; class Lepidosauria; order Squamata; family Natricidae; genus Natrix; species Natrix helvetica. The sequence goes on along the minus strand of NC_138548.1, from coordinate 352,376,006 downwards.
AACAGATTTCTAAAATGTGTGTATTTTGACTATCCTGGCTTGGGGTGCTGGGAGAGGTTGGCTTAGGTCTGAAAATATTGGCGCCCAAAAGGACTTTCCAGATCAATGTTTCTCAACCTTGGCAATTTTAAATTTTGCCATATAGCAGAACTTAGGCAGCACACCTTCTCAGTCGTGGCCTCTACACTTTGGAACAACCTTCTTAAAAATCCAGCAATTTTCTCAACCTTGGCAATTTTAAGCTGGGTGGACTTCAATTCCCAGAATTCCCTAGACACCAACAGTTATAAGTGATCACTTATAACTCTTTCAAATTTGAAAACCCATTTGAAATTTAGCAAGTACTGAAAGTTGGTAATGTATGGTCTAAAAAGCCAGCTTGTACAATTTTAGCCTTGGAGAATAGAGTAGGCAGGAAAAATACTTGTCTGCTCAAATCAGGGTGGGTTACCGTATTTTTCAGAATATAAGATGCACTTTTCCCTCCCAAAAAAGACGGTGAAAATCTGGGTGCGTCTTACACACTGAATACAGCATTTTTGGCCTACCAAAACCTCGCCCCCTTTGCAAAAATGGACGTGCAGAGGGTTTGGGAGGCTTGCAATGTGCTCCTGTGGGTTGGGGAGGGCAAAAACGAACGGAAAACGGGCCTCCAAACCTCTGCACCCCCTCTTTTTTTTTGCAAAAAAAGAGGCCAAAAAAAAGCGTTTGGGAATCTTGCAGACCGCAAAAACATTTTTTAAAAAAATTTACCTCTTCAAAATCATGGTGCGTCTTATACTCCGGTGCGTCCTACAGTCTGAAAAAATACGCTACTTTCCCCAAATTAACTTTTTTAAAAATGTTATTTCTTTGACTCTTCTTTCATCCCCCGTGACAGGAGCAAGTGGCTTTCTGGGGCCTCACCTCAAATGTTGGATTTGGAGTTGCTATGGAAGAAGATTCTGGCAGCATCATTGTCCTAGGTGAGGGCTCTTTCTCCTCAAGGTTTGTGAATCAATGCAAAGTGAATCAGGTGACTCCCAGAAGGACTTGATTTGGGAATATTTCATAGGCATTTCTCCAGCCTCCCTTGGAGGTTAACATAAATTGTGTGAAAATAAACCCAGTAGTGACTTCTGGGGAGTAGTTGGCTGCAGGTATCTTGATGCTTTAAAGAGATGGAGCAGTAGTGCAGAATCCATGAGCAATGTGCTTTGCTAGCTGAGGAATAGCGTTGCTTTCTTGCTTCCTTTCAGCTCCATGCGCTACTTGGAGACACAATGAAGACAAGGTAGCCTTTGGGAGCACCAATGGCCCCGTGTTTCCAGAAAGTTCTCTCTCTCCCTCAGGGTTTCCATTTCATACCGGTTTTCCCTAGTGACTGCTTTGCTAGCCAAATTTGGGAGTGAGGGGTGTGTGTGAGAAGAAATGAGGTTTGCTGTGGGTAGTTTCAGATACTAAAAATGGACAATCATGGTAAATCAGGGTATATTAGATAGAGCTCAACTTACGGTGAATTGCTTCGTGACTGTTTGAAGATATAACGGTCTTACCTTGGAGATACTAACGACCTACATTCGAAGTGACTCAACTACTAGACAACATGTCCACATTTACGATCTGTTTGCAGCATCCAAGGTCACGGGGTTGCGCATTGTGACTTTTGCCTCAAACTGGCCCTTCTGATTTTCAGCGAACACGTCGGTTTGCTTAGCGATTGCAGATTCATTTAATGACCATGACGATTTGGTTTTTAAACAGCCGCTACATCAAGTCACCAAGTCGGTCACATGACCAACCCGTTTTTACAACGATCGTGGCTTATGTTTGTGACGGGCATATGCTGCGTTAGGGTTGTAAGTTTAGGTTTAGGTTTATTTGGATTTATATGCCGCCCTTCTCCAAAGGACTCAGGGCGGCGTACAACATTAAAAACACACATCACAAAAGTTAAAAAAAAGATTAAACCCAATTCCCAAAAGACCAAACCGATTTTTTTTTTAAAAAAGGAACAGTACATTTAAAATAAATTAAAATTAACATTAACATTAACAGGCCAGGCCGGCTTGCTGGAAAAACCAACTTTTTAGGGCGCGTCGGAAGGACCGGAGGTCAGGGATTATGCGAAGCTCCGGGGGCAGCTCATTCCAGAGGGAAGGCGCTCCCGCAGAGAAGACCCTCCCCCTGGGGGTCACCAGCCAACACTGCTTGGCCAACGGCACCCTGAGGAGGCCAACTCTGTGGGATCGCACTGGACGGTGGGAGGCTACTGGTGGCAGTAGGTGGTCTCGCAGGTACCCTGGGCCTAAGCCATGGAGCGCTTTAAAGGTCATAATTAATACCTTGAATCGCACCCGGAAAACAACCGGCAACCAGTGCAGGCCGCCTAAAAGGGGTGTGACATGGGAGCACCTAGGTACCCCCATGACAACCCGCGCGGCTGCATTCTGGACCAGCTGAAGCCTCCGGGTGCTCTTCAAGGGCAGCCCCATGTAGAGAGCATTGTTGAGGACGACCTGTGCCTTTAGGTTTTTTTTTTTTTTTTTTTTGAGGGATGGGATTGGCTTTTAAGCATTTTTCTGAGGCGTAAAATTGTATAGGTAGTCCTCGACTTGCGACCGCAGTTGAACCCAAAATTTTTATTTGCTAAGTGAAACGTTTGTTGAGTTCTACACCATTTTACGTCCTTTCTCGCCACATTTGTTAAGTGAATCGCTGCAGTTGTTAAATTAGAAAAAGTGTTGTTAAGTAAATCTGGCTTCCCCATTGACTTCACAAAAGGGGGGGGTGTCACATGACCCTGGAACGCTGCAACGGTCATAAATATGAGCCAGTTACCAAGCATTTGAATCTTAATTGCGTAACCATGGGGATGCTGCAACGGTCATAAGTGAAAAATGATCATGTCACTTTTCCCAGTGACATTGTAAACTTTGAACAGTCACTAAATGAACTGTTGTAAATCAAGGACGACCTGTATTCGTCAACTCTTTTGAAGTTTGGTCATGTCACAAGCTGTTGGCAATTTTAAAAAAGTTGACTATATCAGCCAAAGGCATAGGCAGTTTTAGAAAGTGACAGTTTTCCTGGCGTCCGTCATGTCCTTCTTTAACAACTCTCACTTTACTGTTGTTAAAAAGAAAAGCTTCATTTTAGGGACGGCAGCTTTTATTGGTACAGGTAGTCCTTGACTTTATGACCACAACAAAGCCCAAAATTTCTGTTGCTAAGCGAGACAGTTGTTAAGTGAGTTTTGCCTCATTTTATGACCTTTCTTGCCAGAGTTGTTAAGTGAATCCCTGCAGTTGTTAAGTTAGTAACACGATTGTACAGTGAATTCAGCTCCCCCATTGATTTTGCTTGTCAGAAGATTGCAAAAGGGAATCTAATGACCAGGATGGATTTGATTTAAATCAAGTCGATTTAAATCACGATTTAAATCACTCGTAAAAAGGCTTGATTTAAATCAACTTGATTTTAATCATAATTTTGAAAGAGCAACTGTCATCTCTGTCCCGCAGCAGCTCCTCCTCTGACCTGCTGTTGACTCATGGACAGTCCCAATATTGCAGGATATACAGCCTCATGCTACATAACTAAGCTCCATTTCATGCTGAATAAACTAAATTATTAATATATCTTAAATAGAAAACTATTTTTAGATAGATTTTTTACTCCAAAAGCATTGTATTAAAATAAATTTGATTTTAAAAAATCAAATTTAATTAAAAAATTCCAATTTAAATTTAAAAAATCCAATTTAAATTTTTAAAAAATCCAATTTAAATTTTTTAAAAATCCAATTTAAATTAAAAAAAAATTCAATTTAATTTAAAAAATCAAATTTAAATTTAAAAAATCAAATTTAATTTAAAAAATCAAATTTAAATTAAAAAATCAAATTTAAATTTAAAAAATCCAATTAAATTTAAAAAATCTAATTTAAAAATTTAAAAAATCCAATTTAAATAAAAAAATCCAATTTAAATTTAAAAAATCCAATTTAAATTTAAAAAATCCAATTTAATTTAAAAAATCCAATTTAAATTTAAAAATCCAATTTAAATTTAAAAATCCAATTTAAAATTTAAAAATCCAATTTAAATTTAAAAAATGATTTAAATAAAAAAATCTGATTTAAATTTTAAAAATCAATTTTTTAAAAAAAATTAATCGATTTTTATCCACCCTGTTCATGACCCTGAGACACTGCAATAGTCATAAATATGAGTCCATTGCTCAGTGTCCGAATTTTGATCGTGACCATGGGGATACTGCAACAGTCGTAAATGTGAAAAGCAGTCAACAAGTCACTTTTTAAAGTGCCGTTGTAACTGTGGATGGTCACTAAACGAATGGTTGTAAGTCAAGGACTACCTCTAATTAACTCCAGGTCTACATAAAGACTGATACCCCAATTCTCTCTTCCAGAAGGTGAGGAGGACGAAAGAATTTACCCGGGAGAGGAGCCCCATTACTGTCCGATGTACAGCAAAGGTTTTGCCGATCCATCGGTCCTCATGAATCACGAGAGGCCCAAGGCAACTGAGAAACGATACAAGTGTGCTGACTGCGGGAAAGGCTTCAAGAAACGGTCGGCCCTCCTCACCCACGACCGGACTCACACGGGAGAAAAACCCTACAGATGCTCAGAATGTGGGAACAGCTTCAGTAACAAATCCAGCCTGACCAGACACAAGAGGAAACACACCGGAGAGAAGCCTTTCGGTTGCTTAAACTGCGGGAAGCGTTTCAGCCAGAGCTCGAGTTTAATCAGGCACATGAGGAATCACACCGGCCTGAGACCTTACATATGCTCAGACTGCGGCAAAAGCTTCAAGCAGAGCTCCAGTCTTCTAGTCCACGGGAGGACTCATACGGGGGAGACCCCCTATAGTTGTTCCATCTGTGGGAAACGCTTTTCCCAGAGCTCCAATCTTGTGAAACACGAGAGGATCCACACGGGGGAAAAACCTTACCGATGCTCAGACTGTGGGAACACCTTCACTAACAAGTCCAGCCTCACGAGGCATAAGAGAAACCACACGGGGCAGAAACCCTACAAATGTTCCCAGTGTGGGAAAAAATTCAAGCAAAGTTCAGGCCTTCTGAAGCACGAGAGAATCCATACACGGCCCGGCTTCTCGAATTATTCTCATCCCGGCTTGGATCCGGATTCCAAGCTGCCTGTACGTGAGAGAGGCCACGTTGGAGAGAGCGTATAAATCGCTTGCATTCTCTAAGCCAAGTTTTATTTGACATCAGTAACTGAAGGACTCACTGGAGAAGAGCCTAACGCTGGGAAAGACGGAGGGCAAAAGAAGAAAGGGACGAAAGGAATGAGGTGGCTAGATGGAGTCACCGAAGCAGTCGGCGTGAGCTTAAATGGATTCCAGAGGATGGTAGAGGACTGTGAGGGGAAGATTTCACCCTGAAATGAATGAGGTCTTAGATCGCGACTTTTCCAAACAGCATTATCTTTAAGGTGCGAAAAAAGAAATAAAAATTCCAGAAAACATATTCTAATTAAAAAACAAGCTTTAATACAAAAATAAGAAATAAAGAAATAAAACAAATCTATCTAATTGTTACATTTTGGAAGAAGCAATTCTGTCTCCCAGTTTCCTGGTAGACGGACAAAGATCAAAAGGAAAGAGAAGTCTCTGGAATGTGTGAAGTAATAAACATGTTAAGCTTGCGCAGTAAATCATTGTCAGATAAGAACTTATGACCTGCGCAGCAACTCTTTCAGTAACTATTTAGTTTCAGTTCGTCAGTTCAGGCTAGCAAACAATTTAACGCAGTGACAAGGACGTTGTCCATGGGATTGCGATGGGTCAGACACGACTTCACAACTAATAACAGAGGATTGGGGTTCAAACAGAATAGAGCTGTACTTGAATAGTAGAGCGGGAAAATATTGGTAGATAGATAAATAAAACCCTGTAGAATTTGTGACTATGGTCTCAGCTATACGGCCAAACACTCTTTTCTTGTGGCTTTGCGAACAGAATCCAAAGTGGAAAGTGTTTGAGATGTGGCAATGGAGTTTTCAGGGTTTGACCACTGAAATAATCCATGAAATAATGTCCATGGGGAAAGAGACATCTGGAAGAGACGGTTTAGTTGATTATTAATCAAAATGCCACATTGTATAGGGAAGGAAAATATTAAAATCTGTCTTAAAACCTGCCCTACCCTCATGGGAAATGGCAAACTCAGGTTGGATGTTGTCAGCCTTACTAGGTAGATCAGATCAAGAAACAGACACTATGTATGCCTAACACTACTTAGTAGTGTAATAGTAGCTGTAATAACATGTACTATATTATACAATACAATACAATACAATACAATACAATACAATACAATACAATACAATACAATAGTAGAGTTGGGAGGGACCTTGGAGGTCTTCTAGTCCAACCCCCTGCCTAGGCAGGAATCCCTACATACTTCAGACAAATGGCTATCCAACATCTTCTTAAAGACTTCCAGTGTTGGGGCATTCACAACTTCTGGAGGCAACTTCTGTTCCACTGATTAATTGTTCTAACTGTCAGGAAGTTTCTCCTCAGTTCTAAGTTGCTTCTCTCCTTGATTAGTTTCCACCCATTGCTTCTTGTTCTATCCTCAGGTGCCTTGGAGAATAGTTTGACTCCCTCTTCTTTGTGGCAACCCCTGAGATATTGGAACACTGCTATCATGTCTCCCCTAGTCCTTCTTTCTCTTAAGCTAAACATACCCAGTTCCTGCAACCGTTATGTATGAATGTACTTCCCCATCTCCTCTTTGTCTTCTTGAGAATTTGCGGGGGTTGCCTTCTTCTTTCTTTGGGCTGTTTACAGGTAGTCCTCGCCTTACGACCACAATTGAGCCCAACGTTTCTGTTGTTAAGTGAGGCATTTGTTAAGTGAATTTTGCCCCTTTTTTTTACAAACTTTCTTGCCGTAATCGTTTAGGGAATTAACCCGGCAGTTAAGTGACTCTGGCTCCCCCAATGTCTTCTGCTTGTCAGAAGGTCGCAAAAGGGGATCCCGTGATCTCGGAACACTGTGACCGTCATAAGTATGAGTCGGTTGCCAAGTATCCGGGTGTTGATCATGTGCCCATGATGCAGTGGTTGTAAGTATGAAAATGGTCATAAGTCGCTTGTTTCAGTGCCGTTGTGACTGAACTGTCACTAAACGACAGTAAGTTACAGGGGACTACCTGTATTGCCTTGGCAACAGATCTTTCCTTTCTCCATGCGCTACAGATCTACCGTACTGACTTTTGGAGAAATAAGTTGAAGGTTTCATATACAATCCTGTATTTCCTGAATTAGCCTCTTGGGGGGGTGGGGTGGAAATATGTTATCCCATTAAAGGTGCGAGACTTTAACTCCAATCGCCAGCCAAGTTGCTTGCGATTCTGAAATTTGCCATGGGTAGGGAGGGCGGCGGGGGTGGGGAGGAGTTTTGGAGAGGACAAAATAATCTTTTTCTGTCATTTATCTCTGGCAGCTTTCCATTTTCTATTGGTAAGGAAAGATTCTCCTTCCTGGATATTTCTTTTTTTCCATTTTAGGATTAATTTGAGAAGATATCTCATACATTCATGAAACAGAATAACAGAGTTGGAATGGTACCTCGGAGATCTTCTAGACCAGAGGTCCCCAAACTTGGCAACTTTAAGACTTGTGGACTTCAATTCTCAGTATTCTCCAGCCAGCTATGCTGGCTGGAGAATTCTGGGAGTTGAAGTCCACAAGTCTTAAAATTGCCAAGTTTGGGGACTACTGCTCTAGACTAACCAGGGGTGTCAAACTCGCGTCATTACAGCGGCGTCATGTGACGTATCACCACTTTCCCCCCTCCCCTTCACAAAACCGGACATGGGTGTGGGCCAGCGCGTGAAGCATCCAGCCTGCAGGCCGCGAGTTTGACAGCCTTGCCTTAGACCATTTCAGACCAATGGTAGTCCCATCTCTTCTTAAAAAAACTCCAATGATGGAGGGAAGTTGTTCCACCGATTATTGCTTCTAACTGTTCCTAGAAATTCCTCCTTAGTTCTAGGTTGGATCAATGTGACTAGGAAAAATACTGAACCTGATAGAACTAGGATTTCCATTCCAGCCACATAGAAGAGAAGCTCCTTGAAACATGCGCTGAGAAATACCAGCATCGGATTTATTGCTGTATAAAGCAGCCGTGCCATCCTTCCCTGGTTACCAAGTTTTGCTGGCCTATTGCATTTCCATGTTGATCACAGAGAATGCATTTCCTTTGTGGCTAGCATGAAAACTTAAGTGACAAAAGGGAGGATGGGATGACCCATCTTTCCTCAGTCATCCCAACTTGTTTTCCTGGAAGGAATTCCTGATCCTTATGGGCGAGCAGGTTTATTTTTAAATGAAAAGCTACAGCAGGGAGTGTTGGTTATGTCCTTACTCATCTTGGCTGCCTTGATCAAAAACACTAGTGGTCATTTCCTGACATGCCTATAAGATTCATAGATTAAAATTTGCTTCATAGGCTACGAGAAACGAAGGCCCAAGGCTGGATCTATCTTTTGTATTTGTTTACATATACATTTGAGGGCAATGTAACTTATATTTGTGTCTCAGAGAATGCAAATGAATTCTCCCCAAATACTTACGTTCAGAATCAAATTGCTTAAGTCTTTTCTGCTATCACTCTTAACAGGTCCTATCTAATTTGGGCTCCTCATTTTTTGACTAAAGCTCAGTTTTTGGAGTAACTTTATTGCTCTTTTCTTAAGACTGCCATATTTGGCCTTCAAAAATAAATAACCAAGCCAGGAACAATAGCCCTTGATTTTCTAATGTCCGGTGTCCCAATGCATAGAGACTTGTCATTGGGTATGGGGGTTCTGGGTTCAGGCTATGCCCCAGTGTATTTTTGCAAACTGCAAGGCAGCCTGGGTTGCCCATGTATGAAACTTGTCTACCTTGCAGGATGGGTGTGAGGCTGGACGTAAAATAAAAGTATGCAAGCTGCAAGTTATGCGTGGTTCTTTTTTTTTGCCATAATGTTTTGTTTCTTTTCTGTAATCTCAAAGGTGCTTTTTCCAAAAGGCAACTGGACTTTCTTGGCTTTTTAATACAATAATACAATAGCAGAGTTGGAAGGAACCTTGGAGGTCCTCTAGTCCAACCAGCTGCCTAGGCAGGAAACCCTATACCATTTCAGACAAATGGCTATCCAGCATCTTCTTAAAGACTTCCAGTGTTGGGGCATTCACAACTTCTGGAGGCAACTTCTGTTCCACTGATTCATTGTTCTAACTGTCAGGAAATTTCTCCTCAGTTCTAAGTTGCTTCTGTCCTTGATTAGTTTCCACCCATTGCTTCTTCTTCTGCCCTCAGGTGCTTTGGAGAATAGTTTGACTCCCTCTTCTTTGTGGCAACCCCTGAGATATTGTTAACACTGCTATCATGTCTCCCCTAGTCCTTCTTTCTATTAAACTAGACATACCCAGTTCCTGCAACTGTTCTTCATATGCTTTAGTCTCCAGTCCCCTAATCATCTTTGTTGCTCTTCTCTGCACTCTTTCTAGAGTCTCCACATCTTTTCTACATCGTGGCGACCAAAACTGAATGCAGTATTCCAAGTGTGGCCTTACCAAGGAATCATAAAGTGGTATTAACACTTCACGTGATCTTGATTCTATCCCTCTGTTGATGCAGCCTAGAACTAACTGTGTTGGCTTTTTTTGGCAGCTGCTGCACACTGCTGGCTCATATTTAAATGGTTGTCCACTAGGACTCCAAGATCCCTTTCACAGTTACTACTATTGAGCAAGGTACCACCTATACTGTACCTGGGCATTTTGTTTTTCTTGCCTTACTCTTTTCACCATTGAATTTCATTTTTGTCTATTAAAAGTCTGGGAGTTTTGAGAGTTCTGCACAGATCTCTTATCTGTGCCTAGCACTGCCTTCTTGCCAAGTTCCAAGTAATACATCCCATTTAATAAGAACTCCAAGGCAGGCATATTCCTCAAAGAACATTTTATTGGGACATATCAAATTGGCACAGACTCTGTGAAAAACCGGCTCGAAGTTCCCGCCGGTTTTACACCCAATTAAAAGTCAAACTTTGACACTCCCTCCCTCTTTGAGTCACCAATCACATGGTCCAATCGGCATGTGGTCCAGTTGCTAGGTAACCTCAGTCTCCACCTTTAGAACACTTGCACCAATGTCCTTGATTCCCAGGGGAAAGAATTTTATTTTGGCTACGGCACCCCAGCTATCTCTACAACCCCCTCCATGGCCCCTGTTGTGGTCCACCGGTGGCCTGTGGAGTTGGCAGCAGAGTCGAACAGTGAGGAGGTTGGGGATGAACAGGGGCCAGTCCTGAGGGCTTCAGTGAGGCAGACCTATTAGACCTCTCGGCGGCTTTTGATACCATCGACCATGGTATCCTATTGCGCCGGTTGGAGGGGATGGGAGTCGGAGGCACCGTTTTGCGGTGGTTCGGCTCCTACCTCTCCGACCGGAAGCAATGTGTGTTGACAGGGGGGCAGAGATCGTCCCTGAGGCCACTCACTTGTGGGGTGCCACAGGGGTCGGTCCTCTCGCCTCTCCTGTTCAACGCATATGTGAAGCCGCTGGGTGAGATCATCCGTGGTTTTGGGGTTGAGTACCATCTTTACGCTGATGATACTCAGCTGTATATTTCAACCCCAAACCACCCCAACGAGGCTGTCGAAGTGATGTCCCGGTGTTTGGAAGCCGTCGGGGTCTGGATGGGGGACAACAGACTTAAACTCAACCCCTCCAAGACCGAGTGGCTGTGGTTACCGGCGCCTCGGTTCAGCCAGCTGACTCCATCGCTGGCCATAGGGGCCGAACAATTGTCCCCTGTGGAGCGGGCGCGCAATTTGGGCGTCCTCCTTGATGCCCGGCTGTCAATGGAGGACCATGTGGCAGCCGTGGCAAGGGGGGCGTTCCACCAGGTTCGCCTGGTGCGCCAATTGCGCCCCCTACTGGACCGGAGTGCCCTGCGCACGGTCACTCATGCGCTGGTGACGTCTCGCCTGGACTACTGCAATGCTCTCTACATGGGGCTTCCCTTGGGACACGTCCGGAGACTGCAGCTAGTTCAGAACGCAGCCGCGCGGGTTATTATGGGAAGTACACGTTACTCCCACGTAACACCTCTCCTGCGCGAGCTGCACTGGCTACCTGTGGCCTTTCGGGTGCGTTTCAAGGTATTGATCACCATCTTTAAAGCGCTCCATGGCAGTGGACCTAGTTACCTGCAGGATCGCATCCTACCACACACGTCCCTGCGACCTATCCGCTCACACAGAGAGGGGCTCCTCCTGGTGCCGTCTGCTAGTCAATGCCAGCGGGCGACACCTAGGAGTAGATCCTTCTCTGTGATGGGCCCAACCCTCTGGAATGACCTCCCCCCTGACATTCGAACTACCACCGACCTCCGTTCCTTCCGGCAAAAGTTAAAGACTCACCTATTTCAATCAGCTGGCCTGGCACTTTCTTAGTTCTACCTCCCGGGGATTTATTCATTTTAATTGGGTTTGGGGTTTTAAAAAGTTTTTAATACACTATATACTATATTTAATATTTATTATTCTATGTACAGTCTTGCAACCTCCTCCACCTACGTATTTAATTATTTAACTGTTTTGTATGTATTTTATAACGTATTTTAGTGACTGTACACCGCCCCGAGTCCCTTTCGGGAGAGGGGGCGGTCTATAAATATGAATAATAATAAATAATAATAATAAAGAACAGCTAGAGCTTGCTCCCAGTGTTACTCTGAAACTTTCCACTGGAGCAAAGTTTTTCAATCTTGGCCACTTATGTGTGGACTTCATCTGGATTTCTGGGAGCTGAAGTCCACACATTAAGATGGCCAAGGTTGGGAAACACTGATAGATAATTACTGTGGTGGATTGTGGTGGAACTCCCCAAAAACCTATAGAACTGGTTCTCACCTAGGCTTCCCCCAAAAAGCAGGAGGCAGAGTCCTGGTCCTGACAAAATCCCTTTTATTAAACAAATGTGAATTAACTAAGTGAATCTAGCTTGCCATTGACTCTGCTTGTCAGAAAGTCGCAAAAGGGGATCACATGACCCCGGGACACTGCAACTGTCATAAATATGAATCATAATGTGTGAATGTTGATGACATGACCATGGAGATGCTGAAGTGGTCCCAACAAGTGTGGAAAAATGATGATAAATCACTTTTTTTTCAGTGCCGTTGTAACTTTGTAAGTCAAGGTTTACCTGTATATCCTCAGTGACCTTCTACATTATTTCAATCACCCTTACAAACTCTGACTATTACAATTTCACATCATACAGTTCATGTGGTCGTACGTCAAGGACTACCTGTAGTTTCTACAGCCACACAGTCTTGCACAACAAAGGAGTTGGGTGCAAGTGGAATGGGGTCCAGTACAAATTTCTCCTTTGCCATCTGGATAAGCGTGGGGGGACTTCGACAGTTTGTTCATACCTAACTTAGATCTATTTTTTTCTCAAGAAGAGCAATAAACATGCAGGCAGCTGAGAGCTTATGGTCATTTGCAGATGTTTTGACCTAGGCTTCCCCAAAAAGCACAAAGCAGATTCCTGGTCCCGACAAAACCCCTTTTATTAAACGAATGTGAATTCCTCTCATTCACATTCAGCCACTCACTCATTCAGTGAATTTATGACCACAGACCTTATCTAGCTTGGGAAGCTGCCATGTAAATATTTTCCAAATGGGGTGCTGTGCAAGAAAAGACTTGGCACAGAGTCTCTGAGATTCACAGACAGATCTTCACCCTCCTGAAATGAACGACCGACCAAATTGTTTCCTGCAAAAGCCCTCTCCCCTTTCGCTCCTCTTTTATTTCCTATGGGAGGGGCCAATCACCTTCCACCTGTGACTTTACTCCCAGGTCTACCCTGATTTCTGAGCTGTTCTTTTCTTCTGGCAGCTCTGAGCATGCGCACACTGGGAACAGGCTCCAGCTGTTCCTCTGCCTCACTGCTGTCTAGCTCCGTAGGCACCTGATTACTGCCAGACGGCCTGGGCCCCATCTCTGCCTTTGATACAGAACACTCATCCGAGCCTTCCCCAGTCTCCAGGACTGGCCCCTGCTCCTCCCCAACCTCCTCACTGTCCAACTCTCCTGCCAGCTCCGCTGCTGGGCCATAACAGCAAATGTAACAGGCATTTTGTTATCTGCCTTGCCCACAGAATGTGGCCATACAGTTTCCCCGCCTGCCTGCTCTCCTTCCAAATGCATCCTGGGATCTGCTCCCAGAAAGCCACACCTGGACCGCAATTCCCAGAATTCTAAGGGCTGTGTCCTAAAGCAACAGGTTGAGGAAAGCCACTGCAGATACCGCATGACACCAGATTACTTTCCCTGGAGGCGGCAACAAGCTTGAAAAGAACTATCTGGGCAAGGAATCTCTGTGACACCCTTGCTGTGAATCCATGGCACTGTTTGTGGATGCGGCAAAAATGAGAAACACCAAGAACTAGTGACACAACCTATTAGCTGTGCCTTTTTTCAGGATACACTGTTTGCATTATCCTTCCTACTCATCTTCCTGATGCTCATGGAGCATCTCCAGCCTTTATTGGTCTCTCTTTTTGGGGGGAGTGTGAGCTCCATCTATTTTAATTTTTTGTAAGTCTACAAACCTCTGCCTTTCAGGCTTGCAGTTGGCTTTCTTCTGTGCCAGGCAGGTGATATCTGGGACAGTGGTGGGATTCGATTTCTTTTTACTACCGGTTCTGTGGGCGTGGCTTGGTACGTATGGCATGGCTTGGTAGACATGGCTTGGTGGGGGTGGCAGGGGAAGGATACTGTAAAATCTCCATTCCCTTACCACTCCAGGGGGAGGTTACTGCAAAATCCCCATTTTCTCCTGATCAGCTGGGACTCGGGAGGCAGAGAATAGATGGGGGAAGGACCAGCCAGAGGTGGTATTTAACGGTTCTCCGAACTACTCAAACTTTCCACTACAGGTTCTCCAGAACTGGTCAGAACTACCTCTGATCTGAGATGCAAAAAACCTGCCACAGTTAGACAATGGAAACAGAGATTTCCATTGAGGAAGCTTGACCTACCATCAACGTTTTCTTCCTCACGGCTTCAACTCTATGAATTGCTTCTTCTATTTTATTTTAGGTCAAAAAGATGAGTTAGCTTGAAAGGAAGATGGTTCTTAACAAAAACGTGTGCCATTCGTATGTGGACTTTTTGCTTGTTGGCAACCCTTGGGGAGAATCACCTCATTTTTATGCTACGCCGCCTGTTTATGTTCCACCATAATTATCGCATCAACTCTGGCTAAATCCTTTCCCACGGCTGGCCCATGCGCGTGGTTTCTCTCGTGTTTAAAGAGGGACGCTTTGTGACTGAACTTTTTCCCGCAGTCCAAACACCCAAAGGGCTTCTCCCCCGTGTGGCTTCTCTGATGATTAATCAGGTTGGATCGCTGACTGAAGCTCTTCCCACATGCTGCGCAGTCGTACGGTTTCTCCCCCGTGTGAGTTCTTTGGTGGCCGACCAGGAATTCTCTCCGGCTGAAGCTTTTCCCACACTCCAAACACACGTACGGCTTTTCCCCTGTGTGAATCCTCTCATGGATACGGAGAACTGAGCTGCAACCAAAGAATTTCCCGCAGCTGGCACACTTGTACGGTTTCTCCCCTCTGTGAGTTCTCTCATGGGATGTCAGGCTTGAACTGTTGCTGAAGGATTTCCCGCAGTCGGGGCAGCTGTAAGGTTTCTCCCCTGTGTGGATTCTCTGGTGGTTCAGAAGGTTTGAACTCTGGCTGAAATTCTTCCCGCAGTCTAAACATTTGTACGGTTTCTCTCCGGTATGGAGCCTTTGATGGCGGACAAGACTTGACCTAAAGCTGAAGTTTTTCCCACAATCTGTGCACGTGTATGGTTTCTCACCCGTCTGAAGGTCAGGAGTTCTCTTCTCACGTTCTGAATGTTTGGATGGATCCTTTTCACCATAGGCATTCTCTTGCTTTCCTGGGGCTGAACTGCAAAGAAAGCTTTTACCCCAATTCGAACATGTACGAAGACTTCCTCCCCTCGGCTCTAAGATCTGACTGGAATCGTGCCCGCATTTGGCACATCTGTACGGTTTCTCTCCAACAGGGATCCTCTGCAGATTACTTTGAGAAACCTTTTGAGGCAACCCATCCTGACCATCGATGGTCGATTCTATTCTCCTTTGTTTGTTCTGCTCAAAAATGGAGTCCCAGCTTTCACTATCTTTATTACGTTGGTATGGCTGTTTTTCAGCTTCCATTTTCTGGCACGTAGGAAGATCATGAGCATCGTCTCTGGGCGTTCTTTTCCAGATGTTTTGATGGAAGATTTTGGCATCCTCTTTCTCAAAGGTATGTTTTTCTGCTCCTCCTTGTTCTAAGGGCCTCCCTTCATTCCTCTCTGTCCCTTGATGACATTTTACCATGCTCCCCATCGGGGACAAGGAGAAAAGTTCTCGTGTGGCTTTATCAAATGGAACTCCAGTAAGTGCCATCAGGTGGGAAATTCCTTTCATAAACCTCTTCCTCTTGTTTTCAACCATTTCTACGGGGAAATAACAGAGAGAAATGAGGCTGTGAAGAGGACTTTGACATTTAATATCTCACTGCTTTTCCCCAATTAAACGGAGAGCAGCATAGGTGATATGATTCTCTTCCCACAATAAAAAAAATCCCAAATGTTATTACATTACAGCAGAAGCCCCACGTAACACCTCTCCTGCGCGGGCTACACTGGCTACCTGTGGCTTTTCCGGTGCGTTTCAAGGTGCTGATTATCATCTTCAAAGCGCTCCATGGCACAGGGCCTAGTTATTTGCGGGATCATATCCTGCCTCACACATCCCTTCGGCTGATTCGCTCACACAGAGAGGGACTCCTCCGGGTGCCGTCCACTAGGCTGTGCCAGCAGGCGACGCCCAGGGGAAGGGCCTTCTCTGTGATGGGCCCGACTCTCTGGGTTGACCTTCCCCCTGATATTAGAACAACCACAGACCTCCGCTCCTTCCGCAAGAAGCTCAAAACCCACCTGTTTAATCTAGCCGGCTTGGCCTAATTCCAGCTCTCCCACACCAGCCTGTATTTTTAAATTTTGGTCTTAGGCTTAGTTTTTAATTTTTATAAATTTGTACAGGGGTTTAAAATTTAATTCGTTTTTAACTATATTTATGATTATTTGTAAGGTTTTTTAATTCGGTACCTGTACACCGCCCCGAGTCCCTTCGGGGAGAGGGGGCGGTCTAGAAATCAAATAAATATAAATATATATATATATATATACAAGTGTCCCTACTTTGGATGCTAGTACATAAGTCATAGGTTAAAGAAAACAACTCAGAAGTATATTAGAAATTTTGCAAAATCCAAATTGGCCCCAAAATGGATAGAAGCTGGACAGAAAGCGATCCAATCTGGAAATAAAAATGAATTTCCCAGCACTGGAGTATCCATGAAAAGATTGAACTACTATTGGTTGGAGATGGTGCAAAGACTCCTGCCTTGTGCAGGAAGTTGGAGTAGAAGATCTTCAAGGTCCCTTCCATAGACTTCCTATGATTCTATGATCCGTGGCTCAAATCTTACCGAACAAGTGGATCTGATGATCTGTCCTTCGCTCAGCTGCCTTCATTCCTGTTTCCAACAAAGTCTGTTTTATTTTGATGCAATTTGTCTGAAAAAAAAAGAACATGATTAGACTTGAAGATTTAAGAATATTTAATAGGAAACTTTCATATTTAGCAATGCATTACAATATTATAGCCAATGTACATACATACTACACAATAATATATAGATACATACAACATTATAAGAAATGTGGGAGGATGGCATCCTTTTGCCTTCTTTAATCCCCCATCAGTGTGATTGCAGGGTTGTTTTTTTTTAACAGCCCTGAAATTAACAGATATTTTTTCTCAAAAAAAGCAACAATGTCCTGTTTACTACATGGGTCAAATGTGTTAAATTAGATTTGGTTTGCAGGAAAAGGCTGGGGGTTAGTGAAGATCCAGACACTGTGTGTGTTTGTGTGTGTGTGTGTGCGCGCGCGCGCATGCGCGCACACCTATGAGCCCATTTTCATTAAACAAACTTGGTTTGAAGAACTGCAAATATGATTGCTAAATTAGGTAACAGTAATGCTTCTTGTAAGTGGACCTAATTTCTAACGAACGAATTAATTAATTACCGGTTTCATGCAGAGAGCAGGAATATTACACAACTTCAAAGTCTATATCCTAGGACAAGTCCCGTCAGCGTTGGTGGTATTTTCTTCTTGGTAGCTGTTGTTTCCTATTTGATTTTTTTCTCGGATTGTTGATTTGGTATTAATACTGGTCTCAATCCCTGCTTTAATACTGGTGTTAATCCCTGCTTATCTGAGGGTTGATTATTGTTAAAGAGGCATTTTGGTCACTTAGTTTTTGTCCCACCAATCCTGACAGGACAAGTCACTATACATAAACAGAGAGCACTCCCTTCTAGCACTAAGGTAAAGGTAAAGGTTCCCCTTGCACATATGTGCTAGTCGTTCTCGACTCTAGGGACTCATCTTCGTTTCAAAGCCAAAGAGCCAACGCTGTCCGAAGGCGTCTCCGTGGTCATGTGGCCGGCATGACTAAATGCCGAAGACTCACGGAATGCTGTTACCTTCTCACCAAAGGTGGTTCCTATTTTTCTACTAGCATTTTTTACGTGTTTTCGAACTGCTAGGTTGGTAGAAGCTGGGACAAGTAACGGGAGCTCACTCCATTATGCGGCGCTAGGGTTTCGAACCGCCGAACTGCCAACCTTTCTGATCTGCTCAGTGTCTTAGCCACCATGTCCCTGATTCTAGCACTAAAGATGTTACTTAATTGGGTAATGAAAAATCTGCAAGAAATCAACCAAGCGCAGAGAGCACCAAGACCTCTACGGTTCAGCCGAGCTACAAATATTGTCTTCTATTAGGACCACCTGGTTGGTCCAAATGAAGCGACTCACCTGCTCTTCTTGCACTTCAGATGCTTCTTTCCACAGCAAGAAATCTTCTGCTAGGGCCACCGCTTGGAGGGAGGTCTCTGGGTTGTCTTCCCTAACCCAGTCTTGCATCTCTGGTGGCAGAATTGCCAGGCTACTAGCATTTTTTACGTGTTTTCGAACTGCTAGGTTGGTAGAAGCTGGGACAAGTAACGGGAGCTCACTCCATTATGCGGCGCTAGGGTTTCGAACCGCCGAACTGCCAACCTTTCTGATCTGCTCAGTGTCTTAGCCACCATGTCCCTGATTCTAGCACTAAAGATGTTACTTAATTGGGTAATGAAAAATCTGCAAGAAATCAACCAAGCGCAGAGAGCACCAAGACCTCTACGGTTCAGCCGAGCTACAAATATTGTCTTCTATTAGGACCACCTGGTTGGTCCAAATGAAGCGACTCACCTGCTCTTCTTGCACTTCAGATGCTTCTTTCCACAGCAAGAAATCTTCTGCTAGGGCCACCGCTTGGAGGGAGGTCTCTGGGTTGTCTTCCCTAACCCAGTCTTGCATCTCTGGTGGCAGAATTGCCAGGAACTGTTCCAGGATCACCAGCTCTACAATCCGCTCCTTCGTGTGACTCTCGGGCTTCATCCATTGATGTCCGAGATCCTGGAGGTGTCCAAATGCTTCTCGAGGCCCCGCTGTCTCCTCGTAGCGAAACTGCCTGAATCGCTGGCACGGTCCCTCCAACCTGATCTTGTCGTTCCCCAGGACTTCCTCTCCAGCTTTCAGAGGACAATCCAAGCTTTGGATGGCATGAGGTTTCCTACTAAAGTCTGTCAGGACTTCAGATGCAACTATTCCGCTATACTCTGGGTTGGCACGAGACATGGCTTCTAACAGTGTGGTAGAAGAGTTATGGTCAGCCCACTCTTTGGATCCAGGCCACGGAGTTTGGCTTTCTTTGGAATGAGATCCTTTCTGGATATTATGCCATGGAACCTCTGAACCCAACTCCTCTAATGACTCTCCTTCAATCTGTAGGGGATCCACATTGGATGGAATTTTTCCAACCCAGTCCTCATGGAGAACATTTCTTCCGCCTTCCTCCATTTTCTCCCCTGGAGCTTGCTCGGAGCTTGTGGGTGCCTGCATTTTTATTCCTGGCGAGAAAATTGGTCCTGGAAACAGGATAATGGGAGAGGAATTAAGGACAAAATTCAAGGAGGGTCATATCAACGTAGCCATGCCTCTTTATTTTCTAATCACTTGTAGAATGTGATGGCCTTCCCATACTTGTTGGGATTGCAGCTACATGGGGCTGCCCTTGAAGACTTCCTGGAAGCTTCAGCTGGCCCAGAACGCAATGCTATAGACGGTAATGGATAGTATGCCCATGAAACACCTCTGTTTCCTGAATTGCACCAATTGCTAATTTGCTTCTGGGTACAATTCAAGGTGATGATCATTACTTACAAAGCCCTCATGGCTTAAGTCCTGCTTAATTGAGAGATTGCCTGTTTCCCACAGTGTCTGTCCGGCCAATTTGATTTGGCAGGCTTTGCGCTCTGTGAATTCCTTTGATGTCTTTCAAAAGGTTGTCGAGTCTATTTTTGAAAACCTCCAATGATGGAGTTCCTAGAACGTCTGGAGGAGGCCAGCTGTTACATTGATTACCATATTTTTCAGAATATAAGACGAACCTTCCCCCCTCCCAAAAGATGGTGAAAATTCAGGTGCGTCTTATACACTGAATGTAGCCCCACCCACCCACTGTCCCCCACCCTTTGGCCTCTGCCTCCCAGCAATTTAACTCCTTGCAGCAAACGGGGAAAATGGGGCTTGCAGGGGCTGCAATAGGCTATAGCAATCCCTGCAGCGTGAAACAGCTGATGTGGAGGCACACTTACACTGAAAGTGAAACTTGCTGTTGGCGCCACTAGGCAATATGCTGGGAGGCAGAGGCAGCTTTTTTTTTTCTTGTGCTAATCAGGCTGTTTGCTGCAAGAAGGTAAGTCAATAACTATAAACGCCTATAGGATGTTCAAATTATTAGACTTGTTTTTTAAAGACTGCTTTATTATTGTTCTAGACAGCTTAACAAAATGAAGAAGCTTTTAAAAATTGAATGCTTGATCTGAAGAGGCCCAGTGCTATTGTATCTTCTTTTAAAAAGCACAGAATAACTATACTTCCAGAAAGCACATCAATTTTAACATCATCTGTACAAATGTAACACTACAAACAGTGTATATTGTCTGTACTGTTTGCTGTTTGTTGCAACAAGGCAAATTGCTGGGAGGCAGAAGCAGATTTTTTTCCCCTTGATTTCCTCCCCAAAAGCTAGGTGTGTCTTATACTTCGGAGTATCTTATACTCCGAAAAATACGGTAATTGTTCTCACTGACAGGAAGTTTCCTGTCAGTGACAAATTCATTGTGTGTCCAATCATACTTGGCCAATAAAGAATTCTATTCTATTCTCCTTTATTCTAGGTTGGATCTGTCTTCGATAAGCTTTCATCTACCAGTGTCCATCAGGGCTGGAGAAATTCTGGCTTTCTAGGTGTTGCTGTACAACTTCAATAGTCCGAACCAGCACAGCCCATCGTAAAAGCTTGTGGGAGCAACACAAGGAGACAGGGGAGGGAATGGTCAGATAAGAGACAGCATAGATAAAGAGATAAGAGCTGTGGTAGCGCAGTGGCTAGAGTGCAGTACTGCAGGCTACTTCTACTGATTGCCGTCTGGCTGCAATTTGGCAGTTCGAATCTCACCAGGCTCAAGGTTGACTCAGCCTTCCATCCTTCCTAGGTGTGTAAAATGAGGACCCACATTGTTGGGAGGCAATAGGCTGACTCCTGTAAACTGCTTAGAGAGGGCTGGAAAGCACTGTGAAGCGGTATATAAGTGTTATTGCTATTGCTATAGGCTGCAGCTGGTGAGTGGACAGGGCAAGAGGCTCAGAAGAGACCCTCCCAAATTTCTTTACAATGAGGGGAAGAGGCTGAGGGGAAGAACGGTATTTTCAGACTTGCAGGATTCTGTCAATATAGCCTTACTATAACATGGAATTAGCTCATCTGGTCATGATTCAGTTTACCCAGTGAGGCCATGGACCCATGGAGAGAAATATTGAAAGTTATATAGGTAGTCCTCAACTACCTGTACATCTAAGAAAATATATGCTATATACACCTAAGAAAGAGAGGAGCAGCAGCTGCCTTTTGCATCTCTGCTGCGGAGAGGGGGGCAGCAACCTCTTGGAAAAATTATCTCATGATGTAATATGAATAGTTGACCTTTGATTTCTAAAAGTCAACTTGCAGAGAAAAAAAACAGAACAAAGCAAAGATAAGAAAACAGCAGTTCCTCTACTTTTATCGCAGGTAGCCTGAAAGCAACACAACCAGCTTGGTCAGTTTCTCACAGGGTAAGATTAGTAACTTGACCTGCCTGTCTCTGCTTGTTCCAAAACTTTGATTTGAGTGTAGAAAAAGGTACTAATCCAGCCTTCTGCACTGCAGAACTGGATGCCTGAATAGAATAGAATATAATAAAGAACAGAATAAAGAATAGAATAGAATAGAATAGAATAGAAATAGAACAGAACAGAACAGAACGCTTTATTGGCCAAGTGTGATTGGACACACAAGGAATTTGTCTTTGGTGTATATGCTCTCAGTGTATATAAAGAAAAATAAAATAGAATACATTCATCAAGAATCATAAGATACAACACTTAGTGATAGTCATGGGTTACTAATAAGCAATCAAATTATACTAGGAAACAAATAAAACAATATAAATTTTAATGATACAAGCAACACGGTTATAGTCATAAGTGGAAAGAGATAGGTACTAGGAAAGAGATAGGTACTAGGAAGGAAGGGAGTAATAATAGTAAATACAGTCTTAGTAGGTAATATGACAGCGTTGTGGGAATTATTTGTTTAGCAGAGTGATAGCATTCGGGGAAAAAACTGTCGTTGTGTCTAGTTGTTTTGGTGTGCAGTGCCCTATAGCAGTGTTTTTCAACCTTGGCAACTTGAAGATGTCTGGACTTCAACTCCCAGAATTCCCCAGCCAGCGAATGCTGGCTGGGGAATTCTGGGAGTTGAAGTCCAGACATCTTCAAGTTGCCAAGGTTGAAAAACACTGCCCTATAGCATCGTTATGAGGGTAGAAGTTAAAACAATTTATGTCCAGGATGTGAGGGATCTGTAGTTATTTTCACCTCTTTTTGACTCACATGTTCAGTGCAGTATACACGTCTTCGATGGAAGGCAGGTTAGTAGCAAGGAAGAAAGCAGAGGAAGAAAGTGCGTCTTTCCTTGAATATTAGCTAAAAGAAAGAAGGGGAAGGAGCTACGGTGGTTTTCAATTTCTTTTTATCTTTGCCCTAAAACAAAACTTCTGCCCGTTAAGCTGCAGAACAACAAGATTCTGGTTTCATTTCCCACATCTCCAAAGTCTACTTACAGGTTTGCAACTCTGTAAAATCCCAGCATCTAAAATACCGTGCATGCAAATTAAACAAATGAATTTTTGGTGATTATTCCCCCCCCCATTGTTATCAAAAGATTAACACACATTTGCATGCACCGTGATGGCATTGCATATATTATTGTGTGGCAAGCGCTAATATATATTTACCCTAGGCATAATAACATACCTGGGTGGGAGATTTGATTGGTAATTGAATGGGGGAAAATGCTACTGCCTTGAATTGGACTGGATAATAGGGAAGGGGGAAAAGCCTACAGGGAAAAGTAAGGTCAAACTGTTGTAAATTATTGCCAAGAAAACAACATGGACGGTTCACTTGGTCACCTGCAACTGAACTGGACTGGACAGTGTTTGGACTCTTTATCCTTCCAAAGACCAGCTCTTTTTAAAAATATATTCTTTTGTTCATATTCTTAACAAGCTTGCAAGTTTAGAGATTGAAATGGCACAAAGTGACCCAGTGGGGTTCAGGATCGACCAGGGCAGGGAATCTGAACCCGCATTTCCCAAGGAGTAAATCTCCCTGACTCTAATACTATGCCACCTGCAGTAGTGCAGCCAACTACTTCCTCGCTTAAAAAGAAAAAAAAAAGAAAGAAAGTCCATTGAGTTCAGCGAGGCTTACCAAACAAGGTATATAGTAGGATCGCGGGACGCTTACCTGGAAATAAGTCCAAGAGAACTCCAGGCAGGCTGCCTTCTCAAGAGCCCAAAGGCCGCGCGATCCCGGGGAATTGCTTCGCCCCCGCAGGGCTGGCGTCGTTGCAGAGATGCGGGGGAGCCCGGGCTCGCGTCCAAAGAAAATAAACAGCCGTCTCACGTTCCCAACAATCCCCCGTTGGAAAGGGAGGGTCAAGGGGGAGCGTTCTGCTTGCTCTCGGCGCGTCCCTTTCGCTCTAGACGCGCCGCTGGGAAGAGAGAGAGATGTTAGGTTGCCTGGAGGACGGGCTGAGCAGTTCTGGCCGTGGGAAAGGGGTGG
Organism: Natrix helvetica; assembly: GCF_964273705.1. Classification (NCBI taxonomy): domain Eukaryota; kingdom Metazoa; phylum Chordata; class Lepidosauria; order Squamata; family Natricidae; genus Natrix; species Natrix helvetica. The sequence continues at coordinate 352,352,529 of NC_138548.1, read as the reverse complement.
CTTCGGGAGATAGGCGCCTCTGTCTGGCCTTTCGCCAGCTCTATCCCGGCCTGCTGCAAGCCGCCTCTTCCTTGCCCTGCTTTCCGGGCCCGTCCCACTTTCCCTCGCTCACCTGTGCGGCGGCAGAAAACCTTTCCCGCGGCGTTTTGCACGGCCGCGCCACCATTTCACTTTCACTAGGGCGGTGTGCACGGGGAAGGCAGCGCTCGCGTGTTGTGCTCTCCACCTGTGGTCTTGTGCTCTCTCTCTCTCTCTCTCACACACACACACACACACACTCTTACACACAGAATCACTCTCACACACACCCTCCCTCTTTCTCTCTCCCGCCCTCCTCCCACCTCTCTCACACACAATCTCTTACACACACACAGAATCTCACACACACCCCTTGTTCTCTCTCCCTCCCTCTCACACACACTCACACACCCTCGTTCTCCCTCCCTCCCTCTCACACTCACACACACTCCCTCATTCTCTCTCACACACACAAACACAATCTCTCTTCTATACACACACAGAATATCTCACACCCTCCCTCGTTCTCTCTCTCTCTCTCACACACACACACACACACACCTTCCCTCCCTCCCTCATTCTCTTTCCCAAGCTCCCACCTGTGATGTTTTGGCATTCTATTCCCTTGACCTGAAGGGCAAGCCCCTTCCCTTGTTTTTCCATTTGACAAGGACCACAAAGTTCATAACCTTTCCGGAATGCAGATTTCATCTGTGTGAATCCCCTCCCTGTTTACATCTCTCCACCACCCTCTATTTAGTTCCCCTTTTCCCTTGTTTGCTTTTAGCAGTGAGTGAGCAGTTTCACCTAACCCACAAGGTCCTGCTTTCTTCATCCCAATTTGCATCGAAATAAACAGTTTCTTTATTATCTATGCTACTTTGAAAGCTCTTGTAATCAAACTGTCGGATGGCATGTTTCTATCAGGTAGCTTTTCTTTGTAAGGCCACAGACATTCCCTGCTCTTCTAACTTTACTCTTTCTTGTCCCAAAGGTGCTTTTTCAGAGGCAACTGGACTTTCTTGGGGTTTTTTTTTGAAGTCATTTTGATTCTCCTCCAAGAAGCTTCTTCAGCTCTGACTGGACAGTGGGGAATGGAAGGGTTTATATTCTAATGAAATCCTTCCATTCCCCACTGTCCTGTCAGAGCTGAAGAAGCTTCTTGGATGAGACGCAAAACGTCTTCCCCCTCCCAACCCCCCCCCCCAAGAAAGTCCAGTTGCCTTTGAAAAAGCACCTTTGGGACAACCATGACCTGGATGATTGAGAATCTCCAGAGACTTTTATTCTTTCTTCTTATTCTAAGCCACATTATTTTCTAAGTACATGTTCTTAAAAATGTTAAATTAGGTCTAATGCAAAACCAGCATTTTATTTTCCACATTCCTATTCCTATGCTACAAAACCTATGCATTGAATGTGTCGATTTCCATCTATCAGTTGCCGCCCATCGGTTACCATCCATCAGTCCTGGCACAGTGGTTAGAATGCAGTACCGCAGGGTACTTCTGCTGACTGCCGGCTGCCAGCAGTTCGAGTCTCACCAGGCTCAAGGTTGACTCAGCCTTCCATCCTTCCAGGTGGGTAAAATGAGGACCCAGATTGTTTGAGGGAGGAATATGCTGACTCTGTAAACCGCTTAGAGAGGGCTGTAAAGCACTGTTGAAGTGGTATGTAAGTCTAAGTGCTATTGCTATCAATTACCCTCATTGCAAAAGTCCACATTGCTTGCACACTCTACCCTGATATCCTAAGTTTTTTGGGGAAAACACGAGATGCGTAGGAAAGCCAACACCAGCAGCATAAATAACTGGGCGCAAACAACTGTGCATATAACAATAATATACACCTGCATAAGATACCGCTGCGTCATAGAAGGTGCAAAGGACATTCCCCAAATTTTAAGGCAAAGATGGGGATGTTATACAATAATACAATAATACAATAGTAGAGTTGGAAGGGACCTTGGAGGTCTTCTAGTCCAACCCCCTGCCTAGGCAGGAAACCCTACACCGTTTCAGACAGATGGCTATCCAACATCTTCTTAACGACTTCCAGTGTTGGGGCATTCACAACTTCTGGAGGCAAGCTGTTCCACTGATTAATTGTTCTGTCAGGAAATTTCTCCTCAGTTCTAAGTTGCTTCTCTCCTTGATTAGTTTCCACCCATTGCTTCTTGTTCTACCCTCAGGTGCCTTTGAAAATAGTTTGACTCTCTCTTCTTTGTGGCAACCCCTGAGATATTGGAAGACTGCTATCATGTCTTCCCTAGTCCTTCTTTCTATTAAACTAGACATACCCAGTTCCTGCAACCGTTCTTCATATGTTTTAGTCTCCAGTCCCCTAATCATCTTTGTTGCTCTTCTCTGCACTCTTTCTAGAGTCTCCACATCTTTTCTACATCGTGGTGACCAAAACTGAATGCAGTATTCCAAGTGTGGCCTTACCAAGGCATTATAAAGCGGCATCAACACTTCACATGATCTTGATTCTATCCCTCTGTTGATGCAGCCTAGGACTCCGTTGGCTTTTTTGGCAGCTGCTGCACACTGCTGGCTCATATTTAAATGCTTGTCCACTAGGACTCCAAGATCACTTTCACAGTTACTACTACTGAGCAAGGTACCACCTATACTGTACCTGTGCATTCCATTTTTATGGAATGTTGATTCAGCAGTCCCAGATTTGCGAGCCTATCCGTCTCTGGTTATCATACACACCTTCCTAACGGTGCTTTAAGGAAGTTTACACTCTTCTCCTCCAAGCCCCTCTCAAGCTTTCCCACTTGCTGGGCTTTCATCCCCATCCCTGCAAAATCAATCGCTCAGATCACCACGCCTTTCATCGCCCCCCCCCCGCCCCCTCGAATTCCTGATTTCCCCCGTGGGCGCTCTATCCTCCGCTTCCTCCCCATCCTTGTCTCTCCCCTTGCTGAAATGGTTAAAGAAGCGGATCCGCCATTCCTAGAGAGGAGGGAACAGGAAATGCCAGCCAGGGCCCCGTTAGAAGGGGAGGGGGCGCGGACTCTTCCTGTCCCGCCCCCTTTCCATTCTCCCAGCGGACAGCTCAGTCCGCGACGGGCGGCGATTGCAGGTGGACGAGCCTTTGTTGCTCGTCTGCCCGCCCGCCCGGCGAAGGACGGTCAGCCCGGGAGAACCGAGAGGAAGACCAACCGGGCGGGCGGACGAGAGAACGAAGTCCGCGGCGGGAGCGGGGAAGGTCAGCGTCTTTGGGCCGGCTTTGCAAAGCGGAGAGAGGCGAGGCAGGGCTCCGGGGGAGAGTGGGGGGGACGGACTCCGGGGACGCGCGTCCATGTTGTTTTCGGGTTGCCTCTTCCCAGTTTTTCTCCCCGGGGAGCTCCAGGTCTTGCTCTGCCTCTGGAGGAAAAAGCGGGGTCCACCCAAAAAGGGGTGCTGCAGGGGAGGCGGGATCGGGCAGGCGAGAGTCAACCCTCCCCTCCCTCCTTTGCCTTCCCGGGGGAGGGGGGCTTCAAGGAGTCGTCCTTATTGTTTCCTAAGCGCTGGACAGAGGTTTTCCACGAGCTTGGATTTACTGGTGGTCTCCCATCCAGGCCTGGGCTAATCGAGTTTTGCTTGACAGATGATCAGCCAGGATTGAGGGGTCTTTCTTGCTCTCTGAGCTTGCTTGTTTTCTTGCAGGCGTTTCATGACCCAAACTAGGTAACATCATCAGTGCTAGTAAGGAATTGAGTTTGCTGTCAGTTTATATTCTGGTGGGTTGCCCTTTCAGTGTTGGTGGGTTTGGTGGTCTTATAGATTCTTTAGTTGGGTTGTTTGGCACCCTGACAAATCAGTCATCAATAGACTGATAGTAGAATAGAATATAGTTCTTTAGTGGCCAAGTGTGATTGGACACATAAGGAATTTGTCTTTGGTGCATAGGCTCTCAGTGTACATAAAAGAAAAGATACATTAGTCAAGAATCATACGATACAACACTTAATGATAGTCATAGGGTACAAATAAGCAATCAAATCATACTAGGAAACAATCAATATAGATAGTAAGGATCTACAAGCAACAAAGTTACAGTCATGCAGTCATAAGTGGGAGGAGATGGGTGATAGGAACGATGAGGAGACTAATTGTAATAGTAATGCAGCCTTAGTGAATAGTTTGACAGTGGTGAGGGAATTACTTGTTTAGCAGAGTGATGGCGTTCACGAGTCCTACTTGGAAAGGGAGCGGCTAATAAATCCAAAAAAAAAAAAAAAAAAAAAAAAGGAAAAAAAATTGCAGGGGGATGCAGTACCCCGCCCTGCATGGCCCGTTTTTGGTCCCAGGATGCTTCAGGGAGACCTGCTAGGCCCAAAATAGGGTGTGCATGCGTGGGGGGAGAGTGGGAGAAGCGCATACACATGCGTAAGGGGGGGCGGGGGACATTGCATTATGAGTGTGGGCATGCGAGCGTGTGGTGTCGCGCATGTGCACGCCATTTCAGCATGTGATGACAAAAAGGTTAGCCATCACTGATCTATATGATCTGATCTCTGATCTCTATATAATCTGATCACTGATCTCCCCAACACTGGAAGTCTTTAAGAAGATGTTGGATAGCCATTTGTCTGAAACGGTATAGGGTTTCCTGCCTAGGCAGGGGATTGGACTAGAAGACCTCCAAGGTCCCTTCTAACTCTACTATTGTATTGCATTGTACATACTATGCAAAAGAGACAAGCAACTAGCCCAAAATAGAACAAAAAAGATCCAAACACCTCTCCACCCGCAAGCAGCACCCAGATCAGCGTTAGATTAACTCCAAGATTAACATCAGACCAACAATCAAGTAAACAATATCCCTGTCAAGAAGCTGCCAAAGAGCCATCAGTAAACTGCCCAACCAAAGAATCTCTAAGACCACCAATAGGGAAAGCCACCAGAACTTAAACTGACAGCAAACCGCACTCCCTACTAGCACTGATGATGTTACCTAGCTTGGGTTATGAAACGTCTGCAAGAAAACAAGCAAGCTCCGAGAGCAACAAAGATCCTTGAGCTACATATATTCTCCTTGATTGGCAGCCATGGTTGGCTCAGTGTCACATCAGGATACCTGGCCACCTGTTAAAAGGATTGGAAAGCGGAGGGGGGGCGGGGAAGAATGTTGATCAATAATGGCTGCATGTGGGTCATAAATTGAGGACTGTGGCTTATTCAATCTTGCATGGGAGCGACATTTGCAACCCTGATCCTGGGAAATGTTTGCAGGGGGAATGTATCAATTCAGATACTGCATTGTATGCAAGCAGAGGATTTGCTTGGCCTGGGAAATGGGAACTGCTGCTCTACCATAACACTATCAGGATAATAGAATAACAGTTTGAAGGGACCTTGGAGATCTTCTAGTCTAACCCCCTGCTCAAGCAGGAAACCCTATGCCATTTCAGACAAATGGTTGTCCAATCTCTTCTTAAAAACCTCCAGTGTTGGAGTATTCACAAAGCCGTTCCATTGCTTTGTTTTCACTGTTACAAAATTTATCCTTAGTTCTAGGTTGGTTCTTTCCTTGATTAGTTTCCATCCATTGTTTCTTGTCCTGTCCTCAGGTGCTTTGGAGAATAACTTGACTCCCTCTTCTTTGTGGCAGCCCCTGAGATATTGGAACACTGCTATCATGTTGCTCCTAGTTTATCTTTTCATTAAACTAGAGTGTAGGGTAGTTTAAACTAGACTCAGTGGCTAGTAACCGTGATATTTGCAAACAATTTGCTACGTTAATTTCTAAAGAAAACAAGAATGAAAATGTTGTTCTGCTTAGCCAATTCCCTTTGAAGTATCTGGTTGGCCAACAGGAATGCTGGTCTGGATTGGCCTTTGATCTGAAGTCATCTTGGACTCCCCCCCCCCCCCCCCCGTTCTTCCATACTATGTTTAGAATAGAATAGAATTCTTTATTAGCCAAGTGTGATTGGACACATAAGGAATTTGTCCCCAGTGCATAAGGTCCGATGTACATACAAGAAACAAGTGATTAGTCATGATCATAATCATCATAAAATACATCCATCAGAAATCATAATGTACAAGACAGTGATAGTCATAGGATACTAAGTAAGCAATCAACATAAAGCATACTAGGAAAATAAATGAAAAAAATATAAATCGTAAGATAACAAGCAACAAAGCTATAGTCATAAGAGGATAAGGAAATAGGTAATAGGAAAGATGGAGAAGTTTAATAGTAACACAGCCCTCCTAGGTGGTTTGACGGTGTTGTAGGAGTTCTTTAGCCGAGTCATGGCAAGGCGGGGGGGAACTGTTCTTGTGTCTAGTTGTTTTGGCGTGCAATCCCCTACAGCGTCACCTTGAGGGAAAAAGTTGAAAACAGTTTATATCCAGGATGCGAGGGGTCTCTAGGCATTTTCACATATTTATTCCAGATTCCCAGTCATTGCAAGTTGCTTGTCAATCAATCCTTGCAGCCTCTGCAGCATGTAATGTCCAAGAATGCATGTCTGCTTAGAAACAGCTTCTAAATATTGTCTGATTTCTTATTCCTTTTTTATTTTTTTATCTGGGAAAATGGAATTGCAATTTCTCTTCTACATGAATTCAAGATGTCTTAAGGTCACAGTGACAAGACTTAGTCTAACGTAAAAGCGGAATTCTGCGTCATAGGATAGTCTGTATTCTGAATATAGAAACCACAAACAATATCCCTAAGTTTCTTGGGGATAAAAACTATATAACAGACAGGAAGTAGCAGGAGAAGCTAGGCAAAATCGCATCAGATAATAATAATAATAATAATAATAATAATAATAATAATAATAATAATAATAATAATAATAATAATAATAAATATTTATTTCTTAGCCGCACCCTCTCCCGAAGGACTCGGGGCGGCGTACAGTAGAACATATGAAATAAATATATAGACAAGACATACATACATATTACCAAAACATATAACAAGACAAGACAAGATACCTGTACAATTAGCACAGGAACACCCCAGGGCTGTGTGCTCTCTCCACTTCTCTCTCTATACCAATGACTGCCTCTCAAACGATCCATCTGTTAAACTACTGAAGTTTGCAGATGGTACAAGAGTGATTGGTGAATGAAACTGCATACAGATGGGAAACTGAACACACTCAAAACCATAGAAATGGTGGTAGACTTTAGGAGAAACCCTCCCATACTACCACCTCTTACAATACTATACAACACAGTATCAACAGTAGAGACCTTCAAATTTCTAGGTTCTATCATATCTCAAGACCTAAAATGGACACCTGACATCAAAAACATCATCAAAAAAGCACAACAAAGAATGTTCTTCCCGCGCCAACTCAGGAAGCTCAAACTGCCCAAGGAGCTGCTGATTCAATTCTATTGAGGAATTATAGACTCTGTCATCTGCACCTCTATAACTGTCTGTCTGGTTCTGCATCCCAACAAAACAGACACAGACTTTAGAGAATAATTAGAACTGCAGAAAAAACAATTACTACCTGTACACTGCACAAGTCAAAAAGAGGGCTATGAAAATATTTACACACCCCTCACATCCTGGACATAAATTGTTTCAACTCCTACCCTCAAAACGACGCTATAGAGCACTGCACACCAAGACAACTAGACACAAGAACAGTTTTTTCCCCAAACGCCATCACTCTGCTAAACAAATAATTCCCTCAACACTATCAAACTATTCACTAAGGCTGCATTGCTATTACTATTAGTCCTCTCATCCCAACTTCCCCCACCTGTGACTGCAGGACTGTAACTTTGTTGTTTGTATCCTTATGATTTATATTGATATTGCTTCCTGCTTGCTTATTTATACCCTATGACTATCATTAAGTGTTGTACCTTATGATTCTTGACAAATGTATCTTTTCTTTTATGTACACTGAGAGCTTATGCACCAAAGACAAAATCCTTGTGTGTCCAATCACACTTGGCCAATAAAGAATTCTATTCTATTCTATCTGCCTGTCTGTATGCACTACTATATAAAGATACTAGCAGCAGACTATTATGAAAAGGCTGCATCAGCAGAGGGATAGAATCAAGATCACGTGAAGTGTTAATACCACTTTATGATGCCTTGGTAAGGCCACACTTGGAATACTGCATTCAGTTCTGGTTGTCACGATGTAAAAAAGATGTGGAGACTTTAGAAAGAGTGCAGTGAAGAGCAACAAAGATGATTAGGGGACTGGAGACTAAAACATACGAAGAACGGTTGCAGGAACTGGGTATGTCTAGTTTAATGAAAAGAAGGACTAGGGGAGACATGATAGCATTGTTCCAATATCTCAGAGGCTGCCACAAAGAAGAGGGAGTCAAACTGTTCTCCAAGGCACCTGAGGGTAGAACAAGAAGCAATGGGTGGAAAGAAGCAACTTAGAACTGAGGAGAAACTTCCTGACAGTTAGAACAATTAATCAGTGGAACAGCTTGCCTCCAGAAGTTGTGAATGCCCCAACACTGGAAATCTTTAAGAAGATGTTGGATAGCCATCTGTCTGAAACGGTATAGGGTTTCCTGCCTAGGCAGGGGGTTGGACTAGAAGACCTCCAAGGTTCCTTCCAATTCTACTATTGCATTATTGTATTATTGTAAAATGAATATGTTGTCTTTTCTACATTAGAAATATATGATACTATTTAAATGGAAATCACTCTATTTAATAGATAGCAATAAATGGATAACAAAATCCCAATTAATGGATTAATGGGTAGCAATTAATGGATTAATGGATAGCATTTAATGTAATGATGGCAAATGGTGAACATGTGTCCCCAGGGCACTGAAACTAAATAAAAATGCTAACATCAGCCTACTACGATAATGAATATGTTGTCTTTTCTATATTAAAAATATGCAGTATTATTTAAATAGAAATAACTGCATTTAATAGATAGCAATAAATGGATAGCAAACTCCAATTAATGGATGGCTAAATAGATGCCATTTGATTAATGTCTGACACTTGCTGACTGACTCATATTTATGACAGTTGCTGTGTCCCGGGGTCACATGATCCCCTTTTGTGACCTTCAGACAAGCAAAGTCAATGGGGAAGCCAGATTTGCTTAACAACTCAGTTATTAACTTAGGGATTCACTTAACAACGGTGGCAAGAAAGATCGAAAAACCGGGCAAAGTTCACTTAACCAATGTCTCATTTAGCAGCGTAAAATTTGGGCTCAATTGTGAACGTAAGCCAAGGACTCCCTGTATAGGAAGGGGAAAGCGTGCATCAAATATGCAAGATAGCGAGCATAGCATCTGAGCCCTGCCCCCTTTTTATTCTGCATCCAATGGCAATGCTCGCACAAAAGGAGGCAGGGCTTGTGTCTCAATGCGCTCCTGCCGTTCTGACTCCCGCCTCCTCTCTCAATGTCACAGCAATAGAGAATTCCTGCAGGGACCAACTGGGAAATGTAGGAAAAGGCAACGCTGTACGGTTGGAAGGGCAGCTCAAGTGTTCCTAGGGCGGTGAAGAAAAGCAGAAGGTAAGTTGCTGAATGCTGATGATCTTTAGAAACTTAAGTTAATGTTTACATATAAGGGTAGCCTGTCAGCCAAAGGTCTTCTGTGTTGCAATCGTGGCAATACTTCAAACCAGTGTTTCTCAACCTTGGTGAGCTTAAGGTGTGGACTTCAACTCCCAGAATTCCCCCGCCAGGAGTTGAAGTCCACACATCTTAAAAGTCGCCAAGGTTGAGAAGCACTGGTTTAAAGTATTGCCATGATTGCAACACATATATTGTTTAAACCCTGGTTTAAACGGGCCATTTTTTTTGGGGGGGAAAGGGTCATGCAGAGGCTTTGGGAGGGCTGTAGAGTGCTCCTGGGGGCTGGGGGGGGGGGAAACTGGCCCGTTTTTTTTGCTCTTTTTTGCCCTCCCCAGCCCCCAGGAGCACTCTGGAAGCCTCCCAAACCCTCTGCACGTCCATTTTTGCAAAGGCAGGTTGCAAAGGTTTTCGGGAGGCCAAAAATGCTGTATTCAATGTACAAGACGCACCCAGATTTTCACCCTCTTTTTTGAGGGAAAAAGGTGCGTCTTATATACTGAAAAATACGGCAATAGCATTAGTGCATCTTAGGCATTACTTCTTTCTTAAGGAAGGATGAAATGCCTTCAAATTTGATTTTGGAATGGAAAAGCAGAAGCACTAGAAATACAGCTAGTCCTCAACTTACAACTGTTCACTTAATGACTGCTCAAAGTCACAACAGCCCAGAAAACAGTGACTTATGACCATTTTTCACACTTGTGACCATTGCAACACCCCCCCCCCCATGGTCACGTGATTTACATTCAAATGCTTGACAACTGGTTCATATTTATGACGGTTTGTAGTGTCCCTGGGTCATGTGATCGCCTTTTGCGACCTCCTGACAAGCAAACTCAGTGGGGAAGCCAGATTCGCTTAACAACCATGTTACTAATTTAACAACTATAGAGATTCATTTAACAAATGTGGCAAGATATGGACAAAACTAACTTAGCAAACATAAATTCTGGGCTCAGTTTTGGTCGTATGTCGAGGACTACCTGTAAAAGCAGAAATTTTTTGGGGGGGGGAATGATCTGAAAAATATTAAGGAGAGAAATTTGCTTCTGGTTCCTGCCATGTGATCATGATGAAGCTCCTGATTCCGCCTACCAGGGCTGGGCAGAAATTGATACATGCCTCTTCATGGTATTCTTATTTGTTTTTCCCCTAGGCATCGGGTAGTGGAGAAAGAGAGAGTCGCTTCTGCTAAGACGGACGGAGTTTTCTCTCTGATTCGGTAAAGATCCAACTCCCCATGGAGGCCATCCCGGAAGAGGATGAAAATGCAAGCTTGCTGGGTAAGAGAATTTGGGGGCAGCTGGACCAAGACACTTCGCTCAGTGGTGGGTTCCGTCCAGTATGCCCCGGTACGGGCGTACCGGTGGCAGCTGGGAGCAACGGTGTTTTGATGGGCCTTCCCGCATTCCTTACCTGTTTTTAAGTCAACCAGGCCATTTGTGCACACGCTTACAGCACCTGCGTGACCTCCGCCGAGCAGCTGGAGCGTCGCAGGGTGGTGGATGTGCTTGCTTGCTCAGCCCGTCACAGTGTACTGGTTGTACACATGCCCAAGGTGGATGCCCAGTCCCGTCACAGTGTACTGGTTGCGACGGGATCCGGAACCCACCACTGACTTTGCTTCCAGAAACAAATAATAAGAGGGAATAAGAGCAGCAGTGTTTGTTAGCTGGAGATAATGGCACAACTTCAACAGCAGAAAGAAACTTTAAGCCTGCAAAAGATATTCGTAGAAATTCAGAAATTACCAAACACATTTCAGAGGATGGAGAAGAAGTTGGAAGACTTAGAGCATCTAACAATAAAATATGATGAAGAAGTTGGAGATGTTTATCAAGTGGAAAAAGTGGTGGTTAGAATCCTAAAAACCAAAGAGGAAGATGACCATAAAGAAATTAAATCTGCTGATATTTATGGTGATTGGTTTGTGTCTGGTGATGGAAAGAGTGGAATACTGAAAGAGGAATTAAATGGGCAGGAACTCTACCCCAGATGGCAAGACATAGAAGAAGAAAAAAATAAAAGAATTTATGGATTTAAAGAGAGAAATCTTATTAGCAATAGTTTTGATAGCACCACCGACAATCCAAGATAAGCTAATTAAGGAAACAGAAGAAGGGCATCGAAATTACAAGAGGGAATTTCTTGCTCTTTCCATGTCCAGGCCACTTCTGGCCTGGGAACAATATCTTACTTCAATACAGCTAGTCTTTCACTTACGAAAGTTCATTTAGTGGCTGTCCGAAATTACAATGGCACTGAAAAAAGTGGCAGCCCCATGGTCATGTGATCACAATGCAGACACCCGGCAATTGATTCATATTTATGACGGTTGTGGCGTCCCGGAGTCATGTGATCCCCTTTTGCGACCTTCTGATCAAATTTGCAGATGAATGGTTTGTTTTTTGCCCATTTTTGTCGTCCCCCCCTCCCCCCCCCCAAGCTTCCAGGAGCATTCTACAAGTCTAAAGGCTATGCATGCCTTTTGGCAAAAAAACAGGGCCATTTTTTGCTCGTTTTTGCCCTCCCCCCAGCCTACAGGAGCACTTTGCAGGCCTCTCAAACTCTCTGCATGCCCTGTTTTTCACATAAAACGGGGTGTGCAGAGGGTTTGGGAGGTCTGCAGGGTGCAAAAACGTTTTTTAAAAATTACCTCTTCGAGATCTTGGTGCATCTTATACTCCGAAAAATACAGTAACATGCCCAACATATTCTAACTTGTGCTTTTTTATGGTTTTGATGATTGGCTTCCTGCCATAGCTGCCTTCCTTTGCCTACTGGCAGGGCCGATCCTGCCATTCAGAGACAGCCAGTCTTTGCCTTGCTTCCTGGTGTAAGTTCAGAGCAAAGCAAGGCACGGAAAGGAATATTCGCAACTAGATTATTGAGGCTGTGTTGGTGTGCACGGGTGTATTAAAAAAAGTTAAAAGTAGTTGTGACTCCACAACTGAATCCCTGTCCCTTTCTTATACACGGGTTTTTAAAAAAAGGTAGGTAGGGCTATGACCTTGACAGATTTTAGTATTACTTTTTAACTTCCCTGCGGATGCTTGTGGTGGTCAGGAAAATAAGCCCACTGTAGAAAGGATGTAAGCTGTGGGAAGCTCCCAGGATGTATTCAAGCAACGAATATACAGTTATTAGCCTCAATATATTATCACAATTGAGCCACAAATTTCTGTTGTTAAATAGGACAGTTTTTAAGTGAGTTTCGCCCCATTTTACGACTTTTCTTGCCACAGTAGTTACGTGAATCACTAGGGTTGTTAAGTGAATCTGACTTCCCCATTGCGTTTGCGTGTCAGAAGGTCGCACAAGAGGATCACATGACCTGGGACACTTCAACCGTCCTAAACATGAGCCAGTTGCCAAGCATCTGAATTTTGATGACGTGACCACAGGGAATGCTGCAATGGTCATAAGTGTGAAAACGGTAATAGGTCACTGTTTTCAGTGCCGTAGCTTTGAATGGTCACTAAAAGAATGGTTGCAAGTCAAGGACTTACCTGTACCCCGGTGAGTCACCAACCCTTTCAAGGGTGTTATTGGGCATGCTTGCGGGAGAATTCTGGGAGTTGAAATCCTCCTATCTGAAAGTTGCTAAGATTGAGAATTGCTTAGCTCAGGGATGTCCAAACTTGGCAACTTTAAGACTTGTGGGAATTCTGGGAGTTGAAGTCCACAAGTCTTAAAGTTGCCAAGTTTGGACACCCCTGGCTTAGCTAATGCTTGCTGGGTCAGCTGCTTCGCATAACACCCTGGATCCTTCACTGACTTGGTGAAGTTTGGGAAATAGCCACTGAGCTGTAGTGGCCCACCAGTGGCCAGTGGAGCTGGCAGCAGATTCGGACAGTGAGGACGTTGGGGAGGAACATGGGCCAGTCCGGGAGTCTGGGGAAGGTTCAGACGAGTGCTCTGCATCAGAGGCAGAGCCGTATGCCAGTTATCAGCTGCCTTCAGAGGCAGACATCAGTGAGGCAGACGAACAGCTGGAGCCTGTTCCCAGTGTGCACATACGCAGAGTTGCCAGATGAAGGGAACAGCTAAGGAACAAGGGTTGACTTGGGAGTAAGGCCACAGGTGGACCATGAATGGCCCCTCCCAGAGGAAATAAAAAAGAGGAGCGAAAGGGGAGGGGAGTTTGCACTCTCCAAGACTCCTTGACAAGTTTTACAGATACTGGCCTTTCAGCTCTCCAAGCCAGGTAAGGTCTGCAACGGTGGTGGGTTGCCAATTTTTTTTACTACTGGTTCGGGTGCGCATGTGCAGAAGCGTCCGGGCCATTGGGCGGAGCTTCCCACTGCCGCTACTACTGGTTCGCCCGATCCGGGACGAACCGGGAGCAATCCACCTCTAGTCTGCGACAGTAAATACTCCCTTGAAAGATTTTGCTGGATGTGAAGGAGCAGAATTCACAATAAATTAATAAAAGGGGGTTTGGTCGGGACAAGGAGTTTGCTTCATGCTCTCGGGAACATCAGCAGACAAGCCAACGGCATGTGGTACCTTTCATATTACTGTAATCCATTGGCTGCTTTTTTTTAAAATTCCTACAGGTAACGGGGAAGTGACAGAGCCCAAAGTGGCAACCTGTTGGATGGTGAGGCCGGACTATATGGAATTCAACCGGGATTTGCTGGAGGAAAACATGTACGAGTTTCCTGGGATATCTATGGTCGAGGAGGGGAGCCATTCAGAAGCTGCGGTTGAAGCGGCTTCCTTTTGTGCAAAAGGCCCCGGCTGTACCAGCACCCTCCCAGACTCCTTTAACGACCAGAAATCCACGGTTAGAGAGAAACCCTACAAGTGCTCCTTCTGCGGGGAAAGTTTCAAGCAGCGTTCCTACCTGGTCAAGCACGAGAGGACCCACACAGGGGAAAAACCCTACAAGTGCTCGGTGTGTGGGAAAAGCTTCAGCCAGAGTTCCCACATCATTACGCACGAGAGGACTCACACGGGAGAGAAACCCTACCAGTGCTCGGACTGCGGCAAGAGCTTCAACCGCAAAGCCAACCTCCTGGCGCACGAGAGGACCCACACGGGGGAGAAACCCTATGCCTGTTCAGATTGCGGCAAGTGCTTCAGCCAAAGCTCGTGGCTGATGGCTCATAAAATCATCCACACCGGGGAGAAGCCGTTTAAGTGTTTGATCTGCGGGAAGCGCTTCAATAACCGCTCGAGTCTCATTAAACACAAGCGGTCACACTCGGAAGAGAAACCCTACATTTGCTCGGACTGCGGGAAGTCCTTCAAGGAGAGCTCTAAGCTTATTAAACACCAAAGGATTCACACGGGCGAGAAGCCGTACCGTTGCCCGTTGTGCGGCAAAGGTTTCTGCTTCAAGTCCAGCCTGAGCCAACACGAGCGGACGCACACGGGGGAGAAGCCCTACACCTGCTGCGTGTGCGGGAAAACCTTCCGGCAGAAGTCGCATCTCATCAGGCACGAGAAGATGCACATGGGAGACAAGTCCTACTCCTGTTGAGGCTGCCGAAGAACCATCGGCTGGGGCTCCAGATAGCCACAGGATACACGTTCTCCCTGCAGGGAGAGGTACAGTTGAAATTCAGCCAGCCCCTGTGGTCTCAGAAGTAAAAAAGCAAAAAAAAAAAAAGGCAAATGAGGAATTGGAAGGACAGTGATCTGGGACTTGAGAAACAAATTCATTTAAGCCTGCTTTGTAAATCATTTTTTGCAATTTTCTTTTTTGTAATAAAAGAAAACCAAAGTAGATCTCCCAACTTAGTCTGTCCGTCCTTGTTTCAAGCTTCTCAAGCTGAGTTGCACTTTGAGGTAAGATGGGCAGCCTATAAAATTTATATATAAATAAATTATAGAGTCGACCTCCTTAGAATTTATTCTGTTCTGTTCTATTCTATTATTCTACTCTACTCTACTCTACTCTACTCTACTCTACTCTACTCTACTCTACTCTACTCTACTCTAATCTACTAGAATAGAATAGAATAGAATAGAGTAGAAGGTACTCTAAGGTAAGATGGGCAGCCTATAAATTTTATATATAAATTTTAGAGTTGACCTCATAGAATAGCATATATAATATAATATAATATAGAATAAGGAATATAATATAGAATATAATATAATATAGAATAAGGAATATAATATAGAATATAATAAAATATAGAATATAATATAGAATATAATAAAATATAGAATATAATATAGAATATAATAGAATAGACTATAGAATAGACTATAGAATATAATATAGAATATAATATAATATAGAATATAATATAATATAGAATAAGGAATATAATATAGAATAGAATATAGAATAGAATAAAATATAGAATAGAATATAGAATAGAATAGAATATAGAATACAATATAGAATACAATATAGAATACAATATAGAATACAATATAGAATACAATATAGAATAGAATAGAATTCTTTATTGGCCAAGTATGATTGGACACACAAGGAATTTGTCTTTGGTGCATATGCTCTCAGTGTACATAAGGAGAATAAAGTACATTTATCAAGAATAAAAAGATACAACAGTGATAGTCAAGATTACTAATAAGCTATCAAATCGTACTAGGAAACAATATAAATCTTAAGGATACAAGCAACAAAGTTACAGTCATGCAGTCATAAGTGGGAGGAGATGGGCGATAGGAATGATGAGAAGACTAATAGTAATAGTAATGCAGCCTTAGCGAATAGTTTTACAGGGTTGAGGGAATTATTTGTTTAGCATTGTTCCAGTGTGCAGTGCTCTATAATGTCATTTTGAGGGTAGGAGTTGAAACAATTTATGTCCTGATGCGAGGGGTCTGTAAATATTTTCACAGCCCTCTTTTTGACTCATGCAGTGTACAGGTCCTCAATGGAAGGCAGGTTGGTAGCAACTTTTTTCTGCAGTTCTGATTCTCCTCTGAAGTCTCTGTCTGTCTTGTTGGGTTGCAGAACCAAACCAGACAGTTATAGGGGTGCAGATGACAGACAGTCCTGATTAGCTGCTTCCTCCTTCCAAGGAGGCCTCTTGCAGAAATTGGGGGGGGGGGGGAAAGAAGCTGACCCAATGAAGAGAAAAGGAAAACAGGTAAAGGGGAACTGGTGTCCTAAATAACAACCACACTGCAGTGTGTTTTGTGACAGTGGGACTGGCATTGGAGGCAGTTCTTATATCAACTCTTATCACATTGAAGGTGATTCAAATTAGTCATTAAAACACGAGTAATTGTACTATAAAGCCCCCTGCTGTAACTCAAGAAAGGCTGCAGGGAGGATCAAAAATATTTTCCAATAGAATCATATATAATTCTTGCACTATTAACATACACAATCCCAGTTTAGAATACTCCCGTAGTAATAAATACGAGTTTTGGTAAAAGTTTTAATAAAGGTATTTGGGGTGAAATGGAATCGAAACTTTCAACATTTCTTTCATGCTACGATAAATTATTTTTCTATTATTGTTCAGCTTTGCAGCACATAGGGAAGGAGTCAATTTATTTAATGCATTTGCAGCATTTTACAGAAAAGGAGCTACTAATCTTGGCAACCAAGAATGGAGTAAGATACTAGTAATAAAATGTCTTATGTCAAGTCATTCCAAGAAGATTGTTTTTAAGTTTGAAGTTACAGGTAGTCCTCAACTTACAACCATAATTGAGCCCAAAATTTCTTTTTCTAAGTGTAACATTTGTGAAGTGAATTTGCCCCATTTTTAGACCATTCTTGCCACAGTTGTTAACTGAATCACTGCAATTGGTAAATTAGTAACATGGTTGTTAAGTGAAACTGGTTTCCCTATTGTCTCTGCTTGGCAGAAGGTCGCAAAAGGTCACATGGCCCCTGGACCCTTGAACCGTCATAAATGTGAGTCAATTGCCAAGCACCTGAATTTTGATCATGTGACCATGGGGATGCTGTAACAGTCATAAGTGTGAAAAATGGTCATAGGTCACATAACACAACTGCCAAGTAACCTTATTCTTCCATCCTCCATTTCAAGAAGTCTGATCATCAGTTCCTCCTTCAGCTTTGCAGGCTGCAAGATGGGAATGGGAAACTTACTCCAAATACAGGTAGTCCTCGACTTACAACAGTTCATTAAGTGATTGTTCAAAGTTACAACGGCACTGAAAAAAGTGACTTATATGATCATTTCCCACATGAGAGTTGGTAGCATTGCCATGGTCACATGATCAAAATTCAGATTCTTAGCAACTGACTCATATTTAAGATGGTTTCAGTGTTCCGGGATCATGTGATCACCTTGTCAACTTGTAAAGCATTTCCATGACTACTATCAAGTTGACATAGAAAAAGGTAGGAAAGGGAGGAGAATTCCATGCATACCTTTGGCCAGAGTCAGGTATCATATTCCTATAGCTGGCGTGTGAAATGCGCATGTTCATAGCCTGCCACAGCACCTTGTTGGTGGATGTGATTTATGACACAGACAGAAGGGAGGGGATACAGGGGTAAAGTTCAAACGCAATTAAGCGGGAATCAGTTTCGGCTCCACAGAAGAACATGCCAAAACGTTGATCCTAACAAATGAATGGATTTCTTTTGAACTTTGTCTCAAGGCTCGTAAATTAATTAGGCCATCTTTTGGAAACTTCACACACCTTTTGTGACCTGACAAGCAAAGTCAATGGGGGAGTAAGATTCATGTACCAAATGAGTTGCTAACTTAACAACTACAGTGATTCACTTAACTGTAGCAAGAAAGTTTTAAAATGGGGGGAGGGGGGCAATCTAATAAATCAATTTTAATGTTTTAAGGCAGGGGTGTCAAACTCCAGTGTGTGGGTTGCCTTGGAAACAGTGAAGGATCAGTCCGCAGTGAAAACGGAGGCAGAGGACTACAGGATGCTGTCATGGCCGAAAAGAGGGCCCTGAGGGCACGCGGGCCCCACTCAAGAAGAGGGAGTCAAACTATTTTCCAAGGCACTTGAGGGAAGAACAAGAAGCAATGGGTGGAAACTAATCAAGGAGAGAAGCAACTTAGAACTGAGGAGAAATTTCCTGACAGTTAGAGCAATGAATCAGTGGAACAGAAAATGCCTCCAGAAGTTGTGAATGCCCCAACACTGGAAGTCTTTAAGAAGATGTTGGATAGCTATTTGTCTCAAACGGTATAGGGTTTCCTGCCTAGGCAGGGGGTTGGACTAGAAGACCTTCAAGGTCCCTTCCAACTCTACTATTGTAATGTATTGTATTATCTCCATGTGCTTCAGAGCAGCCCAGAGGAATGCTGGGCTGAACGGTGCTTAGTCTAATTTGCGAGGACTGTTCGCATGTTCATTGCTGGACCTTAAAGAAGCAGTCGCTGACCTTCAATAAGCTGAGGGAAAATTTCTAGCAAATGCTGTGCTTATCAGGGGAAAATAAATACGTGATTAAATCACATAAGTCTTTATTGTTCAAATAAAGGTAGTCAACTTACAAACAGTTCATTTAGTGACCGTCCAAAGTTACAATGGCACTGAAAAAAAAAGACTTAATGACCATTTTTCACACTTACGATCAAAATTCAGAGGCTTGGCAACGGACTCATATTTATGACGGTTGCCGTTTCCTGAAGTCACGTGACCACCTTTTGCGACCTTCTGACAAGCAAAGTCACCGGGGAATTAGGAGTCACTTAACCACGTTACTAACTTAACTGCAGCAATTTGCTTAACAGATGTGGCAGGAAAGGTGGTAAAACGAGGCAGAACTCACAAGTGTCCCACTTAGCAACAGAGATTATGGACTCCATTGTGGTTGTAAGCCGAGGACTACCTGTAGAGTAGCAGTGCCTTTCTCAGATAACAGTTTTGGGTCCAAGTCTTGGGAATGTAAGTAGAAAAGACGGACAGGAGGCTGCTGCAGTTTAGTCTTTGCTGCTGAGCCTGGTGATTTTCCTGCAGAGGTTTCTGTCAGGCCTGCCTCCGTTCATAACCCAAGGAAGAAAACCCCCAACTCCATCGAGATAGAGAAGAGGTACTTTAGCCAAGTTCGAAACGAAAGCAGCGAAAGCAAGGCAAGATCTGATTCAAACCGTGCAGAAGTTCTCCGGAGTGTCTCTCTTTCCAGCAATCCCTTCTCTTTTGCTTCTATTCCATTCTGCCCTTCCTTGTTGTTCTTTGCTATTGCTATTCCTCTAGTCAGTTTCACTTGGTCTAGTTGTTCTGAGTTAGGCTTCCCCCCCAAAAGGCACGAGGCAGAGTCCTGATCCAGACAAAACCCCTTTTATTAAACGAATGTGAATTCCTCTCATTCACATTCAGCCAAGGCCTGGCAAACAAATCTTTCAAAGGAATATTTATGACTACAGACCTCATCTAGCTTGGAAAGCTGCCATGTAAATATTTTCCAAATGGGGTGCGGTGCAAGGAAAAACTGGGCACAGAGTCTCTGAGATTCACGGACAGATCTTCCCAATCCTGAAATGACCGACCGACCGAATTGTTTCCTGCAAAACCTCTTTCGCTCCTCTTTTATTTCCTACGGGAGGGGCCAATCACCTTCCACCTGTGACTTTACTCACAAGTCTATCCTGATTTCTGAGTTGTTTTTCTCTTCTGGCAGCTTCTGCGCATGCACACACTGGGAACAGGCTCCAGCTGTTCCTCTGCCTCACTGCTGTCTAGCTCCATAGGCACCTGATTACTGCCAGACGGCCTGGGCCCCATCTCTGCCTTTGATACAGAACCCTCATCTGAGCCTTCCCCAGTCTCCAGGACTGGCCCCTGCTTCTCCCCAACCTCCTCACTGTCTGACTTTGCTGGCAGGCCCAAATACTAGTGTAGAAATTTAGCACCCACCTCTCTCCTAGAATAAAATATTATAGGAGATATTAAAAAGGCAGAATATTATATCTCCCTGGATGAGAAAAGGAGAAACATGCTCTTGGGAAGAGCTTGGGAAGAGTTTATTAATAGCCCCAGAAAGACTGGCCCATCCTATCTACAAGACAAAACCTCTTCAGCTTCAGGGTGATAGGATTAGCTCGCACTCCAGATCCAAACCAGGACAAAGCCATTAAGCCATAACAGGAATTGCCCAACACCCTTTCATTACATCATCACCCAGCAAGATTCAACCAAGCCTGGGACAAAGTCTACAAAGTTAGCTAAGACCTCCGTATAGCCCCCTGGGAGTCTGACAGCCATTTCTTGCAAGAGAGGGGATAAATATATCTCACTCTCCACTCCATGTGTTTAGCTGCACCAGGACCATGTGCTTAATGGTTCCGCTCCATTAAAACCATCCTTCCAAGCAGCCTCCCATGTTTCCAGTGTCTTTCTCCCCACTCGGAATAGGACACAGATGGACATTTCTTCCTACACCATAATATCGCTTCGGCCTTCCGCGCAACACTTTGTGGGATAATTGTCCCTGAGAAGAGGACGAATCACAATGGAGAGTTGATAAGCATTGCATACAGATGACAGAAATCAAGACATATCGGATGACTGCCGTGAATACAATAAAAGGGAGACTAAAGACATTGGCAGCTTAAAAGATCACAGACTGGAAGTTTCCCCCAACCCTTTTCCCTCCCCCAGAGTCCAGCCCTGAGAGTTCAATCAACCCCCAGTATGATGTTGGGTGAAGCTCATCTTTAGGTATTTCGCCCATCTGGAGTCCTAGAGCGGTTCGCCTTGAAAAGGATGTAAACAACTCCACACGGCAGGGCAAGAATTATTGAGAGCAAACCTCCCTTTCGGTTCACATGGGACTTCACCTCAACTAGCTCACTTCCCCAACCCAAATGCCATGCCCCCCCCCTCTTACTATGGCAGCTGATAGCAAGCGTGCGTCAAAATCAAACCCCATGCTGGAGATTTGGCTGATAGTTTCATTCCACATAACATAGCTATAGTATTATTTTTTAAATCTTTTTAACTCCCCCCTTACTAATATTATGATTATCATTGTTCGGTTGCTTTACATACACTGAGAGCTTCTGCACAAATTCCTCAAGTGTTTAACCAACAAAGTATTCAATTCAATTCACTATCTAATAAAACGAAATTCAATGGTGAAAAGAGTAAGGTTCTACATTTAGGCAACAAAAACGAAATGTACAGGTACAGTATAGGTGGTACCTTGCTCAATAGTAGTAACTGTGAGAGGGATCTTGGAGTTCTAGTGGACAACCATTTAAATACGAGACAGCGGTGTGCAGCAGCTGCCAAAAAAGCCAACACAGTTCTAGGCTGCATCAACAGAGGGATAGAATCAAGATCACGTGAAGTGTTAATACCACTTTATAATGCCTTGGTAAGGCCACACTTGGAATACTGCATTCAGTTCTGGTCGCCACGATGTAAAAAAGATGTGGAGACTCTAGAAAGAGTGCAGAGAAGAGCAACAAAGATGATTAGGGGACTGGAGACTAAAACATATGAAGAACAGTTGCAGGAACTGGGTATGTCTAGTTTAATAGAAAGAAGGACTAGGGGAGACATGATAACAGTGTTCCAATATCTCAAAGAAGAGGGAGTCAAACTATTCTCCAAGGCACCTGAGGGTAGAACAAGAAGCAATGGGTGGAAGCTATTCAAGGAGAGAAGTGACCTAGAACTAAGGAGAAATTTCCTGATAGTGAGAACAATTAATCAGTGGAACAGCTTGCCTCCAGAAATTGTGAATGCCTCAACAGTCTTTAAGATGTTGGATAGCAATTTGTCTGAAATGGTATAGGGTTTCCTGCCTAGGCAGGGGGTTGGACTAGAAGACCTCCAAGGTCCCTTCCAACTCTGCTATTGTATTGTATTGTATTGTATTGTATAATTCAATTCAATTCTCCAAACTAGGTAACATCTTCGTTATTGCTGCCACCTAGTGACCAAGAATAGAATTGCAGTGTCCCAATATCTCAGGGGTTGCCACAAAGACAGGTTACTCTCCAAAGTACCTGAGGTCAGGACAAGAAGTAATGGGTGGAAACTAGAGAAATTTCTTGACAGTGAGAAGACTTAACCAGTGGAAGGGCTTGCCTCCAGAAGTTGTGGGTGACCCATCACTAGATGTTCGTAAGAAGAGATTGGACAACCATTTGTCTGGAATGGTATAGGGCCATGATGGCGAACCTGTAGCATGTAGAGCCAATTTGGTGGCATGCCAGCTGTCAGCTCGTGTTTTTGCACTCTTCGGGAGGGCTGGGGGAGGCTGTTTTTGCCCTCCCCAGGCATCAGGAAAGGCTCCGGAAGCTGGGGAGGGTGAAAAACGGCCCCAATAGCCAACCCGAAGTTTGGGAACGAACTTCTAGTTGGCCCATTTTTTGCCCTCTCCAGCCTCCGGAGACTTTTCTGAAGCCTGGGGAGGGCAAAAAACAGCCCCAACAGGCCAACAGAAAGTTTGGAAGCCTCCAGAGCATGGGGAGGGGTCACACACACACATGTGCAGTTTTTTTGGGGGGAAATTGAGTGGGCATGCACGTACGATAGCACGCAGTGTTGGGAAGTCGCAAGAAAAAGGTTTGCCATCACTGGTATAGGATCTTCCTGCCTGAGCAGAGTTGGACTAGAAGACCCCCAAGGTACTTTCCAATTTTGTTGTTCTGCATTGCCCATTTGGAGAAAAACTGGAAATTAATCTTGGTATAATTCAAGGGAAAGACGGGGTCAACTCAAATCTTGCCACGCCTAATTTTCTGGGGTGTTGTGGACTGCCAAGCAGGGAGGCAGAAGAGGTTAGGGCTTGTTTTAATGTTTGGTGCTCTGTTTTCAGTGCACATATCACATTAACACGTGAAGTGTTAATACCACTTTATAATGCCTTGGTAAGGCCACACTTGGAATACTGCATTCAGTTCTGGTCGCCATGATGTAGAAAAGATGTGGAGACTCTAGATAGAGTGCAGAGAAGAGCAACAAAGATGATTAGGGGACTGGAGACTAAAACATATGAAGAACGGTTGCAGGAACTGGGTATGTTTAGCTTAAGAGAAAGGACTAGGGGAGACATGATAGCAGTGTTCCAATATCTCAGGGGTTGCCACAAAGAAGAGGGAGTCAAACTATTCTCCAAGGCACCTGAGGGTAGAACAAGAAACAATGGGTGGAAACTAATCAAGGAGAGAAGCAACTTAGAACTGAGGAGAAATTTCCTGACAGTTAGAACAATTAATCAGCGGAACAGCTTGCCTCCAGAAGTTGTGAATGCCCTAACACTGGAAGTCTTTAAGAAGATGTTGGATAGCCATTTGCCTGAAACGGTATAGGGTTTCCTGCCTAGGCAGGGGGTTGGACGAGAAGACCTCCAGGGTCCCTTCCAACTCTGCTATTGTATTGTATTATTGTATATAAAGGTCTGTAGTCCAGTTTTAAACTAAGTTCGGTTTCTGATTTTTAGGAAACCATGCCTTCCAAATCCAGTAATTATGACCAAACTTATAGGAAGATTGCCCTGGAATCCAATTGTTACAGGCAGCCTTCCTCCATGTGTCCCTAAGGGCTTTCTTATAGATAGTAAAACAGTGAATTAGAAATCTCTTTTTGTTTCCTAATCAATGACAGCCGAGACACTATCTTTTTCCACCAGTAATTCTAGAAGCATCTTTTCTTCTTGCTCATTTCTCAAACTCCGCAACTGTTGGACTTCAACTCCCAAAAACACAGTGGCTGGGGAATTCTGGGAGTTGGAAGTCCATACAGCTGAAAGTTGCCAAGTTGAAAAACACCGGCTCCGAATGTTGTGTGAACTAGTCAAGTTTGGCTTCTCAAGATATGCTGATATACAGGTAGTCCTGAATATACAAGTTTTTAGTGATTGTCTGAAGTTACGGCACTGAATAATGTGACATATCCATTTTTCACACTTACGACTGTTGCAGCATTCCCCAGGATCACATGATCAAAACTAAAGACGCTTGGCAACTGACTCATATTTATGACGGTTGCAATGTCCCGGGATCATCTTTTGCATCTTCCGAACAAGCAAAGTCAATGGGGAAGTCAGATTCACTTAACCATGTTACTAACTCAAGTTAAGAATTCACTTAACAACCGTGGCAGGAAAGGTGACAAGAAGGGGCAAAACTCACTTTAAGAACTGTTTTGTTTAGCAACAGAAATTTGGGGCTTAATCACAATATGTTGAAGAACAGTAAAAGACTATCTGTACATTAAAAAAAAAACCTGCAAAAATATATACCGCGTTACCCCCGAAAATAAGACAGGGTCTAATTTGGACCCCCAAAATAAGTGCTTGGCCTTTTTTTCAGTGAGGTCTTATTATTTTTCAGCTGCAGGAGGCAGTGAGGGTGGTCACCTCATGGCTGCTGCTGTGTTGTGATGCTGGCCCTGCTGCTCTTTTTGTGGCAGCCATTGGTGTGACAGGAGGGGCATAGTGGCTAGGGTTGTGGGAACAGCCATTAGGTAAGGGCATGTGGAGTGCATGAGGCATGTTCCCCCTCCATTTCCAGCCTCGCCTCCTCACCTCCTGTTGTTTGTGCATCACGCAAGCAGAGGAAATGGCGGGGACCGGCTGCGCATGTGTTTAAATTTTTTTTGGGGGGGGGGGGGCTTATTTTAGCACATGCGCTCAGAAGCCCAATTAGGCTTATTATCCAGGGAGGTCTTATTTTCAGGGAAGTTGGTGACTAGGTTAATTTAAGGGTAGTCCAACTTTGCCCATTGCATTAAACCAGTCACCATACTTTGTTAAAGAGACTTTTTTAAAATAGAGGCTAATGGAGAAATCATAATGAAATGATGGTTTTAGGGTTTTTAAAATATCTGTGTCCAAGGGAGGCTGTGTGGTGCAGTTTGAAATTTTAAAATGGTACACACTCCTGAAAACCTCAGGGCTCCAAAAAGTCACCAAAGCTGCAAGAACGGAGTATTTGAAATTTGCACGTTGCTTTTCCCCAAGTCTTTTACTTAGATGACAAGATGACAACTGGTTGGAGATACCATTTATTGTATCATGGGAAAAATATCCATACAAGACAGACATTCTATGCATGCTTAATCTGTGGGTGTGTAGGGAAATCTTTCAAAAAATTACATCTCATTAAACATAAAATCCAGCCATACAGGTGAGAAACCATATATGTTTTCAACCTGCGAAAAAAGTTCTAGTCAAAGATCTCATCTTATTAACCATGAAAGGAGTGGGGGAGAAAATCCATTTGCTTGTTCAGTCTGGAGTAAGAAAACTGAGTCGTAAAACATCCCTCATCAGTCACGAAATAATGCATACAGGAGGAAAACCATATCAATGCTCCGTGTGCTTTTCTCAGAGGGCTGGCCTTTATTTCACAGGAAGATCCCTCACAGAGGACTAACACCATATTTGTGGTCCATGTGCACAAAATGTTTCAGTAACCAAGCATGCATGCTTAGACACGAGCAAATTCATCTGGGAAAGGTACCTTTGTCCCACCTGTGGCAAGTAGTTTACCTTGTCCTCCAGTCTTCTCTAGCACAGAAGAATTCATACCACGGAAATGCCCTATAAACCAATGCTCTATTTACAGAAAAGGCTTCGGTCATAAAAACTTCTGAGGCATAAGGGAAACCATACAGGAGAAAAACCATATGCGTGCTCGGTCCGTGGGAAGGGATTTAGCTGGAAAGGTCACCTGGCTATCCACAGGAGAGGCCACAAGGGAGAAAAATTACACACATGCTCAATGTGTGGGAAATGCTTAAACCAAAGATTCAATCTTCTTAGTCCCAAAACATCTCACATCCAAGGGAAAACTTACAGGAGAGACACCCTATAAATGCTCCGTGTGTGGAAAATGGAGGAGTGAGAGAACTAACTTGATTTCACAGGAAAGCATATCCACACACAAGAAAAATATATTAACCATGCGTGTTCTGTGGGAAAAGCTTCAAGCAAAGGTTCAACCTCACTAACCATGAATGAGACCAGGCTGGAAAAACTCCGCATATATGCTCAGTCTCTGGGAGAAGCTGCAGCGATAAAGCCAACCTTCTCTGACATGTGAGAAACCCACATGGGGACGATGCCATATTCGGGCTCTGTCTGCAGGAAAAGGTTTGCCAATGAATCCCCCCACGAAAGAATTCACGCTGGAGAAAAACGCTACACCTGTTCAGTCTGTGGGAAGAACTTCAAGCACAGAACAAGTTACACCGAAAAATCCACACCCAGGAAAAGCTGTACATGTGCTCTGTCTGCGTAGGAAGTTCAGCCTTAAAAAACTTTTGGAAGAATCCATTTAGGAAGAGATTTTGTCTCTGACAGCTTTTTTTTGCAAATGTCACATGTATTTCACGTGGCAACCTGTCTTAGTGCATAATTAGTAAGCACTCTGTAGGTTTCATCAATATTATTCCGCAGTTCACATTTGTCCATTTGCAGTGAGTCAGCTAACAGTTCTGTCATGAGTTTTGGTAGATCCTCATCTTTTGCCTCTGCTGTTTTGAAATCTTAAATAAAAAGAGGATCTTTCCAATTCTAAATGGACTATTGCCTCCTCCAGTTCTCTGGTGACTGCTGTCAGTCCTTCTTCCATTGCAATTTCTTTTCATTTTGTTCTGTCCTTGCTTCAACCAGTTTTATTTTCTGCTCATTTTTGGCTATTGTTTCCTGTATCTTCCCCATTCTATCATCCAGCTTCTTTATATCTTCTTTCACATCCCCGAGATCACCTTTTATTTCCTCGTGGTTGTTGGTTATTGATTCTTGCGTTTTTATCATAAATTCCTGGATCATGTTGAATGAGGCTTGTAGGTTTTGTAGGGTTGGTGCAGATCCTGGTTTTTCCCTGGTCATGTATATTCATACAGGTATTGCGGGAAAAGGTTCAAGCCAAAATCGAGCTTTATATCCCAAGAAAGAAGCCGCGTGGGGGAGAAATCACACATGCTCCCTCTGGGAGAAACGTTTTGGGCAAAGATAAAACCTCATGAATCACGAGCAAATCCACATGGTAGAAAACCCAGAGGTGTCTCGCTTGTGGGAAACGTTTCTGGACCAAACCATACCTGAGGAGACATAAAAAAAAATCCATGTGAGATGAAAGGGTCTCTATCTATATATATATTTGTCTACCCTCCACGAACAACTGAAAGGAATGACACAAGGAGGCAAATGTCAAAAGCAGAATCAGGTTGCAAATTGCACACTATTCCAATGTGCGTTGTGACTTTGTATGCCTTACAATAGTGCTTTTCAATCTTGACTGCTTTAAGGATCTTGGAGTCCTAGTGGGCAACCATTTAAATATGAGCCAGCAGTGTGCAGCAGCTGCCAAAAAAGCCAACACAGTTCTAGGCTGCATCAACAGAGGGATAGAATCAAGATCACTTGAAGTGTTAATACCACTTTATAATGCCTTGGGAAGGCCACACTTGGAATACTGCATTCAGTTCTGGTCGCCACGATGTAGAAAAGATGTGGAGACTCTGGAGAGAGTGCAGAGAAGAGCAACAAAGAGGATTAGGGGGCTGGAGACTAAAACATATGAAGAACGGTTGCAGGAACTGGGTATGTTTAGCTTAAGAGAAAGAAGGACTAGGGGAGACATGATAGCAGTGTTCCAATATCTCAGGGGTTGCCCCAAAGAAGAGGGAGTCAAACTATCCCACCCCCCCCAAGAGGCTATTGGACTTTCACTGTTTAACTGTTCTAACTGTTCTCCTCAGTTCTAGCTTGCTTCTCTCCTTGATTAGTTTCCACCCATTGCTTCTTACCCTCAGATGCTTTGGAGAATAGTTTGACTCCCTCTTCTTTGTGGTAACCCCTGAGATATTGGAAGACTGCTGTCATGTCTCCCCTAGTCCTTCTTTCTCTTAAACTAAACATACCCAGTTCCTGCAACTGTTCTTCATATGTTTTAGTCTCCAGTGCCCTAATTTGGGATGCTTGGGAACTGACTCACATTGGTGATGGTTGCAGTGCCCCGTAGTCACGTGAACTACTTTTGCGACCTTTCGGCAAGCAAAGTCAGTGGGGGAAACCAGCTCCGCTTAACAACCGTGTTACTAATTTAAGAACTGCAGTGGTTCACTTAACAAAGGTGGTGAGAAAAGTTGTAAGATGGGGCAAAACATACTTAACAAATTTCTCACTTGACAATAAAACATCTTGGGCTCAATTGGGGTCATACGTTGAGGGCTACCTGTATTATGTGAAGAAGCGCTTCCGTTTCTCTTGCAATGTTCAAGTCTTGTAATCAATCACCTTCCCTGGGATTTCAGTCACGTACAGCTCTCACTTGCCTTCTGTCCGAACTTTTTAGAGTCTCAAGTCTTCTCACTTCTCTATTTCTACACCCTTAAAGACAAAACAAAAATGAAAAAAAAAACACAATTTGGATTTCAAAGTTATTTAGAGTATATACCACAAAGCAGGGCAAGATAAATATTGGTAGTCCTCAACTTACAAGAGTTCATTTAGTGACCATTCACAGTTACAAGGGCACCGAAAAAAACTTACTTATGACCGTTTTTTCACACTTACGACCACTGAAACATCTCCACGGTCACCTCATCAAAATTGAGGTGCTTGACAAAATGACTCATGTTTATGACGGCGTCCCAAGATCATGTAATCCACCTTTTGTGATCTTCTGACTGACAAGACAATGGGGAAGCCAGATGCACTTAACCATGTTACTAACTTAACTCTACCTGTTGTCATAAAATGAGGCAAACTCACTTAACCAACATCTCACTTAGCAACAGAAATTTTGGGCTCAACTGTGGTCATACGTCAAGGACTACCTGTTATGGAAACTAGTTTTCTCCTGAACCAATTTAAATTATAGTTCAGGGGTCCCCAACCTGTGGACTGACTACCAGGCCATGGCCTATTTGCAACTGGGCCGTGTGAGCGGTGGGCCAGTGCGCATGCCGCTAGACTCAAGGAAGCACTGGGTGCCAGTGCTCGCAGCCCTACTCACACGAGCAGTGGGCACTCGCAGCCCCACTTGTGCAAGTAGCGGGGTGCATCGTTTGCTCAGACAAATAAATCTGGATGGGCATGCACCAGAGGTGGCATTCAGCTGGTTCGGACTGGTTCTGGTGTACCGGTAGTGGAAATTTTGAGTAGTTCGGAGAACCAGCAAATATCATCTCTGGCTAGCCCTGCCCACGCCCGCCCTGTCACTTCTCATCTCGCCTCACTGGCATAGCACACGCTGTGCGGCTCCTTGCTTGCGTTGACCAGTCTTTGTGGCTTGGTTGCCTTCCTACGCGGTGCCTGCAGACCAACTGAGAAGCCCTGATCTGCCTGCCTGGGTAAGTGCTGTGGCCCAGCAGGATCCGGTTGAGCTGCTGATGGACTCGGATAGCGAGGAACTGTTGGTAGTATATTCCTAGTGTTGGGCAGGCAATATCTCTCTCTCTACCATGACAAATGGTCGTTGTTGCTTTAAATGGTGGAGTGTACTTATCAGCTGTAATTAACTTTACAATAAGAGGGAGTCAGGAGAGCTCTCTCTCTCTCTGCTTGTCCTATGATTGATGACTTGATGACTGGAACGTGAACTGCGACTGTAAGCAATTGTTTGTTCTTTGAATTGTGTTTGAACTAATATCTACTATCTACTATCACTGCTTGTGAAGCAACTTTAGTAGTAAAGCTACTTAATTTTACTAGCAGTGTCTGTGACTCTATTCGTGTGTTTTCTACTAGCAATGTTTTTCTCTCCGGCTGCATATTCCGTTGCACTACTCTGTCTCCCAACGGAGATATCCTCTAACAGGAACCATATGAGTCTGCCCTGGACAATGTGGAGGACCCTGTGTAAGGTTCAGACTCAGAGCAGGGACGAGAGAGGCTGGTTGGCCACCAGGAGGCGCCTGAGGCATGGAGCAGTGGGGAGGATCAAAGGCAGTTTGTCCCTGATTGAGAAGGGCTGAGAAACAGCAACTCCGTAGGCAGACTCACAGAACATGATTAAGCACAGGTGGTTGTGGATTTCTCCTTTTCTCATCCAGAGAGATTATGGATGAGGTGTTGGGAGGGGACATTTGCAGGAAACAACCGTTCGAATTAGTAGTTAAGAAAATCTATCTGTGTATTCTAGCCGTGTCTGTTCATTTGGACTATCTGCATTGCTTCATTTGAATTATCTGGGTTGCTCTATTGAATGTGAGTTGTCTGGGCCCTCAGCCAAAGGATTCGTTATCTCAGTAATTAAACAGTGGCAAACAGCCAAGCCTGTGTTCTGGTTTATTCCCAGGTGGGGTGTCTGTGTGTGTCAGAACAGTAAGTAAGCCTGCGAGTTGCGGCCTAGCTAGCTTCTCCTGTCCCTGCCTTCCTTCCGTACTCCCTTCCACACAGCCCCCGCCATGCTTGATTGCCTTCTTTGCGGGGAAGGGAAGCAGCTGAGCTGCCGCTGCCTTTCATTGGGGTGCATGGAGCGAGAGGGAGCTCCTCCAGCCCCCTCTTTTCTTTTCCCTTTTCTCTTCTTCTCTTTGTGGGCAGAAGAGTTTTCCCCACTCACCACTGCCCAGAGATGCCCTCGCTTTCCCCAAATTCCCCAAGCATTTCTTTGCCTACCCGATGTGCAGCTCCGTCATGTTTCTCGCCATCGTGCGCAGGGAAAGCAAAGTTTGTGTGGGGCTAAAAAAAAAGTTCAATCAATCAATTCCAACTTCTCGCAAAAGAAAAAGATCTCGCGAAGTTGGAATTGATTGAATTTTTTTAAAGCCCCACAAAAACTTGTTTCCCTGCACATGATGGCGAGAAACACAACAGAGCTGGACATCAGGTAGGCAAAGAAATGCTTGGGAGAAGTGAGGGTGGTGGTAGGTGGGGAAAGCTCCATGGAGTGGGTCTGCAATGGTGAAACGAAACGGAGTGGCCGGCGCGAGATAGAGAGGAACAAAACAACCCCATCACGCCGTGCCCCCTCCTGCCGCCAAGCACGCCCAGCTGTGCATGGACTTTCCTTCGCCTGCACCATTTCCCATGTTGTCTGGGAGGCAGGCCGCTCGTTCGTGCCGCTTCCCAGAAGTTCCTGCACTTCCCGCTTCCTGTGCTGTCTGGGAAGTAGGAGCCGCTTCCCATGCTTACCGGAGCTTCTTGTTTGCCTCTGAATGCCGGCTGAATGCTCGCCTCCCAGCCCGATGGCTTCTTCTCCTTGTAGCACTGAGCGACTTGGCTTTTGAAATCCAGCACAGCATCTCCGGCTGCCGAACTACGGCACTCTTGAAATCCACTCTCAATCCTGCTCACATTGCTTTAACTTCTCTGTGCAAAAGGTGTGAGCTTTAGATGAGAAATGCTCTTTCCTTTTTTCCTAAGAAAAACCTCTTTACTTTTCGCTACTGCCTCAATTTTAAAACATTTCCATTCCTTTGCTATGTAAATCCTTTTTTCTTTTGTAATCTCAAATTTTTCACAATACTTATAACCTAATGGTTTTTTTAAAACTTCCAGTCCCTCATAATTTCTCCTTAAGGTTGATGTAGTGCTGCAATGTCCAGCAGTCAGGGAGATTATTTTCAATTTGCGAGTTATTGTTTCTTTCAATATGTGCTGCTTTCTCCAAGTGGTTGTGCTTGTGATTCTTTTGGATTTTCCAAGGACAATTCTATATCTGTTTCCAATCTTGTTTTCTTTTGGGAAAGAATGGCCAAACTCTTGTTGCCTTTTCATCCTGTTAGGCTACTGCAAAAAAAATTAAAACAATGTTGTAGTTTGGGCAGCTGGAAGTCCTCTTTTCTGATGAGAGCAACTTTTGCCAAAAGCACCAAAAACTGGTTCAATGACCGTGGGATTACTGTGCTTGATTGGCCTCTCCATTCGTCCTCCATACTCCGGGTCCTTGGTTTCCAAATGAGATGCAAAAGTTGCTCTCATCAGAAAAGAGGTCTTTGGACCACTGTGCTTCATTAAGACCAGGGTCATCGCAGCAGTCTACCAGGAGATTTTGGAGCACTTCATGCTTCCTTCCACAGACGAGCTTTATGGGGATGCTGACTTCATTTTCCAGCTGCCCACACTGCCAAAAGCACCAAAACCTGGTTCAATGACTGTGGGATTACTGTGCTTGATTGCCCAGAAAACTTGCCTAACCTGAACCCCATAGAGAATCTATGGGGCATTGCCAAGAGAAAGATGAGAGGCATGAGACCAAACAATGCAGAAGAGCTGAAGGCCGCTATTGAAGCATCCTGGTCTTCCATAACACCTCAGCAGTGCCACAGGCTGATAGCTTCCATGCCACGCCGCACTGAGGCAGTAATTGCTGCAAAAGGGGCCCAAACCAAGTACTGAGTACATATGCATGCCTATACTTTTCAGAAGTCCGATATTGTTCTATGTACAATCCTTGTTTTATTGATTGCATCTAATATTCTAATTTTCTGAGATGGTGGATTTGGGGTTTTCATGAGCTGTACGCCATAATCATCACAATTATAACAAATCACAGCTTGAACTATCTTGCTTTGCATGTAATGAGTCTTATCTCATATATTAGTTTCACCTTTTAAGTTGCATTACTGATGGCGGTCGCCTCCTGAAGCTCCGAAACGCCAAGGAGCTCGGCGATGGGGGAAAGAGGCTGTATCTGGCCCTCGTTCCATCTGAGGGCCGGGAGTCAGACAGCATGACCACCCTGGCCCATTTTGGACCCATTTGGGTCCGCCAGGGTGGGTCGGGAGGTTGGAGGGAAGGCTCAAGAGAAGATGGTGTGTGGAGGGGGGAGAGAATCCGGAAGCGGAAATGGCGGCGCTGCGGCAGCAGCGTTGGAGAGCGTTGGAGAGAGTGAGAGGAAAGAGGACTGTGGAGGTTGCGAATGTGAGGCTGCGAATGTGAGGCTGTGAAGCTGAGAGGCCTCGGGAGAGAGGCTATAGCTGCGGTGACGCCGGGAAGGGAAGAGAATTGTTGTCGCTTGTAAGGGCCCGCCTTGATGACGGGTTTATAGACCCCGAGAGGTGGAAGAAACGGAAGCTTAGGGGTTTTTTAAATAAATGTTTTTTATCCTTTTTAGGGGGTTCCAGGGAGGGTTTTAGGGTGGGGGGGGGAATCTGTCCAGGAGGGGGGCCAGTGCCAGGCGAACAGGTGAGTCTAGGAGGGAAGTGAGTGTGGTGGAGGGGGGGAGGGGAAAGAACATTCCAATAGAGGGTTGTCTTATTACATCGGTCGCGGGGAGGAGGGGATGCGAGGACAGGAGAAGACCACAACGTCGGTTGGGAGACCGTGGTTGTTGGTTACACCCGGTCGTTTGTACCAACCCCCGCAATCTAGGTGGTCAGGAACTACAGAGCCAGGGCCTGAGGCTGATGCTCTGCAATGCAAGGTCCGTGACCAACAAGGCCCCCCTCATTAATGAGTTGATCTCAGAGGAGGAGCTGGACCTTGCAGGGATAACGGAGACCTGGTTGGGCCACGAGGGTGGTTTACCCCTCGTGGAAATTTGCCCACCGGGTTTCCGTGCATTCCATCAGCCTCGGGCTCTGGGTAAGGGTGGTGGGGTGGCGATAGTTATACGGGAATGTCTAGAGCCGAGGGAGTTCACTGTACCTCAGATACCCGGATGTGAGTCCCTTGGTGTGAAATGGGGCCCAGGGAGGCAGTGGGGTTTGCTGATTGTATACTTGGCTCCTCGCTATGCGTCAGCAGCCCTGCCCGAGCTCCTCGAGCTGATCTCAGAGACGGCAGTTGAGACCCCCAAGCTTGTGGTTATGGGGGATTTCAACTTGCCGTCGACGGGGGAAGCATCCGAGGTAGCTCGGGAGTTCATGGCTTCCATGACAGCCATGGACCTGACCCAATTAATTCAGGACCCCACACACGAAGGTGGCCACATTCTGGACCTTGTTTTCATATCTGAACAGTGGACGAGTGATCTGGGAAGAGGGGATGTAACCATTACCCCCCTGTCATGGTCAGATCACTCATGTCTCCGGCTGGACTTCCCTGGCGCTACCCCCCACCGCGAGGAGGCGGAACCAAACTGTCCAAGTTGGTACCGCCCCAGGCGCCTGATGGAACCGGATAGGTTCCAGACGGAGCTTGGGCCATTCCCTGTAGCCCTGACCCGCTCTCGCTCCGAGAACCTAGTGGCCGCCTGGAATAGGGCGGCCGCTGGGGCCCTGGACCAAGTTGCGCCTTTGCGGCCTCTCCTGCGGCGACAACCCACCCGGGCTCCTTGGTTTACCGAGGACCTGAGGGTGATGAAGCGCCATAGGAGACGCCTAGAGGGCAGGTGGAGGTCCACACGCTCCGAATCTGACCGAACACAGGTAAGAGCCTATTCACGGACTTACCTTGTGGCATTAAGAGTGGCCAAACGCAGACATTGCGCCACTCTTATTGCGTCCGCCGATAACCGCCCTGCCGCCCTGTTTCGGGTGACCCGCTCTCTCTTATCACAGAGGACGCGGGAAGCCCCTTTACAGGGCAGAGCAGAGGAGTTTGGGGAATATCTGCAGGACAAAATCGCTCAGATCTGGAGCGGATGGGCCCCCTTCAGTGGACCAGATGAGCCGCCAACAGTGAGTCTTGTGAGACCATTCCGGGAGGAGTTTGATTCTGTTGCCCCCGAGGATTTGGATAGGTTGCGTGGACGGCTGCGACCGACCACATGTTTAATGGACCCGTGTCCCTCCTGGTTGGTACTGGCATCCTGGGAAGTGACACGAGGCTGGCTACTGGGCTTGGTGAACGCCTCTTTGAGCGAGGGGTCCTTACCTGCCGCCTTGAAAGAGGCGGTGGTGAGGCCCTTACTCAAGAGGCCTTCCCTTGACCCGATGGAGCTAGCTAATTATCGTCCAGTCTCCAACCTTCCCTTTTTGATGAAGGTTGTAGAGAATGTGGTGGCACAGCAGTTTCCACGACACCTTGAGGAATCCGAATATCTAGACCCACGCCAGTCCGGCTTCCGGCCCGGACACAGCACGGAGACGGCCTTGGTCGCGTTGGTCGATGATCTCTGGAGGGCCAGAGATAGGGGTTGTTCCTCTATCCTGGTCCTATTAGATCTCTCGGCGGCTTTTGATACCATCGACCATGGTATCCTACTGCGCCGGCTGGGCGGGATGGGAGTTGGAGGCACCGTTCTGCGATGGTTCGGCTCCTACCTCTCTGACCAGATGCAATGTTTGTTGGCAGGGGGGCAGAGGTCGACCCTGAGGTCACTCACTTGTGGGGTGCCTCAGGGGTCGGTCCTCTCGCCCCTTCTGTTCAATGCATATGTGAAGCCGCTGGGGGAGGTCATCCGTGGTTTTGGGGTGGAGTATCATCTGTACGCTGATGATACGCAGCTGTACATTTCCACCCCAGACCACCCCAACGAGGCTGTCGAGGTGATGACCCGGTGTTTGGAAGCCGTCGGGGTCTGGATGGGGGACAACAGACTCAAGCTCAACCCCTCCAAGACTGAGTGGCTGTGGCTACCGGCACCCTGATTCAGTCAGTTGATTCCATCACTGACCATAGGGGGCGAGCAATTGCCCCCTGTGGAACGGGCGCGCAATTTGGGCGTCCTCCTAGATGCCCGGCTGTCAATGGATGACCATGTGGCAGCCGTGGCAAGGGGGGCGTTCCACCAGGTTTGCCTGGTGCACCAATTGCGCCCCCTACTGGACCGGGATGCCCTATGCACGGTCACTCATGCACTGGTGACGTCTCGGCTGGACTACTGCAACGCCCTCTACATGGGGCTTCCCTTGGGACGCGCCCGAAGACTGCAGCTAGTCCAGAACGCAGCCGCGCGGGCTATCATGGGGAGTACTAGGTACTCCCACGTAACACCGCTCCTGCGCGAGCTGCACTGGCTGCCTGTGGTCTTTCGGGTGCGTTTCAAGGTGTTAATTACCATCTTTAAAGCGCTCCATGGCTCAGGACCTAGGTACTTGCGGGATCGCATCCTACCACACACTTCCTTGCGACCGATTCGCTCTCACAGGGAAGGACTCCTCCGGGTGCCGTCCACTAAGCAATGCCAACGGGCGGCGCCTAGGAGTAGAGCCTTCTCTGTGATGGGCCCAACCCTCTGGAATGACCTCCCCCCTGATATCAGAACCACCACCGACTTCCGCTCCTTTCGACAAAAACTGAAGACTCACCTGTTCCGTTTAGCCGGCCTGGCCAATTTATAGTTTTATTCTACCTCCTGGCAGATATTTTAATTGGGTATTTTTAGGGTTACTTAAATATTGCTTTTAACTACTTTGCTTCAGATATGTACAGTTTCTTATTGCCTCCTCTTTTGTGTTTGTATTTTCTATTTATTGATGTGTTTTTTATTTGACTGTACACCGCCCCGAGTCCCTTTGGGGAGAGGGGGCGGTATAAAAATCTAAATAAAAGTAAAAGTAAAGTAAATAAATGAACTTTTGCACGATATTCTAATTTTTCGAGTTTCACCTGTAGAATAGAATAGAATTCTTTTTTATTGGCCAAGTGTGATTGGATACACAAGGAATTTGTCTTTGGTCCATATGCTCTCAGTGTACATAAAGAAAAATAAAATAGAATACATTTATAAAGAATCATAAGATACAGCACTTAGTGATAGTCCCAGGTTACTAATAAGCCATCAAATTATATTAGGAAACAAATAAAATGATATAGATTGTAAAGATGTAAGCAACATGGTTATAGTCATAAGTGGGAAGAGATAGGTACTAGGAAGGAAGAGAAGAATAGTAATACAGTAGGTAATATTACAGTGTTGTGGGAATTAGTTGTTTAGCAGAGTGATGGCATTCAGGAAAAAAATATAGGTAGGTCTTGACTTACATCCACAACTGAGCCCAAAATTTCTGTTGCTAAATGAGACAAATTGTTAAGTGAGTTTTGCCCCACTTTACAATCTTGCTTCCCTTAGTTGTTAAGTGAACCACTGCAGTTGTCAAGTTAGCTTCCTTATTGACTTTGCTTGTCACAAAGATCGTATCACCCCATGATACTGCAATTGTCATAAAGGGGGAGCCAGTTGCCAAGCCTACAAATTTTGCTCAGTTGACCACAGGGATGCTGCAATAGTGTCACTTTTTTTCAGTGCCATTATAGCTGAACGGTCACTAAACAAATTGTTCTAAGTCAAGGACTACCTGTACTCTGAATTCCTGAAAGCACAGTTAGTATTGGGAAATGCAATAACTGCAGTCCTGGTAGATCAGAAAAATGTCAGATTGAAGTCAACTACCTTATTTAAAATGAAGCCAATTTAAATGTCATTTAGTTCCTGCTTTTGGGGGGATTTTTTTTTATTCATTTCCTGCTGTTGATTTCCTGGTTTCTCTGTAGTTGGCCATGAAGGCCAATTACAAACAATACATTATAAATCAACAGGACAGGCTGCAACACTCAATTCATGGAAGGCACTGAATATAGGTAGCCCTTCAACTTACAATAAGTTCATTTAGCGACCGTTCAAAGTTGCAAAGGTACTGAAAAAAGTGACATGACCGTTTTTTTCACACAATCATTGCGGTATCCGTATGGTCACATGATCAAAATTCAGCCGCTTGGCAACTGACTCATATTTATGACCTTGCAGGGTCATGTGATCTTTTGCGATCTTCTGACAAGCAAAGTCAATGGGGAAGCCAGATTCACTTAACAACAGCGTTACTATCTTAACAACCGCAGTGGTTTACTTAACAAATGTGGCAAGAACGGTCGTAAAATGGGGCAAAATTCACCTAACGTCACTCTTAGCAACATAAATACTGGGCTCAACTGTGGTCATAAGTCAGGGCTATCTGTGGTAGGAATTTGAGGAGACCCTAATGAACCAACCTATAGCTAAATCAGAGGAGTAACTTCAGCATTCTTTTCAGTACAAAGTAGGGTTCAACACCCCTACACATGGGACTAGTTTACTTTCCCAGCCAGCATTCTAGATAGAACCTGGACTTCTGGGAGGTGAAGTCCACACACTAGATGGTTTTTTTTTTGCCATTTTTTTTGACCTAGCTACTTGCGGGATTGCATCCTCCCACACACATCCCTGCGGCCAATTCGCTCTCACAGGGAGGGACTTCTGGTGCCGTCCACTAGGCAATGCCAACGGGCGGCGCCAAGGAGCAGGGCCTTCTCTGTGATGGGCCCAACCCTCTGGAATGACCTCCCCCCCGACATTAGAACCACCACCGACTTCCGCTCCTTCCGTCAAAAATTGAAGACTCACCTGTTCCGATTGGCTGGCCTGGCACAATCATAACTGTTACCTCCTGGCAGACATATTTCTTAACTGGTATTTTAGGGGAATTGTTTTTTAAATTTAATTTTATGGGATATTTTTAGGGGTTTTTAAAATTATATTTATATACTTTACTCAGTCGTACAGTTCTTTTTAACCTTCTTTTTAACCTCCTCCATATCTATCTACCTATTTAACAATTTTAACTGTTCAATTATTTAGTTATTTATATGATGTATTTCTTGTATGGACTGTACACCGCCCCGAGTCCCTTTCAGGAGAGGGGGCGGTCTATAAGCGCTCAGTAAATAAATAAATAAATAAATAAATAAATAATAATGAGTTATGTGCCATAAAGTCGTTTTAGACTCCTAGCTATCACCTAAGCTGCATTTTCTCCAGAATGATTAAATGCGCTCAGCGGTTCTGCAAAATAATCTATTACCCTTGCTGCTGCTTCTCTTTTTAACAGAATCTAACAGAATAATAACAAGAGTGGGAAGGGACTTTAGAGGTCTTCTAATCCCCTGCCCAAGCAGGAGACCCTATACCAGTGACAACTAATCTTTTTTTCCTTGGATGCCGAAAGTGCATGTGCGACAGTGCACACGTGTGTGCCCACACCCGTAATGCGACCCCCTTCCTCCGTGCATGTGCGCGCGACCCCCTCACGCCCTGTTTTGGGCCTGGCGAGCCTCCCTGAAGCCTTCTGGAACCCAAAATGAGGCATGGGCTCCCCCTGCCCATGGCCGCGCATCTCCCATATGTGCGACAGGCAGGAGGTGGCACACATGTGCGGTGGACCCGAGCTGGGCGGTGGCTCGTGAGCCCACAGAGGGCTGTGTGTGCCACCTGTGGCACGCATAGCATAGGTTCGGCATCATGGCTCTAGTTTATACTGTTAAGTAAGCACGCTCCCCGTTAGGAGAGCGAGTGTGCAGAGAAGCGTAATGAGAGTGGTATGGAAGAACATGCACAAATCCGCATACAGGGACACCGAATAGTATAAAATATAGTAGTTTACTATGTGGAAATATAGAGGTATTCAGAGTCCAATTTACAGTCCAAGTCATACACAGTTCAGTCAGTCAGTTATCAATGTTCTCAGTTAAGGAATGATCCTTCGAACACAGTCCAGTCTCATATAATCAGTTTAGCACACAAAGCAGCTAACAGTAGCAAAAACACAGTACCTCACAATACACCGATCAGCCTCTAACAGAGAACTAACAGTCATTCTGGCTCCCTCTGATGGCTGCTTGAGGTAACAGCAACCAATCACATCACAGCAGTTCTTAAAGCTACAGTACTACCATCCTGGTTTATATATTGCTAACCCAACTGTTAGCTTACATTCCTAACATATACCATTCCAGATAAGTGGCAGTCCAAGTCTCTTCTTAAAAGCCCAGTGATGGAGTACCAACAACCTCTGAACGCAAATGGTTCCCATTTCTCAGATCAGAGCCCAAAGTAGGACAAGGAAGGACTCTTAAGAAGAAAATATTTGAAACAACCCCCCCCCCCCATCAGCTTCCAACAACACCCCAAAAGCCTTAAGGGTAGCTTGAGAAGGGGGTCGTAAAAGTTCCTTCCGCTACTTGCAAATTGAGATAGGGGTTAGGGTTGGGAATTAAAATCCACTTCAACGGATCAATCCCAACGTGGAGGTGCAACTCAGCTGGAATTTTCTCTATTTAGTGTTTGTAAATTGTAATGTTACTCTATTTGCATTTTGCATTCCTATTTTACTGCAATGTAAACCACCCAGCATCGCTTTTGATGGCTGACGTAGGAATTTAATGACTAAAAATAAAAATAAATTGCCTATACTGAGTAAACAGGGAGTGGATTTGACCGCTAAAACTTGCTCCCCCCCCCCGTGGCATTTCCTCCAGAATGATTAAATGTGCTCATTAGTACTCCCATTTTCCATTCTGCTGGTTCTTTCCTCATTCCTTTCACCTTTCCCAAATCAGAGCCGAAAGTAAGACAATGAGGGACTTTTAAAGAAAATATTTGAAACTTTCCCCCCACTCCAGCGCTATTAACCAGGCTTCCAACAACCCCCAAAAAGCCTTTTAAAGATGAATTCGGCGTTTGTAAAAGTTCCTTACAGTATTTGTAAAATGGAGATGACGGGGTTGGGAATAGCGCCTTAAAACTCACTTGCAACGGATTAACCCCAATGCGGCAGTTGCACCTCAGCTGGAGTTTTCGCTACTGTTTGCAATTCTTGCCCTCTGTATAATTTGCATTTTACAATTCCCAGTTTATTGCCTCGAAAGCCGACCCCGAGCCGCTTTCGATGGCGAGATGGGTGGCGTAGTAAGGAATGCAATTAAAAAAACCCCACTAAAAATAAATCAATTTCCTATACTGAGTAAACAGGGAGTTGGGAGGATCTATAACCTTGCTTTTCTTTTCTGGCATTTTCTCCAGAATGATGCACGTTTAATACTTATAACGTTAGCTCTCTCTATATTTGTATTTCATATTGATAAAGAGAGAATATTTGTAGCTCAGGGTTGATGCGGAGTTTGCTTTCCTTTCATGACCCAAACTAGGTTAACATCACCAATGCTAGTAGTCCTACTATTAGGACTACCATCACGCTTACCAGCACTGATGATATTACCCAGTTTGGGTCATGAAATATCTGCAAGAAAACAAGCGCAGAGAGACCACCAAAGACTTTCATATTTCATATCCCCTTTTATTGCACCGTAACCCGCCCAGAGTCGCTTTCCGATGGAGAGATGGGTGGCGTGGAAATTTAAGAACTAAAATAGCACTAGCAACAGCACTTAGATACCATTTGACAGCCCTCTCTAAGCAGTTTTTACAGAGTCACCATACTGTATCGCCCCCAACAATCTGGGTCCTCATTTTACCGACCTTGGAAAAGATGGCAGGCTGAGTCAACCTTGAGTTGGTGAGAACTCGCAAAACAAATACATTTACTACCCTGAGTAAGCAGGGAGTGGCGATGACCTCGAAGCTTGATTTTCTTTTTCCGTGCAACGACCCACCTTATTTGCCCCGTTTATACGGTTTTGCAAGCGTAACAGCCGAATCCGAAAACGAAAGGGGCGGAAAGAAAAGTTTAAAAACTTTTCAAGCCGGGGAAGACGGTCATGGCTGCTGCGGCCGGGAGTCCCCTCCAGGACCTCTGCGATGAAGTCACTTGTCCCATCTGCCTAGAGTGTTTCAAGGACCCGGTG
The DNA here is from genome assembly GCF_964273705.1 of Natrix helvetica. Lineage (NCBI taxonomy): Eukaryota > Metazoa > Chordata > Lepidosauria > Squamata > Natricidae > Natrix > Natrix helvetica. Next base: position 352,310,662 of record NC_138548.1, on the reverse strand, counting down.
ACCATAACCATCTGCGGGCACAATTTCTGCCGCGCCTGCTTGAGCTGCTACGGCCAAGGACCCGAGAACAGCGGCACCTCCTGCCCCCAGTGCAGAAAAACCTTCGACCACGGGCAAAACATCATCCCCAACCGGCTGCTGGCCAACGTGGTGGAGATCGCGGAGAAGTTCCGACAGGCGGAACAAAGCCCGGGCAAAGCCGACTTGTGTGAAAAGTTCCAACCGGCGGGAAAAAACCTGGGCAAAACCAACTTGTGTGAAAAGTACCACCGACCCGTGAAAGTCACCTGCCAGCAGCAAACCTTCCTCCACTGTGCCATCTGCGGCCCCTCCAAGCCGACCAAGAGCAACCATGGGAGCCCAACCGTGCAAAAGACCAACGATAGAACTATGGTGAGCAATAAAAAAAATCCTTACTCGTTTGGATCCGCGTTGCTTTTCCCTCCTTTCCAAAACCCTCTGGGAAGGGTGGGAGGAAAGAATTGGGGGAAGGTCGTCAATGCGCATGCTCAGTAACAATGACGAGCAGTCAATTCCCAATTGAGTGATCCGAAGCCGACTGGCTGCAGCTGTTGGCTGGCGAGCCGTTTAAAACGCGATTTAAACGGTGATTTATTTTGCAGCTGTTTGCTTTTTTTTTTAAATCGTAATTAGAAGGTGGTTAGAGGATGCCTTAGGGCTGCGGGACAGAATTGCTTTACCTAAAAAAAAAAGTTGCAAATTGCAATCAATGGCATTTCCTTCCCGGCATCAACTGACACTTGTTGGGCTAAAAGACACGTGTGTTTGTCACTATTCGGATTATTTCCCCAGTAATCCCGTTGTGCGTGCAAGTGAATTTTCTTGGAGAAAATACTCCGCGTTGGTGCTTTCCAAAGAAGGAAAAGCACTGCTGGGAAATAGATAAGAAACGACCAAGTTTATTAAAAGCATCATCCCCGCCCCCCCATCGTGGAGAGAGAAGAGGAGTCTTTTTAAATGGGCATAACAGCACAAAGATCAATGGAGCAGATTGAAGAAGCAAAGGGAAGTTTTTCTTTCTCTGCCACACACGATTTAAAGCGGAGCAGGGTTGAACCCGGAGTACTCACTTTATGGTTAGAAAAGGCAAGATGGCAGCGCCAATGCAAAAGATTTGGAATTAAACCCACAGTTCTGCCTTTATATCACTTGTGATGCTGGTTATTTTCCTGCAAGTCTGATCTAAGAAATCTTGCCATCTTACAAGCAATATTTGGATTTTGAATCTGCTGAATGGAGAATGAAATGAAATGGATCTGATCTACCAAAATAATTGATAAAAAGAGGATTTAATGGTTGGAATTCTTAAAAGACAATGTGTGCTGCTAACTCGGCTGAGCCCAAAAGATGGGAGCTCAGCCAATAAGCTAGTTTCTTTTTAAAATATATTGGAAAAAGAAAGAGTAAAGAAAAGTAACAAGCAAGTGTATAAAGAAATGGCTCCGGGCCTTTACCACAGTTTTGAGTACTGCACTGTACATATATATTTTACCCCCTCTTTCTCAAGTTACCATGTGATTTCCTTCTTTCCATAGTGTACCATTTCCTAATAATCAAACCAATAAATCACACCAATAAGCTGACTTCCAAAGATAAATTATATCTTGGTTGTCATTTTCTCCCTAGGAATACATTGACAGGAATGCATTGGTGGAGATGCTTAAGGAAGGAAAACAAAATGTGTTGGCACAACAGTCAGACAGAAAGAAGAAAAGCAAGGATTTGCTGGTAAGTGTTCCAATATCTCAGGGGTTGCCACAAAGAAGAGGGAGTCAAAGTATTCTCCAAAGCACCTTGAGGGCAGGACAAGAAGCAATGGGTGGAAACTAATCAAGGAGAGAAGCAACTTAGAACTGAGGAGAAACTTCCTGAGAGTTAGAACAATTAATCAGTGGAACAGAAAATGCCTCCAGAAGTTGTGAATGCCCCAACACTGGAAGTCTTTAAGAAGATGTTGGATAGCCATTGGTCTGAAACGGTATAAGGTTTCCTGCCTGAGCAGAGGGTTGGACTAGAAGATCTCCAAGATTCCTTCCAACTCTGTTATCCTATCCTATCCTACCCTACCCTACCCTACCCTACCCTACCCTATCCTATCCTACCCTACCCTATTCCAGGCATGTCCAAAGTCCGGCCCGCGGGCCATTTGCGGCCCGGGGGGCGGTTTAATACGGCCCTCTAACAGCCCTCCCTGCTCTGTGTAAATGCGGCCCTCCCACGGCCCTCCCTTCTGATTGAGGGCGGCAAGCAGAAGACTGTCACAGGAGGGAGGGCGGTGAGAGGGCCGCATCGGAAGCTGGCTGGGGAATTCTGGGGGTTGAAGTTCACAGGACTTAAAGTCGCCAAGGTTGAGAAACTCTGTCCTACAGCAAAGGTACCTGTCATCCACAAGCCAGCCTAAAAACAGGCAAGGCGACTTGCTTGTAAACTGGTCAGGCCACATTCGTACCAAAGAAAAGGGGGAAACTTCTGTCTCCCTTGGGGGGGGGGGGAGAGAAAGGGCGCCTTTTGAGGAAACGAGAGACCAAGCCTCACGGGTATCGCCGAAGAACGCGCGCCGTAGCCTTCGCAACACAGGCTGCGAAATGGGCAAACTACCAGGCGGCGCAGGCGCAGTATGTAAAGCACGGGGCCAAGGGATACTTGTAGCTTCTCCGCCGGGCTCGGAGAGGTCTGGCAGGCGAAAAGCAAGGAACCTTCCCCCAAGGTGGGTTGGTTTTTTGTTTTTTTTAAGGAAGGAAGGAGGAAATATTCAGCCACGCATTAACTTCTCTGCTTGAAGAGACCAAAGAAAAAAGAGGAGATAGCCCTTTAAAGCTCACATGAGCCGCTATAAACAAATATTGGAAGGTTTTTAAAGGGTATCAATAAGCATACGTGTGTGCGCGCTCGCATATTTGCCGCGTCTAAACTTTGGGGAAGTTTATTAACATCTTAGCGATGTAGAGAATGAAAGAGAGGTGCGGGTGAGAAGGAATCGACAACAACAAAACTCACATATTTTGCTTCCGCTTTTAACAAAATAATGATTCATTGGGAAAATGGGGCAGTTTCACCCTTCACATTAGTGCAGGTAAGTTTTTTTAAAATTTATTTAAAATACATTGTGAAAACTCAGCTGTCAGTTGATCTTAATGTTATGAAATGAAAAGTATGCCATTTGCAATTAACTTGGCATAAAATAATTCATTTGCATTTAATTGTAATTGTTCAAAGAATGTTCGGAAAAATGTTCGGCCCTCCAGCATGTTCACTTCATCCAATCTGGCCCTCTTTGAAAAAAGTTTGGACACCCCTGCCCTATTCTATTCTGTCGTCCTTTCCAAGTGAAGGGAAAAAATAGAGTTAAAGCCACATTGTGTTTAGAGATAGCGACTAGTAAATATTATCATTGTTATTATTATTATTATGCAATTGTATCACAGCGGCCAGTTGTTGTTGTTGACAGGTAAACATGACAGGTAAAGGTTAAGCTCCTCGGAGGGTATTATTATTATTATTATTATTATTATTATTATTATTATTATTATTATTATTATTATTATTATTGCATCAACAGAATTGTATCACAGCAGCCAGTTGTTTCGCCGGATTTGACATTAATTACTAGTCGGGCCCCACCCAGGGGCCTAGGACGTCGTAACGTATTTTCGTAATATGTGTGCGGATCCAAGCAGTGCGGCCTTTTGCATTTGACTGATGGTGATTTTGTCAATTTTTAACTGTTTTAAATGTAATTCCAGTGCTTTTGGAATAGCACCCAGTGTGCCGATTACCACTGGAATTACCACTGCTGGTTTGTGCCATAATCGTTGAATTTCGATTTTTAAGTCCTGGTATTTTGCGTTTTTTTCATATTCCTATTCCTTCTCGGCAACGCTGCGATGTCTATGATTGTAACCTTATTTTTCTCAACCAGTGTGATGTCTGGTGTATTATGCGCCAGTATTTTATCCGTTTGTATGCGAAAATCCCACAAGATCTTGACCATCTGACCCTCGACGACTTTTTCAGGCTTATGTTCCCACCAGTTTGTTGCTGTTTTAATGTTATAATTTTTGCACAAATTCCAGTGGATCATTTGTGCCACTGAATTGTGCCGCATTTTATAGTCAGTCTGCGTGATTTTTTTACAGCAGCTGAGTATGTGGTCAACAGCTTCATCAGCTTCTTTGCAAAGTCTGCATTTGGCATCATCAGAGGATTTTTCGATTTTGGCCTTAATGGCATTTGTGCGGATAGCTTGTTCTTGCGCAGCCAGGATTGGTGACTGTTTCTTTCTTTAATGTACCTGCTGTTAACCATAACCAAGTTTTTTCACTGTCCACTTTATCTTTTATTTTTTCCAGAAATTGGACATGCAATGCTTTGTTCTGCCAACTCTCCATTCTTAATTTTATCACATCTTTTCTGTATTCTTGTTTCGTCTGTTGGGCCTTCAATAGATTTTTGTTCTTTACTTCGATTAATAGATGTTCTTGACTTTCTTTTAAATAATCAGCCAGTGTATGTTTTTCTTCTTCAACTATTTGCTTTACTTGTAATAATCCTCTGCCACCTGATTTTCGGGGCAGGTATAGTCTATCAGTGTCACTGCGTGGATGTAAACTGTAGTGCATTGTCATTAGTTTCCTGGTTTTTCGGTCCAAAATGTCCAAATCAGCTTGTGTCCAGTTAACTATACCAGCTGTGTATCTTATAACTGGTATTGCCCAGGTGCTTATGGCCTTGATTGTATTTCCACCATTCAATTTAGATTTCAAAATTTTCCTAACTCTGTTGGTGTACTCTCCCCTGACAATAGTTTTTACTTCTCCATGCTTGATGTTATCCAACTGCAGAATGCCTAAGTATTTGTAGGTTTCATTTTCGTTGCATTTAATTAGTTGACCATTGGGCATTTCAATTCCCTCATATGTAGTGATTTTGCCCCTTTTTATGGATACAGTGGCACATTTTTCCATGCAAACTGCATTGAAATATCAGTCCTGAATACTCGGACTGTGTTTGCCAATGATTGGATTTCTATTTCTGACTTTCCATTACTACTACTACTACTACTACTACTACTACTACTATTATTATTATTATTATTATTATTATTATTATTATTATTATTATTATTTGGTTAATCTTTGGTGAGATTCACAGCCTTTGGGGCTGGTTGGTAGCCTAACAGCTTGAGTCTTAACCAAGGACCTAGGAACCGTTAAGGTAATGTCAGAGGATATAAGTTGTTCCAAGTAGGGTATTTTTTTGTAGAGTCAGAATTATTATTATTATTATTATTATTATTATTATTATTATTATTATTATTATTATTATTATTATTATTATTATTATTATTATTATACGATTGTATCACAGCGGCCAGTTGTTTCGCTGGATTTGGCATTGATTACTAGTCGGGCCCCACCCAGGGGCCTAGGACGTCGTAACGTATTTTCGTAATATACGTGCAGATCCAAGCAGTGCAGCTTTTTGCATTTGACTGATGGTGATTTTGTTATTATTATTATTATTTTTGCTCAATTTTGCCCCCACAGCTACCAGGAGCACTCTATAAGCCTCCTATGGGCTATGCAGGCATTTTTTTTTACCAAAAACGGGCCTGTTTTCACAAAAAATGGGACGCTTTTTGCTCATTTCGGTGCCCCCCCCTCAAGAGCACTCTGTAAGCCCCCTAAATGCTATTCATGCCTTTTGGGGGGGGGGGGGAACGGGCCTGATTTTGCGAAAAACAGGACGTTTTTGGGAGGTCTGCAGAGTGCAAAAACTTTTTTAAAAAATGTGCCTCTTCAAAACCTTGGTGTGTCTTATACTCCGGTGCGTCTTATACTCTGAAAAATATGGTATATGCCGAAAATGTATTCGTTTTACCAGTAGTGGGATTCAAAATTTTTAACTACTGGTTCTGTGGATGTGGCTTGGTGGGTGTGGCATGGGTTGGTGGGTGTGGCTTGGGTGTAGCAGGGGAAGGATACTGTAAAATCTCCATTTCTTCCCCATCAGCTGGGACTTGAGAGGCTGAGAATAGATGGGGCCAGTTTGAGGTGGTAATTACCGGTTCTCTGAACTGCTCAAAATTTCCGCTACTGGTTCTCCAGAACCTCTGGATTTAAACAGTTGTTGTTGTTATTATTATTATTATTATTATTATTATTATTATTTCATAATTTAAAGGGAGAAGAGTTAAAATCAGGACAAGTGATTTATTGCTTTTGCTATCTCTGAATCCCCAATTTTAGCTCTGCCCGCTCCATACTTGCAGCCCTTTTTTGATGATTTATCTATTATTTGTTTATCTATTTCTTCAGAGACAAATAAAAGCGGAGCGAGAAAAGGCGACATCTCTGTTCAAAGATCACCACCACTTCCTGGAAGAACAAGAAAAACAATTCCTGGCCCAGATGTTAGAAGTAGAGGAGGAGATTACCGGAAAAAGAGATTCCTTCATGGATTTCTTTTCCCAGGAACTTTCACTCTATGAAACCATCATTCAGAAGATACAAACTTCTCAGCAGACCAACAACGATCTCTTTAAGGTAGAGTTCTTTGGTGTCTTTGCTTGTTGCCATTTCAAGGAAAGGTTAAGGTTGCTTTCTTTCTACATTACTGTGCAGGTAGGCCTTGACATACAGCCATAACGGAGCAGTGGCTGGTTCTGGATCCCGTTGCAACGGGTACGCTGCAACAGGGCCGGGAGTCTTACCACGTGCATGCGCGCAACACACGCTCAGCGTGCGCTTGCGTACTTACCGCCGGCGACGCTCCAGCTGCTTGGAGGAGTGTCATGCAGGCGCTGTATGCGCCATGCGCAGACGCGAAAGCCCGGATCAGCTCAAAACAGGTAAGGAGGGCGAGTGGGTGGGCAGGTGGGCCCTCCGGAGCACCGTACCGGAACGGTACCTGGTGCTCCCAGCAGGCACTGGTACACCCGTAACAGGGCATACTGGTCATATCCCACCACTGTAACAGAGCCTGCACATTACGTTCATAAGTCATAACTGCTGTAAAATAGACTCAATCTGAGTTTATGACCTTTTTTCTGGCGGTTGCTTAGCAAATCACCATGGTTGTTAAGTAAATCCACATCATGAGTTGAATCAATGATTGGCTGCGGTCTTGGTTGTGCCAAAATCTGGAAGTTAAATATCGGTTTCGGCAAAATTGCAGCACAGGTAGTCCTCGGCTTAACGATCACAGTTAAGGCCAAAATTGATATTGCTAAGTGAGACATTTGTTAAGTGAGCTTTGCCCCATTTTACGACTTTTCTGGCCACAGTTGTTAAGTGAATCACTGCAGTTATTAAATTAGTAACACAGTTGTTAAGTGAATCTGGTTTCCCTATTGACTTTGCTTGTTAGAAGGTCATAAAAGGAGATCACATGACCTTGGAACACAGATTACCTGAGGGAGCGTCTCTTGCCAGTCACATCTACCCCGATCCCTCAGAGTGGGGAGGCAAGGAATATTCAGGGTCCCATCCCCGAGGGAGATATACCTGGTGGCAGTGACGTGCGGTGAGGTTTACAGCTGGTGAGGCAGCAATTTTTTTAGACTTGTGGACTTCAACTCCCAGAATTCCATAGTCAGGCATGCTCAGTTGCGACCTGCCGCCCTCCGCCCTGGGATTCGGCCACAGCACCGCCTGCCAGAGCTGCACGGAGTCCGGGGCGCGCTTGTCGGGCGAGGGCAGCACAGGTGGGGAGTGGACGGAGTGGAGGAAGCCTCCCCCCCGCTTCCCGCGCCCGAAAGAACAAAGGGAACCTCTGCCGCCTTCTGGGCAACCTGGCCGGCCTCTCTCGCGGCGGCTCTCTGGTGCCGAGCTTGGGAGTCCCTGGAGGAGCTGGTGAGGGCTGCAAGCACCGCAGGCTGGACTGGAGCCTCGAGTCTAGGGCAGCGAGTCATTCGATAGGAAACTTGCCTCTTGGAAGGAATGACTCGGCTTGGCTCCTGCTTTGTCTCTCCTGCCTCTTCGCTTCTCCGTTCAGTCGTTGGGCGGCAGATCGAAAGCGGGAGCCAAGCTGGGTCATTCCTCCCAAAAGGCAAGTTTCCCATCGAATGACTCGCTGCCCTGATGATGAGAGGTTAGGCTGTGCCTCACTTGCCTCACCTGACTGCACGTCACTGCCTGGTGGTACCCAGAAGAAGGGCCTTCTCTGTGGTGGCTCCCTCTCTCTGGAACAGCATTGGCCCAAAGATTAGAATGGCCCCCACTCTAGCACTCTTCTGAAAGGCGCTGAAGACCTGGTTCTGCCAGAGGGTAGGGGAGTCAGAGCAAGATAGAGCTCATTAATTGGCTCATGTGAGGTGCTGTTGCTGGGGCAAGGGAGGGGTGAGAGGTGGTGGGGGGGTGATTTTGTTATATTGTACTATATTAATTTGTTTCTTTTTGTTAGTTTTTTTATTGTTTTAAATGTGGTTTTATATTCTGTAAGCCACCTTGAGTTGCCATGGGCGAATAGGCTGCAAAATAAATTCAATAAATAAATAAAATAAATCATAAGTATGAACCAGTTGCCAAACATATGAATTTTGATCGCATGATCATGGGGATTGCTACAAAGCCGTAAGTGTGAAAAAGGATCATAAGTAGCATTTTTTTCCCAGTGACATTGTAACTTTGAACAGTCACTAAATGAAGTGTTGTGAGTCGAGATTCTACCTGGGGCCTCCAGTTTGTCATTTTTTTCCCCAAAGTGATTTTGCTGAATGCATTATATCCTTGTTTACTGCCCAGAGTTCTTTCATGAATGAATGAATATGCGAATGAGCGAATGAATGAATGAAGAGTTGACTTGACATAAAATTCAGTACCAGCAAAAGCTATGACAGAATTCTTTCAACTCCTACTCATGGCATTACTTATTTTCTTTCTCTTCTCCCTCCAGGAAATCTTAAAAAGCTTGCAGAGGTAAGTAGATCCCGTCTTTCCATTCCCCGTTTATTATTATTTATTTTATTTATTAATTATTATTTATTTTACTTCATTATTTATTATTACAGATAGTCCTCGACTTATGACCTCCATTGGGCCCAAAATTTCTGTTGTTAAGTGAAACATTTGTTAAGTGAATTTTGCCCCATCTTACGACCTTTCTTGCCACAGTTTTTAAGTGAATCTCTACAGTTGTTGTTAGTCACACGACTGTTAAGTGAATCTGTTTTTCCCCTTGGACTTTGCTGGTCAGAAGGTTGCAAAATGTGATCACCTGACATTGACACACTGCAACCGTCATAAATATGAGTCAGTTGCCAAGCATCCGAATTTTGATCCTGTGATTAAGGGGGATTCTGCAACAGTCGTTAGTGTGAAAAACAGCCATAAATCACTTTTTTTCAATGCCGTTGTATCGTTGAATGGTCACTAAATGAAGGGTTATAAGTTGAGGACTATCTGTAGTGAAAGGAATGTCAGTGCACTTCCATTGGTCCTCCACATTCATTCTAAGCAAGGAGACACTTAGTGGCATATTTTGTGGGGCATCAAACTGGTTTCATTGCAACAACGGAGCAGAGCAAAACCAGCAGTGTCTATTCATGATTGTTAGGAAAGCTCCCCGTTGGGAGAGCGAGTGCGTTCAGAGAAGCGTTGTGAGAGTTGTGTTGGAGAACACACAAACCAGCATACAGAGACACTGCAGTTTAAATAGGTTTTTTACTTTCGTGGAAATAGATGTATCAGAGTCCATCAAACAGTCCAAGTCATACATGGATAAGACAAGTCAGTCATCAATGTCTTTCAGTTAAGGCATAATCCAAATAATACAGTCCATAATCATACAAACAGTCCGGTACACAAACTTACAATAGCCCATGCTGATCACTACACCATACTTCTAACAGCCAGCTTCCAAAACCCTCAAAGCAGATCAGAATCTAACAATGATTCTGGCTCCATCTTATGGCCGATTGAGGAAACAGCAGCCAATCATATTTACAGCAGGATTTAAAGAAACAGGTACAGAATTGTTATATGATGTATAGATTGCCAACCCAACCGTTAGATTATGTTCCTAACAATGATGATGGGCACATGTGGCCCCTGAAAACCTTGGATGTTGCTAAAACTCTGTAGAGATTCTCAGTCATCCAGGTCATGGTTGTCCCAAAGTTACTTTTTCAGAAGGCAACTGGACTTTTTTTGGGGTGGTGGTGGTGGTTTGAAGACCTTTTGCTTCTCATCCAAGGAGCTTCTTCAGCTCTGGCAGGATAGTGGAGAATGGAAGGATTTATATTCCTTGCAGACAAGCTGGTCATTTGCATCTTTTTAGAGGGTCATTGAAGCACTTGGAGGTTTATCTCTGTCCTCAGGCTCACCTGAGTAGTGCAAATGATTCCTGCAGTCTGCTATTTTGTTCTCTGGAAACCCTTTCCTACTCCAACATCATTCAAAGGGTGTCAAATTGTATAGCTAAAACCCTGTAGAGATTCTCAGTCATCCAGGTGATGGTTGTCCCAAAGGTGCTTTTTCAGGAGGCAACTGGACTTTCTTGTTTTTCCTTTTGAAGATGTTTCGCTTCTCATCCAAGAAGTTTGACCAGCTCTGACTCCGGCAACTGGATGAGAAGCGAAACCTCTTCAAAAGGAAAAACATGAAAGCAATTAAATCAACATTCATTTTTGTCCTAACTTCATGGTTACAGTTGTCCGAGTCAGAAACTGAATATGGCCCTTGGCTTGGGAAAAGCCAGACACCGCAAATATACCTGTCTCAGGGTAATGTTGCAGGATCCAATCTGGGTGTAAGTCATTGGGGCCAAAGGTTTGGTCTTCTGAGCTTTTGGACTCTTGCTGGAGCCCATCATTAGGGAATGTGTCTCTCACCAGAATGTATACGTGTCTAGAGAGATGTTCCCAGCACATGCTCCAGCACAAGTTCCAAAGCTTGGAAGACCCTGTGACCGATCCAGATTGCATCCTGCAAAGTTGCACACCCTTCATCTGGAAAAAAAAAAGTGGGTGAGATGATGCTATTGTACTCCAAGTTGCAATAGATAACCATTAGTATGGCATCATAGGCAAGAATAGCAATAGCACTTAGACCTATATATCACTTCATAGTGCTTTTGCAGCCCTCTCTAAGCGGTTTACAGAGTTAGCATATTGTCCCCAACAATCTGGGTCCTCATTTTACCCACCTGGGAAGGATGGAAGGCTGAGTCACCCTTGAAGAAGCTTTGTTGATGATAATCGTTATTTAAATTGTCTTCTGCATTTAAGAAGAGAGGAAGAAATTGGAATTTGTTTACTTCCGGAAAATGTTGTGCTGCTCACAAATCTTCTCCCCAAAACATCTTCTGCTCTTTGTCTTTTGCTATACTGCTGGTGCCTTAAGATTCTGTCGTTTCTTTCCAACCTATGCAAGGGAATGTTTGATGGGGCAGACCGAAGGCTAACATTGCTTCATTTCTCTAGTGAAGAAAAGATTACAAACCGTCCATCTTTCCAACCTGCCCTGAAATGGAGAATTTGGGACTTCTGTGAGATCAATCACATCTTGAAAGAAATCACGAAACACTTTAAAGGTAATAAACGAAGATTTTGTGACAACTTCCCCAACCTCCCAGTTGATGAATTGCAAGATTTTAGTTGAGGGCAGCAGTGAATTTGCTAAGACATTCTGAGAGTTCAAACAGATTTAAAAATATGGTCTGCTTATATGTGGCTGAACCTCACCAAGACTCCATGGAAAACTGATTTCAGCATTAAAAAACCCAATTGAATGATAAGAGGCACACAAATAAATATCTGTAAAATTAACTGAGTAGTGTGCTTCGTGTTATTGTTGTAATATCAATGTTGAACATGATAGAGCAATGCTTACTTCTTTTCCTGTTGTCTTTTCAGATACTTGGCTATCTGGCCTTCAGCTGCAGAAAGGTAAACCTGGGGCAGGGGACTTGATGAAAAAGATGTAACTAATAGTGAATTATAATAACCAACAACATTGGGGGAATAACAGAGTTGGAAGGGGACCTTGAAGGGAAGGCTCATCTCTGGCATCCTACATGATGACATTGTTAGGCCAGGCTGACTGACCCTGGGCCTCCTTGTTTTTGTCGAGGCCTTCAGAGGAACAGTAGTATTAAAGGAAAGCTCATCCTTCAAAATAACTCTTTGAAGATTACCTTCTTTCCCAGCTCATCTGCCCTTTCTTTTTTTTTTTGTATTGCAGAATTTTTATTGGTTTTAAAATATATAGGGAAGGGTAAAAGGTTGTACAAAATTTTTTTTGCAGCTTCCACACTGGTGGCGAGAATCCCCCCAAGAAACTCACAAATTTAACAATCTTAAAACTAAAATATAAAAGAAAGCATCAGAACAAATTTAACCAATATTATCAAACATGTGCTCTACTATTTTTTCTCTTGTTACTTTTGTAGTATCAACAATTAAAATTATTCCAAATACATTCATTTTTGTGATCTAAGCCTTTTCGATATTGCTTCTTCTTCTTCCCTGCCATCATCTGCCCTTTCCATATGCTCCAATGTGAAGGGGAGATACCCCATCCCCTCACTGAAACAAGGCCAAATATCGTGTTTCCCTGAAAACAAGACGCAACTGGAAAATAAGCCCTGGTGTGATTTTTCAGGATGCTTGTAATATTTCTGCCCCAGCTTTGGCGCCACAATTGTTAAGTGAATCACTGCAGTTGTTAAGTTAGTAACCGGTTGTTAAGTGAATCCAGCTTCTCCCTTTGTTCGTCAGAAGGTCACAAAAGGGGATCACATGAAGGCATTTCAAGGGTCTAACCCAGTGGTGGGATTCAAATTTTTTTTTACTACCGGTTCTGTGAGCGTGGTAAGGACTACTGCAATGCCCTCTACATGGGGCTTCCCTTGGGACGCATCCGGAGACTGCAGCTAGTTCAGAATGCAGCCGCACGGGTTATTATGGGAAGTACTCGTTACTCCCACGTAACACCTCTCCTGCGCGAGCTGCACTGGCTACCTGTGGCCTTTCGGGTGCGTTTCAAGGTATTGATTACCATCTTTAAAGCGCTCCATGGCATAGGACCTAGGTATCTGCAGGATCGCATCCTACCACACACGTCCCTGCGACCTATCCGCTCACACAGAGAGGGGCTCCTCCTGGTGCTGTCTGCTAGGCAATGCCAGCGGGCGACACCTAGGAGTAGATCCTTCTCTGTGATGGGCCCAACCCTCTGGAATGACCTCCCCCCAGACATTCGAACTACCACCGACCTCCGTTCCTTCCGGCAAAAGTTAAAGACTCACCTATTTCAATCAGCTGGCCTGGCACTTTCTTAGTTTTACCTCCCGGGGATTTATTCATTTTAATTGGGTTTGGGGTTTTAATAAGCTTTTAATGTACTATATTTATTATTCTATATACAGTCTTGCAACCTCCTCCACCTACGTATTTAATTATTTAACTGTTTTATGTATGTATTTTATAACGCATTTTAGTGACTGTACACCGCCCCGAGTCCCTTTCGGGAGAGGGGGCGGTCTATAAATATGAATAATAAATAAATAAATAAATAAATAAATAAGCGTGGCTTGGAGGGCGTGGCTTGGTGGGCATGTCAGGGGAAGGATACTGTAAAATCCCCATTTCCTCACGATCATCTGGGACTCGGAAGGCAGAGAATAGATGAGGGCAGGGCCAGTCAGAGGTGGTATTTACCGGTTTGCCGATCTACTCAAAATTTCCACTAGCGGTTCTCCAGAACTGGTCAGAACCTGCTGAATACCACCTCTGGTCTAACCTGCTCTGTCAGGGGAAGATATTTCACCCTGAACTAAATGAAGCTTAGACCGCGGCTTTTCCAAACAGGCGTATCTTCTATAAGCGAAAAATAAAATAAAATCCCGGAAACATGTTCTAATTAAAAACAAAACTTTAATACAAAAATAATAAAATAGAAAATAAAACAAATCTATCTAATTGTTACATTTTGGCAGAAACAGTTTGTCTCCCAGCTTCCTGGCAGACGGACAAAGATCAAAAGAGAAAGAAGTCTCTGGAATGTGTGATGTATATAAACATGTTAAGCATGCGCAATAAATCATTGTCAGATAAGGCTTATGACCTGCGCAGTAACTCTTTCAGTTCAGCTAGCAAACAAATTAACACAGTGACATGCTCCACGGCTGCATGTGTGCCCCCACCAAGACCACAGGGCCATGTTTTTATATTTTTCTGAGGGCCAGGAAATGTGGGACCACTTCTCCAGGGGGAGAATACAGGTAGTTCTCGACTTACAACAATTTGCTTAGTGACTGTTCGAAGTTACAACGGCGCTGAAAAAAAAAGGACGTTACATTTTTTTGTACTTATGACCGTTGCAGGGTCCCCAGAGTCAAATGATTTACGTTCAGAGGCTTGGCAACTGGTTCGTATTTATGATGATTGCAGTGTTTCAGTGTCATGTGATCCTCTTCTGACAATGGGGAAACCAGATTTACTAAGTTAAATTTAACAATTGCCGTGATTTACTTAATACATATGGCAAGAAAAGTCGTAAAATGGGATAAAACTGATTTAACAAATTTCTCACTTAGCACAACATCAATTTTGGGCTCCATTGTGGTCGCAAGTTGAGGACTATCTGTAGTCTCTTCCTGGACCTCGCTAGTTGGCGTTCTTTTAGCCGATGGGGTTCAAAACAACCTGCCCACCTGGTCTTTTCTTGACCCAGGGGAGACAGGTTGACATAATGGGATGATGTTACTTCTGGTCTCGGATTTATGGCTTAGCTGGTTTTGAATGCTGTCTGTTGTTTTCTTTGTGATTTTGTATTTCATGCCAATGCATTGTATACTGTTAATCCTTGTCTTACTACCATTCATTTAACAATATTCTGAAGTTACAATGGTCTTAGAAAGAGAGCTTTATGGACTGTAAAGCACTTCCAACTATCGCAAATGTTGCAAAATGTTACACAACCCCCTCCCCCCCACACCGCCCCTGATGTTACGGGGTCAGTATATGTGCAGGGCATCAGAAGAAGACACAGCCGATCAGCTGGGACTCTGATCAACTGGGACTCCGGAGGCAGAGAATAGATGGGGGCAGGGCCAGCCAGAAGTGGTATTTGCCGGTTCGCCGAACTACTCAAAATTTCCGCTATCAGTTCGCCAGAACCGGTCAGAACTGGCTGAATACCACTTCTGCTTTTAACTGAGGAGTATTTGATTTGTGTGGTTTTGTTTTTAGGGTTGGGCATTTCTATTCCAGATTAAAGCTACTTTGCTTCACTTTCTTGATCTTCCTCTCTCCATGAACAGCAAACGTAACCCTGGATCCAGACACAGCTCATCCCCAACTTACCCTGTTCCTGGATGGCAAAACAGTGGAACTAGGCGAACGTTGCCAAGAATTGCCCAACAACCCTGCAAGATTTGACTTTCTGGCTGTGGTGTTGGGGCGTGAAGAGTTCAAGGGGGGACGGCATTTCTGGGAAGTCAACGTAGAGAGACAGAAAGAATGGGCAGTGGGGATTTCTCGGAAGAATGTGAAAAGGAAGGATTCGTTCTCCTTGAATACAGCAGAAGGGATCAGTATGCTGGGAAGATGGTGTGGTGATTACAGGTTCTCCCTCCCACCTAATCCTCTTCCTCACATCCCAGACAAGAAATTAAAAAAAATCCGGGTGTGTCTAAACTGTGCTGTGGGGAAGGTTTCATTTTTTGATGCCGAGACTGGAACTCTGCTCTATTCAACAACCTCCTTTCCAGGAGAGGTCGTCCTTCCCTTCTTTTGGCTGGGGTCATACGCCCAGCTCAGCCTCTGCGAATGAGCTCTTCCAGCAGGCCCCTGTAAGAATTTCCAGATGTTGGCACCTTCCTTTTTTGGCAGTTGGGTTTCCTCGATATTCTGGAAGAATGCATCACACAAATACACACAATAAAGCAATACAAAGCAGAGCTGAGGTGGTGCAGTGGTTAGAGTCAGCGGTGGGATTCAATTTTTTTTACTACCGGTTCTGTGGGTGTGGCTTGTTGGGCATGGCAGGGGAAGGACACTGTAAAATCCCCATTCCCTCCCCACTCCAGGAGAAGGTTACTGTAAAATCCCCATTCCCTCCCGATCAGCTGGGACTTGGGAGGCAGAGAATAGATGGGGGCGGGGCCAGTCAGAGGTGGTATTTACTGGTTCTCCAAACTACTCAAAATTTCCGCTAGCGGTTCTCCAAAACTGGTCAGAACCTGCTGAATAACCTCTGGTTAGAGTGCAGTACTACAGGCTACTTCTGCTGAGTGTTGGCTGCCTGCAATTTGGCAGTTCGAAACTCACCCGGCTCAAGATTGACTCAGCCTCCCATCCTTCCTAGGTGGTTAAAATGAGGACCCAGATTGTTGGGGGCAAACATGCTGATGCTGTAAAATGCTTAGAGAGGGCTGTAAAGTACTGTGAAACGGTATAGAAGTCTAAGTGCTATTGCTATTGCAGGTAGTCCTCCACATACGACCATCCGTTTAACAACAAACTAAAATTATGACTGCTGAAGAAAGTGATTTAGAACCTGTCTTCAGAGTTATCCCCATTGCACTACCTCTGCAGTCATGTGATTGTGATTTGGGCACTTGGAAACTGGCTCGCATTTACTGTATAATCATTGCTGCATTTGGTAGTCAGGTGATCACAATTTCCAACCTTCCTAGCTGACTTTTGACAAGCAAAGTCAATAGGGGAAATCAGGATCAACTTAACATGATTTGGTGAATGTCCCTGGCAAAAAAAGGTTTTAAAATTAGATGTGGTCACATGATGCCTTGTTTACTGGCCATGTCACTTAATGATGAATTTTCTGGCCCAGTTGTCATAAGCTGTGAACTATGTGTAATATAATTTATTTGTTTTAAGCATATTGTGTTACCTGTAGCCTACTGCCCAGCACTAATAACTGGACAGCTTCTCTGTTAACAAATCCAAATCACTTCTATACCTATACATTTTTTTTTAGCATTCTTAAGCCGTCTCCCTTAACTTCGTATAGTGCAGCATTTGATTAAATCTAGCAAATGCCATTTCAGGATAGCAAACCTAATCAAGATTTTTTTTAAAGAAGGTATTAACAATACAACCAAAATATCTTTATATTTAAAAAAAAACCCTATATAGTTGTGTAATAGAATTTGTAGCAGTCGAGGCGGGGCTGACGTCGTGACAGTACAACGTGCAATCTTGGAGCTCTAAGATCGCCATCAATATCTCTGTCGCTGGATGGTCCTTTTGGTCCGAAACCATCCCGTAGAGACGGTGATAGAGAAGAGCACATCCTGCTGATCCCAGTGACATCGCAAAGTCCCTGGTAGATCCAGGAGAAGCCCTTTTTTCCGGCAACAGAGAAGCAGCCATTAAAGCTGCTGAAAGTTGGGACAGCTTCAGAAATGGAAGACAAGCAGGAGAGAAAGTGTGTCTAATTGGTGAGATAATTTTTATTATTAGATGAGAGAACACCCCAAAGATTAAAAGTAAAGTTAGAATTGAAGACAGAAGAGGTCAAGCGACAAGATTAAGCCTGAGTCAAACTTAGTGTGTTATTTTTCTTTAATCCTTTTACTGCTGGAATTTCTACAAATGCTTCTTATTTTTTAAACTGGACTGATTTTATTTTTCTTTTTTTTAAAGACTTTCATTCTTTTTCTCTTTTCACCGCCCTATAGTATTTTTTAAAAAAAAATCTTTCCTGGAATATAAAGAGGGAAGTGAAAGTAGATGAAGTAACACTGCCACTTAGAGGCTTGGAAATATTGTTTTCTTCTCTTCGTTTGAGCATTTGATAATCTTGTGCAAAGTAAGAGACGGTGTTACATTTCAAGGACTCTGAGCTTGTTTATTGAAAATGATAGTGGGAAGAGCACAGATGTTTACACAGGTGCTTCTCTGGGTACTATCAGAGTGAAAGGCTTGGAGTTGAAAGAAAAAAGATTGCACTGAATTTGGAAAGAGAACAGTTAACTTTGTTTGGAAAAGAGCCTTGGATTTTACATAGTGGCAGTGTTTACTATCTGAAAGAAAAGATCAATACAGATGATGTTGCAGTAGGAAAAAGAAAAGGAAGTGACATTGCAGATGATTATGCAAGAAATTAAAAAAATACAAGTAAGAAGAGAGCACATTGAAAAGAGAACAGAGAATATTGAAGAAAGAACAAAAAAATAGATGAAAAAATTGAGAATATCCACCAAACGATGATGAAATATGGGACATTTCAAAAAATTGAAGAAAAAGATGAACAAAGAGATAAGAAAATTGGAGATATTGACAGCAGATTGAGTGCAGTTGAAAAAGACAAGAGTAGAATATTGGAATGGGAGATCGACAGACTAGAATTTTACCTCAGATTCCAGAATATAGAAGAAGAAAAGGGAGAAAATTTGGCAGAAGTAATGATAGAAATGCTGGCAGAAGCATTGATGATAACCAAAGGGAAGATGATGGAAGGAGCGGATGAGGGGTTTTGAGCCTTTACAAGATACTCAGTGAAATATAAGTTGCCAAGAGATGTCCATACAAGATTTACTAAAAAAACAATTAGAATACAAATACCACAAATGGCAAGAGATAAAAGATTGTACTACTATTGGATGGGTACAGGATGATGTAATGAAATGTTATAATAAAAATTAATTTGAATTTATTTAAAGTTAGAATATCTCACATAAAATGAAGTAATAATAGTTATAGTCAAATAAATGTTTAACAATGATAATAATTGTATACATATATATCAGATTGATAATACGAGATTCTATATAAATTGTAAGTAAAGACTATGGTGAGAATGTACAAAAGTTTTGTAACCAATCGACACACTGTACGGAACTGGAAGATGGTTTTATGTTTTATGTTTGTCTGTGCTTGTTTGTTTAGAAATAAAAAAAATGTTTTAAAAAATTTGTAGCAGTCAAACATGAATACATAACATAAATGATTAAATTATGGCAAAACAAAAGGAAAAATGGATGAATGAAATGCAATTGGTAGAGGGCAGAAAGGTGAAATACTTGAGACCAATCACTATGTTATTCAAGTGTTTTTCAAATGCGCAAAAAAGACCGAATTGCCAAATTACATCTATTGTTTTTTACTCAGGTTAATTAATAATTCCATGGCCCAAAAATGAAGGCAAAGCAAATCTGTTAGAAAGAAAGCCTATACTATACAAACTTCAATATAGTAATAATGACTCAACATCCATTAAATGCCCTCTCTCAATAATACAATACAATACAATAGCAGAGTTGGAAGGGACCTTGGAGGTCTTCTAGTCCAACCCCCTGCCTAGGCAGGGTACCCTATACTGTTTCAGACAAATGGTTATCCAACATCTTCTTAAAGACTTCCAGTGTTGGGGCATTCACAACTTCTGGAGGCAAGCTGTTCCACTGATTAATTGTTCTAACTGTCAGGAAGTTTCTCCTCAGTTCTAAGTTGCTTTTCTCCTTGATTAGTTTCCATTCATTGCTTCTTGTCCTGCCTTCTGGTGCTTCAGGAAATAAGTTGACCTCCTCCTCTTTGTGGCAACCCCTGAGATATTGGAACACTGCTATCATGTCTCCCCTAGTCCTTCTTTCCATTAAACTAGACATACCCGGTTCCTGCAACCGTTCTTCATATGTTTTAGTCTCCAGTCTCCTAATCATCTTTGTTGCTCTTCTCTGCACTCTTTCTAGAGTCTCCACATCGTTTCTACATCGTGGTGACCAAAACTGAATGCAGTATTACACGTGTGGCCTTACCAAGGCATTATAAACTATCCCTCTGTTGATGCAGCCTAGAACTGTGTTGGCTTTTTTGGCAGCTGCTGCACATGCTGTCTTATATTTAAATGGTTGTCCACTAGGACTCCAAGATCCCTTCCACAGTTACTACTGTTGAGCAAGGTACCACCTATACCAGCGATGGTGAACCTTTCAATCACAGACCAAGGCAGACTCATCCTTAAAGTTCCAATTTAATCATACATCTATCCCCACACCCCATAATCTATCACATGTTCCAATCATCATCTTCCACGCTGGCATCTACACCCCTCTGCTTCCGCTCAGGTGTCGAGGTGCGGAGACAAAATATGACCTTGGCTTCTATAAAAGAATGACAACAATACATTCCACAATCCTACTCCTTTCTATTCCCCCCTCCCAACTACTACACTAATGAAACAGCATAGGGAATTAATAGAAAGTGTGGCAGGCCAAAGATCCTAAAAAGAACATAACTACAGGCCTGACAAGCGGCCTCTCCTCAGAAGAAAAATGTTTCCTGAAAAGAGAATAACATAAAAGTTAACATAACAAAATTAACCACCTCTTCCTCCCCCAGGCCTATTGGGAAACTTCTCATGGAATTGCTTTACTAACTTCTCCACTTTTAGGTTCCAACTTTTCGGCCAAGTAGTTTCAGACCAAGGGTAACCCTTCCAATGCACTAAGTACTGTAAGCGACCCCTATTCAGCCTGGAGTCTACACTTTTTCCACCTCAGATTCTGTTTCCCCTTCTATCACTACAGGAGGAGAGTGAGCTTGGGTGGATGCCCTTCTGTTAGACCCAATTACTGGTTTCAACAAGCTACAATGAAATTCTGGGTCAAATTTCCCTAGACTTCTGGGTAGACTGAGTTGAACTGTAACTGGGTTAACTATCTTCACTATTGGGAATGGACCTAGAAATTTTGGACCCAATTCCTTGCTAGGCATTTCTAATCTTATGTATTTGGTAGACACAAAAACTTTGTCCCCCACACGGTAGGGGTTTTGGAGCGAGCGATGTTGCTCAGCTTGCTTCTGGAAGGCTTCGGCCGCAACTGCTAGATCCTTCTTCATATTCTCTTCAACTGCTAGATCCTTCTTCATATTCTCCCATCCTTTCTTTAACGTGTCCATCCATTCATTCAAAGACATGGAGGAAGGAGGTTCTCTAGGCAACTCAGGCATGGCAACAAATTCCATGCCACTTGTAATCTGGAACCCTGTTAATCCTGTGCTGCTGTGGACTGCATCGTTGTACGCCACTTCGGCGAAGGGTAGCAAGTCCGACCAGTTGTCTTGCTGATAGTCCACAAAACACCGGATGTATTGTTCCACCACCGCATTGGCTCTCTCTGCGCAGTTCACGCTGGGATGAACCTCTGAGCTCAGTTCTTGTGTGGACTCAATGGATCTCAGGACCTCTCTTTAGAACTTGGCTGTGAACTGGACTCTGCGGTCTGAAATGATCCTCTTGGGTACTCCGTGCAGGTGATAAATGTGGTTCACAAACATTTTCGCTAATTTCTTTGCTGATGGCAATCCTGAGCAAGCAATGAAGTGTGCCTGCTTAGAAAACAAATCAACTACTGTCCAGATTACTTTATTCCCACTGCTGTCTGGGAGTTCCACGATGAATTTTATTCCCACTGCTGTCTGGGAGTTCCACGATGAAGTCCATAGTGACCTCTTCCCATGGTCAGTTAGGGCTCTCTGCTGCAGGTGCTGTAGGTTCTGGGCTCTTGGATTCAATCATCCACGGCTGGGCCTTTTCCTCCTCCGAGGCCTCCCCCTTGGTAGGACTCTTTGTCACCTTAAGTTGGGGATCCTCTTCCAGAGGTTGTTGGCCCAGATGACTCTTCTGTGGTGGCATCTGGAGCCCTCTCTTTACCGCCGTGGTGGTTGGTGCGCACGTTTGTGGCATTGGGGCTGGAGCCAAGCACTCTGACGCTCTGTGGCCAAGTTGACAACAATGGTGGCATCTTATTTGGCTCCCTGAGGAACGGAACCTGGTTACATTTCTAAACTTCAGAACCTCCTCATCACATTGGACTGCTCTCCACTTTGCAGCTTCCCCCTTGGTAAACCCTTCTTCCCTTGTGGAGATTGCTTCTCTGTAGGAAGGTGGGGTAAGAACCTCGCATTGCAGGGGAGACTGTAACCGGTGGGGAGGTCAATCCCTCGGTTGGCCACTGCCCAGTTTTCTCCCATGGTGCCATCTGCTGAGGGAGGGCAGGTGCCCACTGGCATTCCTCCCATCCATGACCTGGGGTTAAGACCCATCCCGGGGTTGCCTGCTTCACAGGTTGCAGCCCTTCCAATAATGGCTGGCTAGGGGGGGGGGAGTTATGTGCCAAGGACCCTCCTGCTGGCTTGGAGTTGTTATGGGCCAAGTAGGTGCCATCTGCTGGCTTGGAGCATTTTCCCATGTTGATGGCAAAGGAGGTGCCCAGTGGCATCTTGCCCATTCATACTCTGGGAAGAAAACCCAATCTGGTTTTGCTTCATTTACTGGTTGCAGCCCAATTTGTGGCTGGAAGTGAAAGATGCTGGCCAAATCCCTTCTTGCTGTCTGGGTTGAAATTCCCATTTTGATAGGGAATCTGTCTCCCACTCAGTTGCAGGGTAATAAGCCATTTCATTTATTGCTGTCTGGAAAGAATCAAATTTTCCACTCCAGGTTTTTTCCCAAGCCTTGCTTCCAAGCTGGGAGGAAGGAGGGGGAGCATGCACTCATGTTTAGTTGTCCGAAATGGTACGGGAAGCCCATCAGAGATGATTGTATGGGGATGGCTTGAATCTCCATTCCTTTCATCTTCTAACCGGGTGTAGAAAAGTCTTTTCCAGCCCCCTCCGTCCTCTTGCCAGATGCAATAAATCTGGAAGCAGATTCCTTTGCCTTTGAAGCGTCGGCTCTCAGCCTTTTGGCTATCACCAAAAGCTTTCTCATTATTTCTTCGCTGATATTTTACACTGTCCCGGTCAGCGTTGGGAATTCAGCACCCCCCATCACCAGCCCCTCCCCCCTTGATAGGGGGAGGGTGCTGGTGCTTTATTTTAAAGGGAGAGTTGGAATAATGTCAGCGTTCTAAATACCATGTATGAAATCAATCAGAGACCAAGGCAGACTCATCCTTAAAGTTCCAATTTAATCATACAGGCAAGTTAGCACGTCTATGGAATTCCAACTCTAATGTTCTTCCTGGAATTCCACCCAGTTGAAAGTTCATGATCTATCCTCACACCCCATAATCCATCACATGTTCCAATCATCATCTTCCACGCTGGCATCTACACCCCTCTGCTTCCGCTCAGGTGTCGAGGTGCGGAGACAAAAGATGACCTTGAGCTTCTATAAAAGAATGACAACATACATTCCACAATCCTACTCCTTTCTATTCCCCCCTCCCAACTACTACACTAATGAAACAGCATAAGAAATTAATAGAAAGTGTGGCAGGCCAAAGATCCTAAAAAGAACATAACTACAGGCCTGACACCAGGTTTACTTAACCACTGTATTACTAATTTAACCACTGCAGCAATTCACTTAACAAATGTGGCAAGAAAAGTTGAAAGATGGGGAAAAACTCATTCAACACATTTCTCACTTAGCAACATAAATTCTGGGCTAAATTGTTGTAAGTCAAGGACTACCTGTAGACAGTTCTAAGACTTTTAATGTGAATCGTTCAGTGTGTGCTTGCTTACTCTCTTGTAATTTCTTCCTTTCCTGTGAGTGTAAATATACAGTATTTTTTGGAATATAAGAAGCACCTTTATTCCCCCTAAAAGAGCATGGAAATGTTGGTGCATCTTATACACCGAATACAGCCATTTTTGGCCTCCGAAGCCCTACCCCCACATCTCATTTTTGCAAAAAATGGGCCTTTTTTTTGCAAAAATGGAGGCTTTTTCCCCCTTCCCTCAGCCCCCATCAGCCCTATGCAGGCTTCAGCAGGGCTGGGGCAAGGTGAAAATTCCCCTGTTTTTGTGAAAAACAGGCTGTTTTCACAAAAACAGAGGCTTTTTTGCCCTCCCTGCGCCCCCAACAGCACTCTACAGACTTCAGCAGGGCTGGGGGGCGTTTTTGCCTTGCCTCAGCCCTGCTGAAACCTGCAGAGTGCTGCTGGAGGCTGAGGGAAGGCAAAACCTTTTTTACTTACTTACCTTTTTGAAATCTTGGCGTGCCTTATACACTGGTGCATCTTATAGTCTGAAAAATACGGTAAGTACCGTATTTCCTTTTGCTACAGTAGTTCAGAACTGAGGTGGGATGCTGTAGGATGGCAGAATAGGAAAAGGGGCTATGAAATTTATTCCCCTTTCCCAACTTCCTTTGTAAATCAAGTTCCAGGACATGAACCTTCCTCATCCTTAGAGCTCATCTGGCTCTTTGTGGTTTTATATTTCTGGTGCTCTAAGTCTGCTCAGGGTTGATTTCCTAATAAATCTTTTTCAAGATTTATTACCATCCTGCGTCCTCCTTTGTGTTCTTTGTGCTTTGATGTCTGTCCTGCAAATTCTAAATTAAGCCTTGATGCCCAGATTGTCTGCATATATATCTTGTACAATGGAGTGAGAAATACTCAACGGGCCCTCTCTGGATGCTAGATCGGGTGGATGGATTCAATTTTCCTGATGGGAAGTGTTAATACCACTTTATAATGCCTTGGTAAAACCACACTTGGAATACTGCATCCAGTTTTGGTTGCCCTAATGTAAAAAAGGTGTTGAGACTCTAGAACAGGGGTGTCAAACTCGTGTCGTCACAGCGTCGCGTAGTATCGCGACTTTTTTCCTGTTCGCTAAATCAGGCGTGGGTGTGACGCATCTGGCCCGCAGGCTGTGAGTTTGACAGCCCTACTCTAAAAAGAGTGCAAAGGAGACCAACAAAGATGATTAGGAGACTTTCCTAAAACATATAAAGAACAGTTGCTGGATTTGGGTATGTCTTACAAGTTTTACAATAGCAGAGTTGGAAGGGACCTTGGAGGTCTTCTAGTCCAACCCCCCTGCCTAGGCAGAAAACCCCATACCATTTCAGACAAATGGCTATCCAACATCTTCTTAAAGACTTCCAGTGTTGGAGCATTCACAATTTCTGGAGGCAAACTGTTCCACTGATTAATTGTTCTAACTGTCAGGAAGTTTCTCCTCAGTTTTAAGTTGCTTCTCTCCTTGATTAGTTTCCATCTGTTGCTTCTTGTTCTTGTGCTTAACAAACAGAGAATCTATTTTACGAAGGGTTCGCTTAATGAATGAAGAATTAAAAATGGCAGCAGGAAGATTGCAGTTTCAGAGTTGCGAGATTCTGTTAACATACCCTTATATAAAATAGAATTAGCTCATCTAGTCCTGTATTCTGTATCCTGTAGCTGAGCACCTCTCCTCCATTTTCTGACTTGGATATACATCCCCAGGCTGGAGAGATTGCCCTGCAGTGCAACGAAGGCTCAGTTTCCATGTTTTATGTTGCTCTTTGCTACATGGGTTTCCTGGCAGCTGTTTGCTTAGTGGTGGCATTTCTGGCCCGGAGGTTGCCTTCAATGGGGCCTTCAATGAAGCCAAGCTGATCCCCTTCAGCATGCTGGTCTTCTGTAGCATTTGGATCTCCTTTGAGCCCACCTACCTCAGCACCAAGGGCAAGTACCTGGTAGCCGTGCAGGTCTTCTCCATCTTGGCCTCCAGTGCTGGGCTGCATCTTTCCCCCCAAATGATACATTATTCTTTTTCGACCTGATTTGAATAAAAAGGAGCGACTAATTCTCAAAAGCTTAACAGAAATGTGATTTTAAGTGTGTACAAATTAGAAGCACCAGTGCTTATTTCAGTTCCCCCAACCATTTGTAGACTGAATATGATAATTTTTTAGGGAAGCTCATTGTATCTGTTTTATAATACAATACAATACAATAGTAGAGTTGGAAGGGACCTTGGAGGTCTTCTAGTCCAACCCCCTGCCTAGGCAGGAAACCCTATACCGTTTCAGGCAAATGGCTATCCAACATCTTCTTAAAGACTTCCAGTGTTGGGGCATTCACAACTTCTGGAGGCAAGCTGTTCCACTGATTAATTGTTCTAACTGTCAGGAAGTTTCTCCTCAGTTCTAAGTTGCTTCTCTCCTTGATTAGTTTCCACCCATTGCTTCTTGTTCTACCCTCAGGTGCCTTGGAGAACAGTTTGACTCCCTCTTCTTTGTGGCAACCCCTGAGATATTGGAACACTGCTATCATCTCTCCCCTAGTCCTTCTTTCTCTTAAACTAAACATACCCAGTTCCTGCAACTGTTACTCATATGTTTTAGTCTCCAGTCCCCTAATCATCTTTGTTGCTCTTCTCTGCACTCTTTCTAGAATCTCCACATCTTTTTTACATCGTGGCGACCAGAACTGAATGCAGTATTCCAAGTGTGGCCTTACCAAGGCATTATAAAGTGGTATTAACACTTCACGTCATCTTGATTCTATCCCTCTGTTGATGCAGCCTAGAACTGTGTTGGCTTTTTTGGCAGCTGCTGCACACTGCTGGCTCATATTTAAATGGTTGTCCACTAGGACTCCAAGATCCCTTTCACAGTTACTACTACTGAGCAAGGTACCACCTATACTGTACCTGTGCATTCCATTTTTGTTGCCTAAATGTAGAACCTTACTCTTTTCACCACTGAATTTCATTTTATTAGATAGTGCCCAATGTTCAAGTTTGTCAAGATCCTTCTGTATCTTAAGCCTATCTTCTGGAGTGTTGGCTATTCCTGCCAGCTTGGTGTCATCTGCAAATTTGATGAGTTCCCCATTTATTCCCTCATCCAAATCATTGATGAAGATGTTGAAGAGTACTGGGCCTAAAACAGAGCCTTGGGGTACTCCACTGCATACTTCCCTCCGTGCAGATGCAGTTCCATTCAGAACTACACGCTGAGTGCGGTTGGTCAGCCAGTTACGAATCCAGTTACGAATTTTACACTTCGATTCTAAAGATCATCCAATTTCTTCTTAAAAAATCTTTCTTTTAAAATTATTGTAGAATCAGAACTTTACATTTTTCCAAAAACAAAAAGAATTAACAATAAAGACCACTGTAGAAACCAGTCCCTCATCTTTTTGTAAGAAATTGGCTGTTGTTATCTGACTGTGTGTAGATCTTTGAAATATCTGAATCTTTTTATGCTGTCCCATCAGATCTTTTGGGTTCATTTTGCACATCATGATATCTTGGGCAGTCTCTCTCTTACCCTTAGGAAGAAGGCGGCAGTGGCAAACCAGTTCTGAAAAATCTTGCTAAGAAAACGGCACAAAATTGCTCAGTCAGTCTGAAACAGAGAACCTCTCCCTCAACAATTATTCATGGTACATGGCAGACTTGAGTTCTAAATCCAAACTCTCCTTTTCCATGAATTATGTTGCTGAATTTGATGTTTTCTTCCTTCAAGAAACCTGGCTAAATACCTGCTTGTTTATAAGTGGGTATAATTATTTCTCTCAAGAAAAAAAAAGTCTGCTAAATTTGGCTTAAATCTTAATGCTAACCTATTCCCCAATTGGGTTCTAGTCTCAAGTACTGAAATAAAGAAGTTTATAACCTTAAAGAGAATCTATAAAAGGATGTATAAAGGGATCTAAAAATATGCAAGAGATGTAAAAAATCAAAAGGAACATTTTATTATCTGTTATGGACTTGTGAAAAAGCTAAACAATACTAGAAAGGGATACATACACTGAGGGGAAATTTCCTGACAGTTAGAACAATTAATCAGTGGAACAGCTTGCCTCCAGAAGTTGTGAAGGGCCCAACACTGGAAGTCTTTAAGAAGATGTTGGATAGCCATTTGTCTGAAACGGTATAGGGTTTCCTGCCTAGGCAGGGGGTTGGACTAGAAGACCTCCAAGGTCCCTTCCAACTCTACTATTGTATTGTATTGTATTGTATTGTATTATTATTGCATTGTATTGTATTGTATTATTGTATTGTATTGTATTGTATTGTATTGTATTGTATTGTATTGTATTGTATTGAATTGTACATATATTAATTAAAAAAATTGAGACTACTGTATACAATTTAAATCAATTTAAAATGCATGGTGTACATTATTTTTAAACATGGTAACAGCCAGCAAGTGTGCTATTTGTTCAATGTTGGAAAGACAATGTTGGAAAGACAATCCCTAGTATGAAAGAATGGTTAGTATAACAGATAAAAAATTAACAGAGTTGGAAGGGACCTTATATGTAGGTCATCTAGTCCAACCCCCCCCCCCCCCCCGCTCAAGCAGGAGACCCTACACCATTTATGACAAATGGCAGTCCAGTCCTTTCTTGAAAGTGATCAAGTGATGAAGCTCCCACAACTTCCGAAGGCAAAGCTGTTCCATTGGTTAATTGTTCTCACTGACAGAAAGTCCATCCTTGTTTCTAGGTTGAATCTTGCCTAGTAAAAGTGATGGAACTTGCAGGGATGGCAAACTGATGGCTTTGCATGCATGTGCGCCTCCCATCAGCCAGCTGATTTTTGAGTCTCTGCTGTGCATGCATGGGGGTTGCGTGGGGGACAGGGGGAGCATGGGGGGTGCAGCGCCCCCTCCCACGGCCTGTTTTTGGTCCCAGGAGGCTGCAGGGAGGCCTACTAGGCCCAAAATGAGGGGTAGGGGAAGCGGGGAGATCGCCCACACAAACGCAGGAGGGCAGGGCATGAGGGGTGGTGGTGTCACACATGCATTGCATTATGGGTATGGACATGCATGCATGTGCTGTCATGTGCGCAGTTTTGGCACATGACAACAAAAAGTTTAGCCATCAGTGACCTATAGCTTCCCACCCCTCTTTTTTAAGTATTTCTGTCTCTGATTGATGGCAATGGAGGGAGGCTCTCGAATAATATTTTCAGTAAGTAGGAATGTTTTTTATTAATGTTTCTAGTTCTTTGAAGTTTCCACGAGGAATGTGGTAAGAACCGTTTCAAACCTGCCGAAGACAAAGATGATACAAAATCTCACCACAACTTCCACTGAGTCTATACAATATAGTACAATTACCTCCCCTAGTCTTGTTTACTGTCTAGTTTATCTGGGATGCCTTGACAATGACATTTTGGGGAAAAAAACCCCACAGCTCTCTATGCTTGCACAATATGTGAAGTCTTGTGAAGCAGTGGCTCAGTGACTAAGACGCTGAGCTTGTTGATCAGAAAGGTCGGCACTTTGGCGGTTCGAATCCCTAGTGTTGCATAACGGAGTGAGCTCCCGTTACTTGTCCCAGCTTCTGCCAACCTAGCTGTTCGAAAGCACGTAAAAAATGCAAGTAGAAAAATAGGAACCACCTTTGGTGGGAAGGTAACAGCATTCCGTGTGCCTTTGGCATTTATTCATGCTGACCACATGACCACGGAGATGTCTTTGGACAGCACTGGCTCTTCAGGTTAGAAACGGAGATGGGCACTGCATCCTAGAGTCAGGAAGACTAGCACATATGTGCGAGGGGAACCTTTACCTTTTAGAACATGATTACAAATTTCTGAGTTCAAAGAACACTTGAGAGCTCAACACAGAAGCAAACTACAACATGACTTCAGATGTCATTCACAATTCCATATAAGAATATAATTCACAATTATATTATTTCACAGTGACGTTTGGATGGTGTTTGTGTTGCTTGTTTATTTATTTATTAAATTGCTATGCCACCCATCTCCCCTGCAAAGTGACATGCCTATGGATAGCCTCATTTGATTTTAACAGGCAATCTCTCGAAAGGCGACACGAGTTGTTTTATACAACTCCAGGAAATAAAGGAGCGATCTCACATATATTTGAGAAAAGGGCAGAGGATGTGATGGCTTTGGTGTTCATGGTGAAGCTGTGGTATGTTCCTACCGGTTCGGACCAGTTCGGCTGAATTGATAGTACCTTGGCAGTCTGTGTCACTGAAACTGGCAGTGACCTAGGCCTGCCATGCCCCCGAATCGGTTCTCCCAGCAGCGCCATAGGCACTGCCATCTTGTTTTTTGCTTCTGCGCATGCACAGAGCAATTGTTGTACTGCGCATGTGTGCGCAGCATGCACATCCCTGAGCGAACCAGCAGTAGCAGCTGGCGGAACCCACCCCTGTGGTGAAGTCTGTGGTTGGTGAATGGGGGATGAAATGCGCCATCTTTAAATCCTTCCTTTGGGCCTTTGGAAGGCCTCCAGCGACCCACTGAAAGAAAGGTCATCCTACCACTGCATCTCATAAGACGTGATCTGGAGTTTGATTTTTATTATGACATATCACTGAAAAAGTCAAAAGTCATAAGAATTGCATCAGCAACTTCCCGTGTGCCCATGAGATCACCCAGAAGTTTCAGAGGGGATGTTTTCCAGTACAATTAGTCATGCCTAGGTTGTTTTCTTATTAATTCTCCAGACATTTCCCCCCGATGATTGCCTTCAGGGTAAACAACAGATTGAGAGCAACATGATTTGATAAGTGGTGCCAGAATTAGTACCTTCTTTGCCACCTATTGTTGAGGAAGATATGTGGAGCGAGAAGTTACTTTTATCCCCTTCAAATATAAAATCTTGGCTGAGCTGCTGAATAACAGAAGCCACAGAAAATTTAGTCCTTTATTCTGAGGTGTATTTGGTAAGTGCAAGTGACTAAACGCAACATACCAAGTATGAGCCTGCAGATTCTTCTTCTGCTCTTGGTGCAGTTGATTTGTGGGGTGCTGAAAGTAGAATGCCCCTCGGATTTGAAACGAGAGGAAATACTACAAATGAATTTCTACAGATCAGGAGACCTTCTCATCGGCGGAATCGCTTCTTCCACGGTTACTCTATCTGTGACATACCGATTTAACATGGCTCCCCCTGCTAAATTCTATCTGTAAGTCCCTGTGTCTGATGCCTTTTTATTTTGTGAGAGGGATTGTGCTGTGAGGTTGTGGTGGAAGGAAGGTGAGACATAAAACAACCAAAATATATGAGGAGCGTCCATTAGTAGCTCGTTTTATAAATGGCTTACGGCGGCAAGGAATCTCATTGGTTCCTAATGGTGGTGTAAGGTTCCAGCAGTTTCCCTGAGAGTGAGACTCGAGACGAGGCTTGCAAAAAATATCAGCTTTTATTTATGGCCATAGCAAAAGCTGGGTGACAAAAGTATATCCAACACATACAAACAAATGCATGTAAGGAATAGCCACACCCTGCAAGAGTGGCTCAGAGTATTATATACATTTTAGGCAGATACAAACAAAGTCCATCCAATCAGAGACAAAGATTTGTTACCAATGTGATCTTTAAAGCGTTCTTTTGTTCAAGCTCCTGTCTCTGTCTACCTTATCTGTAGATTATTCCTATAGTCTTGTGTAGGGGGTGACAGCCCCCCCTTTGCCAAGTTGTTTTTCGGCAGAATGTTTTAAGGATTTTTGAGCCAGGAAAACTCCCTCCCTTTGGTTCCTTTATCTATGCGGCCCATGTAACAATTTCTTCTACTAGCTTTCAAGAATGTCCCTAGCTTTCAAGCCAAGAATAGAAGCGAGATGCAGCAGTGAGATAACATTTGCAGTCCAGTATTAAGCTTCCAATTTGCTAGGCTAGAAAACAACTCATTTCTGACAGTATACAATAATATAAGCAGAAGCAAATATAGATTCATATTGATTCATATACTCCTTCAGTGGCAAGGAATCTGAGAAAAAATGATTCAAAATCTTCCTTGTGTCTCTCTTCAATGAATTCATAGTTAAAGTATGGTTGGATATGTTTTTTGCATAATTCCAAAATGAGACATTACTTAATTGGGGAATCTGTCCCCTTATCAGATTCTCTTTTTGTCTGTCCCTCCTGAAGTCGAAATTAAAAAAGTAGATTTCAGGTAAGGATTTACTTCCCCACAATTAGAAAAAAAGGCCTTTAGCCTTAGTTCCATCCACGGATTTATCATATTGTGTGTAGCTTCAGCTCCAATGGTGGGATTGCACTAAATGAATTATTTATTCTTGTTCTGCTAATCCAGCCAAATGTTTGCGAACTCTTACCTCAAAATGAACTAGAACCGATTCGACTAAAATTCAACACTGAATGAAATATTCCTCAGTCTGGAAAGAAAGCTCAAGTACAGGACAAGAGAGGAAATATAGGGTGAATATAAGTGTCTTCTCCGAGTAGGAGAGATGTTTAAGTGACTCTTCCTAGATTTTTAGAAAATTTATTGTTGGAAATGTGGTGGGGGATGGGGTGTTTCTGATATTTCTTTTTCTTAGTTTGCCAATCCCCAAGATGCTTAGGACCAGGTTCCATGAAACATGAACTGTTTCCATGTGGATCTCCCTCTGTGGAGAGGGTGTCCTGCCCCACGTAAAGGGCTAAAACAGTTGGCTATATTTGCAGGGAGACAAAATGACATTCTGGTGTGCCCAAATCAGTAGCCCAAGCAGTAGTTTGGATATTATACTCAAATATTTTAACAAGTATTTATTAGTACTCTGTTTCCCCCAAAATAAGATCTCCCTGGATAATAAGTCCAATCGGGCTTTTGAGTCCATGCGCTAAAATAAGCTCTCCCCTGAAAATAAGCCCTCCTAGAAAATATTGCAACACAACAGCAGCCATGAGGTGACCATGCTTGCCTCCTTCTGTACCTCAAATATAATAATCCCCCCAAATAAGGCCAAGCACTTATTTTGAGGATCAAAAGAAAATAAGACCCTGTCACTAGGGAAACAAGGTACTAATATAGTCAAAGGATCCTTCATTACATTTGTATTTTTGACTGAATGCAAGATGAAAATGTGATGTACCTATATTTGCAGTGGAGATCCCACAGTTTACTGGAAAGTCCTGTCCTTCCTTTTTGCCCTTGAGGAAATTAACCAGAATCCCCAAATCTTACCCAACATAACCCTGGGCTACAATATTCATGACAGCTATTCTACTGCGAGGGTGACTTCAGAGACTTTGCTGGACCTGCTTTCAAAGGGAGAGGCAGACATCCCAAATTACAGCTGCGGAAAGGAGAGAAACACACTGGTGGTCCTTGAAGAAACTGACACAGACATGTCCATCTATATCTCAGGTTTGCTGAACCTCTACAAGATCCCACAGGTAGACCTGTCCAGATATTGATTGCATGGCCATTTAAAGGGGGTAATCTGAATTAGATGTGAATCCAATCAGATTCTTTGGTCAGGGCTCTTATTGTCAATTTATCTACTAAGATAAATTTATCTTACTGTCAAATTATCTACTGAGACTGTATTACTGTTGTTCTTCTCTTCCTTCCTAGTACCTACCATGTTTTCCCAAAAATAAGACAGGGTCTTATTTTCTTTTGATCCCCCCAAAATAAGGGCTTGGCCTTATTTTCAGGGAGGTCTTATTATTATTGAGATGCAGGAGGCGGCAAGCATGGTCACTGTCAGGGGAAGATTTCACCCTGAACTAGATGAGGTCTTAGATCGCGGCTGTTTCCAAACAGCGTTATCTTTAAGGTGCGAAGAAAAGAAATAAAAATTCTGGAAAAACATATTCTAATGAAAAACAAGCTTTTAATACAAAAATAAGAAATAGAAAATAAAACAAAACTATCTAATTGTTACATTTTGGAAAAAGCAATTCTGTCTCCCAGTTTCCTGGAAGACGGACAAAGATCAAAAGGAAAGAGAAGTCTCTGGAATGTGTAATGAGCAGGCGCAGTACATCATTGTCAGATAAGACTTTATGACCTGCGCAGTAACTCATCAGTAATTATTCAGTTCAAGCTAGCAAACAATTTAACGCAGTGACAGTCACCTCATGGCTGCTGCTGTGCTGCAATATTTTTGGGGAGGGCTTATTTTTGGAGGAGAGTTTATTTTGGCACATGCACTCAAAAATTGGGCTTATTATCCGGGGAGGTCTTATTTTCAGGGAGACAGGGTATTTCTTCCCACGTATGACTATAATCATGTTGCTTGTATCTTTACAATTTATATTGTTTTATTTGTTTCCTAGTATAATTTGATTGCTTATTAGTAACCTATGACTATCACTAAGTGTTGTATCTTATGATTCTTGATGAATGTATTCTATTTTTTTTAATGTACACTGAGAGCATATGCACTAAAGACAAATTCCTTGTGTGTCCAATCACACTTGGCAAATAAAGAATTCTAGATTCTAGATTATTTATATCGGAGAATCCTATGGACTATTTAATGAAGAAAAATTTTAGGGGATGGTGATGGTGGAAACTTCTGTGCCTGAGTAGGAGAGTCGGCCCACTTTGGATATCGGTCAAAATGGCTAAAAATACTGAAGTGGGAATAAATGTGAATATTTCACTTCTTTTCAGGTCAGTTATACTTTTCCTTCCAAGGTTTTGAGAGACAGAAAGCGATTCCCTTTTTTTTACTCAACTTTTCCTACAGAAACAAATGAATATCTAGGAATCATCAAAATCCTCCAATATTTCAAATGGACATTGGTGGGTCTTATTGGTACAGATAGTGAAAATGGAGATAAATTTATGAGCCTCTTCACATTTCTACTCGACCAGAATGATATTTGTGTTGTTTTCTCAGTATCGGTTTCATCATATGTCATTCATAAGAAAAAGGATGTTGGTGTTTTTGACCAATGGAACCAAGTCAAAATCTTGCTTTACTATGCTGAGGTTTCAACCTTCTCACACGGATTGTCATCCACACAATTTTTACTGACCAACTTGGAGACATCAGTTGTAGGGAAACTTTGGATTACAACAGCTTTCTGGGATCTCACTTTGCAGTTGTCAAGTCATGTAGCTTTCACTTGGCACAGCTATCATATTTTTTCTTTACTTAGTCACACAAATAAAAAATTAAATTATGATCATCTCTCCCAACTTCAGTCTTTTGCTAAGAGATTTATGAATAAATTATTTTCATGTTCCTATTCAAAGCATGCCCTGTCCATGAAAGGCTGGACAAGATGCACAGAGAGAGGAAAACTAAGTGATGTGTCTCAAGAGTTGAGAGAAAGAATTCTATCCCAGAATGGCTACCATATTTACCACACCATTTGGACTGTTGCGCATGCTTTACATGCCGCCTACTCCCTCAATTTCCAGAGAAGGGGCACAAAAATTAGAAAAGAGTCAGGAGTTTCAAGCGTGCAGCCTTGG